>NC_080541.1:17356934-18011934 GCF_028640845.1 Ahaetulla prasina
GGGCTCCTGGGAGGGGTGGGGTGGGCAAGGCAGCCAGGAGTGGGATTTGGGGGTTCTTTGAATGGCACAGAATCTTAGCTAGAGGTTCTCTTGAATCCCTACGAACCCCCAGAAGCCCACCCCTGGAACTCACCCCATCATGCAGTGCCCGGGTCTTGAACCCAAGCTGTCAGCTTTCCAGCTGACAAGATCTGCATCTTTAACTGCTGAGCCTTTGCACCCATTTACTTGCTGTTTTAATGTTGTGTAAAATGTAGAACTTGCCTTCAATGCTTTGGCTCACTGTTTTTATTTGAGAAGAGGTGGCACTTGGACAAATGGAACTCTGAGCACTGCGGATTATGGAACCCCAATAGATAAGTCTCCTCTGATTCTCGAATGCAGGAGAAAGCCAACTCACTTCCCTCTCTTTCTGCACAATCACATTATGCACAATCACATTGTGCGCAATGGTTTATCATTAACCATTCTTTGCTGAAGTGCTAAAAAAAGAGGCCTTTTAAAAGGAACTACCTGCCAGGAGCTTATAACCATCACATGGCAAGATGGGTTTTCCATGGAATCGTTAACCTAGTTTGAAAGAACATTTTTATGACTCTTTGATTGGGCTACCCCGTCCATGTTCAGCAGTGGGGAATAAATGGCATCTTCTCAATATCTACAAAATGTTTTTGCCAAAAAGGGTACGTGATTTTTTTCCAGCTATTTCACCACCGTTAATGAGAAAACAATTAACCATAGTTTACATACAACTTGGGCTGCATTGAAACTAGTAGCATGGAGAGTCTGTAGGCAAAAAATCACAGTTGTCATTTCTAATAAGAAAGCTGAGTTCCATCTTATGAACTTTAAAAAGAACATTGTGTTTTAATCTTTTAGCAGAAAAGTAGGGAATCTGTAGCCCACAGATGCTAATAAAATATTTGACTTGTTTAAGCTTGTTTGTTATTCACATTATCCTGTCTTTCTACCCCTAGAACCTTCAAGGTAGCTTAACATTTAAAATAAAAAATGAAATGAAATGAAAACACAATATAAGCCAATGCAACAATTAGTAAAACAGCTCGGTCTCAACTCACATAAACATTTCCATGTGGTGTCCTTGGCAGGAATAAAAGAACGGGGTCGGTTTACAACTTCCTTAGCCAAATGCTAAGCAGATCTGAACTGTGTGTATTTACATGTATGCATGAAAATATATATATAATGTTACATTTATCGCTTGACAATGGCTACTACCCAGAACTGACTGGGAAGTTAAATAAATATCCTGGGAAACGACAGTGCCAAAACACTTCCATGTTGCTTCCATAAAAACGATCGACGTGCCCTACAGGAGTTGTGTTTAAGCCACAAACTTTGATTGATGACAAGGGCAGGCTCCTTCTCATCCCAGGACAGAAGAAACATTTGGGTTTTTTAATAAAAGACCTCACTGGAAATCAAAACAATAACTGGCTTGGATGTAACACAAAGAATTTCCAAATGAAAGCCTGGTGCAAATTTTGCAAAATGCAGAGCACAAGCAACGGCTGTTTTGTTCTTCGTGTGGGTAAATGAATGCAATAGGAAAATCCAAATCAGACTTGTAAGTTTCTGAAGATTGTTTCCCCAAAGGCCTCTTAGTTCTTTGAGGTCTTAAAATTAATCTCTCTCTCTCTCTCTCTTACCCAAACGATGGAACTGAATTTCACTAATTCCTCTTGCCAGCTTCTTTGAGATTTCTCCTACAGACCAATCCAGCAACAAATAAGCAAGTCGTCTTGAGTTCTTCAAATCCAAAAGCACAAAACCAATTTGGAGCCTTGGCATGAATGTCAAGATATCTCCCAGTCGTCTTCTGAACCCAAGAAGAGAAACCTCATGTTCTTTTAGGCCCCACAGAGGTGAGGAGTTTTATATGTTTCAGACATCATGTTCTTTTAAAACCTTAGAGGCAGTTAAAGGTGAAAGGTAAAGGTTCCCCTTGCACATATGTGCTAATCGTTCCAGACTCTAGGGGGCGGTGCTCATCTCCGTTTCAAAGCCGAAGAACCAGCACTGTCCAAAGATGTCTCTGTGGTCATGTGGCCAGCATGACTAAACACCAAAGGCGCACAGAATATTGTTACCTTCCCACCAAAGGTGGTCCCTATTTTTCTACTTGCATTCTTTACATGCTTTCGAACTGCTAGGTTAGCAGAAGCTGGGACAAGTAACGGGAGCTCACCCCGTTACAGGGCACTAGGGATTCGAACCACTGAACTGCTGACCTTTCGATCGACAAGCTCAGCATTTTAGCTATTGAGTCACCACCTCCCTTATTAGAGATAGTTACAACTCACCAAACCTTACTGATGACCAAAGACAATACCCATACACACATACATACACACACACAAAAAGAGAGAGAGAGAGAGAGAAAGAGAGAAAGAGAGGGAGGGAGGGAGAGGGAGAGAGAGAGAGAGATGCACAGAGCTCTATTAAATAGCAGCCTGCCAACTTCTGACATAGTTGTGGCCAAATGGAGTGGCTATGGGTTTTCGGCCACCTAAACTCAGATGATACTTCATCTCTGACTCTGGACAGGTAGTATTTCTCTGGGCTGAACTGGTGCACAATTCGTTGGTCCTCCTGAAGTCACAGATCCTGCTTGAGGAGCAGGTGGCAACTGTGTCTAGAGCAGGGGTCACCAACCTTTCAGACTTCAGGGATCACTAAATTCATAATTTTAAATCCCGCGGACCACTAATATGTTTTTTTAAAAAAAAAGATAAATAGTATTTAGTGCAATATAAGAAATGCAAAAAAAAATTTCTACGGACCACCAACATTTTCTCATGGACCACCGGTGGTCCATGGACCACCAGTTGGTGACCACTGGTCTAGAGAGGGCCTTTGCACAGATTCATCTAGTGTGCCAGTTGTGCGCTTCCCTGGACCAGGCAGCCTTGCTCATGGTCATTCATGCTTTGTTCACCTCCCATTTAAATTACTGCAGTGTGCTAGTCCTGGGCCTGCCCTTGGAGACTCCTCAGAAACTTCATCTGGTCCCGAATAAACGCAGCGTGCACAGTAAAGCCCCCCCTTCAGTTTGTCCATCTAACACTTTTGTTTTTGTGAGTTGCACTTGTTAGAAATGGGAATGAAGCAATAAAGCAATGACGGTAATCTGGTACCAGAAAGTAGCAAAAGTTTATTAACGTGTTTGCAAATGCGGGTGCGTACGAGGTGGACCTAGTTAAAAGCAGGTCACAGGTTTTTATACTCTTTTACCCGACGCTCAACAGTATCCTGTTTTCCCAGTGACTGGGAAGCTCACAACCTATCCGGAGCGCCTATTAACAATATTCCCCCAAAACTCCCTACCAACATGAACATGGTGGGATTATGCATCACTGCATAAACCCTAACTTTCTGTTACTCTTTTGCATAAATTGGTTATATTTTGAAGTGTGTCAGTGCAGCTATTGCTCAGAAAGCACCCCACCCCCTTTTCTTTCTAGACTTCTCTGGACCACATTGTTAACGGTAAGAATGATACTGGTTTTTTCCCCCAAAAAGTTCCTTAACTTTCTAGTTCCTTGTTTTCTTTATTTATCATGTGAAAGCGATAATGAAACGTTATTTTGGAAGCAATGCTTCCGATTCCACACCCTGAGTTCCAGTTTCTTTCCAAATGCAATTCAAAGTGTCGGTCATCATTTAAAGCCCTATTTAGGCCACCAGTAGCACCGCCTGCTGCTACCGGTGGCCTCCCATCGACCAGTGCGCTCCCATAGGGAGGGTCTCCTCAGGGTGCCGTCGGCCAGACAATGTTGACTGGAGACCCCCCAGGGGGAGGGCCTTCTCTGTGGGGGCTCCAGCCCTATGGAACGAGCTGTCTCCAGGGCTACGCCAACTCCCTGACCTCCAAACCTTTCGGCGCGAGCTGAAGACATTTTTATTCCATCACGCAGGACTGGCCTAATAGTTTTTAATGGGGGTTAAAATGGGGGTTATTGGTTTTCTAGTTTTCAGCCACTTTCGTATTAGTCTTTTAAATTCGTTTTTAATTTTTATATCTGTTGTTTTATCTGGCTGTAAACCACCCTGAGTCCTTTGGGAGAAGGGCCGTATAGAAACTGGAATGAATGAATGAATGAATGAATGAATGAATGAATGAATGAATGAATGAATGAATGAATGAATAAATGAATAAATAAATAAATAAATAAATAAATAAATAAATAAATAAAATATGAGTTCAGGTCATCTATGGGACTGCCTCTCCCTAAGGACATCTATAGGCTCCTAATCTCATCCCCTCAATATTTCCATTTGATGGGAACTAGGAAGTGGGCTTTGTTTTCTGTGGCAGCTCCTGCCTTAAGGAACATCTGAACTTCAGCAGGCCTGAAGTGCAACGTCGTTAGGAGATTTTGCAATGCAGTGAGCCCCGCTGCTAGATAATCCTATAATATCGTGGATAATATCCCATCACCCTGGAGCTAAAAGTCTTTTGTCTTGTAGTTAGGGTGGCCCAGTCCTACTGGGGCTATTAACAAAGGTGAGGGCTGCGTTCCAAAAGCGTGTTTCTCCTTTAGGGAAATATAATATTCTGCCTTTTTTTAATATTTCCCAAAACATTTCATTCTTCTAGGAGAGGGGTGGATCAGGAGGGAAATGCTTCCGGTTTGCCCTGATTCAGACAAACTGGTAGTGATAAAAACTAACGGTTCAGGTGAACTGGTAGTAAAAAAAAGCTACTGCTTTGGTTGAACCGGTAGTTTAAAAAAACTACCAGTTCGTCCAAACCAGTATTTCAGATGATCAGCTGTGCCACACGGTTTATATTCACTAGAAAGCAGGAAATTCCGCTTTCTAGTTTTTTTGTTTGTTTGTTTGTTTACATTTATATCCCGCCCTTCTCCGAAGACTCAGGGCAGCTTACAGTGTGTAAGGCAATAGTCTCATTCTATTTGTATATTTACAAAGTCAACTTATTGCCCCCCCAACAATCTGGGTCCTCATTTTACCTACCTTATAAAGGATGGAAGGCTGAGTCAACCTTGGACCTGGTGGGACTAGAACCTGCAGTAATTGCAGGCAGCTGTGTTTTAATAACAGGCTTCTTACAGCCTGAGCCACACCGCGGCTAAATTCTAGTGAAGCTAAATCGCGCAGCACAGCTGTTTCCACACACACCCCGCTATTCTACTTACCTAGTGAAATCTTCTTTTTCCGCGCAAAGCACACATTTTGCGTATGGTAGTAAAAAAAAAGCTACCAGTTTGTCTGAACCAATATTTCTGACAATCAGCTGTGCCACGCAGTTTATATTCACTAGGAAGCAGGAAATTCTGCTTTCTAGCGAAGCTAAATCACGCGGCACAGCTGTTCCTCCCTGCCCCCCTTGTGGTTCTATTTACCTAGTGAAGCCTTTTTCCATGCGAAGTGTGCATTTGGCTCATGCTGGGCATGCACGCACAGCGTGCTTTTGGTGTGCATTGTGCATGCATGTGCACAGCGTGCTTTTGGTGCATGCTGTGCATGCGTGTGCACAGTGTGTGTTTGGTGCACAGCGCGCATGTGCAGGCAGGGAACCGGTGGCGATTCGCGGAGGATTTCACCACTGGGATGGATGCTAACTTTGTAGAAAAGTATGATCAAAGTGGTGTTGCCTTCTTTTTTCGCCTGCATTGTTTATTTGGCTACCTGGTCAATGTTTGTATCCCTTGCTTTACGTGCTGCAATTTCCAGCAGCTCAAGAACAGAACGAGGGCTGAACTGTAATGTCGTCCTGTATTGAAATTTTCAGTTGACTGCACTGTCAAAAGACATTTCTACCAAAGTGGATGACAGCGCACAGAAGAAGGCTGTCCTTGTGTCCTACTTTACAAAGGGCATTCGTTCTCTTGAAAGGAGTCGGGCTAGTGCAAAAGCTGGATTAGAGTAAAACGAGAAGGAAGAATGTGAACCTTGAAATTGTTCTGCAATTAGGCATTAGTGAGGACACTCTTGCTCAAAAACTTACCTTTTTCACATTCAGGAACGAAACCGATGCAGTCTCTGCTACATTTGCAATTCGCGCCAAGATAACAATGTGGGAAAATGCTGAGGCTTGTTTTCTCTCCATCTTGGACATGGTGAGTTTAAGGTCATTTATAGGTGATTCACCTATAAACCATCAGGTGACAATTAAAGGCTGATCTGTACTTTTGTCAGCCTTTTTTTTTTCTGGGACAATGTATAATGGCCTATTCTAATATAGAGCAAGTGATGAAATTGCATCCCATTACATAATTTAGATCCCACATTTCCCCCCCCCCAAGGATCAATGGCTTAGATGGGGGTTTATCCTTTGTTTATTTCTGTAACTGCATTTCTATGAGGTAGGTTGGATTGAGATGATCACACTGTGAATTTCCGTAATTAGCTTACATATGGATATATGAGATTTTATTCATTCAGATAAATAATGTAAGTGATGTTATGTCATGTAAGGCATGACATAATGTAACAGTTCCTCTCGTCCTCATCCTCATCCTCCTCCTTCTCCTCCTCATCTTCTTCTTCCTCCTCCTCTTCTTCTTTTTCTTCTTCTCTTCTTTTCCTCCTCCTCCTCCTCCTCTTTTTCTCCTCCTCCTCCTCCTCCTCCTCCTTCTCTTCTTCTTCTTTTCTTCTTCTTCCTCCTTCTCCTTCTCTTCCTCCTCCTCTTCCTCTTCCTCTCCCCCCCTCCTCCTATATATCCCTTCCTTAGCTCCTAAAGTTAATGTACTATTACCAGGAGTGCAATGGCCTAGGAGTTCAATTCCTGGTAGAGGGTTTGAATTGAACCCTATAGAAATATCTGTGGCCGTGTGGTTCTTATCTCTTCTAACAGCTCTCTGAAACTCTTTGATAAGTTCCTTTCTGAGATTTTTGTCCTTCTTGGCTTTGGTATCTCTTCTTGGCAATTGCCATGACTTTTTTTTTTTTTGACATTCAGTTTGCTTTCCTCTATTTCTTCATTTTTGGCACCTTCATTAGGGAATGAACTTAGAGTAGTCCTCAAAGATGAACGTGAAATATTTAATGACGTCTCCAAGTTCCTTGCATAATTCTTCTGCTTCTCTACCAATAAGGTTCAGTATTTCAAAATGAATCCTGATGTTCTCTATGAAAAATGTTGGGTATATGTTCATATCAAGAAAACTGATGGGCTTTCTTCTTCTTTGAGTTAAGCCTGAATCTTTGGTCTCCTATAACACTGATCTCCTATAACACTGATCTGGGGTGAGGTACCAGCTGTACGCTGATGATACTCAGCTGTACATTTCCACCCCTAACCACCCCAACGAAGCTGTCGAAGTGTTGTCCCGGTGTCTGGAGGCCGTGCGGGTCTGGATGGGGAAGAACAGGCTTAAACTCAACCCTTCCAAGACTGAGTGGCTGTGGATGCGTGGGTGATAGAGGGAGCTACCCTATAACACCTCTCCTGCGCAAGCTGCACTGGCTGCCTGTGGTCTTCCGGGTGCAATTCAAGGTGTTGGTTACCACCTTTAAGGCACTCCATGGCTCAGGACCGGGTTATTTACGGGACCGCCTGCTCCTCCTCCTCCTCTTTTTCTCCTCCTCCTCCTTCTCTTCTTCTTCTTTTACATAACATAACATAACATCAGAGTTGGAAGGGACCTTGGAGGCCTTCTAGTCCAACCCCCTGCCCAGGCAGGAAACCCTACACCATCTCAGTCAGATGGTTATCCAACATTTTTATTTATTTATTTATTCAAATTTATATACCGCCCTATCTCCCGAAGGACTCAGGGCGGTGTACAGGCATTTAAAAAACATATAAATACACTATAAAACAATTAAAAAACTGATTCTAAGAAGCCCCTAAATTTAGAATTAAAATATCAAGTAAAACCCAATTTAAAACCAATAATTTAAAATCTAGCTCAGCCCTGCACAATTAAATAAATACGTTTTAAGCCCAGCGGAAGGTCCGGAGGTCCGAGCTGGCGAAGTCGGGGTAGTTCATTCAGAGGGTGGGGCCCCACAGAAGGCCCTTCCTGGGTGTCGCCAGGCGACATTGCCGCGCCGGCGGCACCCTGAGAGACCCTCTCTGTGAGGCGCGGGTCGGTGAGAGATATTCGGTAGCAGTAGGCGGTCCCGTAAGTAGCCGGCCCAATGCCATGGGCGCTTTAAAGGTGGTCACCAAAACCTTGAAGCGCACCGGAAAACCACAGGTAGCCAGTGCAGCCTGCGCAGGATGGGTGTTATCACGGGAGCCACGAGGGCTCCATCTATCACCAGCCGCATTCTGGACTAACTGCAGCCTCGGATGCCCTTCAAGGGAGCCCCATGTAGAGCATTGCAGTAATCCAGGCGAGGCGTCACGAGTGCGTGGTGACCGTGCATAGGGCATCCCGGTCCAGAAAGGCGCAACTGGCGTACCAGGCGAACCTGGTAGAACGCTCTCCTGGAGCGGCCGTCAAATGGTCTTCTAGAGACAGCCGTTCATCCAGGAGGGCGCCTAAGTTGCGGACCCTTTCCATCGGGCCAATGACTGCGCCACCGATGGTCAGCCGTTTAGCTGACTGTATCGGGATGCGGCATCCACAGCCACTCTGTCTTGGAGGATTGAGCTTGAGCCTATTTCTCCCCATCCAGACCCGTCGGCCTCCAGGCACCGGGACAGCACTTGATAACCGTTGGGGTGGTCCGGTGTGAAAATACAGCTGGGTGTCATCCGCATACAGCTGGTACTTCACACGAAACCACTGATGATCTCACCCAGCGGCTTCATGTAGATGTTAAACAGAAGGCGAGAGGATCGACCCTGCGGCACCCACAAGTGAGGCGCCTCGGGGCGACCTCTGCCCCGTCAACACCGACTGCGACCGGTCGGAGAGATAGGAGGAGAACCACCGATAAGCGGTGCCTCCACTCCCAATCCCTCCAACGGCGCAGCAGGATACCATGGTCGATGGTATCGAAAGCCGCAGAGAGGTCTAATAGGACCAGGGCAGAGGAGCAACCCCTGTCCCTGGCCCTCCAGAGATCATCCACCAGCGACCAAAGCCGTCTCCGTGCTGTAACCGGGCGAAAACCGGACTGGAGCAGGTCTAGATAGACAGTTTCATCCAGGTGCAAGGGAAATTGATATGCCACCATACTCTCTACAACCTTCGCGTGGCGGGTTGGAGACGACGATAATTACCTAAAACAGCGGGTCAGGGCGGCTTCTTAAGGAGGGCCTCACCACCGCCTCTTTCAAAGGCGGCGGAAGACACCCTCCACCAAAGAAGCAGTCGTAATCGCCTGGAGCCAGCCTCGTGTCACCTCTCGGTGGCCAGCACCAGCCAAGAGGGCACGGTCCAGTAAAACATTTTCTTAAAAATTTCCAGTGTTGGAGCATTCACAACTTCTGAAGGCAAGTCGTTCCACTTATTAATTGTTCTAACTGTCAGGAAATTTCTCCTTAGTTCTAAGTTGCTTCTTTTCTTTGACCAGTTTCCACCCATTGCTTCTTGTTCTACCCACGGGTGCTTTGGAGAATAGCCCGACTCCCTCTTCTTTGTGGCAACCCCTGAGATATTGGAAGACTGCTATCATGTCATTCCTGGTCCTTCTTTTCATTAAACTAGACATATCCAGTTCCTGCAACCATTTTTCTTCCTCCTTCTCCTTCTCTTCCTCCTCCTCTTCCTCTTCCTCTCCCCCCCTCCTCCTATATATCCCTTCCTTAGCTCCTAAAGTTAATGTACTATTACCAGGAGTGCAATGGCCTAGGAGTTCAATTCCTGGTAGAGGGTTTGAATTGAACCCTATAGAAATATCTGTGGCCGTGTGGTTCTTATCTCTTCTAACAGCTCTCTGAAACTCTTTGATAAGTTCCTTTCTGAGATTTTGTCCTTCTTGGCTTTGGTATCTCTTCTTGGCAATTGCCATGACTTTTTTTTGACATTCAGTTTGCTTTCCTCTATTTCTTCATTTTGGCACCTTCATTAGGGAATGAACTTAGAGTAGTCCTCAAAGATGAACGTGAAATATTTAATGACGTCTCCAAGTTCCTTGCATAATTCTTCTGCTTCTCTACCAATAAGGTTCAGTATTTCAAAATGAATCCTGATGTTCTCTATGAAAAATGTTGGGTATATGTTCATATCAAGAAAACTGATGGGCTTTCTTCTTCTTTGAGTTAAGCCTGAATCTTTGGTCTCCTATAACACTGATCTCCTATAACACTGATCTGGGGTGAGGTACCAGCTGTACGCTGATGATACTCAGCTGTACATTTCCACCCCTAACCACCCCAACGAAGCTGTCGAAGTGTTGTCCCGGTGTCTGGAGGCCGTGCGGGTCTGGATGGGGAAGAACAGGCTTAAACTCAACCCTTCCAAGACTGAGTGGCTGTGGATGCGTGGGTGATAGAGGGAGCTACCCTATAACACCTCTCCTGCGCAAGCTGCACTGGCTGCCTGTGGTCTTCCGGGTGCAATTCAAGGTGTTGGTTACCACCTTTAAGGCACTCCATGGCTCAGGACCGGGTTATTTACGGGACCGCCTGCTGCCACCATTTGCCTCCCATCGACCGGCGCGCTCTCATAGGGAGGTCCTCCTCAGGGTGCCGTCAGTCAAACAATGTCGGCTGGCAACTCCCAGGGGAGAGCCTTCTCTGTGGGGCACCTACCTCTGGAATGAGCTTCCCCAGGACTTCGACAGCTTCCTGACCTCCGGACCTTTTGCATGAGCTGAAGATATACTTATTCTTCCGCAGGACTGGCATAAAACTATTAGTAATTTTAATTAGGTTTTTATGGTTTTAGTGTGTATTTTAACTAATGGGCCAAATTGAATAGGTTTTAATGGGTTTTAACTGTATATTGTATGTTTTATTGTATTTTTACCTGGCTGAAACCGCCTGAGTCCTTCGGGAGAAGGGCGGTATAGAAATTAAATTATTTTTATTCTTATTCTTATCTTTAATTTCTGCATCCAAGTCAGATCCAAGTCCACCAAGACCGAAATGCCTAGAGAAGGACCTAAATCCCTAGGTAGCCGAGCAGATGCTTCGGCTGATTAAGCCAGCTGGTTGTTGGAGACAGAGATCACAATCTTTGTAGCCTCTCACAAACTTCCAGAAATTGTTATCCGATTTTAAATGTTTCTGTGACAGATGTCTATGGAGAGTCTCAGTCATCCAAGACATGGTTGTCCCAAAGGTGCTTTTTCAAGAGGCAACTGGACTTCCTTGTTTTTTTCCTTTGCTTCTCATCCAAGAAGCTTCTTCAGCTCTCATTTCCCCACTATCCAGTCAGAGCTGAAGAAGCTTCTTGGATGAGAAGCGAAACATCTAAAACAAAAACCAAAAACCCAACCCAACCCCCAACACCTTGAAGTCCAGTTGTCTCTGGTCACCATTACTACATTTGGTTTTATTTTCTTCTGTTCAATCGTGTGAAATTCTTGAAGACTGCCTGGACAAAAATCTCTGCAGTTTTGTCGGCAAGGTTTTGCAGAAGTGGTTTGTCTCCTTCCTAAGGGGCTGTCTGAGCGTGTCTGGCTCAAGATCACCCAGCTGGCTTTGTTCCTAAGGTGGGACGCAACTCAGTCTCTGAGTTTCCAGCCTGATGCCTTTAACCATGACACCCAAACTGGCTCTCCTTTTAATTCAATTTTCTCTGGTTAATCTAATTTTCTTTTTTTCTAATTTACTATAAATATAAATGAAATCAAGTTTAGCTCCTATCCCAGCTGTCTATGGACTTTCCTGCATGTTATTTCTCAGTCGGGAAAAAGCTAGTCTTCTTTTGCTTAAATCCTTGGAAATCCCAGGGAAGTCAGATGGTTATCCAACATTTTATTTATTTATTTTATTCTTTATATACCTATCTCCCGAAGGACTCAGGGCGGTGTACAGGCATTTAAAAACATATAAATACAATATAAAACAATTAAAAACTGATTCTAAGAAGCCCCTAAATTTAGAATTAAAATATCAAGTAAACCCAATTTAAAACCAATAATTTAAAATCTAGCTCAGCCCTGCACAATTAAATAAATACGTTTTAAGCCCATGGCGGAAGGTCCGGAGGTCCGAGCTGGCGAAGTCCGGGGTAGTTCATTCAGAGGTGGGGCCCCACAGAAGGCCCTTCCTGGGTGTCGCCAGGCGACATTGCAGCGCCGGCGGCACCCTGAGAGACCCTCTCTGTGAGGCGCGGGTCGGTGAGAGATATTCGGTAGCAGTGGCGGTCCCGTAAGTAACCGGCCCAATGCCATGGGCGCTTTAAAGGTGGTCACCAAAACCTTGAAGCGCACCGGAAGCCACAGGTAGCCAGTGCAGCCTCGCAGGATGGGTGTTATCACGGGAGCCACGAGGGCTCCATCTATCACCAGCCGCATTCTGGACTAACTGCAGCCTCGGATGCCCTTCAAGGGAGCCCCATGTAGAGCATTGCAGTAATCCAGGCGAGGCGTCACGAGTGCGTGGTGACCGTGCATAGGGCATCCCGGTCCAGAAAGGCGCAACTGGCGTACCAGGCGAACCTGGTGACGCTCTCCTGGAGCGGCCGTCAAATGGTCTTCTAGAGACAGCCGTTCATCCAGGAGGGCGCCTAAGTTGCGGACCCTTTCCGCCGGGGCCAATGACTCGCCACCGATGGTCAGCCGGGTTAGCTGACTGTATCGGGATGCCGGCATCCACAGCCACTCTGTCTTGGAGGATTGAGCTTGAGCCTATTTCTCCCCATCCAGACCCGTCGGCCTCCAGGCACGGGACAGCACTTGATAACCGTTGGGGTGGTCCGGTGTGAAAAATACAGCTGGGTGTCATCCGCATACAGCTGGTACTTCACACGAAACCACTGATGATCTCACCCAGCGGCTTCATGTAGATGTTAAACAGAAGGCGAGAGGATCGACCCTGCGGCACCCACAAGTGAGGCGCCTCGGGGCCGACCTCTGCCCCGTCAACACCGACTGCGACCGGTCGGAGAGATAGGAGGAGAACCACCGATAAGCGGTGCCTCCACTCCCAATCCCTCCAACGGCGCAGCAGGATACCATGGTCGATGGTATCGAAAGCCGCTGAGAGGTCTAATAGGACCAGGGCAGAGGAGCAACCCCTGTCCCTGGCCCTCCAGAGATCATCCACCAACGACCAAAGCCGTCTCCGTGCTGTAACCGGGCGAAAACCGGACTGGAGCAGGTCTAGATAGACAGTTTCATCCAGGTGCAAGGGAAATTGATATGCCACCATACTCTCTACAACCTTCGCCGGCGGGTTGGAGACGACGATAATTACCTAAAACAGCGGGTCAGGGCGGCTTCTTAAGGAGGGGCCTCCCCACCGCCTCTTTCAAGGCGGCCGGGAAGACACCCTCCACCAAAGAAGCAGTCGTGATCGCCTGGAGCCAGCCTCGTGTCACCTCTCGAGTGGCCAGCACCAGCCAAGAGGGGCACGGGTCCAGTAAAAACATTTTCTTAAAAATTTCCAGTGTTGGAGCATTCACAACTTCTGAAGGCAAGTCGTTCCACTTATTAATTGTTCTAACTGTCAGGAAATTTCTCCTTAGTTCTAAGTTGCTTCTTTCTTTGACCAGTTTCCACCCATTGCTTCTTGTTCTACCCACGGGTGCTTTGGAGAATAGCCCGACTCCCTCTTCTTTGTGGCAACCCCTGAGATATTGGAAGACTGCTATCATGTCATTCCTGGTCCTTCTTTTCATTAAACTAGACATATCCAGTTCCTGCAACCATTTTTCTTCCTCCTTCTCCTTCTCTTCCTCCTCCTCTTCCTCTTCCTCTCCCCCCCTCCTCCTATATATCCCTTCCTTAGCTCCTAAAGTTAATGTACTATTACCAGGAGTGCAATGGCCTAGGAGTTCAATTCCTGGTAGAGGGTTTGAATTGAACCCTATAGAAATATCTGTGGCCGTGTGGTTCTTATCTCTTCTAACAGCTCTCTGAGTTTCCAGCCTGATGCCTTTAACCATGACACCCAAACTGGCTCTCCTTTTAATTCAATTTTCTCTGGTTAATCTAATTTTCTTTTTTTCTAATTTACTATAAATATAAATGAAATCAAGTTTAGCTCCTATCCCAGCTGTCTATGGACTTTCCTGCATGTTATTTCTCAGTCGGGAAAAAGCTAGTCTTCTTTTGCTTAAATCCTTGGAAATCCCAGGGAAGTCAGATGGTTAGATTGACAATCGGAAAAGCTTTATATAGTCACTGACTATATAAAGGGGTGAAATGCTCCCAGATTGGACAGGATCATGCGGTCCGGTAGTGATCGTGACCGGTAGTTCGGCGATTGATGGTGGCTCACCCACTTGAGGTGTCATTACTGCCTGGTTTTAACCAGGAAGTAATGTGTTTTAGCATGCACAGAAGGTCTGCATGTGCATGTGATTGCGCGGAACGTGTACTTCCGAATCGGTAAGGAAGGTAAGTAGATTTCATCCATGATACTATAGCAGCAAACAAGTCCTCTAAAAATGGCCTAGAGATCGAGAGTTACTTCCTCTAACTGCAGCAGTGAGGAAGATGTCTAGCAGAATCTATGCTATCAATTCTGGGAGGGAAAAATTTGTGAACTGTAGTTATTCCAGGTAAGAACAATTATGCTACTTCACAATTCAGTGCCTGGTTTATTTTTCTTTGGTTCAATTTCCTAATCCTGAATTAAATTGGTTTGACTTTTATTTTTATTTTTTCTGAAAAATTGCATGGGGACAGCACTGTGACAAATATTAATTATTTTACATCCGTGTTTTTCAACCTTGGCTAGTTTAAGATATATGGACTTCAATTTTCAGCGTTCCCTAGCTCTAGATGGACAAACTATTTATGACCTGGTTCTGAAGTTTCAATGACTCCCCACCAACACCCCCGTCACGAGACTAAATTTTGGGCATTCGAAACAGTCTATTTATAACAGGCTATTTGCAGAGTCCAGCGTTCACATTTTTGAAATTTATAATGCTTTTCCTCCAAAATAGCCTTTACTTCCAATTTTGGCCAAAAATGCCCAATAGCAAACAATGTATTCTCTTGAGGAGCCTTGGGGGCGCAGTGGTTAGAATGCAGTATTGCAGGCTCATTCTGCTGACTGCCCTCAGTTCAATTCTGACCATCTCAGGGTTGACTCAGCCTTCCATCCTTCCAAGGTCGGTAAAATGAGGACCCAGATTGTTGGGGGCAAGAGGCTGACTCTGTAAACCACTTAGAGAGGGCTGTCAGCACTGTGAAGCAGTATATAAGTCTAAGTGCTAACGACTGTGGTGTTTGCTTAACAACAGATTCAGTTAATGACCACAATGATTTACTTAACAACCATTGCGAAAAAACCATTGTCATAAAATCAGGTCGGTGCCATATGACCTGCTTTACAACCGTCACAAGTTGCAACAGTAATGGGCTGATCCCATTTAACTTTGTAAGTTGAGGACTGCCTGTAATGCCTAGGACAGGGGTCGGCAACCCACAGCTCTGGAGCCACATGTGGCTCTTTCATCTCTCTGCTGCAGCTCCCTGTCTGCACCACAATTTTGAGAGGAACTGTTCTGTCTCCTTCCCCACTTCAGACCCACAAGCTGGCCTTCAGCCAATGGATTCACGGCTCTTATCAGTCCTGGCAGAGAAATCACAGCTGCCTACCAAAGTTCAAACAAATGACTCACGTAGCAAGACTTTCAGCTCTTTTTGAAACAGTTCAGCTAAACTTTTGCTTCCCGTGGAGTGAGAGCAATCCCAAAGCTCCTTATATATCCTGTGGGGTGGGGCTCCTGCCCCACCCTTCCTTTTGATGATGCCGCCTCTCTAATTTTTTTTTAATTTTTTTTTGCATTTATATCCTGCCCTTCTCCAAAGACTCAGGGCGGCTTCTTAAGGAGGGCCTCACCACCGCCTCTTTCAAAGGCGGCCGGAAGACACCCTCCACCAAAGAAGCAGTCGTGATCGCCTGGAGCCAGCCTCGTGTCACCTCTCGAGTGGCCAGCACCAGCCAAGAGGGCACGGGTCCAGTAAAACATTTTCTTAAAATTTCCAGTGTTGGAGCATTCACAACTTCTGAAGGCAAGTCGTTCCACTTATTAATTGTTCTAACTGTCAGGAAATTTCTCCTTAGTTCTAAGTTGCTTCTTCTTTGACCAGTTTCCACCCATTGCTTCTTGTTCTACCCTCAGGTGCTTTGGAGAACAGCCCGACTCCCTCTTCTTTGTGGCAACCCCTGAGATATTGGAAGACTGCTATCATGTCATTCCTGGTCCTTCTTTTCATTAAACTAGACATATCCAGTTCCTGCAACCATTTTTCTTCCTCCTTCTCCTTCTCTTCCTCCTCCTCTTCCTCTTCCTCTCCCCCCCTCCTCCTATATATCCCTTCCTTAGCTCCTAAAGTTAATGTACTATTACCAGGAGTGCAATGGCCTAGGAGTTCAATTCCTGGTAGAGGGTTTGAATTGAACCCTATAGAAATATCTGTGGCCGTGTGGTTCTTATCTCTTCTAACAGCTCTCTGAAACTCTTTGATAAGTTCCTTTCTGAGATTTTTGTCCTTCTTGGCTTTGGTATCTCTTCTTGGCAATTGCCATGACTTTTTTTTTTGACATTCAGTTTGCTTTCCTCTATTTCTTCATTTTTGGCACCTTCATTAGGGAATGAACTTAGAGTAGTCCTCAGAGATGAACATGAAATATTTAATGACGTCTCCAAGTTCCTTGCATAATTCTTCTGCTTCTCTACCAACAAGGTTCAGTATTTCAAAATGAATCCTGATGTTCTCTATGAAAAATGTTGGGTATATGTTCATATCAAGAAAACTGATGGGCTTTCTTCTTCTTTGAGTTAAGCCTGAATCTTTGGTCTCCTATAACACTGATCTCCTATCACTGATCTGGGGTGAGGTACCAGCTGTACGCTGATGATACTCAGCTGTACATTTCCACCCCTAACCACCCCAACGAAGCTGTCGAAGTGTTGTCCCGGTGTCTGGAGGCCGTGCGGGTCTGGATGGGGAAGAACAGGCTTAAACTCAACCCTTCCAAGACTGAATGGCTGTGGATGCCGGCATCCCGGTACAGTCAGCTGCAGCCATTGCTGACTGTTGGGGGCGAGTCATTGGCCCCAATGGAGAGGGTCCGCAACTTAGGCGTTCTCCTGAATGGACGGTTGTCCTTTGAAGAACATCTGACGACCGTCTCCAGGAGAGCTTTTTATCAGGTACGCCTGATCTGCCAGTTGCGCCCCTTTCTAGACCAGGATTCCTTATGCATGGTCACTCATGCCCTCGTCACTTCCCGCCTGGACTACTGCAATGCTCTCTACATGGGGCTCCCCTTGAAGAGCACCCGGAGGCTCCAGTTGGTCCACCCCAACGAAGCTGTCGAAGTGTTGTCCCGGTGTCTGGAGGCCGTGCGGGTCTGGATGGGGAAGAACAGGCTTAAACTCAACCCTTCCAAGACTGAGTGGCTGTGGATGCGTGGGTGATAGAGGGAGCTACCCTATAACACCTCTCCTGCGCAAGCTGCACTGGCTGCCTGTGGTCTTCCGGGTGCAATTCAAGGTGTTGGTTACCACCTTTAAGGCGCTCCATGGCTCAGGACCGGGTTATTTACGGGACCGCCTGCTGCCACCATTTGCCTCCCATCGACCGGCGCGCTCTCATAGGGAGGTCCTCCTCAGGGTGCCGTCAGTCAAACAATGTCGGCTGGCAACTCCCAGGGGGAGAGCCTTCTCTGTGGGGGCACCTACCCTCTGGAATGAGCTTCCCCCAGGACTTCGACAGCTTCCTGACCTCCGGACCTTTTGCCGCGAGCTGAAGATATACTTATTCTTCCGTGCAGGACTCGCATAAAACTATTAGTAATTTTAATTAGGTTTTTTATGGTTTTAGTGTGTATTTTAACTAATGGGCCAAATTGAATAGGTTTTTTAATGGGTTTTTAACTGTATATTGTATGTTTTATTGTATTTTTACCTGGCTGGAAACCGCCCTGAGTCCTTCGGGAGAAGGGCGGTATAGAAATTAAATTATTTTTATTCTTATTCTTATCTTTAATTTCTGCATCCAAGTCAGATCCAAGTCCACCAAGACCGAAATGCCTAGAGAAGGACCTAAATCCCTAGGTAGCCGAGCAGATGCTTCGGCTGATTAAGCCAGCTGGTTGTTGGAGACAGAGATCACAATCTTTGTAGCCTCTCACAAACTTCCAGAAATTGTTATCCGATTTTAAATGTTTCTGTGACAGATGTCTATGGAGAGTCTCAGTCATCCAAGACATGGTTGTCCCAAAGGTGCTTTTTCAAGAGGCAACTGGACTTCCTTGTTTTTTTCCTTTGCTTCTCATCCAAGAAGCTTCTTCAGCTCTCATTTCCCCACTATCCAGTCAGAGCTGAAGAAGCTTCTTGGATGAGAAGCGAAACATCTAAAAAAAAAACCAAAAACCCAACCCAACCCCCAACACCTTGAAGTCCAGTTGTCTCTGGTCACCATTACTACATTTGGTTTTATTTTCTTCTGTTCAATCGTGTGAAATTCTTGAAGACTGCCTGGACAAAAATCTCTGCAGTTTTGTCGGCAAGGTTTTGCAGAAGTGGTTTGTCTCCTTCCTAAGGGGCTGTCTGAGCGTGTCTGGCTCAAGATCACCCAGCTGGCTTTGTTCCTAAGGTGGGACGCAACTCAGTCTCTGAGTTTCCAGCCTGATGCCTTTAACCATGACACCCAAACTGGCTCTCCTTTTAATTCAATTTTCTCTGGTTAATCTAATTTTCTTTTTTTCTAATTTACTATAAATATAAATGAAATCAAGTTTAGCTCCTATCCCAGCTGTCTATGGACTTTTGGACCGCAGTTCCCTGCATGTTATTTCTCAGTCGGGAAAAAGCTAGTCTTCTTTTGCTTAAATCCTTGGAAATCCCAGGGAAGTCAGATGGTTAGATTGACAATCGGAAAAGCTTTATATAGTCACTGACTATATAAAGGGGTGAAATGCTCCCAGATTGGACAGGATCATGCGGTCCGGTAGTGATCGTGACCGGTAGTTCGGCGATTGGGTAGCGATGGTGGAGCGAAGCTCCACCCACTCGCCCAGGTGTCATTACTGCCTGGTTTTAACCAGGAAGTAATGTGTTTTTTATTCCTTCTGCGCATGCACAGAAGGTCTGCATGTGCATGTGATTGCGCGGAACGTGTACTTCCGAATCGGTAAGGAAGGTAGGTAGATTTCATCCATGATACTATAGCAGCAAACAAGTCCTCTAAAAATGGCCTAGAGATCGAGAGTTACTTCCTCTAACTGCAGCAGTGAGGAAGATGTCTAGCAGAATCTATGCTATCAATTCTGGGAGGGAAAAATTTGTGAACTGTAGTTATTCCAGGTAAGAACAATTATGCTACTTCACAATTCAGTGCCTGGTTTATTTTTTCTTTGGTTCAATTTCCTAATCCTGAATTAAATTGGTTTGACTTTTTATTTTATTTTTTTTCTGAAAAAAAATTGCATGGGGGACAGCACTGTGACAAATATTAATTATTTTACATCCGTGTTTTTCAACCTTGGCTAGTTTAAGATATATGGACTTCAATTTTCAGCGTTCCCTAGCTCTAGATGGACTATTTATGACCTGGTTCTGAAGTTTCAATGACTCCCCCCCCCACCAACACCCCCCCCCGTCACGAGACTAAATTTTGGGCATTCGAGAAACAGTCTATTTATAACAGGCTATTTGCAGAGTCCAGCGTTCACATTTTTGAAATTTATAATGCTTTTCCTCCAAAATAGCCTTTACTTCCAATTTTGGCCAAAAATGCCCAATAGCAAACAATGTATTCTCTTGAGGAGCCTTGGGGGCGCAGTGGTTAGAATGCAGTATTGCAGGCTCATTCTGCTGACTGCCCTCAGTTCAATTCTGACCATCTCAGGGTTGACTCAGCCTTCCATCCTTCCAAGGTCGGTAAAATGAGGACCCAGATTGTTGGGGGCAAGAGGCTGACTCTGTAAACCACTTAGAGAGGGCTGTCAGCACTGTGAAGCAGTATATAAGTCTAAGTGCTAACGACTGTGGTGTTTGCTTAACAACAGATTCAGTTAATGACCACAATGATTTACTTAACAACCATTGCGAAAAAACCATTGTCATAAAATCAGGTTGGTGCCATATGACCTGCTTTACAACCGTCACAAGTTGCAACAGTAATGGGCTGATCCCATTTAACTTTGTAAGTTGAGGACTGCCTGTAATGCCTAGGACAGGGGTCGGCAACCCACAGCTCTGGAGCCACATGTGGCTCTTTCATCTCTCTGCTGCAGCTCCCTGTCTGCACCACAATTTTGAGAGGAACTGTTCTGTCTCCTTCCCCACTTCAGACCCACAAGCTGGCCTTCAGCCAATGGATTCACGGCTCTTATCAGTCCTGGCAGAGAAATCACAGCTGCCTACCAAAGTTCAAACAAATGACTCACGTAGCAAGACTTTCAGCTCTTTTTGAAACAGTTCAGCTAAACTTTTGCTTCCCGTGGAGTGAGAGCAATCCCAAAGCTCCTTATATATCCTGTGGGGTGGGGCTCCTGCCCCACCCTTCCTTTTGATGATGCCGCCTCTCTAATTTTTTTTTAATTTTTTTTTGCATTTATATCCTGCCCTTCTCCAAAGACTCAGGGCGGCTTACACTATGTCAAGCAATAGTCTTCATCCATTTGTATACTATATACAAAGTCAACTTATTGCCCCCCAACAATCTGGGTCCTCATTTTACCTACCTTATAAAGGATGGAAGGCTGAGTCAACCTTGGGCCTGGTGGGACTTGAACCTGCAATATTGCAAGCAGTTGCTGTTAATAATAGGCTGCATTAGCCTGTTGCGCCACCAGAGGCCCATCTTCTAATCTTCTGAAGCGCAGGTCAAGCCAAGCTTGATTATTATTATCAGCTGGCTCTGAAGGCGTAGCCTGGGGAGGGGAGGAATCAGGGGATGACGGCCTCATTACGTCCTCCGACTGGTCTGGTTCTGGCTCCTGGAGCCGAGCCAAAGGAATCGGTGCTCCCGAGGTAAGCTTTACCGGCCCTTCCCCCTCACTCTCGGAGTCACTTTCGGGCATGGGGCAGGGTTCGGGGGCTGGAGTCACAACAGGAACTTCCGGTTGGGGGGGGGAGTACGGCATGCCAGGATGAGACTCTATGGCAAGGGGCGGGTTTTCTGGTCAGCTCCACAATTGATAGGGCTTTCGGTTAGGACAGGTAGAGGAAAAAGAACGCTGTTCTTGGAGGAGACTCTATGGTGGGGGAACCGGACTTCCAGTCAGCTCCAAAATTAAATGGGGGGCTTCTGGTTAGGACCTTTGTGGCTCCCGGTGTTTTCTTTTCTGTCCTAAACCTGCCACATTGAAAAGAAAATGCAGTTAGAAAATAAGAATTTAAAACTGTTACTTTCTAAGGCAGCAGGGCTGGGCATAACCCACCCTTAGTTTCACGTGGAACCTTAAAGTCCTTGTTTTGGGTTCTTGAAGACTAAAGTAGGAAAAGTAAAAATAAAATAAACATATGCTAAAAATTTTCCTCCTAACTCAATTATACTCCTACAATTCTCATCAATTCCTAACCTCCCCAACAACCCCCGTCACGAGACTAAATTTTGGGCATTCGAAACAGTCTATTTATAACAGGCTATTTGCAGAGTCCAGCGTTCACATTTTGAAATTTATAATGCTTTTCCTCCAAAATAGCCTTTACTTCCAATTTTGGCCAAAAATGCCCAATAGCGAACAATGTATTCTCTTGAGGAGCCTTGGGGGCGCAGTGGTTAGAATGCAGTATTGCAGGCTCATTCTGCTGACTGCCCTCAGTTCAATTCTGACCATCTCAGGGTTGACTCAGCCTTCCATCCTTCCAAGGTCGGTAAAATGAGGACCCAGATTGTTGGGGGCAAGAGGCTGACTCTGTAAACCACTTAGAGAGGGCTGTCAGCACTGTGAAGCAGTATATAAGTCTAAGTGCTAACGACTGTGGTGTTTGCTTAACAACAGATTCAGTTAATGACCACAATGATTTACTTAACAACCATTGCGAAAAAACCATTGTCATAAAATCAGGTCGGTGCCATATGACCTGCTTTACAACCGTCACAAGTTGCAACAGTAATGGGCTGATCCCATTTAACTTTGTAAGTTGAGGACTGCCTGTAATGCCTAGGACAGGGGTCGGCAACCCACAGCTCTGGAGCCACATGTGGCTCTTTCATCTCTCTGCTGCAGCTCCCTGTCTGCACCACAATTTTGAGAGGAACTGTTCTGTCTCCTTCCCCACTTCAGACCCACAAGCTGGCCTTCAGCCAATGGATTTACGGCTCTTATCAGTCCTGGCAGAGAAATCACAGCTGCCTACCAAAGTTCAAACAGATGACTCACGTAGCAAGACTTTCAGCTCTTTTTGAAACGGTTCAGCTAAACTTTTGCTTCCCGTGGAGTGAGAGCAATCCCAAAGCTCCTTATATATCCTGTGGGGTGGGGCTCCTGCCCCACCCTTCCTTTTGATGATGCCGCCTCTCTAATTTTTTTTTAATTTTTTTTGCATTTATATCCCGCCCTTCTCCGAAGACTCAGGGCGGCTTACACTATGTCAAGCAATAGTCTTCATCCATTTGTATACTATATACAAAGTCAACTTATTGCCCCCCAACAATCTGGGTCCTCATTTTACCTACCTTATAAAGGATGGAAGGCTGAGTCAACCTTGGGCCTGGTGGGACTTGAACCTGCAATATTGCAAGCAGTTGCTGTTAATAATAGGCTGCATTAGCCTGTTGCACCACCAGAGGCCCATCTTCTAATCTTCTAATCTTCTGAAGCGCAGGTCAAGCCAAGCTTGATTATTATTATCAGCTGGCTCTGAAGGCGTAGCCTGGGGAGGGGAGGAATCAGGGGATGACGGCCTCATTACGTCCTCCGACTGGTCTGGTTCTGGCTCCTGGAGCCGAGCCAAAGGAATCGGTGCTCCCGAGGTAAGCCTTACCGGCCCTTCCCCCTCACTCTCGGAGTCACTTTCAGGCATGGGGCCAGGTTCGGGGGCTGGAGTCACAACAGGAACTTCCGGTTGGGGGGGGGGGAAGTACGGCATGCCAGGATGAGACTCTATGGCAAGGGGCGGGTTTTCTGGTCAGCTCCACAATTGATAGGGCTTTCGGTTAGGACAGGTAGAGGAAAAAGAACGCTGTTCTTGGAGGAGACTCTATGGTGGGGGAACCGGACTTCCAGTCAGCTCCAAAATTAAATGGGGGGCTTCTGGTTAGGACCTTTGTGGCTCCCGGTGTTTTCTTTTCTGTGGGAAACGGGTCCAAATAACTCTTTGAGTGTTTAAGGTTGCTGACCCCTGACCTAGGACAACAGATTCACCTGGCTGAGATGAGCAGCTATAGAAATTGAATAAATAAATACAAAAAGAAACAAGAAATTGTAAACTAGTATACATTTTGTTGTCTGCTTCCTCATCTTTTAATAATGACTATAAATGAGATGCAGAAATAGTTTTTTCTTTTAAAAAAAAAATACACCAAGCGTGTGCATTTTCAAACCAAATGGGATACAGGTTATAGCAACATCGGCAAGGAAATAAATTACATTTCAGCTTTGGTTTCCCTGTGCAAGGCTAATATAACTGAGCACTCAGCAGGCTCAGCCTGCGATCAGCTTCCAGCTGAGATGAGTATGCTACAAAAGTCTTTTTTCTTTGGCTTTTCTCACATCTGTACATTTCATAGATGCTACAAAAAACTGCTAATATATATATTTCCCTTCCATTTTGCCTTATTCACCTCTTTGACACAGAATTTTTGATTTCAGGAGAGAAGCTGACTAGCCAAAATTGGCTTGTCTGGATACACATGGAGACGGGAGAGCAGAGGTTTAAGTCTAAATACTTCCAATTTACTGTGTCTCATGTTGGGCAGTGATAGTGTTGACACACAAATTATCGAAATCAGCATTTCCCAACTTAGGCAGCTTGAAGATGTGCAGACTTCAACTCCCAGAATTCCCCAGCCACGATGATACTCATGATTTAGGTAAAAGTAAAAGTTCCCCTCACACATATGTGCTAGTCATTCCTGACCCTAGAGGACAGTGCTCATCTCCCTTTCAAAGCCGAAGAGCCAGCGCTATCCGTGGTCATGTGGCCGGCATGACTAAATGCCAAAAGTGCATGGAACGCTGTTTCCTTCCCACCAAAGGTGGTCCCTATTTTTCTACTTGCATTTTTTAATGTGCTTTCGAATTGCTAAGTTGGCAGGAGCTGGGACAAGTGATGGGAGCTCACCCCGTTACAGGGCACTAGGGATTCGAACTGCTGAACTGCCAACCTTTCAATCGACAAGCTCAGCATCTTAGCTACGGAGCCACCACGTCCAGTGCTTCTCTACTTTGTGAACTTGAAGATGTGTGGACTTCAACTCCCAGAATTCCCCTTGCCAAAGTGGAAAAACATTGATCTAAATCAGGGGTCTCCAACCTTGGCAACTTTAAGCCTGCTGGACTTCAACTCCCAGAATCTGGCTGGGGGATTCTGGGAGTTGAAGTCCACCAGGCTTAAAGTTGCCAAGGTTGGAGACCCCTGATCAAAATCATGAGTACGGTGGTATGGCTACAGAGCAAAAGGCCAACTGGAATCTATTGTATTATCAACATTTTTCTTTCTGTCCTAAACCTGCCACATTGAAAAGAAAATGCAGTTAGAAAATAAGAATTTAAAACTGTTACTTTCTAAGGCAGCAGGGCTGGGCATAACCCACCCTTAGTTTCACGTGGAACCTTAAAGTCCTTGTTTTGGGTTCTTGAAGACTAAAGTAGGGAAAAGTAAAAAAATAAAAATGACTTTGTCTGATGCGGTCTCGTGGCTATGGAACAGACTAGAAAGTGAGAGACCATGAGTTTTAGTTCTACCTTTGAGACATGAAAGCCGGCTGGATGATTTAAATACTTATGGGTTCAGGCCAAGATGTAATGATAACCCTTGTGTGAATCATGTACGATGATTCATACAAGAGTTAATATTTTTTTATATTTTTTTAATTGAAAAAGTTTTACAAAACTTTTTTCTCCCCGTTTTCCCCCTCTCCCCTAGCCCCCCTCCACCTCCCTTCACAAACCCCCCTCCCCCCCCAACTTCCCAGAACAAAAACAAGGTATAGTTAAAAATAAAATAAACATATGCTAAAAATTTTTCCCTCCTAACTCAATTATACTCCTACAATTCTCATCAATTCCTAACCTCCCCCAAACAATCAGAAATAATACATCCTAATCATTCAAAGGCAGTCTGATAACTCTTAATCTGATATCTGGTTTGAATATAATCAATCCATTTTTTTCCATTCATTTAAATATCTTTCTTGCGTATTGTCTTTCAAAAAGGCTGAGATTTTTGCCATCTCAGCCAAATTGGCAACTTTCAATCTCCATTGTAGGTACTTCTTTTTTCTTCCAATACTGTCCTATCAGTAATCTTGCCGCTGTTATTAGATTTAAAATCAGTTTAGTCTCAATTACTGTACAGTCTGTGATAATTCCCAGCAGAAAGAATTGCGGCAGGAACTTCATCTTCTTTTTCAGAGTTAATATTATATCGACCCCTGTGAACTTATGACAAAGGAATCCCACCACAGTGATAAATGTCAGAGAATTCCTGGACTCCTGACAGATTCCAGGGATCCTGAAACTCATCTTCCTGATGATCTTTTGATTAGCAATAAAACCTAAGGAAATGCTCATGCTGGAAGAAACGTCCATCTGGTTCATTTCCAAGTGGAGAGAAAAACACTGGAAACATGGAGGCTGAGTGGAAAGAGGGTTTAATGGAGCAGAACCATCAAGTACGTGGTCCTAATGCAGCTGACCACATGGAGTTGAGGGAGAGGGTTATTTATACCCTTTCTTGGGATTGGAACTTGAGCTTCCTGTTCCTGTGCAAGTATTTGTTGCTGTAGGGGGTCAGCGCTAACCTTGTAGGTTTTCTGAGTCCAGCTTGGTTGAAGCTTGCTGGGTGATGCAATGTTCCCAGGTGATTTTGTAATGCAGTGAACCCTGCTGCTAGATAATCCTATATCACTGTCCTAGAGCAGTGATGGTGAACCTTTTAGACACAGAGTGGCAAAACCGGAAGGCATGCACGTGCACATGTGCGTGCATGTGCCAGAATGTCAGAAACCCAGTAACTAGCTGGCCAGCATGCATTAGTGCCTTGGAAACCCAATGACCAGCTGGCGAGCACTCATGCATTACTCAGAAACCCAAAGACTAGCTGGCCTGGTGTGCATGAGCATGTTGGAAACCGGACGACCAGGTGGCTGAGCTGGAGCGACAGCGCGCGTGCCCACAGAGAGGGCTCTGTGTGCCACATCTGGCACGCATGCCATAGGTTCGGCATCATGGTCCTAGAGCAGGGGTCTCCAACCTTGGCAACTTTAAGACTTGTGGACTTCAACTCCTCAGCTTTGGAACTCTGGGAGTTGAAGTCCACAAGTCTTAAAGTTGCCAAGGTTGGAGACCCCTGTCCTAGAGGGTCATGTCTTAATCCCATCATCCTGGAGTTGAAATCTTTTGTTTTGTAGATAAGCTGGCCCAATCTTTCTCAATGGGCACCGAATATCTGCTGGGGGCAGGGAGCTGATGCTCTGAGTTTCTGTCTTTAGAAACATGTTTCTAAATATTTCTAAAATAGAATATTCTGCCTTTATAATCTTTCTTAAAATATTTCATTCTTCTAAGAGGGTTGGGTGCTAACTTTCTACGGTCATAAATATTCCCCCTTTATCTTTCCCTCCTTAGCAATTGCACACGTCTTGCCTCCCATCATCGTTTAAACCAAAACAAACATCAGCAGAGGTAAAAATGACCCAAATTGTTCACTCTCTTCAGAAAATAGGACATTGCCTATAATTGCATTCTCTTGAATATTATCCCTGCATGAGCCAAGATTTCATACTGTACTGACAATTATTTTTTCTTTATTATTAATCTGCTTGCCCAGGAATACTTAAGATTCCAGGCCACAATAGCAGCTTAGTCACCATGGATAGGAATCTGGGTCCAAAAATTGCAATGGGCCTGAAGCTCCGAGAATTCAGTGTTTTATTTCTTTTCTTTGGTTTTTCAAAAGACTTTCTCCCAGAGTCAATATAGCAGGGGGTCTCCTACTTGGCAACTTTAAAACTAGTGGACTTTAGCTCCCAGAATTCCCCAGCCAGCTTGACTTTGCTGGAATTCTGAGAGTTGAAGTCCACAAGTCTTAACGTTGCCAGGGTTGGAGACCCTTGCAAGAAACCAATGCAAGAGAAAAAGGAAGAAAATAAGATTCATAGACACATGGGATATATGTATTACCATTGGGGTGTAATTTTATTTCTGAATCCAATTTGAAGGGCTAATTTTGTCCAATTACACTGATTATGGCTTTAGGAAGTAGGACTTGATAACTATCACTGGCGCATGTCCAAAGTCAAGCAGTGAAAGCATTCTAAGGACATTGGAGTTTTAGCAGGTAGATTGAAGGTGCAACCTGACAACCACTCTCAGGCCATTTGGCAAGTTGTGACTTGCTTTCTTAGATTTGGAAACAATATATCTGTCAGGGTTCCAAGGAACACCCCCAATGAAATAAAGCTCTAAGGCTTGAGGTTCCTCAAAGTTCCAATTTATTAGAGATGTCATGTTGGCACAGCTGGGAAGACCCGAAACTGAAAGCTTCCAGGTTTTCCACACCTAGCTGACAGCTCACAGTCCTGCCCCACACCCACAAATTCATCACATTGTCCAATCAACTGTTCACACTTAATTGGATACAGTCTTCAGGCAGTCTACATCAGACTCAGGCAAAAGTCCTTGAATACGGAATGTTGTTATGACTAACTTTCTACCACTCCAACAACAACCCCCTCCCAACTTCCCCAGCTAAAATATGTGGCAGTTAAGAAGCAAAAAAAAATTGCCTTCCAAAACTGACAATATCCTTATCTATCTATCTATCTATCTATCTATCTATTTATCTATCTATCTATCTATCTATCTATCTATCTATCTATCTATCTATCTTTCTTTCTTTCTTTCTCTTTCTTTCTTTCTTTCTCTCTCTCTCTCTCTCTCTCTCTTTCCTCCCTCCCTCCCTCCCTTCTGTTTCTTAAAATTATGCTAATTTTGGTTGGATGGGAAACGGACAGCATAAAGTCATGGCAAGCTTGACTATTTTTTGTGCACGGAGGAGCGCAAAACTTCCATCTTTGCAAAAACCACATCAGTTTTTTTTGTGCAACATCTCAAGGGCTGTATCCCAAAATGAGCAGGATTACACCTTGGGGGGAGATTTTAACAGATTTAAAGGGTAAACAAGAGTGTGTGAAGCATCCTGCAAAGATTACGGCTGAAAACTTTCACATTGCCCACTTGGCATAACTCAAGACTGAGGAATAGCCTCTAGTGAGTTGTTGGTACTTTTTTGGAGGACTGTGCCTTAAAGTTAGAATAGAATAACAGAGCTGGAAGTGACCTTGGAGGTCTTCTAGTCCAACCCCCTGCTTAGGCAGGAAACCCTATACCACTTCAGACAAATGCTTATCCCACATCTTCTTAAAAACTTCCAGTGTTGGAACATTCACAACTTCTGGAGGTAAGTTGTTCCACTGATTAATTGTTCTAACTGTCAGGAAATTTCTTCTTAGTTCTAACTTCTTTTATATGTGGGCTGTTGTGTTTTCTGTGACTTTGGACTGATCTCAAGAAGCCGAGCAGCATTTGACCTAATTAGTGTCTGGATGGGACACCAACCAAGAAATCACAGGCTGTAGCCTAGATTGGGAATTTAGACAAGTTTGCCAGGAGAAATTAACAACAGATAAGTTCCTTAATGTTGCCAAGAAAACTATGAGAACACATCTGTTATATCACCAGAAGATGCACTCACTTCAAGTGTGACTTTATCTCCTTGTTTATTTTATTTTATTATTTTACTATTATTTTACTACTACTTTACTATTATTTTATTTTACTATTATTTTTGCTTTGCTTTGCTTTGCTTTGCTTTCTTACTCTGCTAGTCATTGCTGACTCTAAGGACAGTGCCCATCTCCATTTATACTGATTTATATTAATATATTGACCATCAATTGTGTTGTAAATGTTGTACCTTGATGAACGTAACTTTTCTTTTTATGTACATTGAGAGCGTATGCACCAAGACAAATTCCTTGTGTGTCCAATCACATTTGGCCAATAAAAATTCTATTCTATTCTATTCTATTCCATTTCAAGGCCATTGAACCAGCACTGTCCAAAGACATTTCCGTGGACATGTAGCCAGCATAAAGTGCTGTTACCTTCCCACCAAAATGGTACCTATTTATCTATTCACATTTGCATCAGTAGTGTTGTGTCTCGTCCAATCTCACCACAGCCGGGGCCTTCTTATCTGCTTCCGAACACGGAGGAATGTCCTAGTATGCCTCCCGGCCCCAGCCCTGGCTCCATGCCCAGACAGGCTGAAGAGGAGGAAATACCTCCAGCCCCCAGTTCTGGCTCCATGCCCAGGCAAACGGAGCAACTAGACCCCTCCCCCTCCTCCACAGCATGTGAGCCTGAGGGAGGTCAATTGCCAACAGCTGCCGACTGGAGTGACCCTCGCGTCAGAAGACTTGATAGGCGGAGGCAACAGAAGGAAGGGAGGGGCAGGCCTGGATAAGTGCTGAGTCATGGAGCCACACCCCATGGCCTATATAAAGGACCTGCTTTCTGGCATTCTCTGAGTCAGGCAAAGTCTAAACATATCTTGCTGAAGTCACTTTCTGGTCTCCTGCCTGCCCTGAGGACTTTGCTAGGACTTTGGCAGAGCTGCAGAGGCACGCCTGATTCGGATTTCCCTGACCCGGCCATCAGCGGAGGAGTGGGACACGACAAGTAGTGGGATTCAAATCCCATTGCTACTGGTTCACTCATAGGTACGTGCACTTCTGCATATGCACAGAGAAGTCTGGGCACATGGGCGGAGCCTCCCACCACCGCCACTGCCGGTTCACCCAATCCGGGGCAAAATGATAACAACCCACCACTGATTTGCATCCTTTTGAAATGTTATAGTGACAGGAGTTGGGGCGAGGACAGGAGCGCTCGGGTCTCAAACTTGGGTTGCCGGCTTTCCAGACAATAAGCCTAGCATCTTAACCACTGAGCCACCACGCCACCCCTTTATTTAGATAAGACTATGCAATATCCTTTATTTGATTTTCTGTAATTTTTACCCATGGTTTCACTTCTTGTTTTTCTTTCTGGCTTTTTTTTTTAAAAAACTCCTTGTATTTTATTTATTTTTTTCAATCAGATTTGATGTGCTTCCCTTTGCGCTGTGATTTTAACAGCTTGGGTTTATAACTTGCCTTTTCAACATGTTGACTTTTCGTGGTTCTGTCTTTACCCTTTTGTTTCCCTTTAATCAACTTGGGATTTCATTTCCAAATAATGATGGGGAGGGGATAGCTGGAGTGGAGAAAGAGCCGAAACATATAGCAACTGGATGAGTTTCTGCATCTACAATATTGTCCCGAAATTTTGTTCTCACAACAAGGATGATCCATCACCAGCAAAAGAAGTCTGGCAATCTATTCACCATTAACTACACTTCCCCTGTACTGTATTTATACGTAAACGCATCATGTATTTTCATATTAATGCTTAATGGCTGTGGATTACAGCTATTGAAATGAAATGTTGGTAATAACCCAAGAAGATACATCCAGCTGATGTAGAAGGAAACAAAGCATGCATTACAGTTGAGTTGGTTTTAACTATAGTTTTTTCCCTTCCACCTGATACAAACAGTTTTGGCTTGGTAGCTATTCATAAAACCGGCATCAGTCCATAAGCCATAGGCCTGTATTTGATTATCGCTAGGCAGTGAAAACAGCAAATATTTCCATTGACATTGATTCACATCCCCTTGGCAATTTTTATTTTTTAATTTTGTGGGTCAAGGTTGAACTTGCTGGACAACCAGTTAAGAATAGAATAGAATAGAATAACAGAGTTGGAAGGGACCTTGGAGGTCTTCTAGTCCAACCCCTGCCTAGGCAGGAAATGCTACACCACTTCAGGCAAATGGATATCCAACATTTTCTTAAAAATTTCCAGTGTTGGAGCATTTACAACTTCTGCAGGCAAGTTGTTCTACTGATTAATTGTTCTAACTGTCAGGAAATTTCTCCTTAGTTCTAGGTTACTTCTCTCCTTGATTAGTTTCCACCCATTGCTTCTTGTTCTACCCTCAGGTGCTGTTGAGAATAGCTTGACTCCCAGTACTTTGGGGCAGCCCCTGAGATATTGGAACACTGCTATCATGTCTACCCTAGTCCTTCTTTTGTGTGATATGTGTGAGCAGTGTGTGGCGGCAGCCAAAAAAGCCAACGCAATCCTAAATTGCACTAACCGATGCAATCAAGATCAAGTGAGGTACTAATACCACTCTACAAAGCCTTAATAAGACCACACCTAGAGTACTGCATCCAGTTTTGGTTACCACACAGTAAAAAAAATGTTGAGATTCTAGGAAAAGCGCAAAGAACAACCAAGATGATTAGGGGCTGGAGGCTAAAACATACGATGAAGGGTTGCAGGAACTGGACATGGTTAGTCTAATGAAGAGAAGGACCAGGGGACACAGAGACGAGGGGATCAAGCTATTTTCCAAGGCACCTGAAGGCCAGACAAGGAATAATGGATGGAAACTGACTAAGGAGAGGTTCAACTTAGAAATTAGGAGAATTTGAATAAGTGAGAACAATCAATCAATGGAACAGAAGTTGCCTTCAGAAGTTGTGGGATCTTCATCACTGGAAGCTTTCAAAAGAGACTGGACTGCCATCTGTCAGAAATGGTGTAGGGTCTCCTGCTTGGGCGAGGGGTTGGACTAGATGACCTACAACCGTGATGGCGAACCTATGGCATGTGTGCGACAGGTGGCATGTGGAGCCATATCTGTGGGCACGTGAGCGTTGCCCTAGCTCAGCTCCAGTGTGCATGCGTGTGCCAGCCAGCTGATTTTTGGGCCTTCTGGGCTCACAGGAAGTTGGGAAATGGGCTGTTTCCGGTCTCCGGAGGGCCTCTGGGGGGGATGGGAAAGGCCGTTTTCACCCTCCCCAGGCTCCTAGAAAGCCTCTGGAGCCTGGGGAGAGTGAAAAACAGACCTACCGGGCCCACTGGGCCATCACATACCAAAAGTGGGGGTCATGCACTTAGGCATGGGGTGCATTGAATTATGGGTGTGGGCATGCATGAGTGACCCCCCCCCATGCTTCCCCCACTTTTGGCACGCGACAGGAAAAAGGTTAGCCATTACTGACCTACAAGGTCCCTTCCAACTCTGTTAATCTAATCTTGCTTTCTTGCAGTCTTCTCTATTTTTTTATTTTAAATCCTTTTTCTTGAAATCGTATCCTTCCTTATTAGCAAAATGTCTACTGGGGGGGCACAAACCTTTGGAGAGAAGATGTTTAATGGCAGGCAGAAATTATACTAAACATAGAAGCAGAAGAATATGAAACCTACATGGGAATCAGTGCATTGCAGAGACGTGGTTTATTTCTCTAAGTATCAGCTGAGAAAGCAGAAGGATTATGGCCTTAATTGGTCATTGTCTTTTATAGCAGAAAATGAGATCCCTGATCCAGAGACGAAGGACTTTGCCGACCTCTACTTGAGACTTCTTCTTCATATTTTCTGACCACATATTATACAGATACAGATAGTCCTCAACTTATAACAGTTGATTTAGTGACCATTCGACGTTACAATGGCCCTGAAAAAAGTGATTTATGGCCATTTTTCACACTTACGACCAGTGGTGGGATTCAGCCAGTTCGCACCCCTTCAGGAGAACCGGTTGTTAACTTTTTGAGCAGTTTGGTGAACTGGTTATTGGAAGAAATCATAAGGGTAGAGAACCGGTTGTTAAATTATTTGAATCCCACCACTGCTTACGGCCATTGCAGCATCCGCATGGTCAACATGACCAAAATTCAAATGCCTGGCAACTGAGTCGTATTTATGACGGTTGCAGTGTCCTGGGGTCATGTGATCACCTTCTGCAACCTTCTGACTTTTGTGGTCCGTCAGCAGCCTACGGAGCTGGCAACGGAATCAGACAGCGATGAGGCTGAAGTGAGGCCAGAGCCATCAGGAAGCGAGGTGCAGACTCCAGAGCCTCCAGAGACTGATAGCAGTGAGGCAGAGGAACAGGAGGAGCCTGTTCTTAATGCACACATGAGAAGAGCTGCCAGAAGGCAAGAGCAGCTCAAGCAAAGAGGACAACTCGGGAGTAGGGCCAAGAGATGATTGGCTCCTCCCATAAGGCTTAAAACAGACCAGCAACAGCGTTTGGGCTTTGCCGGAAAACAATGTTGTAGCTGCATCATCTGCTTCGTCTACGTCTTTGTTTTTGTGGCTTCTGGACGTTTGCCAGGAAGGGCCTTTGGCAGTTTGCCTAATTGGACTAAGGTTTGTGAGATAACTGAGGAATTTGTGTTGGGAGGCATTTGTTTTATTTTGAACGATGCTGGGAATGAAGTAATTCCCAGCTGTTTGAATAAAGTTTGTTTGTTTTTCCACGGACTAAGTGGAACTGCTTTCTGAGCTTGGTTGCTTTCTTGCAGATGTTTCATTACCCAACTAAGAAACATCATCAGTAATCGAAGGGAGTGGAATATGCTTTCTTTTTATATACAAGTGGCTTGCTCTGTCAGTGTTGGTGAGAGTGTTCTTGATGGCCGTTGAACAACCAAGTTCAGAAAGCACCAAGAACTCCCCAGTGTAAGATTACAGTTACACAATTTTTCAAATCAGAAAGCACTTCTCCCCTTATTTACTTCTACTTTCCAGAGATCAAGGGAGGGTCTCTTATGAGTTATTTTTCACATCCCTTTTCCTTCTGTGAGCAATGATAACTTTACTGCATTCAGTTTTGGTCGCCACAATGTAAAAAAGATGTTGAGGCTCTAGAAAGAATGCAGAGAAGAGCAACAAAGATTATTAAGGCACTGGAGGCTAAAACATATGAAGAACGGTTGCAGGAACTGGGTATGTCTAGTTTAATGAAAAGAAGGACTAGGGGAGACATGATAGCAGTGTTCCAATATCTCAGGGGCTGCCACAGAGAAGAGGGAGTCAAGCTATTCTCCAAAGCACCTGAGGGCAGGACAAGAAGCAATGGGTGGAAACTAATCAAGGAGAGAAGCAATTTAGAACTAAGGAGAAATTTCCTGACAGTTAGAACAATTAATCAGTGGAACAACTTGCCTCCAGAAGTTGTGAATGCTCCAACACTGGAAGTTTTTAAGAAGATGTGGGATAACCATTTGTCTGAAGAGGTGTAGGGTTACCTGCCTAAGCAGGGGGTTGGACTAGAAGACCTCCAAGGTCCCTTCCAACTCTGTTATTCTATTCTATTCTAGATAAGTTTTTCCTTATCCATTCTCACATGCCATTACAGAGCACATTCTTCCTTACACCCTTTTTGGAATAAGGAATCTATATAATAGATGGACAGAATTACTAAGTACATTCTGGTTTCTAAAGATACATATATTGCACTGAATTATATCCTCACTACTTGGAAATTAACATGTTCGGAACAAAGATGAGTTTTTCGTGCTCTTCTAATAGCAAAAAGAATAATCCTTCAGAGATGAAAAAATACCATAATTCCAGATATAAAGGATTAGATTTCAGAGATGCGTGAGTCGGCAATTTTTGAGAAAATTATGTTTGATTAATCAGAAAGCGGCACATTATCTTTCTCCTTGGAAAAAAAATATCTTGGATGGATTTGATCAACCCTGAAAACTTATACGTCTTTTTGTAAGATTTACAAAATAAGATGAATGCAGGATATTGTTATAATTAGATTTGTTTGTTCTTTTTATGTATTGTTGTGGTTTTCTTTCCTTTCTGTTTGCGTATGTTGAAATGTTTTCTTTTCTATTAAGTTTGAAAATTAATGGTAAGTATCTGCTTAAAAAGAGGACATTGAGGGAAAAGACGAGTTCAAAAAACTCAAGATGGCAGCCATGCCATCATAGCTGGACTCCCGCCCTTTTTGACATTCATCAACAAATATAAAAGGGGTGGGGCTTCTGTCCAAAGGTCAGGGCCTTACAGGTAGTCCTCAACATATGACCTCAATTAAGCCCAAAATTTCTGCTGTTAAGCGAGGCATTTGTTCAGTGAGTTCTGCTGCCTTTCCTGCCACAGTGAATCACGGCAGTTGTCAAGTTAGTGACAATGGCTTCCCCATTGACTTTGCTTGTCAGAGCTACACAAAACATGATCACGTGACCATGGACCAGTGGAACTGTCATAAATATGAATCAGTTGCCAAGTATCCGAATTTTGATCAAACGACCATGGAGATGCTTCAACGGTCATGTGAAAAATGGTCATAAATGACATTTTTTTTTAGTGCTTTTGTAACTTTGATCACTAAATGAAAGGTTGTAAGTCAAGGACTATCTATATTCTTATCTCCCTTTTTTCTAATTCCTCTTCCTCAGTTCCTCCTGCTAACATCCACTTGTGGAAAACTGGTCCCTACTTTGCAATACTAGATATAATTGTATCTCTATGGTGCAACACAGGGGTGAAATCCAGCAGGTTCTAACTGGTTCTGGAGAACCGGTAGCGGAAATTTTGAGTAGTTTGGAGAAATGGCAAATACCACCTCTGGCTGGCTCCAGAGTGGGGTGGGAATTTATTTATTATTCACACTTTTATACCGCCCAATCTCCCTAGGGACTCAGGGCGGTTTACAGCCATATAAAAAACATATATATATATACAGGGTAAAACATTAATTTAAAAAACTTATTACATAGGCCGAATATTTAAAATAGAGATATAAATAATAAAACCCATTTAAAACCAGATTTAAAATGTAAACATTTAAAAATTTAAAATTCTAGTCCAGTCCTGCGCAGATAAATAGATGTATCTTAAGCTCGCGGATTTTGCAACATCCTTCCCCTGCCACGCCCACCAAGCCACGCCCACAGAACCGGTAGGGAAAAATTTTGTATTTCATGCCTGGCGCAACAGTTTATTTTCCTGGAAAAAGAAAGAGGAGATATTAATGTGCATTAAAAAAAAAGAATATACAGTAGACTGAAGTTTTATCAGGCATACTTTGTCAACGGGTGATACGCTGCAGTCAAGGTATTGAATCAAGAAGTTGTCAGGCTGACGTTATCCTAGCAGACAACCTTGACAAAGGAGAATATTCACATATTTTACAACCTCTATCCTTGACCCTGGATATCTATATACGGGCAGGAAGAGTAGCAGGGCTGGATGCGATGGAGCTTTAAATCAAACAAAGAAGGGCGTGCCAAGAACCAGGTCAGTGTGTAGAAACCCGGCCAGTAGCGATGTGCACGAACCATAAAATGTGGTTCAGGCTTGATTTGACGATTTGAGAAATTGCTCAGAAGAGTTGGATTAAATCAAAGGAAGCCTAATTTGATTTGTATCTAAAGCAAGGTGCAGCAACAGGACCTGCCCTGCCCTGATAGAGACTGGGTTTGTTCATCACACTAATGTTTCTTAAACTTTTCAAGACTACAGAATACCAGCGTTGTCATTGTATTGCTTAGGAATGCTTATCGCTGTACTATTTTTATTTCTTGCCTTTGAAGTTATACCTCTCTTAATGGGATATACGGTATGATGCTGCATCAATAGTCTATTTTATCAGTGTCTGGAGTGAGCTTTGTTCAAAAATGCTTTTAAGAGTCAGCCTACCTTAATATTTGGACTTGGGGCAATTCTTGATTTTTTTCTTTCTTACTATCTATCTATCTATCTATCTATCTATCTATCTATCTATCTATCTATCTATCTATCCTTCCTTCCTTCCTTCCTTCCTTCCTTCCTTCCTTCCTTTCTTTTCTCTCTCTCTCTCTCTCCTCCCTCCCTTCCATTCTTTCCTTCCTTCCTTCTTTCTCTTTCTTTCATTCTCTGTGTGTGTGTGTGTGTTTCTCTCCTTCCTTCCTTCCTTCCTTCCTTCCTTCCTTCCTTCCTTCTTATTCTTTCATTCTTTCTTTCCCTCTTCAGAAATAGGTCTTTCTGTCTCTTGTTTCCCTCCTTCCTTCCTTCCTTCCTTCCTTCCTTCCTTCCCTTCCTTTCATTCTTTTTTTCTTTCCCTGTCTCTCTCTGTTTCTCTCCTTCCTTCCTTCCTTCCTTCCTTCCTTCCTTCCTTCCTTCCTTCCTTCCTTCCTTCCTTCCTTCCTTCCTTCCTTTTTCTTTCTTTCTTTCACAAACGTAAATTGCAGGAAAAAATAATAGAACTTTCAACTCCTGTTTACTTCGAAACTCATTTTCTCTTTACTTCCATCCACATTTTCGTTGTTGGTTGGTTTTTCGGAAATTTCAGTGTGACATCTGAAGAAGGCTCTCGCTTTTCATTCACCTGCACATTTGTTTGACCCATGGAGATAAATGGATCCTTCAATTACTCTTATCTTGGATTTTAGAAAACCTCAAAGTTGTTTGAGGAATATTGGCATTTGGCTTAACATTATTTAAGAAACACTTAACTCTGTTTCATGGAATATAGCAGAATGAGTTAGCTCATACAATACATTAAGCTATAAACCATGGCTTAGAAACTGCAGTGGCAGGTTTCATACATGTTAGAATAGAATAGAATAGAATAGAATTTATTGGCCAAGTGTGATTGGACACACAAGGAATTTGTCTTGGTGCATATGCTCTCAGTGTACATAAAAGAAAAGATACGTTCATCAAGGTACAACAAAATCATAAGGATTGCCAGCAACAAGTTATAGTCATACAGTCATAAGTGGAAAGAGATTGTTGATGGGAACTATGAAACGATTAATAGTAGTGCAGATTTAGTAAATAGTTTGACAGTGTTGAGGGAATTATTTGTTTAGCAGAGGATGCCTTAGGAAAAAAACTGTTCTTGTGTCTAGTTGTTCTTGGTGTGCAGTGCTCTATAGCGTCGTTTTGAGGAAGGTTGAAACAGTTTATGTCCAGGATGTGAGGGATCTGTAAATATTTTCACGGCCCTCTTGTGATTAGTGCAGTATACAGGTCCTCAATGGAAGGCAGGTTGGTAGAATTGTTTTTCTGCAGTTCTAATTATCCTCTGAAGTCGTTTCATACATGTTAACCATATAAACCACATAATGGTCTTGCATGTTGTACAAATCCTCATATAGCATTGTTTTCCTGAAGCTCTTCAAAGTGAGTTTTTAAAAAAATATTTTTGTGAAGCCTCGCATTTGGTTCTCATTGGAAGGTTCAAATTTTATTCAGATCCAAACATATTCTTAGGCTGCAACCAGTGGATAGAACAGTAGGTCTCAACCTCAAGAAATTTAAGATGTGTGGATTTTGACTCTCAGAGTTCCCCAGCCAAAACTCTCTCTGGGGAATTCTGGAAGTCTACACATCTTATAATTGCTGAGGTTGAGAAACACTGCATAGCTAAATGTCTATGGAGATTCTCCATCATCCAAGTCATGGTTGTCCCAAAGGTGCTTTTTCAAGAGGCAACTGGACTTTCTGGTTTTTCTTTGAAGACGTTTCGCTTCTCATCCAAGAAGCGTCTTCAGCTCTGATTCCCCACCATCCAGTCAGAATTGAAGAAGCTTCTTGGATGAGAAGCGAAACGTCTTCAAAGAAAAACCAGAAAGTCCAGTTGCCTCTTGAAAAAGCACCTTTGGGACTAGATTAAAAGGTTGAAGGGGAAAATCTTGGCAAGGTGGTAGAACTTGTTCCTTTCATACATCAGGCCCCAGTTTCAGTCAGCAGATGCAGTGGATGATGGGAAAGAGTTCCTACTTGTAAACCTGGTTTTGGTTTCAGCTTGAAGTTGACAGTTGCCTATGTACCTGAAGATGGATGATCCTCAGCCTACCTAATGACATCTGGCAACTTTATACTGAACAGTGGGAGGTATACAAACATTTTTAAACTGAACTATTTGAGGTCTAAAACATGATGTGCACTTCAGTTTGGATAGGTTGCTTTTGTAAGGAAAAAGTTAAGATACTTATGGTTGGAACTCTCCACATCATTGAGTGGGGTCTGCATTGAGCATTGCAGTGTGTGATAGAACCAAGTTCTTGAAGTCTATCTAGAGCAGGGGTGCCAAACTCGTGGCATGCGGGCTAGATATGTCATGCGCTGACCATGCCCACCCCTGTTTGAGCAAAGAGGGGGAAAGTCCGGAGGGAGGGAGGGAAGGAAGGAAGGAAGGAAGGAAGGAAGGAAGGAAGGAAGGAAGGAAGGAAGGAAGGAAGGAAGGAAAGTTCTGAATGCCTATGGAATCATTGTCTCTTGATGGCTTCTCTCCATCTAAATGAGATCTGTTAAGAGTGCTTATCCAGGTCCCTTTTCTCACAGATTATCATCTTCTACACTGCCACCACCTTTAAAGGGATATGACACCTCACCCTCCAAAACTAAATTGTCCCCTCACTTTGTTGGTTCTTTAAGAAGGTCATTAAATTGTGGCTTTTCCAAGGAGCACTTAGGATGGGAACAGTTCTGAAAAGTCTTGAAGATTTCCTGAGTGCTGAGAGGTTATAATTCTTTCCATCATATTATTTCATTCGCTTTTAATGTTTTTTTTTTAACTCTAAAATGGCCTAGAAGCCACTTAGTGAGCCTTGGGTTCAAGTGGCATGTAGAAAAGCCCCAGTAATTAAACAATAAAGAAATAAATAAATAGACTCTAGAAAGAGTGCAGAGAAGAGCAACAAAGATGATTAGGGGACTGGAGGCTAAAACATATGAAGAACGGTTGCAGGAACTGGGTATGTCTAGTTTAATGAAAAGAAGGACTAGGGGAGACATGATAGCAGTGTTCCAATATCTCAGGGGCTGCCACAAAGAAGAGGGAGTCAAGCTATTCTCCAAAGCACCTGAGGACAGGAAAAGAAGCAATGGGTGGAAACTAATCAAGGAGAGAAGCAACTTAGAACTAAGGAGAAATTTCCTGACAGAACAATTAATCAGTGGAACAACTTGCCTGCAGAAGTTGTAAATGCTCCAACACTGGAAATTTTTAAGAAAATGTTGGATAGCCATTTGTCTGAAATGGTGTAGGGTTTCCTGCCTGGGCAGGGGGTTGGACTAGAAGACCTCCAAGGTCCCTTCCAACTCTGATATTATTATTATTATTATTGTAAATAAAGAAATAAGTAAGTAAATAAATAAATAAGCAAGCAAGCAAACAAGCATCAAGAGGTCTTTTGCAGGAAGCTGTCTTCAACTGCACGCTGCAGCAGCCATCTTCATTTTTTTTTTGATACACATACACACACACCTACAGCCACATACAGAGTCACTGCAGTTGAGAAGCTGGTTGTAACAGCATTGATAACCTGAATGATCTCCAGCTCTGAGCCTTTCAAGCAAAAAATAGTGACTCCTAAAAACAGAAATGTTTCTTCCCGAAATATTCAATTGTCTTTAGCTATGTTGCATTATGTATTTCACTGCAGTTCTACCCGATGACCAGCTGTGGCCTGTTTTGCACAGCCACCTCCAAGAGGTTGCAAAGTGGTCGTCGATTACAAGGAGCAGATATTCAATGGATTTGTACATTACATTTATCCTTTAGTTTATATAACAGCTATGAGTCAAGAAGGAAGTTCATTGTCTTATTAAATTGGCTGGAACCAACGGTGGGAGTGGGCAGACTTAGCTTCATGGCAACAGCCCTGGAAATTAATGCTATGCTACAAAATTATCCTGCATGATTTTGCTTTCATTCAATTTGACAAAATGAAAATTTGAAGCGGGTGTTCTTGTACAGCTAGTCCTCGACTTACGACCACAATTGAGCCCAAAGTTTTTGCTCCTAAGCAAGACAGTGGTTAGGTGAGTTTTGCCCCATTTAGCAACCTTTCTTGACACAGTTGTAAACTGAATCACTGCAGTTGTTAAGTTAGCAACACGGTTGTTAAGTGAATCTGGCTTCCCCATAGACTTTGCCTGTCAGAAGATCGCAAAAAGTGGTTTCATGACTCCAGGACACAGCAACCGTCATAAATATGAGCCAGTTGCCAAGCATCTGAATTTTGATCGCATGACTATAGGAATGCTGCAACGGTCGTAAGTGTGAAAAATAGTCATAAGTCACTTTTTTTCAGTGCTGCTGTAACCTTGAACAGTCATTAAATGAACGGTTGTAAGTCAAGGACTACCTGTAATTTATAGCTGGATATGCTAAATAGTCTCTTTTAAGTTGAGGCCAACTTCTAATAACTACTTGGACAAATCCATATCCAATAATTTTCTCCCCAAAAAAATGGTGAAGTAAAATTGTTTAAGAAATAAATTGGAGGAGATGACGAGGCTGAGCCCGAGGGAGGGGTCAAACACGTGATAAGTCACGAGTCTTTGTATGCCTGCAAGAGATCTTAGTCCAGCCCACCTTGAATGTCTCTCTTATCTCCCGCTCATTTCCCTTGACTGTTAGTTGGCCAGATTCTGACAGACGGCTTAAACCTGCAATAAATCATTATATTCATTTGAACTGCCTGAATCTCCTGGTTTCCCAGGCGCTTGACATAAAGACATAAAATAAACTAAAACAGGACTGAGTAGTTTGTGGATCCTCACACTGTGGGAACTCAGTCTCTGATGGAATCAGACTTTGAGTTTGATGTGCTCCTTGAACCAAGAGATTTAGCTGCAGCATGGCCAAGGAATGTGAGCTGAATGATCTCCAGTTGCTCAATCACCTCTTCAACAGTTGACCTCCTCTCTGACTTCCAAACTCTTGAGGCCATTCCACAACTTCTTCAGAGAACTGACAGCAGCCAGGAAGACATCCAAGCTGCAGGTAGCAGCATCTTCCCCGGCCTTCAGCAGTGAACCTCAAACCATTCTAAATTATCTTTAGAGGCAAAAACTGCTTTGGCAGGGAAAGAAAACTTCGAAGAAACTGAAAGGTAGAATGTCTGTGGAGATTCTCAGGGGCCTCTGTGGCTCAGACTGCTAATGCAGTCTGTTATTAACAGCAGCTGTTTGCAATTACTGCAGGTTCTAGTCCCACCAGGCCCAAGGTTCACTCAGCCTTCCATCCTTTATAAGGTAGGTAAAATGAGGACCCAGATTGTTGGGGGCAATAAGTTGACTTTGTATATAAATATACAAATAGGATAAGACTATTGCTAACATAGGATTATTGCCCTGAGTCTTCGGAGAAGGGCGGAATATAAATGCAAATTAAAAAAAAAAAATCTCAGTCATCCAGGTCACGGTTGTTCCAAAAGTGCTTTTTTGAAAGGCCACTGGACTTTCTGGTTTTTCTTTGAAGACGTTTCGCTTCTCATCCAAGAGGCTTCTTCAGTTCTGAAGTGAAGAAGCTTCTGGGATGAGAAGCAAAATGACTTCAAGGAAAAACAAAGTCCAGTGGTGTTTTGAAAGAGCACCTTTGGGTGAAAGGCAGAACGCCACACATCATGAGTAAGGGTGGGTGTCCTTTAGTAAGGATTGTATACCCATGAGAGAGGGCAGAAATATCTATTTCCTCTTTTTTTTAAAAAAGGATTTGCTATTATAGAATTGTAATTCCCGAATAGAACTATAGAACGTTAGGTAATTTCTATGGGGAAAGTCCCATAGATGGCAACTGGACTTTCTTGTTTTTTCTTTGAAGACCTTTTGCTTCTCACCCAAGGAGCTTCTTCAGCTCTGACAGGATAATGGGGAAACTATCTGTCAGAGCCGAAGAAGCTTCTTGGATGAGAAGTGAAATGTCTTCACAGAAAAAACAAAGTCAAATTGCCTCATGAAAAAAGCACCTTTAGGACAACCATCACCTGGATGACTGAAAATCTCTACAAACTATATGGGGAAAGATTACTTCAAGGTTACAGGAATGGGGGATGTCTAGTTTAATGAAAAGAAGGACTAAGAGAGACATGATAGCAATGTTCCAGTATCTCAGGGGCTGCCACAAAGAAGAGGGAGTCAAGCTATTCTCCACAGCACCTGAGGGCAGGACAAGAAGCAATGGGTGGAAACTAATCAAGGAGAGAAGCAACTTAGAACTAAGGAGAAATTTCCTGACAGTTAGAACAATTAATCAGTGGAACAACTTGCCTGCAGAAGTTGTGAATGCTCCAACACTGGACGTTTTTAAGAAGATGTTGGATAACCATTTGTCTGAAGTGGTGTAGGGTTTCCTGCCTGGGCAGGGGGTTGGAATAGAAGACCTCCAAGGTCCCTTCCAACTGTTTTTTTTATATTATTATTATTATTATTATTATTATTATTATTATTATTATTATTATTATTATTATTATTATTATTATTATTATTACTACTATTATTACTATTACTATTACTATTACTATTATTATTACTATTACTATTATTATTATTATTATTATTTTATTTATTTTATTTATTTATTTAATCACATTTTTATACCGCCCTATCTCCCAAGGGACTCAGGGCGGTTTACAGCCTATTAAAAACACAAATACACAAATATAAATACAAAATAAAACACTAATTAAAAAACTTATTAAATAAGGCCGAATTAAAATTTATAATTAAAATAATAAAACCCCATTAAAACTACATTAAATTAAAATCCTAGCCCAGTCCTGTGCAAATAAATAGATGTGTCTTAAGCTCGCGGCGAAAGGTTCGAAGGTCGGGAAGTTGACGGAGTCCCAGGGGAAGTTCATTCCATAGGGTGGGGGCCCCCACAGAGAAGGGGGTGTTGCCAGTCGGCACTGCCTGGCGGACGGCACCCCAAGGAGTCCCTCCCTGTGAGAGCACACGGGTCGGTGGGAGGCAGTTATTATTATTATTATTATTATTTTGGGAAAGGGAAGATGGAGGTACCTCTAATAAATTAAATATGTAGCCACAAACCCTTTGCAAGTAGTTCTTGACATAAAACCATTCGTTTAGCGACCTTTCAAGTTATGACAACACCGAAAGAAGTGATTTAGAACCAGTCCTCACACTTATGACCCTTGCAGCATCCCTACAGTCATGTAATCAAAATCTGGACACTTGGCAACTGGAATGCTTTACAATATCCCAGGGGTCATGTGACATTTGCTTCTGCCCAGCCAACTTCCGACAAGCACAGTCATTGGGGGAAGCTGGATTTGCATAATGATAGTTTGATTCACTTAACAACCACGGGGGGCGGGGGAGAGATGCAAAATCAGGTGCAATTCACTTAACTGCTTTGCTTAGCAACAGAGATTCTGGCCCCAATGGGTGGTCATAAGTTGAGGACTACCTGTACGGTAAAGCAGAAAACCTCACCCAGTTGCGCAGGGTTTTTTGTATTTCTTTTTCAATAACGCACCATATGCAAAAGAAAAAAGAGATCCACCAGTCAGCAGTCCTTGAAAGGCAGACATTTCCACAGCTCTCTGTAACCCTTGCAGTCTATTTATTCTGTGATCCTATCATTTTGGGAAAGCTTCCATTTTCTTTCCCTTGCTTTTGATCTATTTTCGTACCTCCTTCTCTCCCTCTTAAAGTTTCTAGGCTTAGTCCATCCTGTCTCTAAGATGGAGCAATGTAGATAAGTCACCAGCTGATGAGCTGCAAAGTGGGTGAGGCCATAATTTGTCTGTCTGTCTGTCCGTCTTTCTGTCTGTCTGTCTGTCTGTATCTATCTATCTATCTATCTATCTATCTATCTATCTATCTATCTATCTATCTATCTATCATTTACTATCTATCTATCCTATCTATATCTAAATCAACCTATCTATCTATCTATCTATCTATCTATCTATCTATCTATCTATCTATCTATCTATCTATCTATCTATCTATCATCTACTATCTGTCATCTTCTATCTATCATCTATCTATCATTATCATCTATCTATTTATCTATCTATCTATCTATCTATCTATCTATCTATCTATCTATCATCTACTATCTGTCATCTTCTATCTATCATCTATCTATCATTATCATCTATCTATCTATCTATCTATCTATCTATCTATCTATCTATCTATCTATCTCTTATCTCTATATCTAAATCTATCTATCTATCTATCATCTACTATCTATCAGTCATCTTCTATCCATCTATCATTATCTATCATCTATCATCTATCTATCTATCTATCTATCTATCTATCTATCTATCTATCTATCTATCTATCTATCTATCTATCTATATCTTTATCTCTATCAATCATCTATCTATCTATATCTATCTATCCATCCATCCATCCATCCATCTATCTATTTATCTATCTATCTATCTATCTATCTATCTATCTATCTATCTATCTATCTATCATCTACTATCTTATCTCTATATCTAAATCAATCTATCATCTATCTATCATCTACTATCTATCAGTCATCTTCTATCTATAATCTATTTATCATTAGCTATCATCTTTATCATCTATCTATCTATCTATCTCTATATTTATCTAAATCTAAATCTAAATCTATCTATTATCTATCAATCATCTACTATCTATCTATTATCTATATCTATCTATCTATCTATCTATCTATCTATCTATCTATCTATCTTTCTTTCTTTCTTTCTTTCTTTCTCTGCAACATTCTGGAAAATTTCAATTTTTTAAAAAATGTAAATTAAAAAATTTACATTTTTTAAATGTAAATTGTAGTCCTAGACTTACAAACTTTCATTGAGTAGCCATTCAGAGTTACCACAGCACTGAAAAAAGTGAGGTTTGACCATTTTTCACACTTACAATCATTACAGCTTTCCCATGATCAAAATTTGGAGACTCAGAAAGTGGCCCGTATTTGTGATGGCTGCGGTGTCTTGGGATCATTTCATCGCCTTTTGTGTTCTTCTGACAGGCAAAATCAGTGAGGAAGCCAAATTCACTTTACAACTGTGTGACTAATTTAACAACTGCGGTGAGTAACTTAACAACTGCAGAAAGAAATGTGATAAAATGGTGCAAAATTCACTTAACAACGGGCTCGCTTAGCAACAGAAACGTGGGTCTCAATAGTGCTCGTAAATTGAGGCCTACCAAGATTCAGCTTAAGACTTAGGAGAATTTTTTTTATTTTTTGTTCTGCCTTTCGCTTCTCAAAAGTAGGAAACGGAAGCACTGATTTTTCACCTACCACATCTGGAAGGAATCCAAAATCTCATTTCAAGACTGCAAATGAAATACAGCCGCTCATCGGAATATATCTAAGCGCACACACATACACGTAAGATGGATTACCATAATAACAATTTATTAAAATGAATCTGACAGCAATCAAGATATAATTATCTGAGAGTAACACCCACTGAAGTCAATGGCACTTATTTCTGACTGAGTAGGTTCAGACAGTTAAAAACACTGGCTGTCTTCCCATTTCACTCAGCCAGGCCTCACTTGAAAGAATGAAGATTCAGCTAAATCAGTCACGTTCCTAGTGATGCAATGAGAAACTTTTTCTGGAATGGATTGCTGCAGAAAAGAAGAAAGGGGAAGAGAAAAACAGAGTGAGGGAATCAAGATCACGTGAAGTGTTACCGTGTTTTTCGGAGTATAAGACATGCCTTCCCCCCCTAAAAGAGGGTGGAAATGTTGGTGCATCTTATACACCAAATAAAGCCATTTTTGGCCTCCCGAAGCCCCACCCCACTTGCTCCATTTTTGTGAAAAACAGACCCTTTTTTCACCCATTTTTTGCAAAAATGGGGGCGTTTTTGCCCTCCCCTGGCCCCCAGGAGCACTTTGCAAGCCTCCCAAACCCTCTATGCACCTTGTCTTTGCAAAAAATGGGACACACAGAGAGTTTGGGAGGCCTGCGGAGTGCTCCTGAGGGCCAGGGAGGGCAAAAACTATTTTTTTTTCGTGCTTATGTCTTTGAAAACTTGGTGTGTCGCATACACGGATGCGTCTTAGAGTCCGAAAAATACAGTAATACCACTTGATAATGCCTTGGTAAGGCCACACATGGAATACTGCATTCAGTCACCACGATGTAAAAAAGATGTTGAGACTCTAGAAAGAGTGCAGAGAAGAGCAACCAAGATGATTAGGGACAGTGGTGGGATTCAAGTAATTTAACAACTGGTTCTCTGCCCTAATGATTTCTTCCAACAACCAGTTTGTCAAACTGCCCAGAAAGTTAACAACCGGTTCTCCCAAAGTGGTGCGAACTGGCTGAATCCCACCATTGATTAGGGGACTGGAGGCTAAAACATATGAAGAACGGTTGCAGGAACTGGGTATGTCTAGTTTAATGAAAAGAAGGACTAGGAGTGACATGATAGCAGTGTTTCAGTATCTCAGGGGTTGCCACAAAGAAGAGGGAGTCAAGCTATTTTCCAAAGCACCTGAGGGCAGGACAAGAAGCAATGGGTGGAAACTAATCAAGGAGAGAAGCAATTTAAAACTAAGGAGAAATTTCATGACATTGAGAACAATTAACCAGTGGAACAATTTGCCTGCAGAAGTTGTGAATACTCCAACACTGGAAGTTTTTAAGAAGAGATTGGACAACTGAAATGGTATAGGGCTTCCTGCCTGAACAGAGGGTTGGACTAGAAGACCTCCAAGGTCCCTTCCAACTCTGTTATTCTATTCTAACTTTAAGGCACTTTCCTCCAAAAAAGTACCAACGACTCACCAGAGGCTATTCCTCAGTAGGCAGTATCTTTTTTAGTCTTGAGTTATACCAAGTGGGCAATGTCAAAGTTTTCAGCCGTAATCTTTGCAGGATGATTCACGCACTCTTGTTTCCAACTATTCGAGTCGAGTTGAGTCTAGTCTAGTCTAGTCTAGTTTAGTCTATTTTGTCTGGACCAGAATCTGGCAACAACTGGTGAAGAAACCCACTGGAAATTTATCCAATCAATGGGATTTTCTTTATCATAAACTGCTGTGCTCCTGAAAGGAAGTCCTCATTTTATATACATCTCCTTCAGCCCATGCCTTTTAAAATCTATTTCATCTGAAATATTTTATATTCTACCATTTCTGGGAGTTCCAACCTTACTCATAACTTGATTAGGACTTCAACTCCCAGAGTTCCTTTGGGAGAACTGAGGAATTCTGGGAGTTGAAGTCCACAAGTCTTAAAGTTGCCAAGGTTGGAGACACCTGCTCTGGGGGATGTCATGGCAAGTTTCACTCCTTCAAAACAAAATTAAAATTTAAGGACTGGGTTTAACATAGGCAACTTTAAAAAGCCACAATAACGAGAATCAAAGGGAAAGATCTTTCAAGCGGGAAATGGCCGAGAGCCGGCAATGCAATTGTGGTGCACCGGAATAAACTATAATAAACATTCTTGTTGAAGAATGTCCCCTCAGGAAGTTTCAAGGCACCTGGAATGATCCCTCCACAGCCACATCAAAAGCAGTTACCGTATTTTTCGGACTATAAGACGCACCGGAGTATAAGACACACCAAGATTTCAAAGAGGAAAACAAGAAAAAAATAGTTTTTGGCCTACGCGGCATTTGGTTTTTGCCCTCCGCAGCCCCAGGACCACTCTGCAGGCCTCCCAAACCCTCTGTGTATCCCATTTTTGTGAACAACGGGTCCACTTTTGCGAAAAACAGGCTCGTTTTCAGCCTCCCAACCCCCCCACGTGTCACGTTTTTGCCCTCCCCAGACCCTAGGAGCACTCTGCAGGCCTCCCAAACCTTCTGCACATCCCATTTTTGTGAAAAATGGGCCTATTTTTGGCCTCCCAAATCACCAAGGTGTCGCTTTTTTGCCCTCCCCAGACCCCAGGCTTCTGTAGGCCTCCTCTGCAGGCCCGCTGTAGGCCTCCCAAACCCTCTGCACATCCCGTTTTCATGAAAAATGGGCCCATTTTTCAGAAAAACAGGACATGCGGGGTGGGGTTTCGGGAGGCCAAAAATAGCTGTATTCGGTGTATAAGACACACCAACATTTCCACCCTCTTTTAGGGGGGAAAAAGTGCATCTTATACTCCGAAAAGTAAGATAGATGGTTAGCTACCTTAGCTATCGAATTATAAATCTATTCCATTGCAATTCTATGCCTCTATACGCTATACCAGTGGTCCCCAACCTTTCAGACCTCAGGGACCACTAAATTCATAATTTTAAATCCCATGGACCACTAATATGATCTGCTTAATGACCGGCTGGGTTGCGTGGCTAGGTGGTCATATGACTGAGTGAGCATGACCAACTTGATGTCACTCACATTGAGGGGCGCCTCGCCAACCTATACATTGTCCTATACAATGTATTTGTATAGGACAATGTATAGGTTGCCCTATATATTGTAAGCCGCCCTGAGTCTTCGGAGAAGGGCGGGGTATAAATGTAAACAAAAAAAACAAAAAAAAAACCTCTACTAGCCCCTCCTCTCCTACCCACTTCTCCCTTTCCTGCCTGGGCTCCTTAGGGCCCCAACAGGAAGCAGTTGTTGGAACTAAGCAGCCACCATGAGAACGAGTTGGCAAAACAGCTGGCTCAGTTCAAATTGGATCTGACCAAGAAGGAGGCTCAGCAGAAGCACCTCACTGAGGACTAGGAGCACAGGCTTTCCAAGCAGAAGGAAGACCTGCAGGAGTGCAAGGCCAGGTACCGGTGCCTGGAGGTTCAGCTGGCTGAGATGGTCAGCCAGTTTCAGGCCATGATGCAATCCCACTGGATAAGGTCCTCCGGCTTTTCATCACCAGCAGCACTTCCCTCCAGCCTTCATCCAAAGCCCTGCACCAGAAGCCTGAAGCAGACCCCAACCCACACAAAAAGACCCTGAAGGGGGAGACTATCTGAAGCAACACGTTCATTGTACATATCTGGTCCAGGGGGCATAGTTTGTGGACCCCTGATTTAGTGCAATATAAAAAATGCAAATAATTTTTCAGGGGACCACCAAAATTTTCTCACGGACCACCAGTGGTTCACGGACCACCAGTTGGTGACCACTGCTCTATACTACGGTGATTTTTATTATGGTTCATGCTTTATTTAAACTAAATTTATATATCAGTGATTGCATGACCTCTGTTCTGTCCCCCCTCACCTCCGTCAGAGCGATGGCTTAATTAGCCGGCACTGTCAGATCTGGCAGCAAAATAGCGTCTGCCAAGTATCTCTGTTATCTCCCTCGATGCCGATGAGTCACCCAGGAACAAACAGTACTTCAGCTCTTAGTTAAGCAGTTAATTTGCCTGCTACAAAGAGGCACAGCAGCTCTTGCTGCCTTTATATCCTGTGGGGTGTGGCTCCATGACTCAGCACTTCCTAGGCCTGCCCCACCCCTGCTTCTGTTGTTCCCGCCTCTCTTGCCTACGAAACCTAGGGTCCAGCCAGGCCTGATTGCCATTAGCTGGGTCTGGAGGTGTGGCTTGGGGAGGTGGGAAAGAGTCAGGGGACGGAGGCCTCGTTATCTCTTCCACCTGGCCTGCCTCTGGCTCCTGGAGCTGAGCCAGGGAGCCAGTGCTCCCGAGGTAAGTCCTGACGGCCCTTCCCTCTCACTTTCCAAGTCACTTTCTGGCAGGAGGCCCGGCTTGGGGGGCGCAGACACAACAACCTCTGTCATTGCCATATGCTAAATAAATAAAACAAGGAAAGAAGCCAGAGAGAGACCACTGTTAAGAGACTAAAGGCACGCGCAGCCTAAGTCCTTAAGTCCCAAATGCAAAAAGTTGGAAAGTTGGAACTTCACCTGTGCCAAAAATATCTCCTGCTCTTAGATACACTTTGTGCTTGCTCGAAGCATGCTCCAGGTTCATTTAGAAGGAAGTCACATCGAAGTCAACAGGCTTGATTGACATCCAGAGGAGTGAGCAACAGGATATATAGGTAGTCCTCGATTTACGACCACAGTTGAGCCTAACATTTCTGCCGCCGAGCGAAACATTGGTTAGGTGAGCTTGGCCCTTTTACAACCTTTCTTGCCTGTCAATCACTGCAGTTGTTAAGTTAGCGACATGATTGTTAAGTGAAACTGGCTTCCCCATTGACTTTGCATGTCAGAAGGTCCCAAAAAAGGGATCACATAATCCCTGGGATGCTGCAATGGTCATAAGTGTGAACCAATTGTCAAGCGCCTGAATGATGCAACATGGGGATGTTGCAAAGTTTTTCACACTTTTGTAAGTGTGAAAAAAAGTCTTTCACAAGTTTTTCCCACACTTTTGTAAGTGTGAAAAAAGGTCAGAAGCCACAGCTTTCAGTGCCGTGGCAAGTTCGAACAGCCACTAAACGAATGGTTGTAAATTGAGGACTATCTGTAATCCATGTTCTAGGTTGTCCCAAAGCTGCTTTTTCAGGAGGCAACTGGACTTCCTTGTTTTTTGTTTTTTTTTTGAAGATATTTTGCTTCTCATCCAAGAAGCTACTTCAGCTCTGACTGGATGGAGGGGAATGGAAAGATTTATATTCCTTGCAGAACGCTGGTCATTTGCATCCTTTTTAGAGAGTTGTTGAGGCCACTTGGAGGTTTATCTGTTTCCTCAGGGTCACCTGAGTGGTTCCTGTAGTCTGAATATTTTTCTCTTTCTTTCTGGAAATCCGTTCAACGGGTGTTCATCAGGGTTGAAATCCAGCAGGTTCTGACAGGTTCTGGAGAACCGGTAGTTGGAAATTTTGAGTAGTTTGGAGAACCGGCAAATGCCACCTCTGGCTGAGTGGGCTGGGAATGGAGATTTTGCAATATCCTTTCCCCAGGAGTGAGGAGGGAATGGGGATTTTGCAGTATCCTTCCCCTGCCACACCCACCAAGCCACACCACACCCACCAAGCTACGCCCACAGAACCGGTAGTTTAAAAAAAATGGCTTTCACCACTGGTGTTCATCCCAAATTGCATAGCATATTCTATGTAACAACTGCTGTGAATCAGTTGTGCCATAAAGCAGTCAAACAGCCTGCCCTTATGGAATTTTTTAGAATTTTTTTTTTTATTGGCCAAGTGTGATTGGACACACAAGGAATTTGTCTTGGTGCATATGCTCTCAGTGTACATAAAAGAAAAGATAAGTTCATCAAGGTACAACATTTACAACACAATTGATAGTCAATATATCAATATAAATATAAATCATAAGGATTGCCAGCAACAAAGTTACAGTCATACAGTCATAAGTGGAAAGAGATTGGTGATGGGAACTATGAGAAGATTTATAGTAGTGCAGATTTATTAATTGTTTGACAGTGTTGAGGGAATTATTTGTTTAGCAGAATGATGGCAGAATGAGGAGAAAACTGTTATTGTGTCTAGTTGTTCTGAAAGACACGGTAACTAAAAAAACAGCCCAATCTAGTTCCGTATATTGTCCAAATGCAGCTACACGGTCTTTAACTGATCTAGTCACACATGCTATGGGCAAATGCAGCCCACAATCATGTACAGGAACTCCTGTTCCTACTATTATTATACTACACTGAGCTGACAATTAGCCTGCATTGGATACAAATGAAGGAAGCCAATATTTAAAAGCTGCAATTCTGCACTTTCACAAGCTTTATTTATCCATGTATGTCCCTATGACAGGAGTCAGGGGATTGACAGGGGCTCAGGAGAACTAAAACTGAGGGAAGTTTCAAATCTTATTGTCAATTCATTTTAAATTTAGATTAAGGCAAGAGAGAGACGTTCAAACAAGTTTTTTGCTGAAGCTCAGGGCCGATTGCCAAAGGCAAAGAACTTTGGAATTCAAATCAAAATAAATACAGGTAAGACCTCGAGTTACGACTGTAAGGGAACCTGCCCATCACAGTTGTAATTCATGACCATTGTAGAGCAGGTCATATGACCGGTTTTATTTTACGACCTTTTTTGAGGAGGTTGTTATTCAATGTCAAGATCATAAAGCAACGGCCAGCTGTTAAGTTTCGGGCCCCAACAAGAGAGTATCATGGTGGGGGTGATTGTTGGAAGAACAGAAGATCCCACCTCCCCCCTGCATACTAGCTCCAACTCTTCCCATCTTTTAATTACAATTTCTGTATTTTATTGTTATTAGAAATATTTTTTTTAAGGTTTTAATCATTTAATGTTGCAAGCTGCCCAGAGTCACCTTGTGGCAAGATGGGTGACAAACCAGGAAGGAAGGAAGGAAGAAAGGAAGGAGAGAGGGAAGGTAGGAAGGTAGGAAGGAAGGAAGGAAGGAAGGAAGGAAGGAAGGAAGGAAGGAAGGAAGGAAGAAAGAAAGAAAGAAAGAAAGAAAGAAAGAAAGAAAGAAAGAAAGAAAGTGGGAAAGAGGGAGGGAAAGTAAGAAAGAGGAAGGAAGGAAGGAAGGAAGGAAGGAAGGAAGGAAGGAAGGAAGGAAGGAAGGAAGGAAGGAAGGCACTGCCGGCCATATTCACCTAACCTGCATAATCAAGTCACATTAAAGATTGAGTCTGCTGCCTTCATTAGATTTTTTCCTGGTTTAGCAAACACAAATGTTAAATTCAACAAATTCTACCAACCTGGAAATCTGGCTATTTTACTCTCATTTTTTTAAGGCGCTCCGTCACTGGAGGTTTTTAAGACAAGATTGGACAACCAATTGTCTGAAATAGTGCTTGAGCAGGGGATTAGACTAGAAGACCTCCAAGATCCTTTCCCACTCTGTTATTTTGTTATTCAACCACTCGTTCTCCTTGGCACTGAGATGACCTGTTTCCCATTTATTGAGGACTTGTCCTCACCATACGACCCCCTTAGGACTAACTTGCCACCCAGGAGGCAGACGTCAGATCCAGGTGATCTGGCACAAAAATCCATTGAAGAATGCATCAAAGATTCTTAGGGAAACACTTGGAAACATCCCTTTTGCCAGGAATTTCATATGCAGGAAGTCAAATCAAATGTTTTTATCGCAGCTGCACATCTCACCCCTGCAAAGGAATGTGAGTGCACCGGAAAATTACCAGGTTTACTTCAGAAGTTGCCTTTCTCTGCCAACAGATCCTGGAATTTATGCTGAGTGTAACTCTGAGCTGAATGCAGTCTTTTTCCAGTCCAGGGGCCCAGTTCTGCAATCAGGAGTAGCAGCACATAGATTAGGGGTCGGCAACCTTAAACACTCAAAGAGCCACAAAAGTCCTAATCGGAAGCCCCCCGTTCCAATTCTGGAGCTGACTGGAAGTCTGGTTCCCCCATCATAGTCTCCTCCTAACATGGCGTCCTTTTTCCTCTGACAACTGGAAGTCGGTTCCCCCACCATAGAGTCTACTCCTAGCGCAGCATCCATTTTCCTCTACCTGTCCTAACCGAAAACCCTATCAGTTGTGGAGCCGACCAGCAACAGGGAGCCGCAGCAGAGGGATGAAAGAGCCACATGTGGCTCCAGAGCCACAGGTTGCTGACCCCTGATGTAGACCATGTGCAATTTGTGAACCTTTTTGTGTTCTGTTTTGGAGGGAGCCGTGAACACTGATAGGGAAATTGACAGATTTAAAAGATTAACAGAGTTGGAAGGGACCTTGTAGGTCATCTAGTGCAACCCCCTGCCCAAGCAGGAGACCCTACACCATTTCTGACAAATGACAGTCCAATCTCTTCTTGAAAGCCTCCAGTGATAGATCAAAATAGAATAATAATAGGAGTTGGAAGGGATCTGGGAGGTCTTCTAATCCAACCCCGTTTCAAGTGGGAGACCTTATATTCCAGGGGTCTCCAACCTTGGTCCCTTTAAGACTTGTGGACTTCAACTCCCAGAGTCCCTCAGCCAGCAAAGCTAGGAGTAGACTCTATCGTGGGGGAACCGACTTCCAAAGCTGGCTGAGGAACTCTGGGAGTTGAAGTCCACAAGTCTTAAAGGGACCAAGGTTGGAGACCCCTGTTATAGACCTTATCCCAAAGGTGGTTTTTTAAAAAAAATATTTTATTTTAAAGACAACTGGATTTTCTTTGTTCTCCTTGAAGATGTTTCACTTCTCATCGAAGAAGCTTCTTCAAGGAAAATAAAACATCTTCCAGAAGAATAAAGTCCAGTTGCCTTTTTTTTTTTTAAAGCACCTTTGGAACAACCAATGTCCTTACCACTTTCAAAGGTGCTTTTTCAGGAGGCAACTGGACCTTCTGGTTTTTTTCTTTTGAAGATGTTTTGCTTCTCATCCAAGAAGCTCTGGCAGGATAATGGGGGGGTATGGAGAACCTCTACAGACTTTTAGTAAGTGAGTTGTGCCCAATTTTATGACTTTTGCCACGGTTGTTTTTGTTTTTTGCATTTATATCCCGCCCTTCTCCGAAGACTCAGGACGGCTTACACTATGTCAAGCAATAGTCTTCATCCATTTGTATATTATATACAAAGTCAACTTATTGCCCCCAATAATCTGGGTCCTCATTTTACCTACCTTATAAAGGATGGAAAGCTGAGTCAACCTTGGGCCTGGTGGGGCTTGAACCTGCAGTAATTGCAAGCAGCTGCTGTTAATAACAGACTGTCTTACCAGTCTGAGCCACAGAGGCCCTTAAGTGTTAAGTGAATCGCTGCAATTTAGAAACCAGTTGTGCCATTATGCTTCCCCATTGATGCTACTTGTTGGAAGACAGCTGGGAAAATCACAAATGACGGTCGCAGGACCCATGATGTGGCAACTGGGCCTCTGTGGCTCAGACCGGTAAGACAGTCTGTTATTAACACAGCTGCCTACAATTACTGCAGGTTCTAGTGCCACCAGGCCCAAGGTTGACTCAGCCTTCCATCCTTTATAAGGTAGGTAAAATGAGGACCCAGATTGTTGGGGGCAATAAGTTGACTTTGTATATAAATATACAAATAGGATGAAGACTATTGCTAACATAGTGTAAGCCGCCCTGAGTCTTCAGAGAAGGGCAGGATATAAATGCAAATAAAATTAAAAAAAATAAAATAAAAAAACTGTCAGAATTACATGCCGGTTGCCCAGTGGCCAAATTTTGATCACATGACCATGGGGACGCTGCAAAGGTGGTGTAAGTGGTTGTAAGTCACTTTTTTTCCCCAGTGCTGATGTAATTTTGAAATGGTTGCTAAATGAATGTCTATGGAGAGTCTATGCTGAATGAATGGTTGTTAAGTCAAGGATCTCCTGTATACTGGCTACTTAAAAGACATGCTAGTAGCAGAGGTAGGTTTCAGCAGGTTCTGACCAGTTCGGGAGAACCGGTAGTGGAAATTTTGAGTAGTTCGGAGAACCGGTAGTAAAAATTCTGACTGGCCCCGCCCCCATCTATTCTCTACCTCCCAAGGCCCAACTGATAGGGAGGAAAAGTAAGGTTCTACATTTAGGCCAAAAAAACAAAATGCACCAGTACCGTATATGTGGTACCTTGCTCAATAGTAGTACCTGTGAGAGGGATCTTGGAGTCCTAGTGGATAACCATTTAGATATGAGCCAGCAGTGTGCAGCAGCTGCTAAAAAAGCCAACACAGTTCTGGGCTGCATAAACAGAGGGATAGAATCAAGATCACGTGAAGTGTTAGTACCACTTTATAATGCCTTGGTAAGGCCACACTTGGAATATTGCATCCAGTTTTGGTCGCCACGATGTAAAAAAGATGTTGAGACTCTAGAAAGAGTGCAGAGAAGAGCAACAAAGATGATTAGGGGACTGGAGGATAAAACATATGAAGAACGGTTGCAGGAACTGGGTATGTCTAGTTTAACAAAAGAAGGACTAGGGGAGACATGATAGCTGTGTTCCAATATCTCAGGGGCTGCCACAAAGAAGAGGGAGTCGGGCTGTTCTCCAAAGCACCTGAGGGTAGAACAAGAAGCAATGGGTGGAAACTGATCAAAGAAAGAAGCAACTTAGAACTAAGGAGAAATTTCCTGACAGTTAGAACAATTAACAAGTGGAACGACTTGCCTTCAGAAGTTGTGAATGCTCCAACACTGGAAATTTTTAAGAAAATGTTGGATAACCATCTGACTGAGATGGTGTAGGGTTTCCTGCCTGGGCAGGGGGTTGGACTAGAAGGCCTCCAAGGTCCCTTCCAACTCTGATGTTATGTTATGTTATGTTATGTTATGAAATGGGAATTTTGCAGTATTCTTCCCCTGGATTGGGGAGGGAATTGAGATTTTACAATATCCTTCCCCTGCCACGCCCACCAAGCCATGCCATGCCCATCAAGCCACGCCCACAGAACTGGTAGTAAAAAAACTTTGAAACCCACCACTAGCTAGTAGGGATGTCTATGGAGATTCTCAGTCATCCAGGTCATGGTTAACCCAAAGGTGCTTTTTCAAGAGGCAGCTGGACTTTCTGTTTTTTCTCTGAAGACGTTTTGTTTCTCATGCAAGAAGCCTCTTCAGCTCTGACTGAATGGTAGGGAATGGAAGGATTTATACTCCTTGCAGACAGCTGGTCAGTTGCATTCTTTTGAGAGGGTCATTGAAGGCCACTTGGAGGTTAAGCTGTGTCCTCAGGGTCACCTGAGTGGTGCAAATGGGTTTGGAGCCTTCTTGGCTGCAGGATATTTTCTGCCTTTCACTGTTGAAGATACAAACCCTTCCATTCCCCACCATCCAGTCAGAGCTGAAGAAGCTTCTTGGATGAGTAATAGTAATAGTAACAGTAATAATTTAATTTTTATACCCCCCTTCTCCCGAAGGACTCAGGGCGGTTTACAGCCAGAAATAAAACCAACAATGAATAAATACAATACAATTAAAACCAATATTAAAAAACTTATTAAATTTGGCCCATAATTAAAATACATTAAAAAACCCTAAATTAAAATTAATATAATTATGCCACTCCTGCGCGGAAGAATAGATACGTCTTCAGCTCGCGGCGAAAAGTCCGGAGGTCAGGAAGTTGTCGAAGTCCTGGGGGAAGCTCGTTCCAGAGGGTAGGAGCCCCCACAGAGAAGGCCCTCCCCCTGGGGGCCGCCAGCCGGCATTGTTTGGCTGATGGCATCCTGAGGAGGCCCTCTCTATGGGAGCGCACGGGTTGGTGGGAGGCAAATGGTAACAGTAGGCGGTCCCGTAAATAGCCCGGTCCTAAGCCATGAGAAGCTAAAAATCTTCCAAGAAAAACCAGAAAGCCGAGTTGCCTCTTGGAAAAGTAGCTTTGGGCTAGTAGGAATGGCTTCTACCTCTCCAAACTTCAGAAACTCAACAGAGCATAGTGCTGGAGATACTGACCTGGAATCAGGGAGACCTGGGTTCAAGTCCATCTTCACTCGTGGACACTGCTTGGGTGACCTTTGGCCCGATCTCTCTTTCACTCTCTCTCTCTTTCTCATTCACCCCAATTTCCATCACAAGGTTGTTGCTTTGGGAGGAGGATGCAATGCTATGTATAGCTCCATGATCTCCTGCGCAAAAGGCATGTTATCAAGATGACACACACAGAAATAAATAAAATGACAAATGGCACACATTTTTATTTCCTAAGAATGCCCGTGGGAGAAACAAAGATGTCAGGTTTTGCAGCATGACAGCCTCCTTAATTCCTTTTCTGGAAAAGTATTATTTTTAAAAGCTCTTTTTAAAGAAAATCTAAAGGGACAGAATCCTGGCAGGCAGGCAGGCAGGCAGGCAGGCGAGGGAGATACCACAAGCACCAGTTGGGGGGGTGGGGGGGTGTCCAAAGTTTTTTAACACCAGTCAAAAATTCTGGGAGTCTCTGGAAACGTGGTTTGAATGATACGGAGTCGAGTTCAAAGACTGACATAGTTTTTTCCATCTTCTTTTCCTTTAAAAACAAACAAACAAACTCCTAGACAGCAACCTCTTGCATCTTTAAGAACCAAACAAATCTGCCGATGCTTAAGGATTCCCCCGAGTGTGTAAACATCACCTTCCTTTCTTTTCCCGCACGTTTCCATATTCCACACATTTAGAATCACAGAATGAATCTTCTAAAACAGATGGCGGTGGCGGCGGCCCTATATGAGCCTCCAGCAATGGCATTTCTTTTAAAAAAAAAAAAAACTTAAAAGAGCAACCCGCAGAGTGGTGCGGTGGCCTAGAGGTGGTGCTCTCGCCTCCCAATCAGGAGGCTGTGAGTTTGAACCTAGGTAGGGGCAGATATTTCTCTCTCTGGGCACAATGAGATTATATCTGCTGAATAAAACTCTGCATTGGTGACAAGAAAGGCATCCGGCCAGTAAACCCTTAGCTCCGTTCAGTTGCCCAGACTCCACCCCGCAAGAGATTATGGGGTCATTGAAAGAAGATGATGAAAAGAGCAACCAGCAAACCAATCAATGATATTTGAGACGAGTCTAATTTTTTTTGGGGGGGGGGGAAATGAATCCCAGACCACTTAGTAAGTCAATCATGGAGATAAAGTGGCCTTCTTTTTGTGGTTCAGTTGCTTAGTCATGTCTGACTCTTTGTGATACCACAGACCGTAGCACACCAGGCCCCCACTATCTCCTGAATTTGTCAACGACACGATCTAACCATCTCTTCCTCTGATGTCCCCTTCCCCTTTTGCCTTCTGTCTTTCCCAACATCAGGGTCTTTTCCAAGGAGTGCTCTCTTCTTTGCATTTGGTGGCCAAAATACTTGAGCTTCAGTATCGGTCCTTCCAAGGAACAAGCAGAGTTCATTTCTGTTGTGGTCCGCCAGCAGCCTGCGGAGCTGGCAATGGAGTCGGACAGTGATGAGGCTGAGGAAGAACATGGGCCAGTCCTGGAGGCTGGGGAAGGCCCGGATGAGGGCTCTGTCTCAGAGGCAGAGGTGGGCCAGGGCCACCCGGGAGTGATGTATGGACTCCAGAGCCTCCAGAGGCTGACAGTAGTGAGGCAGACGAACAGGAGGAGCCTGTTCCTAATGCACACATGAGAAGAGATAAAGCAAAGAGGATGACTCAGGAGTAGGGCCAAGAGATGATTGGCCCCTCCCATAAGGCTTAAAAGACCAGCAACGGCATTTGGGCTCTTTGCCGGAAAACAACGTTGATAGCTTTGTCTTGTTGCATTTATTTTGTATTGGTGTCTTCTGAACGTTTGCCAAGAAAGGCCTTTGGCAGTTTGCCTAATTGGACCAAGGTTGGTGATAGGACTGAGGAAGTGTTGGGAGGAATTTGCTTTATTTTAGTTGAACTACGCTGAGAATGAGTTAATTCTCAGCTGTTATAATAAAGTTTGTTTGTTTTTATACTGACTGAGTTTCCTACCTATTTGGGCCTGGGTCACAACAATTTCCTTTTGGATTGACTGATTGGATCTCTTTGCAGTCCAAGGGATTCTCCAGAGTTTTCTCCAGCACCAAAAATTGCCTTATCCCAGGTTTTTTTATTTGTAACACACCTTATGTTATTTTACATAAATAACTCGACGTGGTGAACATACCTAATATTCCTTCCTTCTCCTATTTTCCCACAATAATCCTATGAGGTGAATTGGGCCAACAGAGAATGACTGGCCCAAAGACAGTTAGCCCATTTTCATGCCTAAGGAGTGATTAGAACTCACAGCCTCCTGGTGATTGGGTCAAAGTCACCCAGTCCATTTTCATGCCTAAGGCGGGACTAAAACTCACAGTCTCTGGTGATTGGCCCAAAGTCACCCGGTCCATTGCCTAAAGTGGGACTAGAACTCACAGTCTCCTGGTGATTGGCGCAAAGTCACTCAGTTTATTTTCATGATTAAGGCAGGACTAGAACTCACCGCCTCCTGGTGATTGGCCCAAAGTTACCCAATTTATTTTCATGATTAAGGTAGGACTAGAACTCACAGTCTCCTAGTGATTGGTCCAAAGTCACCCAGCCAGTTTTAATGCCTAAAATGGAGGGTGGGGGGAATGACTAAAACTTGCCATCTCCTGATGTCTCTCCTGGTGCCTTAATTGCTAGACCCAGATTAGTCTGTTTATACTATAGATCCAGCCCAAATAGGGAGAGGATTTGTTAGAAGTTTCTACAAGCTGAGAGAGCAGAATTGCTTTCCAGCCACAAGCCCTGACCCCACCAGACTTGGCACCCAGCATGGGAAGGAAGCAGATCGCTGCTCTGATCTCCCCACTTGCAATCGGCAGAACTCCCTCCCACCCCCATGCCCACGGTGCACAGCAAGGAATGGGGCAACCTGCTATGTTCTCCCCACCCCCAATCCCCAGCACCGAAAACCCACCTTCCATCATTCAAACAGTTGCGATTTCCAACTGATGGAGGGAGGGAGGGAGGGAGGAAAGGATGGAAGGACATGATGGGAATTGGGAGGGCAGATGGGCGGAAGGAAAAGGAGGGAGGAAGGAAGGAAGGAAGGAAGGAAGGAAGGAAGGAAGGAAGGAAGGAGAGGGAGGGAGGGAGGGAGGGAGGGAAGGAAAAGGATGGAGGAAGGAAGGAAGGAGAGGGAGGGAGGGAGGGAGGAAGATGATAGGAGGGTAGGGAGAATGGAAAGTAGGAAGGAAGGAAAAGGAGGAAGGAAGGAAGGAAAGAAGGAAGGAAGGAAGGCAGGCAGGAAGGAAGGAGAGAGAGGGAGGGAGGGAGGGAAGGAAAAGGAGGGAGGAAGGAAGGAAGGAGACCGAGGGAGAGAGGAAGGAAGGAAGGAAAAGGATGGAGAAAGGAAGGAAGGAGAGGGAGGGAGGGACGGAGGAAGATGATAGGAAGGAAGGGAGAACGGAAGGGAGGGAGGGAGGAAATGGATGGAAGGAAAGAAGGAAAGGAAGGATGGAAGGAAAGGCATGAAGGAAGGAAGGAGATGATGGGAAGGGGGGAGGACGGATGGAAGGTAAAGGAGGAAGGAAGGAGAGGGAGGGACGGAGGAAGATGATAGGAAGGGAGGGAGAACAGAAGGTAGGAAGGAAGGAAGGAAGGAAACGGATGGAGGAAGGAAGGTAATTGAGGGAGAGTGGAAGGGAGGGAGAAAAAGAGCGGCGGGAGGACCCGATTCCCAGCCAGGGGAGATCGCGGGATCTCTCCTTCGAAAGGCCTGGCGAGAAGCGATCTTCTCCCTCCCTCTCCCCCCCTTTTTTTTAAAAAAAAACAAAAAACAAGGCACAGGAGCTTAACATAAAGAAAAGTTGGCCGTTCCCGCCCCGGGTTGGACAGCAACCGGCTCGGCTACAGCGCCCCTCCCCTAAAAGGAGGGTGTGTGTGCGTGCGCGCGCGTGTATGTCTCCGTGTGTGTGAGTGTGTAAGGTGGGGGGGGAACGGATTGAACTCCTCCTCTCCCGCCCCCCCCACCCCGAAGGAAAGCTCCCTCCGCTGGCTGCGAGCGGCGCTGCGTCGAGAGCGGGGCACGCGGCGGCGGCGGCGGAGGGAAGCGCCTGGCGCCGCCGGGCTCTGCCGCTGGAGCGCGTGGCCCGCCGCGGACTGGGGCAGGCAGGCTGGCGGTGAGGGGGGGGCGGGGGGTGAGGGAGAGAAAGAAGCCGAGCTGGGCTGCCTTTGAAACGCGAGGAGGGGACGAAGACGACGAGACTCCCACGGCCGCGGAGGGGTGGTGGGTGCCTCTCGCCGGGCGAGCCACCCCGCCACCCACCCTGGGCTCTCCCGCTTGTTGCTCAGGCCGGTGGGCTAGACGGAAGGAAGCCCCCGGACCATGAAGGAGGAGGCGAGCGGCAACTCGGCGCTGCCCGCGATCGGCGGCTGAAGAAGAAGAAGAAGAAGAGCCCGACTGGGTGGGGACGGCCAAGGGGAGCGAGAGCAGCCTTGGGGGTTCCGCGTCCCTCCCGGAGTCCGAGCCTCTCTCTCTCTCTCTGCTCCCCGGCCGCGGCGGCCCCACCGAGCAACCGAACCCCCCCCCCCGCACCCGCCAAGCCTGGTAAGTTTCCAGCGCCGTCCGCCTCCATCATCGATCAGCCGCTCCGGACGACGGAGGAGGAGGAAGAGAGGCGGGGGCAGGTATGGGGAGTGGATCGGGTGACGGCAGCAACCCGGCGCACCTGGGCTGGCCGACGGGTTTGTTGTTTTGTTCTGAAGAGGCGGCCGGCCAGGTGAGTGGGACTCACCTGGGCTTGCGGGAGCCCTTCCCTCCTTCTCTCTCTCTCTCTCTCTCTCTCCCCCCCCTCCACTTCCCGCCGACTTGGATCCCAGGTGCTGAAGGAAGAAACTGATGGAGAAACCCTGGGGGGGGGAGGGGAGGGAAGGGAAGGGCCGCAGAAGGAGGGAGAGTCGCCGTTATAAAAAGTTTCCAAGCGGCCAGGAGGCAATGGAAGGCGGGGGGATGGGGGGGGGGGCCGAGCCAGCGTTTGGAAGGGGTTGGATTATTACCACCATCACTCCGTGCCTCCCTCCCTGCTTTCGAAAGAAGGGAGGTAGGTAAATAGAAGGGACCCTTGAAGGTCTTCTAGTCCAGCCCCCTCCTGGAAGGAACCCTTGGAGGTCTTCTAGTCCAGCCCCCTACTCTGACAGGAGGAGACCCTATATTTCTTGTTTCAGACAAGTGGCTGTCCAGTCTCTTCTTAAAACCCTCTGGTGATGGAGCCCCCCATCACGATTTCTGAAGGCAAGGCAAGCCACTCCACTGGTTAATTGTCCTAACTGTTAGGAAGCTTTGGTTTAGCTTTGGAAAAGGCTTCCATCCTTTCAAATAACTGTTAAAAAACCCATTCTGGTGTGCCTCTTTAATTTTTTGCTTTAGGCTCAAAACAGGTGTTGGTTTATGGATGTGTTAGTTTACTTATAAAGTATCCTGTTTATTGCGTTTATAAACTAGGTAAGGCAGTGAACATACCCAGCATTCCTTTCTCTTCTTATTTTGAATAATAATAATAAATTTTCTCCACAACAACCCTGTGAGGTTGGACCGTGCTGAGAAAGAAAAGCAGTCAATTAGGTTTTTGTGTGAGTAAGCAAGATTAGAACTTGGGGTCTCCTGTTTTCTAGCCTGTTGTCTAAACCACTGAATTGGCTCTTAACATGGAGGGGTGGGGGGAGATAAAGCTTTCCATGAGCTTTTATTTGAACTTGGTAGTTTTTATTTGCAATGTTTCTTTGGCCTTTAACAAGAGATCCTGGGGCCTTCGACTTTATTCTTGGCCTCTGTCCCAGACTAACATTGACTGGCCTTTAATAAGGGCCTACTGCACAGGGTTGTGATAACAAGTGGCCAGCTGGAAGCGTAGGTAGAGTGATTTTGCTCTGGTCCGGCAAAACAAAAATGTGATTTTTTTTTTTAATTGTGATTTTTCTCACCTCCGTATTATTTTTATATTGTCTTGACCTGTTTCTGCGTCTTCTGTAAACGACTGTTTGGCAGTTGAGAGAAACAGGATTCTAGAATGGCTTCTCTTAAATGTTCTTGCTTAAAGGAGAAAATGTTCTTGGCCTTTCATTTTAATGGTACATACTTGTGCCGTGTGGGAACCTGGTTAACAAGCTTCTGAGGTGTGTTTCCTCAAAAGTATGACCTCTGCTATCCTGTAGGATTTACTCCCCAAAAGGCATGCGACTATAAACTCGCTCTGCCTTGAACCTCTTTGCAGAAATCTCTTACCTTTCAGCCTGATTTCTTTTCTTTTCTTTTTTGTAAAAAGTTTTTTTATTTTTTAACACACACACAAACATACATTTTTCCTGAACAGAATATTGGCCAGGTTTCAAATTTAAACAACTTCCAGTTCTCTTCCAACACATTTTATATGCTTACATTAATATATCTTTGCCTTTCTCTCTCATTCTTAATTTCTTTCTTTTATTTATGTTGTAATCTTACCCTTCGCCCTGAATTCTAATCGTTTATCAATTTCCCTGTCCCCCCCCCCTCCTTACTCCCTTTAAATTAAACCCTTTATTTCCCAACAGCCTGATTTCTTAAAAGTATTTCTAGCAGGACTTCCAGAGTCTGTAACAGCTTTTTGTTCCCTAAGCCATCTGTCTGGTAAACTCGCAAGATTCGTTTTTCTCGTCATGTTACATGTATACATTCAAACTAGACTGTGTTGTTTCTCTGTGTCATATAATATATGTGGGTATAATCTATCTATCTATCTATCTATCTATCTATCTATCTATCTATCTATCTATCTATATCTATTATTTATTTGTCATGCTTATGCAGCGTATATTGGAGGGGGTGGCCCTTAATGCATGCCTGTTGGTGTATATTTTAAAGTGACAGTTAAGTTATTCTAAGTCTTAAGCCTATTCTAAGATGGTGATTTTAAAGCTTCACTGTTCTCCCACTTCTTGATACCCAAGTCTGGTAGAACTCGCTGTAACTTTTCTCCTCGGCTGAAGGATATGCTACTTTTAAGCACCATTGTTTTTCCTTTGTAGAACATATACCTCTACATGTATGTAGAGGCGGCCTTCTGTTGCCTGCTGTCCATGTGGCTTGCTGAGCCGCTCAAAGATTCGCTTAACGTATTCTGGGTGGGGGTGGGTGAGGAGGGAGGCTTTTGCACCTGGTAGTCTCGGAGGAAGCAAGGACTCCGTTCCTTCCTCGGTGATCTGCCCCCGTAAAGTTCAGGCTGCCTTCACCCATCGCTACAAAGGCTTTCAAATACGCCTCCAGCCGGAGGCAAAGCGAAACTATTGAGAAAGGTGGAGAAAGAGGTTTGCTACTTCCTGCTAGGTGTCAGCAAGCTGTTTGACTTTGATTCAGCTCCTGAACGGAAAAGCAGAATCGTCTCTCTGGGCTTTGTCCTATTGCCTAGTGCTGTCTTCCTCCTTGTTTCCCCCGTGTTGCAGCTTCATTGTTATCAACAGGTGGGAAAGTCTGTTGTGGTGTCAGCTTCCCTCCCTCCCTCCCTCCCTTTCCCAGCGTGCCACGTGCAACTTACCCTAAAGACTTCCCTGCTATTTGCCTGACAAATACTCCTCCCCCACCCCTACCACCCCGCCTGTGTCTCCCCCGAGGCAGGTGTGTACCTTTCTTTCTCTCCCTTCGCTTCTCGTCTCTGTGGCAATCGCCCGCTGGCTGAGCTGCTGTGTGTACCTGTCTGTCCAACTAGGGAACAGGGGCTTCGTGACATTTAGGGGTTTCTTTCCTAAAAGGAAAACGGAGAGTGCCTCCCCGCTGGAGTTGGATCAATGGGAAGGATGGCAGCTGGTTTGGAAGGAGAAGGGTTGAGCCTGTTTTTTGCTTGCCGAGGTCCTGAGAAAAGGGCACCCGATTAAGATAGCATTCCTGTTGAGAAGTAATTCCCCCACAGGCTGCCCGCAAATATCAATTTTACAAGGAGGTTCTTGATGGAGACATCAGCGGGATGAAAACATATTTCTTCGCCGGCTGCTGGATGATATTCAGAACGAATAGATGGGACAACCAGGCATCTTAACCACCTTAAGCTTTGTAGCTTCGTATAGCAGTGGCACTTAGACTTATATACCGCTTTATAGGGCTTTACAGCCCTCTCTAATCGGTTTATAGAGTCAGCATCTTGCCCCCCCAAAAAAAACCCAACTATCTGGGTTCTCATTTTACCGACCTCAGAAGGATGGGAGGCTGAGTCAACCTCGAACCGGTGAGATTCCAACGGCTAAACTGCAGGAAGCTGGCAAGCCAGAAGAAGTAGCCTGCAGGACTGCATTCTAACCACGGCGCCACCACGGCTCATGGTAGATCGGGGTGTCAAACTCGACTTTTATTGAGGGCCGCATTGGGATGGTGTTTGAGCTCGGTGGGGTGGGTGTGGCTTGGGTGGGGTGGGTGTGGCCAGCTCGATGTCACTCGTGTCGGGGGCGCCTGTGGTGGCCGAGCGATCTGCTGGAGAAAACAGGCTCCCAAGCTCCATTTTGGACTGCAACGGCTTCCTGCAACCCTCTGCCAGGGAAAATGGAGATCACTGGCAGAGGCACCATGGGCTGATCCTTTTCTGTTTCCAGGGTGGCCCCATGGGCCAGATCTAAGCCCCCATAGGCCAGATCCAGCCTACAGGCCTTTAGTTTGACACGCCTGTGGTAGATGGATAGATGGATTTCTGATGGGTGCACTGATGATGTTATCTAGTTTGGGTGATGAAACACCTGCAAAACAAACAAACAAACAACAAACAAACTCAGAGAGCACCTGGAGCTACAAATATTCTCCTTTATCAAATGGGTTCCTGTTTTAATCATTAGGGTTTACTGAATCCTAAGTAGCAAAACTAGACAAAATTTCCAACTTGTTCCCGTTCCAAAGGAAGCGTCCCTCTTTTAAAATGGCCCACGATGTTCTGATTTGAAATAAGGCAGCCTTTTGCCTCCTAATGTTGCATATGAAAATATCTGCCATCTAATGAATTTTGTAGCTCAGGAGAGTTCTTGGGGAATAGTTCTCTCATAATTTCTTATGCAGCATGAAGGAGACAGAGCTATGATCCAAAAATACCCTTGGCCCAACTCTTTACCTTGGCTGACAATCCTCTAGGTGGCTTTAAACCAATGTTTATTGGCCTCATTTCCAGCATGAATATATTAACAGGTAGTCCTCGACTTACGACCACAATGGAGCCCAAAATTTCAATTTATAAGCGAGACATTTGTCAAGTGAGTTTTGCCTGCGTTTACGATCTTTCTTGCCCTGGTTGTTAAGTGAATCACTGCAGTTAAGTTAGTAACACGGTTGTTAAGTGAATCTGACTTCCCCATTGACTTGTCAGAAGGTCACAAAAGGGGATCGCATGACCCCGGGACACTGCAAATGTCATAAGTACAAGCCAGTTTGTCAAGTGTTCAAATTTTGATGATGTGACCATGTTGTAAGTCGCATTTTTTCCCGTGCTGTTGTAACTTTGAACAGTCACTAAACAAACTGTTGTAAATCAACTGTTGTAAATCCTGCTTGAGCAGGGAGTTGGATTATTCTGTTATTCTCTTACTGGTCTCGCTTATAGAGAGGTGATAAAAATTACAGAGAAGAGAGTCATCTATCCTTGTGGATCTACAAGCACATCTGGAATTTTGAGGGCATATTATGGACTGCAGAGGTACCATGTGAGGGGAGGGACTCCCCATTCAGTTTTTTGTTTTGTTTTTTTGTTTTTGTTTACATTTATATCCTGCCTTTCTCCGAAGACTCAGGGCGGCTTACAGTGTGTAAGGCAATAGTCTCATTCTATTTGTATATTTTTACAAAGTCAACTTATTGCCCCCCCAACAATCTGGGTCCTCATTTTACCTACCTTATAAAGGATGGAAGGCTGAATCAACCTTGGGCCTGGTGGGACTAGAACCTGCAGTAATTTGCAGGCAGCTGTGTTTTAATAACAGGCTTCTTACAGCCTGAGCCTGAGCCAGACCACGGCCACCAGTTATCCATGTTATCATCACATGACCAGTTATCCAAAAAATCAAATGGGCGTAGAAGTCAGGAAAGTGCTAACGAAGACCCCTGTGGATATATTACAGGTAGCCCTCGACTTATGACCACAATTGAGCCCAAAATTTCTGTTGTTAAGGGAGACATTTGTTAAGTGTGTTTTGCCCCATTGTACGACCTTTCTTGTCTCTGTTGTTAAGTGAATCACTGCAGTTGTTAAGCTCGGTTGTTACATGAATCTGGCTTCCCCGTTGACTTTGCTTCTCAGAAGGTCTCAAAAGATTATTAAATATGGCTCCAGGACGAACCGTCGTAAATATGAACCGGGTTGCCAAGCATCTGAATTTTGATCATGTGACCATGGGGATGCTACAAAGGTTACAACTGTAAAAAAAAAACAACGGTCATAAGTACTTTTTTCAGTGCCTGGTAACTTTGAACGGTGACTAAATGAACTGTTGTAAGTCAAGGACTACTTGTAAATATCTTGACCACCACATTTACCGTATTTTTCGGAAAATAAGACGCATCTTTTTTCCCCAGAAAAGAGGGTGAGAATCTGGGTGTGTCTTATACTCCAAATTTATTTTATTTTATTTATTTTATTTTGTCACAACATTATATACAAGCACATATAATGAAAGAAAACAATAGGACAGGAACGGTAGGCACTTTTGTTCACTTATGCACGTCCCTTACAGTCCTCTTAGGAATGGGGTGAGGTCAATGGTAGATAGTTTTTGGTTAAAGCTTTTGGGAGTTTGAAAAGAGACCACAGAGTCAGGTAGTGCGTTCCAAGCATTAACAACTCTGTTACAAAAGTCATATTTTCTGCAATTAAGATTGAAGCGGTTAACATTAGGTTTGAATCTATTGTTTGCTCTTGTATTATTGCGATTGAAGCTGAAGTAGTCTTTAACAGGAAGGACTTTGCAATAGATGATTCTGTGTGTTAAACACAGGTCATGTCAGAGTCAGAGGAGTTCTAAGTTTTCTAATCCCAGGATTTCAAGTCTGGAGGTATAAGGTATTTTGTTGTTTGCAGAGGAGCTGAGAACTCTTCTTCAAATGTAGACCCGCCCATCTTCCCAGATGGAGGTTTCAGAGTCTGAAAAAAGCATCAGAAAAGAAGCTTCAGAAAAGAAACCCCCAAACAACAGAGCTTCAGAAAAGAAGCCCCCCAAAAGAGCTTCAGAGGCACAGAGCTCATAACCAAGGAACCTGTTGCTAAAATTCACCTCTGGGAACAGCTGATTGGAGGTATTCTATGAGGCTGATCCCCCCACCAATCAGCTTTTTTCTTATTTTCCTCCCAAAAAACTAAGGTGTGGCTTATACTCCGGTGTGTCTTATACTCCGAAAAATACGGTACATATATAAGAGCCAAGGTGGCGCAGTGGTTAGAGTGCAGCACTCCAGGCTACTTCAGCTAACTGCTAGCTGCAGTTCGGGAGTTCAAATCTCACCGGCTCAAGGTTGACTCAGCCTTCCATCCTTCCGAGGTGAGTGAAATGAGGACCCAGATTGCTGGGGGCAATATGTTGACTCTTTAAACCGCTTAGAGAGGGCTGTAAAAGCGCTGTGAATCCGTATATAAGTCCAAGTGCTAGTGCTATATGCTTCTCATTCAAGAGGACTCATTCCTAATCAAGTATAGAATTTCAGCCTATCTTTTTAATTTTAATTTTTTTTGCCTCCAACAATGAACTCTTGTGGCTCAACAGGCTAATGCAGTCTGTTATTAACACAGCTGCCTGCAATTACAATTACTGCAGGTTCGAGTCCCATCAGGCCCAAGGTTGACTCAGCCTTCCATCCTTTATAACAGCGGTTCTCATCCTGTGGGTCGGGACTCCGTTGGGGGTCGAATGACAATTTGCCAGGGGTCGCCTAAGACCAACGGAAATATGGGAAGTATACTTGCGAGTCGAAGAATTGTGCTCCAATGGTTGACTCCACAAGCCAGCTGCAGGCTCTTCAAATCGCTAGCCGAATTCGGCTTCAGGCACGATGAATTAAAAAAGAGAGAAATCTTTGCTCTGATGTCTCCCTCTCAAGCCAGCTGCAATCACTCCCAATCGCTAACCTAATCTGGCTTCAGGCGCGATAAACTTAATAGGGGAGGAGTCTCCACTTTAATGCCTCTGTCCTCAAGGCAATCACAAGCAGTCCAGATCACTAGCCAATACAGCTTCAGGCGCGATAAATTCAAAATGAAAATAATTTTATGGTTGGGGTCGCCACATCGTGGGGAATTGTATTAAAGGGGTCGCCACTGCTTTATAAGGTAGGTAAAATGAGGACTCAGATTGTTGGGGGGGGCAATACAATACAAGTTGATTTTGTATATAATATACAAATGAATGAGACTATTGCCTTACACAATGTAAGCCGCCCTGAGTCTTCGGAGAAGGGCGGGATATAAATTAAAAAAAAAAAAAACCTCTACCGTGTGTGGACAAACAACTCCAGAGACCAGGGCCAACGTTATAAAAATCCAAACAAGCATTCCCAACCCCAAATGCCTTCCACAAAAGTCTGGGTCGCGCTTAGTTGAATTCCACGTTCCCTGTGCAGGATGGTAGAACCAGCTCTCCCGTCTCTTATCAGAAAATGTGTGTGCGCTTTGTTGTTTGTAAGAAATGTGGCTTTCTTTGTTGATTTTTTTTCCAGGTTTTTGCAGTTGGCTTTCAGAAGCTGCTCTTAGCAGCTTCTTAGGTGGTCTGCCTGCTTGTCTGTCTGTCTGTCTGTCTACACATTTCCTTTCACTTGTGAAGACAGCCGGGAAAAAGATTTTCAAAGCAGCTATGCAAGTTTGAAGGGAGGAGGGGGGAAAAATCCAGATGCTATAATTATTGTGGGTGGGAGATGTTTTCGTACAGCTTCTGCATACTCTAATCAGTGATGGCTACCCTTTTGCCATTGCGTGCCAGAAGCGCGGGGGTGGGGGGAGGGGTCGCGCACAGGTGTCCCCACACCCATAATTCTATGCACCCCATCTCCACCGGAAGTTGGTCCATTTCCGCCTCGGGAAAGGGGGGAAAGGCCATTTTCGCCCTCCCCAGGTTCCTAGAAAGGCTCTGGAGGCTGGGGAGAGCAAAAAACGGGCCTTCCGGTCCCACCGGAAGTTGGCAAACGGGTCGTTCCAGCCTCTGTGGGGTGGGGGAGGTTGTTTTCACCTTCCTCAATCTCCTAGAAAGGCTCTGGAGGCTGGGGAGAGAGAAAAATGGTCTTACCGGGCCATCACATGCCAGGAACAGGGGGAGCTTCGGTGTGGGTCACATGCGCATGTGCAGGGGGAGGGCGCATAGAATTATGGATGTGGGCATGCGCGTGCGCAACACATCATCTCTTCCAAGAGATTCGGACAGCTTCGCAATTTAGATTTAACAGCAGTGGTGCCTTCATAACTTTTTATTCTGCAGCATAAAGTAGTCCTCGTTTTACGACAATTTGTTTTGTGACCGTTCAAAGTCACAATGGCACTGAAAAAAGGTGACTTACGACCGTTTTTCACACTTGCGACTGCCGCAGCATCTCCGTGGGTCGCGTGATCAAAATTCAAACGCTTGGCAGCTGATCCGTATTTATGACCGTCGCAGAGTCCCGAGGGTTACATGATCCCCTTTTGCAACCTTCTGACAAGCAAAGTCAACAGAGAAGGCAGATTCACTTAACAAACTGGGTTACTAAATTATCCACTGCAGCGATTGATTTAACAACCGTGGCAAGAAAGGTCGTAAAACGGGGCAAAACTCACTTCAGAACTGTCTTGCTTGGCGGCAGAAATTTGGGTCTCGGTTGTGGTCGTAAGTCGAGGATGCAATTCCTGAGCAGTGAGCTGTTCTGCACTTCAGGATAAGAGGGTTGTAAGAATGCAGGAAGGGACTTTTTGACTTGTGGGTGTTTCCTCCCGTTAAAAGTTTTCTCCTTTTCCTCAGCCGGCAACTTTGAATGAAAAAGAGAATAACCTGTTAAAGCAAATGAGATCCTTCATCTATTCAATACTGCCCCCTCCAGCTGCTTTTTATTAAGAAAAAATAGTCAAGTTGTGTGTTATGTAGCGTAAATCCTCACCGGTTCGTTTTCAAGGTACTTCAGAGTTGCATCCCGAGGACATATATGTGCAGTGGGGCTCAAGCAAGATGACGGTGGCTTTAAAGAGAGAGAGGCGGTAGAACATTTGTTCAGTTCTGTCACTGAGGAGGTGGCTGAACTATATGAATTTGCCTTTAAAAAAACAACGAAGGGGAGGCTAGTCCCAAGTGAGCTGCCAGGGATTATTTGGCGTTGTTTACTCTGAGTTACACCTTCAGCAGAGGGAAGCAGGAAGAATCTTGCTGACTGTTGAATTACCCCCAAAATCTAAGAGTTCAGAGACCCCTCCCCCCAGGACTATCAGAGGTCCTATATACCTATATATGAGGACCCAGGTTGTTGGGGGCAATAGGCTGTGAAGCGATATATAAGTCTAAGTGCCATTGCTATAAGCCAGGGGTGTCAAACTCAAGGCCCACGGGCCGGATCTGGCCTGTGGAGTGCTTAGATCTGGCCCACAAAGGATTGGCCTGTGGTCCCTCTCTCAGCAAAAATGGAGCTCGGGAGGGTCACGCCTGGCCCCCCAAAGCTCTGTTTTCACTGACAGAGGGTTGCAGGAGGCCGTCGTAGCCGAAAACAGAGGTCGGGAACCTGTTTTCGCTGGCAGAGCGCTCAGGCTACCACAGATGTAAAAAAGATGCTGAGACTCTAGAAAGAGTGCAGAGAAGAGCAACAAAGATGATTAGGGGACGGGAGGCTAAAACATATGAAGAACAGTTGCAGGAACTGGGTATGTCTAGTTTAATAAAAAGAAGGACTAGGGGAGACATGATAGCAGTGTTCCAATATCTCAGGGGTTGCCACAAAGAAGAGGGAGTTGGGCTGTTCTCCAAAGTACCTGAGGGTAGAACAAGAAGCAATGGGTGGAAACTGATCAAGGAAAGAAGCAACTTAGAACTGAGGAGAAATTTCCTGACAGTTAGAACAATTAATGAGTGGAACGACTTGCCTGCAGAAGTTGCAAATGACCCAACACTGGAAATTTTTAAGAAGATGGTGGATAACCATCTGTCTGAGATGGTGTAGGGTTTCCTGCCTGGGCAGGGGGTTGGACTAGAAGACCTCCAAGGTCCCTTCCAACTCTGTTGTTGTTGTTATTATTATATGCCTCCAATATGAGTGACATCGAGCTGGCCACGCCCACCCTGGCCATGCCCCCCCCTCTTGGCCCCCTGAGATCAAACACAACCCTGATGCGGCCCTCACTGACATCGAGTTTGACACCCCTGCTATAAGCGATATCAAAAAGCTAGGTGCCGAAATAAAATCAGCAGGCAGGCAATCGTAAGCCCTTGATGGAACCCTGCCAGAAAGATTGCCAGGAGATTGACTTAGGGAGATCTACTTGATTTATTCCTCATTAGTTTATACCTGTACTAATACCTGTTTGGTTCTCTTTCAGCAGGTATGGGGAATCAGGTGGAGAAACTGACCCACTTAAACTACAGAGAGGTTCCCACGGCCGACCCAGCCGGCATGGACCGAGACGAAGGTCCCCGAATTGGAGTTTCTTACATATTTTCCAATGATGATGATGATGTAGAGCCTCAGCAAGACCCAGCAGAGCTCGGTGGGGAACACCCTGCATCACAACCGTACGACCCGCAACTTCACGAAGTGGAATGCTCCATTTATTACCGGGACGAGTGCATCTATCAAAAAAGTTTTTCTGGCGACCACAACTCGTCTGGTGAGGTGGGGGGCGGTGGAGGAGGAGGAGGAGGAGGAGGGGGCCATTTCACCACCTATACACCAGAAAACCTACTGAACAAGTGCAAAGCTGGTGATCTGATAGAATTTGTGTGCCAGGCCCAGTACCCTCACTGGGCAGTGTACGTAGGTGACTTCCAAGTTGTACACCTTCACAGACTTGAAGTGGTGAACAGTTTTCTCACCGACGCCAGCCAGGGCCGGCGGGGGCGCATCGCGAACCACTTGTACCGCTACAAACCGCTCAGTCCCGCCACCGTGGTACGAAACGCCCTGGATCAGGTGGGCCGCAAAGACCAAGATCTCAGCTGGAGGAACTCCGAATGTTTTGCCGCCTGGTGCCGTTATGGCAAGCGCGAGTTCAAAATTGGGGGCGAACTGCGCATAGGGAAGCAACCTTACCGGTTGCAGATCCAGCTGGGAGATAAACGCAGTCACACGCTTGAGTTTCAGAGCCTGGAAGATCTCATTATGGAAAAACGAAGGAACGATCAAATCGGAAAAGTGGCCGTCATCCAAGAATTGTCCAGCCATCTCCAAGCAGCCGAGGCCGACAACGAAGACGGTGGTGCTAATGGCAAACCAGGTGCCTGGACTGTTGCTGAGTAGCAGTCCTTGCACAGTCTGGCTGCTTAACCTTGGCGATGGATTAAAACTGAATCCTGCGAAATTGAGCTGTTATAAGCCCTTTGGGCTCTTCCAGTGCAGGTTGACTCCAATCCCATGTGAAGGAAAGGGGCAAAGCTGATTAAGCATCGGTCCTTCGGCACTTAACTCCTTTGGTGCTTGCTTGAAACCAGCAAGTTTATACGGTTGAGGGTTAAATCTCAGGAAGATCTTCCTCACTCGCTGTTTTATGCATTGAGTCTCTCTCTCTCTCTCTCTCTCTCTCTCTCTCTCTCTTCCCATATTGCTCCCCTGTTCCTCCTGCTTTGAGCTTCTGGCTTGTTTTAAATTGGACCGAGATCCCACCTCAGTGAATTTACAGGACTCAATGTTATAGCAAGGTCATTTCTCTCTTCACCCCCCACTCTTTTGGCATTTCTGGAATCTCCCTCCCTTTCGTTCTGCTGGTTATGGCCTTCCATTCTTCCTGTCCCCAGATATTTCTATGAGGATTTAATGGCTAAATTATTGTGCATTTGAGGGAGGGGGGTCACAGGGTTGGCCTGCTTGTGCTGAAGGATTTGGCCAAGTTGTGAAGCAAGAAGTGTCATTGCTTGGCTGTTCCCAAAGGGCCTTTTCTGGAAGGTTGTGGAGGGATGCAAACCATTTGCACAGAAGTGGCATTCCAAAGTGGAATTACCCTGGAATAAGGGCTGCAGCTTTTCATTTAGGAACCGGCTACCAAGAAACTTTTCTCCTTTAATTACAGTGTGAAGTTGAGTTAAGCCATGGCCAGCCAGTGTTTTTAGAAGTTTATTGAAATTTAGTGGGAAGGCAGCTAAACCCTCTTAGTGCCAGTGGTTACGGCAGGATTAATTTGCTACAAAATCCAAGTACTGTTTGGGCACATTGTGTATTTGTTGGAAAAGGTGACACAAGAGACAGGCAATGATTTTGAAAATGAATTTTATTCCTAGGCAGTGAAGCTGGTTGTCTTATTTTTACTCTTAAATGCCCAAGGACTAGGCTGTTACGCATTTGGGGGGAAAAAAACAACACTTTTTCTTTCAGTCTGTTTTATCATTTTTTTATGTATAAAATGATTGATTTCAGAAGCCCGGCATCTTCTGTGCATTTTTTTCAATCTATTTTTTGGTTTCATTCATTCTGTTTAGTAAGTCAGCAAAGCACATCCTCCCCATTAACAATGGGGGGGGGGGAAGGAAAGGGATGGTATGTATTGTGCATTTTCAGGTTAGGGAATTTCTGTCTTCAGCCCCTCAAGCTGATCTCTATTGATGCCTTCTTTTTTCTTGGTGGACTTTTGCTTCTCTAGGGATATTGTTAACGCAAGGAAGAGAAAGCAGCTGCTCCCCTTTGTAGAAATGGAAGAGATTCAAAGATTTGCCTTGTTGGCAAGTCACAATTATAAAAAAGAGAACTGGTAAAAAGTTCTGCTTGGGCATTATTGTTGCTAACTTGAAACTGCAGCCGTATAGTTGCCAATCCTATAAAAAACTGTTCAGCATGCATTAACTAGGAGCTGTGCTTCAGGAGTTGCTTTGTAGCTAGGAATTTGTTATCTTCATTCCGATCAGCAAATGGAAGAAGCAAGAATTGTGTGTTTTGGTCAGCAGACTGTTAACTTCCTTGCTAATGGCTGATTTCTCATAAAAAGCCTCTGATTTGTTTTAAGTGGTGAAGTTGCACATTTGGAAGCAAAGGTGTTTGCTGTAACTAAGCAGCATTTTAAAACATGCTTAGCAATTATTAACCACCACTTAAAGCAGACGATATTCTCTGCTATCTCTTCACTGCAAAACCATGTAAGGGATGCTTTTCAACCACACGCATCCGATTGCCATCTTTTGCAGAGGGTTGAGTTGATGTTCCAGTGGTTGGTTATTCCTCTAGAGTGGGTGTCTGCAACCTGTGGCTCCGGAGCCCCATGCGGCTCTTTTGTCCCCCTGCTGTGGTTCCCTATCAGTTGAACCCACCACTGTTCTAGCCCCACCGCTCACCCTCCCCTTCCAGTCACTCCTCGCCTGGCCTGAGAGAGATCAGAGACAGAGACACAGAAAACGCTGGGAGCCACAAAACATGGGTAGGCGTGGCTGGGTGTGTGTCATGTGACTGGGTGGGAATGAGTGACATCGAGTTGGCCACACCCACCCAGGTTTTGTGGCTCCCGGTGTTTTCTTTTCTGTGGGAAACGGGCCCAAATGGGTCTTTTGAGTATTTAAGGTTGCAGATGCCTGCTCTAGAGTAAGCGACATTGGATCGTGGGTTGATAAGTGAGAGAATGACAATGACATAAAGCCTTGCTCCTTTTCCTTTCTGTACTTTGGTTGTTCCAGCGGTGGCTAGATGGTGCCACAAATCACTTTAGACAAATCACTGATCATCTGAAATGAGTTTAGGCTGGTGGATCCTTGATCTTATAAAGAAACATTCTTGGTTGTCCTTTTTTGTAAGATTCAGCCAGAAGTTAGTAATCGCGTGTTGAAAGGCTGTTTTGCTATCTATCAAAAAGTCCCACCCTTCCCAAAAAAAATTTAAAATTTAAAATTATAATTTTTTTTTTTAAAAAAATCCTTCCTGTGTTTTGAAAAATGCCTAGCAGGGAAAAATGCACAATAATGTGATTCCTTCTACCTATTGCTGCTTAGTTTATCTTCACTTTAGCTTCCTATATATTGGGACACCCAAAAAACCACGTTAATTCCCCCCCAATTCCTCACCTATAGATTAATGTGTTGCAATCCAGGGAATTTGCTACCGTACTGTATTCTGCTGAAGGTATAACCCACCACTGTCAACCCATAAATTTCTTGCATACCAAACAAGGACCAGCTTAACTTCAAGAACTTTGGTTTATTTTGCTAATGCACTGTGAGATTGTTTGCATTAAGGAAGAGGGAAGTGAGCCATGCAGAAAGTGAGATAATCCAGCGCTAATTTGGTTTTTCTCCCTTTGCTTCTGAGAGCTCAAAAGTTGCGATAAGCGGAAGTTGATAAAGGTCTCGAGGAGATGCCTGTTGTGTTGGAAACGGTGTCTTTTTAGGAACGTGATGTTATTCTGAGGTATGTGCTCTGCATACCGTGATTGTCAAGCTCATATGCAATATTGTATGTTTTTTAAGCACAAAAATCTGAACGTACCGAACTTGGCTATCGACAAGCAGAACAAGTCTTTTAAGCAGTGCTGATGAGGGCATCTGGAGGTACTTTTGATGGATGCTCATCAAAGCTTCTACAGCTGTCATCGTAAGAGGAAAAATTGCAGTGGGAAAAAAAAATTCTGCATATATTTCCCAGGAATACACAATAAGCAGGAACTCGCTTCCATTTGAGGACTGATCAGCATGGAGAAGTCATCACAAAATAGTAAAAATGTTTACTGCTATTAAAGAAGCCAAGATGATGCTCTTCCTGTTAAATCCAGCAACTGTATCCTAGCTTCAGAGTTGATATTTAGTTATTAATGATTCTGAATTTTGTAGAGAACAAAACTTATTTCGCTATGTAATAGTGGTTGTAAAATGATATTTTCTTACAAGTATTTTTGAAAAGAATTCCATCATGAAAATATTTACATTTTTTGAAAGCTGTATTATTTTCACAGAGAAATATATCCTCCAAATCAATTTTTGTTTATTTTTGTCATTGGTAATCTAAAAGTATTTTCTAGATCATAAATAAAGTGTACAAGAAATGATAGATGTCAAACATTGCAAATCTATCTGTTTGGTACTAAATTGTAAAGTAACTGAAAATATTTTTTCTCTGTCTAGAATATTAGAGATATTTAAAGGGGAAAAAAAACTAATTTACCATTTTTCTTCCTGAAGGCAAGAACTACTTTATCTGAATATTTGTTCACTGCTGGACAGCTGGTCAAATTCAAATCAAATTTATTTCTTGAAGTATAGTTACACAAATAATTCAAATATTCTGAGGGGTTTTTTTATGTAGTAGTTCCCATGGTTATGTTGATGCGGTCAGACATTGTTGAAGAACATCAGAACATTATTTTATCTGTGTAAAAGCTTTCTGTTTGCATTCTTGGTCACAAAATTATGTGAAGGTCAAAAGATGCAATTCCAGCCTCAAGTTGTTGAAAAAGGAGTACTTTTTTAAAAAAAAAAATCAATAATCCAAGCAGGTGATTACAACAGCCTTTTTCCTACCATCGAACTGTTATTTGTGTTTCTGTGGGAAAATCCTTGTTTAAAAATAAAAGTTGTCAAATTGTGACATCCTCCTCAAGGTTGGACACAGATTAGGAAAGAACTCAACAATCATTACAGGCATCTAATGTTTGGTTTGTACAGAAGCTTGTCATACAGCATCACTATATGCCAGGGATCTCCAAACCTGGCAGCTTTTAAGACTTGTGGACTTCAACTCCCAGAATTCCTCAGTTGGCTGGGGAATTCTGGGAGTTGAAATCCGAAAGTCTTAAAAGTTTGGAGACACCTGCTGTATGCAACAAGAACTGTACCAGTTCTTGGAACGTCTTGATGGAGTTTTATGGTTTTAGCTGGATATTCTGCTAATTGGATGGAGGGAATATTTTATATGCACGTACACAAACATTGGTTTTCCTTCTGCTAAGTTCAGTTTTAAGCGCAGGAGAATGGCAAATAGTATCTCATGATTTCATAGCATGGGGTAGATCTCCTCCAGGCTGTCATGAGAGAATGGGTATCTACTGCCTAAATCCATTGCAGTTGACAATGTTGAGATCACCATGCTTGGATGTGCCATTTACAATTCACCTTGGCCCCCTCTCATTTGAGCTCTTCCTCACCAAATTAGAACAGCAGAGCTGATAATTATATACTTTTGATTATAAAAACTTCTTATACTTGGATAATTCTCGTGGACTCTTGCAAAGAATCCCAAAAAAGGCAAAGATAAATGGCAGAAAGATATTACTGCTTTCACAGAATCACAGTATCCAGACATTCATGGAGAAATTGTTAATTTTCCAGAAGTGCAGATAATGTTTCTGTGCTTTTAATTTTTGGAAATAATAAACTGTGCAGTCATGGCACCCATCTGACTGCATGCGAGTCACTCGAACATATGCAAGTCACGGCAACCATCTTCCCGAACTTGACCCTTTTCAGATACTTTGAGCTATAAAACTCCACTAATCTTAGCATTACCAAGGGTTGGGATGATGGAGCCATAACTCTAAATGTAAGCAGGTTGAAGAGGAATGGTCTAGGACAATGGCCCCAATCCTTTGACCAGTTTTTGAAGATGTTTCGCTTCTCATCCAAGACGCTTCTTCAGCTCTGACTGGATAGTGGGGAATCAGAGCTGAAGAAACTTCTTAGATGAGAAGCAAAACATCTTCAAAGAAAAACAAGAAAGTCCAGTTGCCTCTTGAAAAAACACCTTTGGGACAAGCACTTCAGATATTGTTGATCTACAGTTCCTTGAAATCCTAGTCAGCACAGTTAATACTGAAAATTCTTCAGCTACAGTCGGAAAGCCACAAAATCACTATCCATTTATTTATTTATTTATTTATTTATTTATTTATTTATTTATTTATTAATCACATTTATATACAGCCCTATCTCCCGAAGGACTCAGGGCGGTTCACAGGCAAATAAAAAACATATAAATACAGATTAAAATAACAATTAAAAAACATATTCTACAAGGCCGAATTATTAAAAACAGTATAAATAATAAAACCCATTTAAAACCAATAAATTTAAAATCTAAGCCAGTCCTGCGCAGATGAATAAGTGTGTTTTAAGCTTGCGACGGAAGGTTCGGAGGTCCGGAAGTTGACGAAGTCCTGGGGGGAGTTCGTTCCAGAGGGTGGGAGCCCCCACAGAGAAGGCCCTTCCCCTGGGCGTCGCCAGACGACACTGCCTCGCTGACGGCACCCTGAGGAGTCCTTCTCTGTGAGAGCGCACGGGTCGGTGAGAGGTATTCGGTAGCAGTAGGCAGTCCCGTAAATAACCCGGCCCTATGCCATGGAGCGCTTTAAAGGTGGTTACCAAAACCTTGAAGCGCACCCGGAAGGCCACAGGTAGCCAGTGCAGACTGCGCAGGATAGGTGTCACACGGGAGCCACGAGGGGCTCCCTCTATCACCTGCGCAGCCGCATTCTGGACTAACTGCAGCCTCCGGATGCCCTTCAAGGGGAGCCCCATGTAGAGAGCATTGCAGTAATCCAGGCGGGAAGTGACGAGGGCGTGAGTGACCGTGCGTAAGGAGTCCCGATCAAGGAAGGGGCGCAACTGGCGAATCAGGTGAACCTGGTAGAAAGCTCTCCTGGAGACGGCCGTCAAATGATCTTCCAGAGACAGCCGTTCATCTAGGAGGACGCCCAAGTTGCGCACCCTCTCCATCGGGGCCTCTCCATCAGGGCCACCTATCCATATCTAGGTGTTGCTCAAATAAACTGTGGGATTATTTTTTTAAAAAAAAAATGCAATTATTTTTGCAGGTCTTAATTTTAAAAAAGGACTTATTTCTCATCATCTCAAAAAGCAATGCGACCAAAGTTCAGAAAAACCGAAGTCTAACAAAACGGGAACACATTTTGTTGGAAAAGATTGCGATAAATGGGTCGGTTCGGGCTTTTGGTTTTAAATGATCGAGCTGACATTGACCTTACTTTTCTCTCCTTTTCACAGGGCTTTGGGTAGCATTTAAAAAGATGACTCACCGAAGGTTTGAAAATTTACATTTCATGTAGGCCAAAGGTAAACTCAACTTTTCAGAATAGTTTTAAAAGGGTCGTGTTTCAGCAATTGATTTCCTTTCTTAAAAGAAATAGCTGGCTTAAAGGAATAAGTGGTAAATCTGTTGGTGAAGAGAATGTCCCTCTCTATATGTCATTTAATCATAACAGAATTGTATTGGACCTTGGAGATCGTCTAGTCCAATTCTCTGTTCAGACAGGGAGAGCCTATACCATTTCAGAGAAATGGAACATAGAACATAGAATAATAAAGTTGGAAGGGACCTCAGAGGTCTTCTAGTCCAACCACCTGCTCGAGCAGGAGATCCTATACCCGTGGTGGCGAAACTATGGCATGCGTGCCACAGGTGGCACACAGTGCCCTCTGTGGGCACGCGAGCTGTGGCCCCAATTCAGCTTCGCCGTGCATGCGCACGCCCCTCCCACCAGCCAGCTGGTCATCAGGTCTCTGCCACATATGTGTGGGGGTCATGCAGGGGCATGTGCCTGGGTCACGTGCATGGGGGCTGGGTGTGCGTGGAGCGTGGGGTGGATGCGGGGGGCGCGCACGCATTAGCAGGGGTGAGTGCGCATTGCATTTTGGGGGTTTGTGTGCACATGCTCGCATTTTGAGCACTCCGTCCGGAAAAGGTTAGCCATCACTGCCCTATACCAGGGGTCTGCAAACTTGGCTCTTTTAAGACTTGTGGACTTCAACTCCCAGAGTTGAAGCTGGCTGAGGAACTCTGGGAGTTGAAGTCCACAAGTCCTAAAAGAGCCAAGTTTGCAAACTCCTGCCCTATACCATTTCAGACAAATGGTTGTCCCGTCTCTCTTAAGGCAAGCTATTCCATTGGTTGATTGCTTTCAAATGGCTTTCAAATCTCCTCTTAAAAACTTTCAGTGGTGGAGCACTCACAACTTCTGGAGGCAAGTTGTTCCACTGATTAATTGTTCTCACTGTCTGGAAGCTTCTCCTAGGTTGGATCTCTCCTGGATAAATTTCCATCCGACTGTTACCATGTCACCCCTAGTCCTTCTCTTTCTTAGACTACATGGCCAGTTCCTGCAACCATTCTTCATATGTCTTAGCTTCCAGCCAGGGATGGGTTTATTTATTTATTTATTCACATTTTTATACCACCCTTCTCCGAAGACTCAGGGCGGTGTACAGCAAATAAAACGACAATAATACAAAAAACCATTTAAAATACCATAACAAAATTAAAAATCTAATTAAACTGCTGTATACTTAAAACTATTAGGTAAAAAATACAAAGATAAAACCCCTGTTAAAAACCCGCTAAAATCCCCAATTATTAAAATCAATCAATCAGGCCAGCCCTGCTTGCTGAAAAAAGAAAGTCTTGAGCTCGCGTTTAAAGGTCCGAAGATCAGGGAGAAGACGGAGTCCCACCGGCAGCTCGTTCCACAGAGCCGGGGCCCCCACAGAGAACGCTCTTCCCCTGGGGGCCGCCAGCCGACATTGGTTGGCTGACGGCACCCTAAGGAGGCCCTCCCTGTGAGAGCGCACTGGACGCACCGGACAATGGGAGGGAACTGGCGGCAGCAGGCGGTCCCGTAAATATCCCGGTCCGATGCCATGGAGCGCTTTAAAGGTGATAACCAACACCTTGAAGCGCACCCGGAAGACCACTGGCAACCAATGCAGCCCGCGCAGGAGAGGTGTTACATGGGAGCTACGAGGAGCTCCCTCAATCCCCCGCGCGGCTGCATTCTGTACCAGTTGGAGCCTCCGGATGCTCTTCAAGGGGAGCCCCATGTAGAGAGCATTGCAGTAATCCAGGCGGGAAGTGACGAGGGCATGAGTGACTGTGCATAACGAGTCCCGGTCCAGGAAAGGGTGCAATTGGCGAATCAGGCGAACCTGATAAAAAGCTCCCCTGGTGACGGCCGTCAAATGGTCTTCTAAAGACAGCCCTACGTCCAGGAGAACGCCTAAATTGCGCACCGATTCCCTGGGGGCCAACGATTCGCCCCCCACAGTCAGCAATGGGGTAAGCTGACTGTGCCGGGCTGCCGGCATCCACAGCCACTCCGTCTTGGATGGGTTGAGTCGGAGCCTGTTCGTCCCCATCCAGACCCGAACGGCTTCAAGACACCGAGTCATCACATCGATGGCTTCGTTGGGGTGGTTCAGGGTGGAGATGTACAGCTGAGTGTCATCGGCATACAGCTGACAACTCACCCCAAAACCACGAATGACCTCTCCCAGCGGCTTCATATAAATGTTGAACAGGAGGGGTGAGAGAATCGACCCCTGCGGCACCCCACACGTGAGTTGCCTAGCGGTCGATCTCTGCCCACCTGTCAACACCGTCTGCGAACGGTCGGAGAGGTAGGAGGTGAACCACCGTAAAACGGTGCCTCCCACTCCCAAACCCCCCAACCGTTGCAGCAAGATACCATGGTCGATCTACTTACCTAAAGGGTTCTACTTACCTTTACTACCGGTTCGCATCGTGCCCACGCACACTCTTCTGCGTATGCGCAGATCACTTTTGATGAAGATCAGGTCAGTGGGTGGAGCCTCCCGCTGATTTTACTACCGGTTCTTTAGAACTAGTCTGAACTGGGGATAACCCACCACTGCCTCCAGCCCCCTAGTCATACTCTTAAGCATCCTCATTTAAACCTGGCCACGCTTTCCATTTCGCTCCAAGATTGTGTACTTTATTAAGTTGCAAAGAGTGGTTGGATTTTTAGAGTAGATGGCCAGCTAGACAATAGATAGAAAAATTCACAAGATAGCCAGATGAGTGTTCTTAGGTGTAAGGAATATCTTCATGGAGAAAACAGGCACGGGTGATTGAAGGGGTAGGTAGATAAGTTTTGAATTTTTCAGTATTGAATTTATATTTTCATGCTCTTTGTACTTAATGATAAAACCGTTCTCTTATACTCTACTTACTTTATATATAAGGCTAGGTCCAGACATCACATGAAACCAAATTATGGGTTTGTTTGAGGTCTAGTCTATTGTCTGAATCCAGCCATTGTTGTCAATAAACCCCCATTTTATGATGCAGCCACGCTGACTAAATCAACAAGCTAGGATTTACCATAACCATGTATAAATCCTGGTTTGTTGACTAGTCAGTCTAATTCTTCGCAGGAATAAATTTACCCCTTGATCTGCTCTTAGTATAGATTATCCCCAAGGCAACATATGTGTTCTGAATAAACCTTTCAAATATTAGTTTTCTGAATCCAGAAGGATTTTACACTGGTAACCTGACCTTGAGCAGGTAACTGTCTTTCAGTTATATAAATTAGTCTCTCTTATTGTGGTTTTTTTCCCCCCCTATTTTTTTCCATCCTATGTGAACAAAGGAAAAAAGCATATGTGACATCTTTGCTGTTCTCGTATTGGCTGTAGGAGCAAGCTGATGCCCTTTCTTTGCAGAAGGTTATAAACACACAATTTATAGTCCTCTATTTACGACCATAACTGAGCCTGGAGTTATGGTTGTAAGTCATTGTGACGTCACGTGACTGGACCTGATTTTTTTTGACATAATTTGCACAGTTGTTAAATGGACACCCCAGTCTTTAAGCAAGTCTTGCAATTGTTAAACGAATCTATTTTCTTCAGTGGGTTTTTTTGTTTGTTTGTTTTTTGGCTGGAAACTGGTAAAAAACACTGGAAAATGGCAAAAGAGCTACAGATTGAAGACTACAAACAGCACAAAACTGGGGCCAGTTACCAAGCACCCAAAATACAATTACATGACTTGCAGGGCAGGGTGTAGCTTCCAAAACCGCTCCTAAGTACCTCTAAGTAGAGAGGTCTGTTGTAACTTCACATGAGCATTAAGGGACTGGTTTTAAGTTGAGGACTACTTGCACCCACATCCCTGAGATGGTCACTCAACCCAGAAGCAACATTGCCAAGGTGAGCTGGTAAACTGCCATTTTACAGCATATGTACACATGTCTGCATTTATGTATTAAAAAAAGATGTATATCAGAAACCATGAACTCTAAACATGATCAAGGGTGGTGGTGTTATCTACCAAACTTAGCTTGATAAGTTTGGCAAAGTGAAGGGTCAGTGACTTAGATCAAGGGTCTCCAATCTTGGCCACTTTACACTTCTGGACTTCAGCTCCCAGAATTCCTCAGCCAACCATGCTTCAGCTCCTAGAATTCTGGGAATTGAAGTTCACAACTCGAAAAATTGCTGAAGTTGGAGACCCCGGATCTAGACAGAAGATCATCAGAAATCCTTCAGCTGCCATCTATAATTAGGAAGCTGAAAAAGCATCTTGGACGAGGACAAAGACTTTTGCTTTGCCCCAAACAACCGTGTTGTCGCCAGGAACCTAGTTCCAAGATTTTACCGTTAGCTGTAAACTACTTACAATCATGCTCGAATTAAATAAATTGTTGTGCTTTGTCTTTTGACTGTTCAAACCAGCACATTATGCCCTCTTTTACATAAGAGTTTTCCCAAGAGTGATAGAAAATTGTTTGCCGGTTGCTTTGTCACCTGTGCTCTCAGACAATTAACGATTTCTAACAGCAAGAGCCTTGGAACAAATATTTCCGAAAGCACACATTCAGATAGAGCAAATTAATGTGTGCCGTGCAACCAGCGGTCCCGTTCTTCCATTGTTCTCCTTACAGTCTATTGTTTTAGTGCAAGGGACGCCTATTTTCCACCATGGAAATGTGTCGTTGAAGGGCCACTTTTAATCCATGGCTATCATCTTGCAAATGAACCCTGCAATGCCTGCAAAACTGTTTATAATATTATTTGAGACAGTGATGAAATGTAAAATTTGTTACTACCGGTTCTGTGGACATGGCTTGGTGGGGGGGAGTAATGTGACTGGGTGGGTGTGGCCAACTTTTTAAAAATATTTTTTACTTTTAAAAGGATTTTTTTTTTACAACCTCTTCGGCTGAAGAGGTTGTAAAAAAATGCTTTTAAAAGGCTCCTCTGACGATCCCAGCTGAGTTGCCTGATCGTCAGAGGCTTTTCTTTTAAAAGCATTTTTTTCGGCAGATGATCACGCGGCTAAGCTAGGGATGGGGGGGAGGGGTGCAGGGATTTTTGCTACCAATTCTCCGAACCACCTGCTGCCATCGCTACTGGATCAGGCGATCTGGTCCAAACTGTAATGTATCTTTAAACTTTAGGAGGGAATTTTGGGCGGGAACAAGCACGTTGCTGATTGGTTGAAGCCTCAGCCAATATAGTATATAAAGAGGGGTTTTTGCCGTTTGTCTTTCGCTGGGTTCACTATAAACTAAAGAGCTGTTGTCACTCACTGGTCTCCTGCCTCTTTATTGCCCGAACTTAACATTGGCGACGAAGGTGGGATCCTGAGGCAGTGAGATCGGGAAAAGAGCTGAAGGAGCAAAAGAAGGTGCGAACCCAGCCAGTTTCGAGGGCGGATAGTTAGCGATGTCCAGCTACACGCCGCCAGCGCCATTTGACCCAGCCAAGGAGAAATGGGGGTCGTACGTGGCTCGTTTCGAGTGTTTCCTCGAAGCAAATGAACTACAAGGAGTTTCAGATAATAGGAAGCGAGCGTACTTCCTGAGCCACTGCGGTCCTGAGGTTTTCGATACCGCGGAGTCACTTTCAGAGCCAACGGCGGTACAATTGGTACCGTGGCAAACACTACAAACAGCAGTACGCACCGGTACCCTCAAAGTTCGTCCAACGGTTTGAGTTGAGGCAGCGGGTACAGCGTGAGGGCGAATCGATAAGCGTGTACATGGCCGCGTTGAGGAAAGCCGCGAACCACTGTGAGTACAGAGATTTGGAGGACTCCTTACTCGAACAACTCATTTGTGGGGTCAGAGACATCCGACTGCAAAGGCGGCTGCTGTCTAAAAGCAACCTGACTTTGGCAATAGCCTTGGACGAGGCCAGGGCTCACGAGATGTCTACCAAAGCGGCAGAAACCTTGCAAAAGCCGAATGCACAGGGTGCCGGAGCGAAAACAACACCGGTCCACAATGAGGAAGTCCAGGCCGAGTCGGAAGGTGAGGAAGAGGAAGAGGTTTTCCACACCGGGAGGCCGGAGAGAGGGGACCGGGGCGAATGCGTGAGTTGCGGGGGCCAACACCAACGACAACACTGCAAGTTTAAGGACGCGATTTGTCGGCGGTGCGAAAAGAAAGGTCACATAGCGCAGGCCTGTCGAGCCCCCCAACCTTCCCGCCAAAAATTCAAACCGACCAATCAGAGCGCGGGAGCAGCGAAGCGGCCCGGGATTGGTCCATTCAAAAAGGGCGCGAAGTTAAATCAGACCACTGTGAGAGTGGGCCACGCATCGACACGACTAGAAAAAAAGATTTTTACCAAAACATACATTGAAGGAGTGCCGTGCCAAATGGAAGTGGACACCGGCTCGTCAATCACAATTATGTCCTGGGACACCCTCGTGAGAGACTTGCCAGCCATCGCAAAGCGCCAGCTACAAACCCAGAAGCTGAGAGTGCAAGACTACCAAGGAAATCGAATCCCTGTTCGAGGGGTAACGTCCGTCAAAGTCAAGTATGGACAATTCAAGAAAACCCTGCCAATCACCGTAGTAGATGGGACTTTACCGAGTTTGCTAGGACTGGACTGGTTCCGAGCTTTGGGCATGGGAGTGACCGGGGTCTTCAGAAATGAAGTCAACCTCAAGGATGAACTGTTGAAGGAGTTCGAGGACGTATTCAAAGACTGCCTGGGCAAGTACGAGGGGACCCCTATTTCTTTCAATCTAGACCCACAAGTTGCCCCTATCAGGTTAAAGGCTAGGAGAGTCCCATTCGCCCTAAAGCCCAAGATTGACAGGGAATTGGACAAGCTAGTAAGCCAGGGAATACTAGTCCCCGTCGACCATGCAAAATGGGAGACACCTATAGTGACCCCAGTCAAACCGGACGGATCGGTCCGGATTTGCGCTGACTACAAGGCAACGCTCAACAAAGCATTGCAGAAGAGTGCATACCCCGTCCCAGTAGTGCAACACTTGCTGCACTCGTTAGGACAAGGGCAGGTTTTCGCCAAACTCGATTTGGCTCAAGCCTATCAGCAGTTACCCGTAGATAGCAGCACAGCCGAGGCGCAGACAATTGTCACGCACCGGGGTGCTTTCAAATGCACTCGGCTCCAGTTCGGAGTTAGTGTGGCTCCAGGGCTATTTCAAAACCTAATGGAGCGACTATTACAGGGTCTACCCGGGGTGGTACCATATTTCGACGATGTATTGGTATCAGCTGAGAACTTAGAGGAACTGGGGGTAAGACTAAGGAAGGTTTTGGGCATTTTCAGGTCTGCCGGGCTTAAAGTTAAGCTTAACAAATGCCAAATTGGGGTGGAATCCGTAGAATTCCTGGGGTACAGAATAGACAGGGAAGGGATTCACCCTACTGAGAGCAAGGTACGGGCCATCAGGAAGGCCCCAGCTCCCAAAAATAAAACGGAGTTACAAGCATTCTTAGGGCTTGTCAACTTCTATGCGGTATTCTTAAAAAACAAGGCAACAATAGCCGAACCGTTACACAAATTACTAGCAAAGAAAGCTGTTTGGTCCTGGGGAAAGGTGGAAGCTAAGGCATTTGAAGGGGTAAAAAACCTTTTGTCCAGCGATAGCCTCCTCATTCAATACAATGGCACGTTGCCATTAGTACTAGTCTGTGGTGGATCTCCCTACGCGGTGGGGCTGTGCTCAGCCATAGGTTACCGAATGGAACAGAAGCCCCTATAGCGTATTATTCCCGAACAATGTCCTCGGCCGAAAGGAACTACAGCCAGCTGGATAGGGAGGCATTGGCTATAGTCTCCGGGGTTAAGAAATTTCACGAATATGTATTCGGACGAGATTTCGAGATAGTCACGGACCATAGACCCCTACTGGGACTCTTAGCGGGCGACCGCCCAACACCCGTTGCACTTTCACCCAGGCTGACCCGATGGACTATCTTCCTAGCGGCATACTCTTACAAATTGCTCCACCGCCCCGGAAAAGACTTGGGGCATGCGGACGCTCTGAGTAGATGCCCTTTACCAGAGACTATCGAAGACCCGACCCCGGGGACACCCGTCCTGCTAATTGACTCTTTGGACTCTGGCCCAGTCACATCCAAGGAAGTGGCTAGGGCATCTTACAAGGACATTACCATAAGGACTGTAATCGGTTGGGTGCAAAGGGGATGGCCCGCTGCGCCGGGCGAGCGTTTCAAAGACTTTGCGAAAAAACGAGCAGAACTATCGGTTCAAGGGGGGTGTCTGTTATGGGGGGATAGAGTGGTCATCCCGGAGAAATTACGAAAAAATGTATTGGAACTATTGCATGTGGGCCACCCGGGGATCGTGAGGATGAAGAGTTTAGCGAGGAGTTATGTATGGTGGCCCCTAATGGATAAGGAAATTAGCGACAGGGTAGGGAAATGCCAATCCTGCCAAGAGTCAAGGCCACTACCCCCTACAGCCCCAATTAGAGAATGGGAGAAACCCCAGGGGCCATGGTCTAGGATTCACATAGATTTTGCCGGGCCATTCCATGGGCAAACCTTTTTAATTGTAGTAGATGCCTACTCAAAATGGTTAGAAATCATCCTCATGAGAACCACGACGGCCGAGGCAGTTATCTCAGTCCTGAGGCACCTATTTGTAACCCATGGCCTGCCCAACACCCTAGTTTCCGACAACGGCCCGCAATTCACGGCAACCCAGTTTGAGGGGTACTTGGCGGAGGAGGGCATCAGACATGTCCTCTCGGCGCCTTTCCACCCGGCGACGAGCGGACTTGCAGAACGTTTCGTTCGGAGCGCCAAGGAAGCGCTATCTAGGATAAGGCCAGGCGATTGGCAAACAAAAATCGATACCTTTTTAGCAGTCCAACATAGAACCCCCTGTGTGACAACTGGCCGCAGCCCGGCGGAACTATTGATGGGCAGGAAGCTCAGGTGCCCGTTAGACCGACTAAACCCAACCTACACCCCAGATGGGTACAAGGGGATACAAGGAAAAACTAGGGAAATGACAGTGGGTGACCCAGTGTGGGCACACAACTATAGCGAGGGTCCAACATGGTTAAAAGGAACAATTCTTGGAATAACCGGGCCGAAATCATATGTAGTAGATATGGAGGATGGCCGGGTTTGGAGACGCCACATAGACCAAATAAGAAAACGAATATCAAGTAAAACAGAAACCAATCAGCCAGGCCCTGACTACCAAATGTTTGAATTCACAGCTGACTCAAACCCGGGGCGAACGGGGGACTTATCTGAGTCCGATGAAGTCCAGCGACGCCAACCGGTTCCTCCTGAAGACAGCAGGGACGACTCTGCCAATAATCCAGGGCCGGACGGCCCAGAGGAGGAGCTGGGAGGAACTAACAGTCCCTCCGACCAGCTCGACTCACTCCCAGAGAATGAATTGCGCAGGTCAGAAAGAGTTAGGAGACGCCCTGCCTACCTGCGTGACTACGTGGAGAAATAATATGTTAAATTTATGTAAATATGGGTACAATGCGTTCTGGGAGGGAAGGAGTGTAATGTATCTTTAAACTTTAGGAGGGAATTTTGGGTGGGAACAAGCACGTTGCTGATTGGTTGAAGCCTCAGCCAAAATAGTATATAAAGAGGGGTTTTTGCCTGTTGTCTTTCGCTGGGTTCACTATAAACTAAAGAGCTGTTGTCACTCACTGGTCTCCTGCCTCTTTATTGCCCGAACTTAACACTGTACGTATTAAAACTTATACTATATAAAAGTCTAAGAATCTAAAAGAAGGGGTAAGAGCATTAGATAAGTATAGGGGAGCATAAAATATGTGGAAGACTATCAAATTATAGAGCACTCTCATAAAAATACCCTGACTCTTTAAAACTGTTTGATTTAGTCATAATTCCCCTCTTATCTACATTTGTATGCAAAATAGCCATAATAGCAGAGTGGCAGTAAAAAATGTAGATGCAGAATAGTAAGCAATTGTATGGGTTTTTTTTTTCATCTTTTTGTCTCTATTTTGCAGTCTTCTATTATGCAATCCTAGGCTATATCAACAAAGGGATATCAGAATCATGTGATGCGTAAATACCACTTTATACTGCAATGGTAAGACTGCAATTGGAATATTGTGTCCAGTTTTGGTCACCATGATACAAAAAATATATCAAGGCTCTAGATCAGGGGTGTCATACTCACGTTGTCACAGCAGCATCACATGATATATCAGGACTTTTTCCCCCTTTGCTAAACCGGACGTGGGTATGGCCAGCATTTTATTTATTTATTTATTTATTTATTTATTTATTTATTTATTTATTTATTTATTTATTTATTTATTTATTTATTTATTTATTTATTTATTTATTTATTTATTTATTTATTTATTTATTTATTTATTTATTTATTTATTTATTTATTTATTTATTTATTTATTTATTTATTTATTTATTTATTTATTTATTTATTTATTTATTTATTTATTTATTTATTTATTTATTTATTTATTTATTTATTTATTTATTTATTTATTTATTTATTTATTTATTTATTTATTTATTTATTTATTTATTTATTTATTTATTTATTTATTTATTTATTTATTTATTTATTTATTTATTTATTTATTTATTTATTTATTTATTTATTTATTTATTTATTTATTTATTTATTTATTTATTTATTTATTTATTTATTTATTTATTTATTTATTTATTTATTTATTTATTTATTTATTTATTTATTTATTTATTTATTTATTTATTTATTTATTTATTTATTTATTTATTTATTTATTTATTTATTTATTTATTTATTTATTTATTTATTTATTGATCACATTTGTATACCGCCCTATCTCCCGAAGGACTCAGGGCGGTTCACAGGCAAATAAAAAGGACATATAAATACAGATTAAAACACAAATAAAAACTTATTCTAACCAGCCTGATTACCAAAACCAATTAAAATCAATATAAAATTTAAAATTTCAAAATTTAAAATTTCAAAATTTAAAATTGTGGGATCCTGAGGCAGTGAGATCGGGAAAAGAGCTGAAGGAGCAAAAGAAGGCGTGAACCCAGCCAGTTTCAAGGGCGGATAGTTAGCGATGTCCAGCTACATGCCGCCAGCGCCATTTGACCCAGCCAAGGAGAAATGGGGGTCGTACATGGCTCGTTTCGAGTGTTTCCTCGAAGCAAACGAACTACAAGGAGTTTCGGATAATAGGAAGCGAGCGTACTTCCTGAGCCACTGCAGTCCCGAGGTTTTCGATACCGCGGAGTCACTTTCAGAGCCAACACCGGTACAATCGGTACCGTGGCAAACACTACAAACAGCACTTCGAGCGCACTACGCACCGGTACCCTCAAAGTTCGTCCAACGGTTCGAGTTGAGGCAGCGGGTACAGCGTGAGGGCGAATCGATAAGCGTGTACATGGCCGCGTTGAGGAAAGCCGCGAACCACTGTGAGTACAGAGACTTGGAGGACTCCTTACTTGAATAACTCATTTGTGGGGTCAGGGACATCCGACTGCAAAGGCGGCTGCTGTCTAAAAGCAACCTGACTTTGGCAATAGCCTTGGACGAGGCCAGGGCTCACGAGATGTCTACCAAAGCGACAGAAACCTTGCAAAAGCCGAACGCACAGGGTGCCGGAGAAAAAACAACACCGGTCCACAATGAGGAAGTCCAGGCCGAGTTGGAAGGTGAGGAAGAGGAAGAGGTTTTCCACACCGGGAGGCCGGAGAGAGGGGACCGGGGCGAATGCATGAGTTGCGGGGGCCAACACCAACGACAACACTGCAAGTTTAAGGACGCGATTTGTCGGCGGTGCGAAAAGAAAGGTCACATAGCGCAGGCCTGTCGAGCCCCCCAACCTTCCCACCAAAAATTCAAACCGACCAATCAGAGCGCGGGAGCAACGAAGCGGCCCGGGATTGGTCCATTCAAAAAGGGCGCGAAGTGAAATCAGACCACTGTGAGAGTGGGCCATGCATCGACACGACTAGAAAAAAAGATTTTTACCAAAACATACATTGAAGGGGTGCCATGCCAAATGGAAGTGGACACCGGCTCGTCAATCACAATTATGTCCTGGGACACCCTCGTGAGAGACTTGCCAGCCATCGCAAAGCGCCAGCTACAAACCCAGAAGCTGAGAGTGCAAGACTACCAAGGAAATCGAATCCCTGTTCGAGGGGTAACGTCCGTCAAAGTCAAGTATGGACAAATCAAGAAAACCCTGCCAATCACCGTAGTAGATGGGACTTTACCGAGTTTGCTAGGACTGGACTGGTTCCGAGCTTTGGGCATGGGAGAGACCGGGGTCTTCAGAAATGAAGTCAACCTCAAGGATGAACTGCTGAAGGAGTTCGAGGACGTATTCAAAGACTGCCTGGGCAAGTACGAGGGGACCCCTATTTCCTTCAATCTAGACCCACAAGTTGCCCCTATCAGGTTAAAGGCTAGGAGAGTCCCATTCGCCCTAAAGCCCAAGATTGACAGGGAATTGGACAAGCTAGTAAGCCAGGGAATACTAGTCCCCGTCGACCATGCAAAATGGGAAACACCTATAGTGACCCCAGTCAAACCAGACGGATCGGTCCGGATTTGCGCTGACTACAAGGCAACGCTCAACAAAGCATTGCAGAAGAGTGCATACCCCGTCCCAGTAGTGCAACACTTGCTGCACTCGTTAGGACAAGGGCAGGTTTTCGCCAAACTCGATTTGGCTCAAGCCTATCAGCAGTTACCCGTAGATAGCAGCACAGCCGAGGCGCAGACAATTGTCACGCACCGGGGTGCTTTCAAATGCACTCGGCTCCAGTTCGGAGTTAGTGTGGCTCCAGTGCTATTTCAAAACCTAATGGAGTGACTATTACAGGGTCTACCGGGGTGGTCCCATATTTCGACGATGTATTGGTATCAGCTGAGAACTTAGAGGAACTAGGTATGTCTAGTCCAATGAAGGGCAGGAGAGGACAGGAAAGGACAGGACAGGACAGGACAGGACAGGACAGGACAGGACAGGAAAGGAAAGGAAAGGAAAGGAAAGGAAATATTTGATAGCAGTATAGATTGTCAAGTAGACTTGAAGAACAAACCCATCAGGACAAGATTCAGCAGTCCATCTGCATTTGAAAGGCAAAGGTCACTCTTTTGAAGATAGCTAAGTCCACATTCTTGACAGAGAGGACTGCTGGTTTGAAATAGGGGTCAAAGAATCTATGTACATTAAGACTGAACAGCGCTCTCTCAACAGAAGGGGAAGGATATGACACCACCTACCTCCTATTTACCACACAACCTTTCAGCAATTCCAAGAAGGTTCCACACCCATTTGTACTATTCAGGAGCTTATTAAGTCTAGTTTATGGCATAGGTCATCATCCAAAATTGTAACCCTAGTCTTTCATTGACGATCAAGGTATATTGGGTTGTAGGCTTAGATTAGGAAATTAACAAACAAACTAAAAATATATATGACAAACTATTGCTCTATTGTTGCCATGGATGTGTCCACACAGTCCCCGGACAGCCATCAGAAATTAATCTGAAGGAGCCTGTATTTCATTTAGAGTAGTTTTAATGCTTAATATACTGCTTTATATGATCCACCTTGGGAAGGCTCAGTCTTAATTGCACATAAAAACAAAGAAACAAAAGAATTTGCAGTCTGGCAATATAGTTGCTGAGTTTGCAGTGTGGATGCATTATCTTTTTCTATGGAAGTTTTGAATGCTTTCAAGCTCTTTTCCAAGGCTGGTAGAGGGAGAAGGGAGGGAATAAAAACAAGCAAACAAATGCAAATGTACTCTTCGCCTATTTGGTATGTTTTAAATATGAAACAATTCAGCAGCAACCCATATCTACCTTCTGATATGTTTTATTGAATTAGCAAATATTGTCGGACATTTTAATCACCAATGAGGCAATAGTCAAATGATTTATTTTTTTTAAAAAAGTCATACACTTTGGAAACTGTTTTTAACATATATGCCTGTACATGCCTATTCAAAATGCATACAAATAAGGGGTCTTACCAAAGTTTTGATCCAGTCATGACTAGACAAGAAAAAGACTTTGTAGACCAAGTCAAGAAAGTAATGGTGTTGATTCCAATTGGCACAATGTGTATGTATAGCATTTAAATTGTTGGACTTGGATTCAAGAGCACCAAGTTCAAATCTACACTCATCCATGGATGTTCATTCAGTGCTTTGTGTTAATTCCTATCACACAGCCCAACCAATACATATCCTGTGTTTGTTTCTTGAAGTAAGATACAAAGACTAGCAAAAGGAGAGAGGTCAGGGGTGGGGTCAAATAGACAAGGGCATATGGTGACTGAATAAATTTTTGATTAAATAAAGTTTGTCTTGTACTTTCCATTATATTCTCTTCATTTGACATTTTTCAATGCATTTTATTTTGGTGGGTTTTTTTTCTCCTCTATTCCCTCTTTGTTGATTCAACTGCCTTAGATGACAAAAAAGATATAACATACATTGGTCATCTTATAAGAGGAAGAAATTCATAAACAGAGGCTTCCTAACTTTGAGGCTACTTCTTATGTTGCTGGGAATTTTTAATCAAGCTGCTTAAGTTTTGCAACATAAAATAGAAGGTGGTCATTTTTGTTTCAAAGGGACCCACTGAAAAACACATTTTAATTATCAGTATGTTTATCATTTGCTTGCATTGTACCAGTAGTGGGTTCCACTTACCTTCGCTATCGGTTCAGAACTGTGAGCGCACACATGCACTCGCTCACTTCGCTCATGTTTGTGTGGGTGAGCGGAGCCTCCTAGTGCTTCCACTACCAGTTTGCCCAAACCGGGGCAAACCGGTAGAAACCCACCACTGTATTATATTATATAATGCCCCCAATATTTTTGAAAAGCTTAATAAATCTATAATTTTTCTATCAATGAAAAATTCCATGAGAAAGACAATACATTTGAAAGTAAGTTTTTTTTATATTAAAAAAGTGGGCTACTATAGAAAGGAATTGCAGAGAAAAGAAACTAATTAACAGTGCAAGAGAAGGCAGTATATATCAATTAGAACAAGAAAGAATGCAAAGTATATTGCTTAATTATTCTTTTCTTTTTATAATATTAAAATAAATTAAAATAAAACAAAATAAAATAAACCAAAGTTAAAAAAAAAAGTCAATGTAGAAACTGATACAGCAATAGCTAGTTTAGTGCAAGGAGTATTTCTATGTCATTAGTTCAAGAATCCAACAAATTCACATTTAAATAAACAATAAACCCTTGGAAACTAAGCAGAATTGGGCCTGGAAAATAATCAGATGGGATCATTTAGGTATTCCAAGGTTTTTAGTTAGATTGGTAAGTAGAAAAAAAAAATCTCTGAAAAAAAGCAACTACTATCTGTAATTTTGCGCAGAAATTTGCTTGGATAAAGTTACCTTGAATCAAATTTGATTTCAGATTAACTTAAGTCAGTTTAATTCAACAGTCACAGGCTTGTAGAACTGTTTCAATTAAAGATGAACATTTTTCATATATGAACTTTACCAGCTGCATTCCTATATCTTTTCAATGACAGTTTTAAAAACATTATTTATATATATTTTTAAAAAGTCATACACTTTGGAAATGCCAATCCTGCCAAGAGTCAAGGCCACTACCCCTACAGCCCCAATTAGAGAATGGGAGAAACCCCAGGGCCATGGTCTAGGATTCACATAGATTTTGCCAGGCCATTCCATGGGCAAACCTTTTTAATTGTAGTAGATGCCTACTCAAAATGGTTAGAAATCATCCTCATGAGAACCATGACGGCCGAGGCAGTTATCTCAGTCCTGAGGCACCTATTTGTAACCCATGGCCTGCCCGACACCCTAGTTTCCGACAACGGCCCGCAATTCACGGCAACCCAGTTTGAGGGGTACTTGGCGGAGGAGGGCATCAGACATGTCCTCTCGGCGCCTTTCCACCCGGCGACGAACGGACTTGCAGAACGTTTCGTTCGGAGCGCCAAGGAAGGGCTATCTAGGATAAGGCCAGGCGATTGGCAAACAAAAATCGATACCTTTTTAGCAGTCCAACATAGAACCCCCTGTGTGACAACTGGCCGCAGCCCGGCGGAACTATTGATGGGCAGGAAGCTCAGGTGCCCGTTAGACTGACTAAACCCAACCTACACCCCAGATGGGTACAAGGGGATACAAGGAAAAACTAGGGAAATGACAGTGGGTGACCCAGTGTGGGCACACAACTATAGCGAGGGTCCAACATGGTTAAAAGAAACAATTCTTGGAATAACCGGGCCGAAATCATATGTAGTAGATATGGAGGATGGCCGGGTTTGGAGACGCCACATAGACCAAATAAGAAAACGAATATCAAGTAAAACAGAAACCAATCAGCCAGGCCCTGACTACCAAATGTTTGAATTCACAGCTGACTGAAACCCGGGGCGAACGGGGGACTTATCTGAGTCCGATGAAGTCCAGCGACGCCAACCGGTTCCTCCTGAAGACAGCAGGGACGACTCTGCCAATAATCCAGGGCCGGACGGCCCAGAGGAGGAGCTGGGAGGAACTAACAGTCCCTCCGACCAGCTCGACTCACTCCCAGAGAATGAATTGCGCAGGTCAGAAAGAGTTAGGAGACGCCCTGTCTACCTGCGTGACTACGTGGAGAAATAATATGCTAATTTTATGTAAATATGGGTACAATGCGTTCTGGGAGGGAAGGAGTGTAATGTATCTTTAAACTTTAGGAGGGAATTTTGGGCGGGAACAAGCACGTTGCTGATTGGTTGAAGCCTCAGCCAATATAGTATATAAAGGGGTTTTTGCCATTTGTCTTTCGCTGGGTTCACTATAAACTAAAGAGCTGTTGTCACTCACTGGTCTCCTGCCTCTTTATTGCCTGAACTTAACACAAACTGGGAGCATTTCACCCCTGATTTGAGAAGTTACTATTATGTTGCCTACAGTCTGTATGAGCAATAGCTGTAAACTTTTTGTGATGGTGATGTTTCTCTTCAGTCGACTAGTCAAGAGCCCCTCTGTAATTAAGTATTTAACAGTATAACACATTTGGAAGGGACCTTGGAGATCTTCTAGTCCAACCCCCTACTTCGGCAAGAAATCCCATACCGGGGTCGGCAAAATACTCAAAGAGCCATAAAGGTCCTAACTGGAAGCCCCCCATTTAATTCTGGAACCGACCAGAAGTCCATTTCCCCCACTATAGAGTCTCCTCCTGGCGCGGCGCTTCTTTTTCCTCTACCTGTCCTAACTGGAAGCCCTTTCAATTGTGGAGCCGAACAGAAAACCCACCCCTTACCATAGAGTCCTCTTGGTGCGCCGTGCTTCTCCTCCCACAACAGGAAGCTCCTCAAAATTGTGGCACTGATCGGCGACAGGGAGCCGCAGCAGAGGGATGAAAGAGCCACATGCGGCTCTAGAGCTACGGGTTGCCGACCCCTGCCCTATACCGTTCCAGCCAAGTGGCTGTTCAATCTCTTCTTAAAAGTGTTGGAGCACCCACAACTTCTGGAGCACTGATTAATTGTTCTAACTCTCAGCAAATTTCTCTTTAATTCGAAGTTGCTTCTCTCCTTGATTAGGTTCCATCCATTGCTTCTCGCGATGTTCAGTGGTTCTAGTTGAAACCACTACCAGATGGTGGTAGTGTCTCAGGGATCCGATGTGTGCATTCCGAGTGACAGACTTCCCCCTTTCTTCTTGATTACAGGTAGTCCTCAACTTACAACAGTTCATTTAGTGACTGTTCGCAGTTACAAAGGCACTGAAAAGTGACTTATGTCCCATTTATCACACAACGGTTCCAGCGTCCCCATGGCCACGTGATCAAAATTCAACCGCTTGGCCACTGGCTCATATTTATGACGGTTGCAGTGTTTCGGGCTACCTTTTGCGACCTTCCGACAAACAAAGTCAGTGGGGAAGCCAGATTCACTTAACAACCGTGTTACTAACTTAACAACTGCAGCGATTCACTTAACAGTTGTGACAGGAAAGGTCGTAACGTGGGGCAAAACTCACCTTGACAAATGTCTCGCTCAGCAAAAGGAACTTTGGGCTCGCTCCATTGTGGTCGTAAGTCAAGGACTACCCGTATAATGTGGATGTTATTGGGAAATCCTGGGTGTTTAGCCATACTTCCTGGAGATGACTTGCTGCCTAAATCCGGGACCAGTAACGATTAAATAGAGATAATTCTGAATTGAAGGGTTGTAGAGGGGACGCAGTGGCTCAGGGGCTAAGACAGCTGAGCTTGTCGATCGAAAGGTCGGCAGTTCGGCGGTTCGAATCCCTAGTGCTGCCGTGTAACGGGGTGAGCTCCCGTTACTTGTCCCAGCTTCTTCCAACCTAGCAGTTTCGAAAGCACGTAAAAATGCAAGTAGAAAAAATAGGGACCACCTTTGGTGGGAAGGTAACAGCGTTCCATGCGCCTTTGGCGTTGAGTCATGCCGGCCACATGACCACGGAGACGTCTTCGGACAGCGCTGGCTCTTCGGCTTTGAAACGGAGATAAGCACTGCCCCCTAGAGTCAGGAATGACTAGCACGTATGTGCGAGGGGAACTTTTACCTTTTAGAGGGGACTGTGCATCTAAATGCACTGTGTCAAGAATCCCTCTTTGGTACTTATGGAACAAATCGTATCTTTTTCCATACAGCTTCAAATCATCAATAAGTCATCCTTCCACTGTAGGTCATAAACCTTCAGTTCTTTCCAAGGGGGAAAAAACGTTAAGTTTCCTGATTGTATCACTTCCTTCAAAATGAAGGGTATGTCTTCGTTATTAAAAAAAATAAAAGATTTATGATGTCTTCTATGTGTCTGATCTCTGAGGCTTCCTCCTCTTGTGGAAGGAGCCGTAATGTAGTACGTCTGCATCTAGGAGAGAGTGTTATCGCAACAGCTTAAGAGCCGCAGCCTGTAATTCTGAAAACTGAGAGGGCCAACATATGTTTTTAAAACAGTTCCAGACTTATTTTATGGCGCAATTCAAGCAATCCCAGTTCAAAGTTTATAGATAAATAACTTTGCCTCGTCTAATAAAAGGACCCAACAATGGAAGTTAAATGGGAAACGCTCAATACAAAGTCAGGCTTTGCATTATTTCAGATTAAAACAATAGTTTATGGATGAAGATTTCCGGGCATTTTATTGCACAAAGCATGTTATGGAGAAGCTATTCGTATTAGGGCCTCTTATAAGAGTACAAAAGATAGGTAGTGCAATTTTTTTTAAAAATGGAAAAGAGTGTTTTTTTTCTTTTTAAATTCCCAGTCACCCTCTTTTGATGGACTGGTGGAGAGGGAGGCTCCTGGGCAGAGGTGGGTTTCAGCAGGTTCTGACCAGTTCTGGAGAACCCAGTAGCAGAAATTTTGAGTAGTTCGGAGAACCAGTAGTAAAAATTCTGACTGGCCCCGTCCCCATCTCTTCTCTGCCTCTCAAGTCCCAGCTGATCGGGAGGGAATGGGGATTTTGCACTAACCTTCCCCTGGAATGGGATGGGAATGAAGATTTTACAGCATCCTTCCCCCGCCACGCCCACCAAGCCACACCCACAGAACCGGTAGTAAAAATTTTTGAAACCCACCACTGCTCCTGGGACAGAAGCAGGGGTGGGCTTCAAAAATTTTAGCAAGGGGTTCTCTGCTCGGTTGCTGGGTGGGCGTGGCCATGGGGGGCGTGGCCTAGTTGGCCTCCTGCACCAGTGTAAGGGAGGGGGGGCATTTTTGCCCTCATCTGGCTCCGGAGGCTTTCTTCGAGCCTCCAGGAGGGTGAAAAATGGCCTCCTCAAGCTCCAGAGACGGCCTTTCCCATCTTCTCCCTCCCTGAGCCTCCACGCACACCCTGCGCTTACCTGCATCCAAAACAGGCCACATGGGGAGTCCTGGGAGGGGCGGGGTGGGTGGGGCCAGCCAGGAGTGGGATTTGGGGGTTCCCTGAACTGCACAGAATCTTAGCTAGAGGTTCTCCCGAACCCCCAGCAGCCTACCCCTGCTAGTAACCCTCTTTTGATGGAGTGGTGCAGAGAGAGGCTCCTGGGACAGAAGAAACGTCTCGTCTTAACTCTGTAGCAAAAACAGAAAAAGAGTTTTTTAGTAAAAAGCCAAAGAAACTTTTAGGAGTCTTTAAAAGCCAGCGACCAAGATCTCGACAGATGGAAGCAGAGGGAGCGGGGGGGGGGGGGAAATACAATCAGTGCTATCTCTTTATCCTTTTAAAAAATGTTTCCTTACTTACCTGCACGTCAGGACTTTAGCATTCCATTCTTCCCAGTCAAGTGTTATCCCCATGGCAACTGCTTTGTAATGACGATGACTTTAGAAGTCCTGTAAACAAAGTGTGTGTTTCTCTCCCCCCACTCACCGCCGCACCCGCCCGCCCCCCTGCGCAGCTTAAAACAGCAAAGACACATATTGGAAGCTTACCCACAGCAAAAGCAGCCTTATAAACAACCACTCAATGGTTACCAGCCTGCACATCACTGTTTTAGATGTGGTTGACGCTCAGCTTTCAGCAAAGCAGCTATTTCAACAATGTGGCCTCATTCCTTAAGGAAATGGAGAATTCTCCATTAGCCAGTTATGGAGTAAAGCTGCTTATTTCATTTGCGGCTGGCACAGGAAGGACAGCCTGGCCCGTTCACTCGCCTGGAATTTTCTTCCTGTTAGCCCTGCGAGATCCATTTTGCCAAAGCACCTGAAGGCCAAACAAGGAATAATGGATGGAAACTGAACAAGGAGAGATTCGACCTGGAAATAAGGAGAAATTTTCTGATAGTGAGAGTAATCAACCAATGCCTTCAGAAGTTGTGGGAGCTTCATCACTGGAAGCCTTCAAGAAGAGACTGAACTGCCATCTGTCAGAAATGATGTAGAGCAGGGGTCCCCAAAATTCTGGGAGTTGAAGTCCACAAGTCTTAAAGCTGCCAGGTTTGAAGATCTCTGGTGTAGAGTCCCTTATTTGGGCAGGGGGTTGGACTAGATGACCTCCAAGGTCCCTTCCAACTCTGTTATCTGTAAATCCAGACTAGATGCAGAACGAGAAGAACCAGCTATATCTTTTATTACAAAATACAGAATAACAGAGTTGGAAGGGATCTTGGAGGTCTTCTAGTCCAACCCCCTGCTCAAGCAGGAAACCTTATACCATTCCAGATAAATGGCTTTCCAATCTCTTCTTGAAAACCTCCAGCGATGGAGCATCCACAAGTTCTAGAGGCAAACTGTTCCATTGAGAATTGTTCTCATAGTCAGGAAATTTCTCCTTAGTTCTAGGTTGGAGATCTCTTTGATAGGTTTCTACTCATTACTTCTTTGTCCTGCCCTCAGGTGATTTGAACAATTAGTTGACCTCTTCTTTGTGACAGCCCTCAAATATTGGAAAACTGCTATCATGTCACTCCTAATTATTCTCTTCACCAGACTAGACATACCCAATTCCTGCAACCGTTCTTCATAGGTTTTTAGCCTCCAGGCCCCTAATCATCTTTGATGTTTTCTCTGCACTCTTTTTGACGTCTCGGCATCTTTTTTTCTGTCATGGTGACCAAAACTGGACGCATAGTTGAAGCTCTTGCCTCCTATTTTCCCCATAAACACCATCTTGATAGTGCAGTAGTTAAAATGCAGTATTGCAGGCAAACTCTGCCCGCAGCCTAAAGTTCGATCCTGACGAGACTCAAGGTTGAGTCAGATTCCCATCTTTCCAAGGTTGGTAAAATGAGGACCCAGATTGTTGGGGGCAATATGCTGACATTGTAAATTACCCAGGGACTGCTGTAAAGCACTATGGGGCAATATATACCATATTTTTTGGAGTATAAGATGCACTTTCACCACCCTTAAAAGTGGGTGAAAATTGCGGTACGTCTTATACACTGAATGTTGTCGAAGCCCCGCCCACCTGCCAGCCCCCACCCTTCAGCTGTTTTCGGCCTCCGCACATCGCATTTTTGGCCTCCATACGTCGCATTTTTTTTTAATTTACATTTATATCCCGCCCTTCTCCGAAGACTCAGGGCGGCTTACAGTGTGTAAGGCAATAGTCTCATTCTATTTGTATATTTACAAAGTCAACTTATTGCCTCCCCAACAATCTGGGTCCTCATTTTACCTACCTTATAAAGGATGGAAGGTTGAGTCAACCTTGGGCCTGGTGGGACTTGAACTTGCAGTAATTTAAGTAGCTGTGTTTTAATAACAGGCTATCTTACAGCCTGAGCCACCACGGCCCTTTTTTTTTTGGCCTCCACACGTCACATTTTTGGCCTCCACATGTTGCATCTTATAGTCTGGAGGGTCTTATACGCCAAAAAATACGGTAAGCCTAAAATCCTAAATGTTATGCTAGCCTATCTGACCAGAAAGAATGACTGGGAATAAGTCTCCCAGCTGGTTTTCCTGCCTAAGGCAGGATTAGAACTCAATCTTCTTCTGATTTCTAATCCAACCTCTTAACCATTGCCCTAAGCTGGCTTTTCATCATGGCAGCTGGGAAGCCAAGCAAGTTCTACTATTAGGCAGAGTTACTGGATTGCCAATGGAGAATGCTAGAACACGGGAAATGGGGATAAATAGTATGGTAAATAAATTTACTATCTCTGCTAAAATTTGGGTGTTGCTGTCTTGTGACCAGCTGCCGGTTTACCATTGTTCTCTCTTCCCTGGAAAGGGGGAGCCCCATCTCAGCTTTTGACCCAAGAACAAAAATATTTTGAACTGATTTTGAAGACAAGAGAGTTGTTATTTGCACCAAACTTCCCACTTGGCCAGTTTCGGTCTTGCCATAGGAAATTGCCAGGAAAAGCCTATGGAGATTCTCAGTCATCCAGGTCATGGTTGTTCCAAAGGTGCTTTTTCAAGAGGCAGCTGGACCAGGGGTGAAATCCAGCAGGTTCTGACAGGTTCTGGAGAACCGGTAGCGGAAATTTTGAATAGATCGGAGAACCAGCAAATACCACCTCTGGCTGGCCCCAGAGTTGGGTGGGAATGGAAATCCTTGGGAATTGAAATCCTTCCCTTGGAGTGGGGTGGGAATGGAGAGTTTGCAGTATTCTTCCCCTGCCACGCCTACCAAGCCACGCCCACAGAACTGGTAGTAAAAAAAAAATTGGATTTCACCACTGAGTTGGACTTTCTTGTTTTTTTTTCTTTTGAAGACGTTTCGCTTCTCATCCAAGAAGCTTCTTCAGCTCTGACAGGATAGCGGGGAATGGAAGGATTTATATTCCTTGGAGACAGCTGTATCCTTTGGGACAACCATTTTTATTTTATTTATTTATTTATTTTATTTTGTCACAACAATATATGTAGGTATCATACAAAAGATTATATAGTATATAAACACATATATGAGTAAATATAAGGAGGTATAAGCATATATATAGGAAGAAGAAAAGAAAAAAAACAATAGGACAGGAACAGTAGGCATGTTTGTGCGTTTATGCACGCCCCTTATGGTCCTCTTAGGAATGGGGTGAGGTCAATAGTAGAAAGTTTTTGGATAAAACACTGATGATTCTGTTACAGAAGTCATATTTTCTGCAATCTAGATTAAAGCGGTTGACATTAAGTTTAAACAAGAAAGTCCAATTGCCTCTTGAAAAAGCACCTTCGGTGTTGCCAGTAAAAGATGCCGTTACTCATTTATAATTTACTTATTAGATTTTTATTCTTCCTTTATTATTTTATAGGTAATTCAAGGCAGCAAACATACATAATACTCCTTTCTCTTCATATTTTCCCCACAATAATCCTGCGAGGTGGGCTAATAAGAATGATTGACCCAAAATCATCCAGCCAGCTTTCATGTCTAAAGCAGGACTAGAACTCTCAGTCTCCTGGTTTCTGACCCGATATATTAACCATTATTAGACTAAACTAGCTTCCTTCAAAATCAAGTTTTTAAACTTCCCATTATCATCGAGAAGATAATGGGCTAGCTAGGCTCTTAACCAAATAAAATATCTTATTTATTTATTTATTTATTTATTGCATTTGTATACCGCCCTTCTCTCGAAGGACTCAGGGCGGTTAACAGCCAATTTAAAAGATACAATAAATATACAATAAAAACAAAACTAAAATTTATATAAATAGTGGCCAAAATTAAAAACTAAGTAATATAAAAACTAAAACCCCATTTAAAATTACTTAATCAGGCTAGCCCAGCTCGACGGAATAAAAGAGTCTTCACGGCGGAAAGTCCAAAGGTCAGGGAGTTGGCGAAGCCCCGGAGGCAGCTCGTTCCAGAGGGCAGGAGCCCCCACAGAGAAGGCCCTACCCCTGGGGGTCGCCAGACAAATTGTTTCACCAACGGTACCCCAAGGAGGCCCTCCCTGTGGGAGCACACAGGTCGGTGGGAGGCTGTTTGTGGCAGTAGGCGGTCCCGTAAATAGCCCGGTCCTAAGCCATGGAGTGCTTTGAAGATGGTAATCAACACCTTATTAAAGGGGAGCCTTACATGATAGCTTTAAACTAATGATCTTGTCAAGAAAAATGTATAGTTTTTGAAAAATCAAAATGCTTTGATGGGAAAAGGGAAAAAAATTAACCTTGCTTCTTTTTCCCTCCAATGATCATAATTGTTTTTTTAAAAAATGGAAGTAGATAAATGTTTCTAGTTTGCCTCCCTTCCCCCGACACCCATATTAAACTTACTTTCTGGTACTAATTTAAAAAGAGAACAGTATGAAGACTGGTGAACCAAACACTTTTAGCACATCTTGTAACTGAGCTTCATTCTTCAATGTCTTCAAGATAAAGTGCAGAACAGGAAAAGACAATAACTATTTATGTCCTGCATTGGCCCCTTGAAATTAATGGAAAGTCTACTCAGCTTTTTTTCCCCCAAAACTCTAGGTTTTTTTTTATGAGAGATGGCTAGGAAGAAGATTCCAACCCTCTTGAGATAAGTTAAAAAGAGATACAAGTATTGGATTTGATTGTCTTACTCCTTAAACGATCAGCTTTTATTTATTTATTTTTACACCTTTATTATTTTTATAAATAACTCAAGGCAGTGAACATACCTGGTACGCCTTCCTCCTATTTTACCCACCTGTAAGGGATGCGGTGGCTCAGTGGCTAAGACGCTGAGCTTTTCGATCGAAAGGTCGGCAGTTCAGCGGTTTGAATCCCCAGTGCCGTGTAACGGGGTGAACTCCCGTGACTTGTCCCAGCTTCCGCCAACCTAGCAGTTCGAAAGCACGTCAAAAATCCAAGTAGAAAAATAGGGACCACCTTTGGTGGGAAGGTAACAGCATTCCGTGCGCCTTTGGCGTTGAGTCATGCTGGCCACATGACCACGGAGACGTCTTCGGACAGTGCTGGTTCTTCGGCTTTGAAAAGGAGATGAACACCGCCCCTTAGAGTCGGGAACAACTAGCACATATGTGCGAGGGGAACCTTTACCTTTACCTTTACCTTTAAGGTGAGAAAGAATGACTGGTCTCAAGTCACCTAAGGTGGGACATGAACTCTCAGTCTTTTAGTCCAGGGGTCTCCAACCTTGGTCCCTTTAAGACTTGTGGACTTCAACTCCCAGAGTTCTGGGAATTGAAGTCTAGAAGTCTTAAAGGGACCAAGGTTGGAGACCCCTGTTTTAGTCCACTGGTGATTGGATCAAAAGTCACCAGCTGGCTTTCATACTTAAAGCAGGACTAGAACTCAGAGTCTCCTGGTGATTGGCCCAAAGTCATCGAACCAGCTTTCATGCCTAAAATGAACTCACAGTCTCCTGGTGATTGGGCCACAGCCATATTCATGCCTAAGGTTAGACTAGAATTCACTATCCTAGTCAGAGTTACAGTCACCCAGGCAGCTCTCATGCCTAAGGCAGCACTAAAACTTCCAGTCTCCTGGTTTCTAGCCTGATACCTTAACCACTAGACCAAATTGGCTTTCAGTTTGGTCCGTATTATTTTGATTGAACTTTTAGCTCTCAAGCTTCTCAGAAGTGGTATTTAATGCCTGATTAAATCTCAGTTGGCTTTAAAACGGTAGTACAACTTAACCAGGGGTGGGCTTCAAAAATTTTAGCAAGCGGTTCTCTGCCCAATTGCTGGGTGGCTGTGGCCATACTGGGCATAGCCTAGTTGACCTCCTGTACCATGGTGGCGGGGGAGGGGGCATTTTTGCCCTCCCTGGGCTCCGGAGGCTTTCTTTGAGCCTCCAGGAGGGTGAAAATGCCCCCCCCAGGCTCCAGAGGCCCTCTAGAAGCCGGAAATGGGCCTGTTTCCAAACTTCTGGTAGGCATATTTTTCGCCCTCCCCAAGCCTCCGTGTGTGCCCTGCACTTACCTGCATCCAAAATGGGTCGTGTGGGGACCTCCTGGGCAGGGCGGGGCGGGGTGGGAGGGCCAGCCAGGAATGGGATTTGGGGGTTCTCCAAACTACACAGAATCTTAGCTAGAGGTTCTCCCGAACCCCTGCGAACCCCCAGCAGCCGACCCCCGAACTTAACTAAACAGTGCACTCTTCTAAATAATGATAACAACAACAGCAGCAGCAACAACAACTGCCATAACAATGATATAAATAAATTGCAGAAAATGAATACAGGTTCCAGAATTTAACATTTTCTAATGTAGAATCTGAAATGTCCAATTCAAGTTTTCTGTAATGTATCTTTAAATATTTTGGGCGGGAAACAAGCACGTTGCTGATTGGTTGAAGCCGCCGTTTAGACTGTATATAAGGAGAGGTTTTTCCCCAGCCTGGTTGCTGGGTTCACCATATATTAAAGAGCTGTTGTCACTACCCTGGTCTCCAGCCTCGTTACTTCCCGAACTTAACACTGGCGACGAAGCTGGGATCCCGAGGCTAAGAGCACCAGGAACGAGCTGAACACGCGAAAGAACCGAACCCAGCAAATTCAGGGCAGGAAACGCAGCGATGGCCAACTACACTCCGCCCGCACCGTTTGACCCATCCAGGGAGAAATGGGGAACGTACATGACCCGTTTCGAGAGCTTCCTCGAGGCAAACGAACTGCAAGGAGTTCCAGACAACCGCAAAAGGGCATATTTCCTGAGCCACTGCGGTCCTGAGGTCATCGACATCGCGGAAGCCCTGGCAGAGCCAACGCCGGTACAATCGGTATCGTGGCAAACTCTGCAAAATCTATTGAAGAACCATTTCGCGCCAACACCGTCCAAATATGTACGGCGTTTTGAATTTGGAGAGCGCAGACAGCAAGAGGGCGAATCCATCAGCGATTACATGGCTGCCCTGAGAAAAGCCTCCAAGGACTGTGGGTACCGAGACTTGGATGAGGAGCTGTTAGAGCAACTCATCCGTGGGGTCAGAGACATTCGTTTGCGGAGGCGGCTGCTATCAAAAAGCAATCTAACGCTGGCAAACGCTCTGGACGAAGCCAGAGCTCATGAGATGTCCACCCAAGCGGCGGGAACCCTACAAAAGCCACTCACGCCAGCGGCGAAATCAACCCGGTCCACAACGAAGAAATCCAGACCGAATCAGGCGGCGAGGATGAGGAAGGAGTTTGCCTCACCGAGAAGGGGCAAAGAAGACCGGGATGAATGCGGAAGTTGCGGAGGGCAACACCAGCGTCAACGATGCAAGTTCAAGGACGCTACATGTCGGCGGTGCGAGAAGAAGGGGCACCTGGCTCAAGTCTGTCGAGCACCCCAACCTTCCCGCCGAAAATTCAAACCAACCAATCAGAGCGCGGGATCGGCAAGGTGACCCGCGATTGGTCAAAACAAAAAGGGCGCGAATTCAAATCGAACGACCGTGATAATAGGCCGTGCAGCAACCCGCGTCGAGAAGAAAATCTTCACGAAACCGAAAATCGAAGGAGTGCCGTGCCGACTAGAAGTGGACACAGGGTCAGCGATCACAATCATGTCCTGGGACACTTTTGCGAAAGCTTTGCCGAAAATCGCCAAACGCAAACTGCAAACACAGCGGCTAAGAGTTCACGACTACCAAGGGAATCGCATCCCTGTTCGAGGGACCACCTCCGTCCGCGTCGAGTACGGACCACACAAGAAGACCCTGCCCATCACGATAGTCGAAGGGACCCTGCCAAGTTTGTTGGGACTAGACTGGTTCCGTGCATTGGGCATGGGAGTGACTGGCATCTACAGAAGTGACTTCAACCTAAAAGACACACTCATGAGCAGATTCGAAGATGTGTTCAAGGACTGCCTGGGCAAGTACAAGGGACCCCTATTTCCTTCAATTTAGACCCCAGGTAGCCCCATACGGTTAAAAGCAAGGAGGGTCCTTTGCCCTTAAACCCAAGATTGACAGGAGATAGACAAGCTCATCAGTCAGGGATACTGGTGCCAGTCGATCATGCAAAGTGGGAGACGCCAATCGTCACCCAGTGAAACCAGATGGGTCAGTTAGAATCTGCGCTGACTACAAGGCAACGTTAAACAAAGCCTTGCAAAAGCGCTTACCGGTCCCGTGGTGCAACACTTGCTGCACTCGCTGGGGCAAGGGCACGTTTTGCCAAATTAGATTTGGCCCAAGCCTATCAACAACTGCCCGTGAGACGCCAACACAGCCAAGCCCAGACAATTGTGACTCACAGAGGTGCTTTCAAGTGTACCCGGTTACAGTTTGGGGTGAGTGTGGCACCTGGTCTATTCAAAATTTAATGGGCGACTTCTGCAAGGGCTCCGGGGTAGTCCCTATTTCGATGATGTATTGGTATCAGCGAAAATTTAGAAGAATTGGGGAACGTTTGAGAAAAGTTCTGGGCATTTTCGGTCAGCGGTCTAAAGGTTAAAGTGAACAAATGCCAAATAGGGGTAGAATCCGTAGAGTTCTTGGGCTACAGAATAGACAAGGAGGAATCCACCCACTGAGAGCAAGGTCAAGGCAATAAGAAAGGCTCCAGCACCCAAAAACAAAACAGAGCTACAGGCATTCCTGGGTCTAGTGAACTTTTACGCGGTCTTTTTGAAAAATAAGGCAACCGTTGCCGTGCCGCTACATAAGTTACTGGGAAAGAATACTGCTTGGTCTTGGGGAAAGTCGGAAGCTAGGGCTTTGAAGCAGTAAAAACCTACTCTCGGCGATAGCTCACTGATTCAGTATCATAGCACAATGCCATTGGTATTAGTTTGCGATGCTTCCCCTTACGGGGTGGGGGCTGTGCACAGCCACAGGCTTCCAAATGGCACAGAAGCCCCAATAGCCTTCTACTCCAGAACGATGTCCTCGACAGAGGAACTATAGTCAGTTAGATAAGGAAGCTCTAGCTATAGTGTCAGGGGTAAAAAGTTTCACGAATCGTTTTGGTAGAGACTTTGAAATTGTTACAGACCATAGACCACTGTTAGGGTTACTGGCTGGCGACCGCCCAACGCCTGTGGCACTTTCGCCCGATTGACCCGATGGACTATCTTTTGGCCGCCTACTCCTACAAACTGCGGCATCGACCAGGAAAAGAGTTGGGGCATGCGGACGCATTAAGCAGATGCCCACTACCAGGGGCGATCGAGGACCCCACTCGGGGCGCCCATACTGTTAATTGACTCTCTGGACTCTGGCCCAGTCACATCTAAGGAGGTGGCTCGGGCGTCATACCGGGACATTATTTTGAGAACTGTACTTGGTTGGGTACAAGAGGGTGGCCCGCTGCGCGGCGGCGTTTAAAGAGTTTGTAAAGAAACGTGGGGAACTGTCGGCTCAAGGGGTGCCTGCTATGGGGGATCAGTGGTGATCCCAGAGAAATTGAGGAAAAGGGTGTTGGATCTCCTCCACGAGGTCACCCAGGGATCGTAAGGATGAAGGGTCTAGCGAGAAGCTATGTGTGGTGGCCCTTAATGGACTCGGAAATTGCTGAAAGGGTAGGAAATGCCAGGCCTGCCAAGAGTCCAGACCGCTACCCCAACAGCCCCAGTTCGGGAATGGGAGAGACCCCAAGGGCCCTGGTCGAGAATCCACATTGATTTTGCGGCCCTTCCACGGCCAAACCTTCCTGGTAGTAGTCGATGCCTACTCCAAATGGCTGGAAATCATTCTCATGAGATCCATGACAGCCGAGGCCGTGATCTCAGTCCTGCGGCACCTATTTGTAACCCATGGGTTGCCCGACACACTAGTCTCCGACAACGGCCCGCAATTCACGGCAACCCAGTTTGAGGAGTACTTGGCAGAAGAGGGCATCCGACATGCCCTCTCGGCGCCTTTCCACCCTGCGACAAATGGCCTTGCAGAGCATTTCGTCCGAAGCGCAAAAGAGGCATTGTCCAGAATCAAGCCAGGCGACTGGCAAACAAAAATCGATGTTTTCCTGGCCGTCCAACATAGAACCCCCTGTGTCACAACCGGCAGAAGCCCAGCAGAATTATTAATGGGCGAAGCTCAGGTGCCCCTAGACCGTTTAAATCCAAACTATACACCGGAGGGTTACAAGGGGGGACTTGAAAAAACAAGAGGGATGGAAATAGGCGACCAAGTATGGGCACACAACTATGGAGAAGGCCCAATCTGGGTAGCAGGACAAATCCTAAACACAACAGGCCCAAAATCATACTTGGTGGAGTTAAAAGACGGCCGAGTATGGAGGCGCCACATAGACCAAATACGGAAACGCATAGCCGAACAATCCGAACTAGTCGAAACAGGCCCTGACTATACAATGTTTGAATCCACAGCTGACTCAAACCCGGAAAAATCGCAGGACTTATCTGAGTTCCCGGAGGTCCAGCGACGCCAACAGGTTCCAATAGAAAACAGCAGGGACGACTCTGCAAGTAATCCAGGGCCGGATGGCCTAGAGGAGGAGCGGAGAGGAGCAAACAGCCCCTCCGGTCAGCTCAACCCACTCCCAGGGAATGAACTGCGCAGGTCCGAAAGAGTCAGGAGACGCCCAGTCTATTTACGTGATTACGTTGAAAAATAATATGTAAATAGGGGTAAAGTGTTTTCTGGGAGGGAAGGAGTGTAATGTATCTTTAAATATTTTGGGCGGGAAACAAGCACGTTGCTGATTGGTTGAAGCCGCCGTTTAGACTGTATATAAGGAGAGGTTTTTCCCCAGCCTGGTTGCTGGGTTCACCATATATTAAAGAGCTGTTGTCACTACCCTGGTCTCCAGCCTCGTTACTTCCCGAACTTAACATTTTCCTTTTGTGCTAATGAACTCATTCCTGTTATAGAAGCAATTGGAGTCTGAAGACTCAGTTTCTTCCATGAAACATTAGATAATTTTGTCATGTCTTCAGTCATTTTCCCAGGATTATATTCAAAACTTATCCAAATCATGAATCATATCTCTGATGGACTCCATTATACTGTGAAAGGCTGAAGAGACAGATAAGTCAGAAGCTGGCCAGGCAACCTTATCTCTCTTTCTGTCAGTCGTGGAAGAATGAAGAAGATCAAAGCTGCTTATAAGTCTGGCTTTCTCGGTTTCAAGTAAACAAGCGATTAAGTCTTTGTTTGCAACATCAATCAACCATTCCTCTTGAACTTTGTAGTTATCGGGGTTTGCAAAACTTAACTTCAAAGAACTTGAGACATTTCTGACATAACCAAGACGTCATATCCTAGTCTTCCATGAAATTTACTCTGGAAGTAAAGCTAAATTGCAAGTACTGGATTAGTTGAGGATAGCAGAAAGAGGACAGGTGAACCCTGAGCTACAAATATTGGCTTCTACAGGAAGAGGATTTTAATCACTTCTGCAAAAGTCGCAATCTGTGTTCCTCTCTCTCTCTCTGCTTTTCATCTTTAAACAGTTGTTCATGTAATTGCCTTTTATCTGGATGGCATCTCTTCTACTTAGAATTATTGCTGAAATGAATTCAAACCATTCTAAAGAAAGCTTTAAGATTAACAGCAACCAAAGAATTTCAGCCTTTTTGACAAGATAAGCAAAATCTTCACTTGAGGAGGATATCCCCCGCTCCTGCATGCCCTCCCGGCCTCACAACAGCCAGCCAGGGGGTTGCATGAGGAGAAGGAGGAGGAAGCTGCCGCTGTGGTTCGTGTTCGCTCCTCAGTCAGGCTGGATTTCCAAAAAGAAAGAAAAGGAGTAGCGAAGAGGCTCAAGGAGAGCTTGCCTCTGCTTTGAGAGAGAGAGAGAGAGAGAGAGAGAGAGAGAGAGGGAGAAATATGAGAGAGAGAGAGAGAGAGGGAGAAATATGAGAGAGAGAGAGAGAGAAATGAGAAAATGATGCAGGGAGAGAATGAGACAGAGGCAAGGGTGAAATCTAAAAATTTTCCCTACAGGTTCTGTGGGTGTGGCTAAATTGGTGGGTGTGGCTTGGTGGTCAGGTGACTGAATGGGCGTGGTCAATAATAATAAATAATAAAAATAATAAAGTATACAAAACTTGGGAGGCACCGGTCTACCTTCTTTAAAAATAGAGGCCCCAGTCTACCAAGTGCCTTTTTTTGGCAGGCACCGGTCTACCTTCTTTAAAAATAGAGGCACCGGTCTACTAGCTGCCTACAGTGCTGATCAGCTGTAATGCAGCCCGTTGAAGTGCTGCGGCAGTCATTTAAGGCTGTTTGCAGCTATATCACCACCGAGAGCTTCAGGGACAGAGAAGAGGAACAGCGAGGCATGAGCAGTGGGGGGAGCAGGGTTTTTGCTACCGGTTCTCCAAACTACCTGCCCCCATCGCTACCGGATCGCACGATCTGGTCCGAACCGGGAGCATTTCACCCCTGGACAGAGGGAAAAGAGAGGGAAACAAATGAGAGAGAGAAGGGGGAGAGAAAAAAGGAAGGAAGGAAGGAAGGAAGGAAGGAAGGAAGGAAGGAAGGAAGGAAGGAAGGAAGGAAGGAAGAAAGAGGGAGGGAGGGAGAGGGAGGGAGACCCATTTTCCACAGAAAAGACCGGGAGCCACAAAACCTAGGTAGGCATGGCTGGGGTGTCATGTGACTTGGTGGGAGTGGTGTTGAATTGGCCACGCCCACCTAGGTTTTGTGTCAGGTTTTGTGACTCCCAGTGTTTTCTTTTCTGTGGGAAACGGGTCCAAATGACTCTTTGAGTGTTTAAGGTTGCAGACCCCTGGACTAGCATCAAATCCCATCAAAAACAGAATTTATGTCTTAGGAATTTCATAGACAAAAGCCATGATCAGCTTAGACCTAGGACCATTTTATTTCCATAATGCATTTTGCTTCGGAATAATGGATTTTGTAACCCAACCTGTGCAGAGGTTGGAAAGGATCATCTGTGTATATTTATATTATCTCTCCAGGTCTTCTTAGCCATACTTAGAAACACCAGGACTCCAGTCTGGATATGATTTACATATAGACAATGGGAGGGGGTGGGGTCAAATTTCTCCAGCTAGCAATATAGCTGGTAGATAACTCTAGATATCAGTGGAGGACATTCTGAGTTCTTGCTAACATCTGGATGTTAGCAAGAGAAAATGAGTGAGAACATCAAGTGTCAGCAGGAAATATTTTATTATATAGAAGCTACATGTGTTTCAGAAAATCTCTTTGTGAAGAGCATCCTTGGTGAAGGAATTTTCTGAAATGTGTGTTATCCTGCATAATAAAATGTTTCCTGCTAGTACTGGAGTGACATAGTGCTGAATCCAGACAATCTCCTAGACCAGGTCCTTCAATAAGCATCATGTTTGTCATCGCAGTATTTCCAATTTTTCAAATTAGATTTGAAAATGAAAATGAAAAAAAATGAAAATTGAGACAGAGAAAATGCTTCAAAGAAAGAAACTACTTTTAAAATGTTCTGAAATCTCGAGTTTTCAAAATGCAGGGGTAGGTGACACATTCTTTTTTTATTGATAGCTCAATAAGTCTTTGCTTTTAAACTTTTTGAAATTGGTTCATCCTTAAAAAAATCCCTTACTACAGCAGCTAGGATTGTATTTGCAAAAAATTGGAAAAATGAAAAGTTACCTTTGCAAGATGAAATAATTAGAAAAATGTTGGAATGTGCAGAGATGAGTAAATTAACATTTGAAATTAGAGAACAAGAAGATAAACAATATTATAAAATATGGGATTTATTCTATAATTGGTTAAATGGAAAGATATGTTAGGAAAAATGAGTATAAGATATATATATAGAAGAGATGATTGTTTTGTGAATGCACAGGAAGATATGTTAACACCCTTACAGCACGTTGTAATGGAACTGATTTGATGAGGTTTTTTTATTTTATGTTTAAAAATAAATAAAAATTTTCAAAAAAAAATCCCTTCCTTCCTCTCTCTCTCTCTCTCTCTCTCTCTCTCTCTCTTTCTTTCTTTCTTTCTTTCTTTCTTTCTTTCTTTCTTTCTTTCTTTCTTTCTTGTTGGTGGGAATCACAACATGAACTGTTGGGTTCACAACAGAAAAAGCTGAAAAGCTGCAATGATCCCAGGAATAGAAAAGGCATCAGTGGTAAAAAACCAGTATGCCAGAGTCATCTGCCAAGTCCTTCCAGATTCTCTTTTTGCTACCCATTTTGTAAATGTTTACTCCTAATTCTCTTGCAGTTCTCACCTATGTTTGTATCATTCACTTACTGGGTATTAAAACGAATCCACGTGCTTCAGTGAAGACTCTTCATAAACATCTGGATTAGCATCTTTCATGGACAAGTTGAGCAGCTGGAGGACACTGAGCCAAACAGCTCACACCACTTTAGTGGACACGGCTTGAGGAGACTGAGCCAATGACAACCAAGAAAAATGATGCCACCTCCACTGTGTGGAGCCTCTGTTGGCTCAACGGACTAAGTCTGCCTGTTATTAACACAGCTGCTTGCAATTACTGAAAGTTCAAGTCCCACCAGGCCCAAGGTTGACTCAGCCTTCCATCCTTTATAAGGTAGGTAAAATGAGGACCCAGATTGTTGGGGGCAATTAAGTTGACTTTGTATATAATATATAAATGGATGAAGACTATTGCTTAACACATTGTAAGCCGCCCTGAGTCTTCGGAGAACAGCGGGATATAAATTCAAATTTTAAAAAAAACTGTAATCCTATGAAGAAACAGAAGGTATATCAGAGATGGTATTCAGCAGGTTCTGACCAGTTCTGGAGAACCGGTAGCGGAAATTTTGAGTAGTTCGGAGAACCAGTAAATACGACCTCTGACTGGCCCCACCCCCATCTAATCTCTGCCTCCCGAGTCCCAGCTGATTGGGAGGAAATGGGGATTTTACAGTATCCTTCCCCTGCCACGCCCACCAAGCCATGCCCACAGAACCAGTAGTAAAAGTTTTTGAATCCCACCACTGAGTTATATCATACCTGGGCTGAAGCTCACATTAGATAAAGACAAATTCGTTGGATATAAGATACAGGATAAAATGTAAGATGCACAATGTTGTAATACTTAACAACCCAACAAGAAAGACACAGACTTCAGAGGATCATTAGAACTGCAGAAAAAAACATGGCTACCAACCTGCCTTCCATTGAGGACCTGTATACTGCACGAATCAAGAAGAGGGCCGTGAAAATATTTACGGATCCCTCACATCCAGGACAAAAACTGTTTCAACTCCTACCCTCAAAACGATGCTATAGAACACTGCACACCCGAACAACTAGACACAAGAACAGTTTTTTCCCGAAGGCCATCACTCTGCTAAACAAATAATTCCCTCAACACTGTCAAACTATTTACTAAATCTGCACTACTATTAATCTTCTCATCATTCCCATCACCAATCTCTTTCCACTGATGACTGTATGACTGTAACTTTCTTGCTGGCAATCCTTATGATTTATATTGATATATTGACCATCATTTGTGTTGTAAGTGTTGTACCTTGATGAAGGTATCTTTTCTTTTATGTACAGTGAGAGCATATGCACCAAGACAAATTCCTTGTGTGTCCAATCACACTTGGCCAATAAAAAATTCTATTCTATTCTATTCTTAAAATGAAGATTGCGTATAGTTTAAATCAGAGGTGTTCAACCTTGGCAACTTTAAAACCTGCGGACTTCAACTCCCAGAATTCCCGAGTTACTCCATGCTGGCTGGGGGAATCTAGGAGTTGAAGTCCACAAGTATTAAAGTGGCCAAGATTGGACGCTTTAGTTTTTCAACCATGGCAATGATAAGACGTATGGGTTTCAACTTCCAGAATTCCCCAGCCAGCGACTGAGGTCCATACAGCTTGAAGTTGCCATGGTTGAGAAACACTGCTCTAATTATAAGCATGAAAAAAAATAATCATTATCTTTAATTACACCTTTAGCATTAAAGAAGGTCTGCCATTCGGTTCTACAGTAGCTTCTGAAATCCATCCACCCCAATGCTCTTATTCTGAATTAGTATTTGACTCACTGGCTGCCTTTTCAACCAACAAAAACTCCAGGGGTCTTCTTAATTCTAATTTAAATCTTGATGTTTCTCTTGGACTTCAGAAGGTGGTTTGACAGTTGTCGGGCCTTCGGGCAACTTTCTGAAGTAAAAATGATTTTTTTTCCCCCTTCTCAAGCACAAATCTCACAGCCTTCTCTTTCAAAGTATTGTGAAGATGAAAAGCAGGATTGGGGGAAAAAGTTCATGAAGTGAAGTTAATTTTTCAATTGAGATACATAGGAGAATCTATGGAGTGTGACATAAAAGACCAGGTGATAGTTGAATATATGCGAATGAAGCCCCCGTCTCTTTTTTTTTTATAGTTATAATAATATATAAAAATAGGCCTTTAAATGTGTTCTTATAGTAATAGCAATCGTACTTAGACTTATATACTGCTTCACATCGCTTAACATCAATGGTGAAATCCAAATTATTTACTACCAGTTCTGTGGGCGTGGCTTGGTGGGCGTGGCAGGGGAAGGATATTGCAAAATCCCCATTCCCACCCCACGCTGGGGCAAGCCAGAGATGGTATTTTCTGGTTCTCCAAACTGCTCAAAATTTCTGCTACCGGTTCTCCAGAACCTGCTGGATTTCACCCCTGCTTAATATCCCTCTCTAAGCAGTTTACAGTGTCAGCATATGGCCCCCAAAAATCTGGACCCTCATTTTATCCACCTTGGAAGGATGGAAGGCTGAGTCAACCTTGTACCCTTCATCTTGACATTTTGACTCATCCTATGGATGCCCACATATGATTTTTATTATCACATCTCATCTTTATCTTATCTGGAAAATTTATACAGCCGCCTACTTGCTCACAGAGAATCTAGGCAGCTTACAAGCAATGAAAAAACAGTATAGAAAACAAAATAAAAATAATAAACAATACCCTTCTTCATATCATGAAGAAAAATGATTGCTTGTCTGGTATGTGCCTATCACTTGTATGTCTGTATATACTGTAGAAGTCTTGTATATAAACCACTGTTTGTAAGACAAACCTCTGTGTACTGTATTTTGCTCCTGGGTTGTCTCAAAATAGTAGTCACGCTGTAAAATCTCTGACACACCCAGCCCCAGTGACAACACATAGTCGAATGAGGCTGTCAGGGTTCCAAGGAACACCCCCAACGAAATAAAGCTCTGAGGCTTGAGGTTCCTCAAAGTTCCAATTTATTAGAGATGTCATGTTGGCACAGCTGGGAAAACCCGAAACTGAAAGCTTCCAGGTTTTCCACATCCAGTTGACAGTTCACAGCCCTCCCCCACACCCACAAGTTCATCACATTGTCCAATCAACTCTCCACACTTAATTGGATACAATCTTCAGGCAGTCTACATCAGATGCAGGCAAAAGTCCTTGAATACGGAATGTTGTTATGACTAACTTTCTATTGCTCCAACAACAACCCCCTCCCAACTTCCCCAGCTAAAATATGTGGCAGTTAAGAAGCAAAAAGAAAATTGCCTTCCAAAACTGACAGAGGCATTTGATGAGCTCCATCCCATTCTGGGTTCCTCCCATCTGCTGGCAAAACCAAGTCTTTAGGGTCTTACAAAAGAGTGTCAAAGTGAGCGGCCAATCTAATTTCTGAAGAGATGATATTCCAAATGGAGGGAGCCATGACAGAGAAGGTCCTTCTCTGTGATATACCTCTTTAGGGGATGGGATCCACAACATTCTTTGCCTCCCTGGTCTTGTAGGTCGGGTGGGTGTGACTGGCAGGAGACATTCTGTCAGATAACCTGGTCCCAAGCCAGTGGTGGGTTTCACATTATGTTACTACTAGTTTGCCTTCCGCCCAGGCGCTTTGCTCATGGGCGCACCTTCCGCGCATGTGCCCAGCCTCAAAAATGTGCCTAAATAGAATGGCATAGATTTCCGCTACCAGTTCAGGCAAACTGTCCGAACCGGCTGAAAGTCATGAAGGGCTTTAAAGGTGACAACCAGCAGCTTGAATTGCACCTGGAAGCAAATCAGCAGCCAATGCAGCTCTCACAGGAGGGGTGACACATATCACACCGAGGACTGCACAAAACCATGCGGGCTGCTGCATTTTGAACCAACTGGAGCTTCCAGATGCTTTTCAAGGGCAGCCCAGTGGTGGGATTCAGCCGGTTTGCACCAGTTCAGATGAACCGGTTGTTAAATTACCCACCCACCCCCTGCTATCCAACTGGATCCTGGGCTGTGTTGCAATGGAGAAACGGGGAATTGAGTGGCCAGCGCAAGGGAAGGAGAAAGCTGCTTTCCCTCTTTCTTCTCCCTGCTCCTCCTCCTTCTCTCACACCAGCCACTCTGTTGCCCATTTCTCCATTGCAATGCAGCCCAGTACCCAGAATCCACTTTGATAGCTGGGGGTGGGTAACTTAATAACCGGTTATCCCAGGGCCAGGTTGACCATCATGGGAGGCTCGTCCCGATGTGCAGTGGAGCTGGAAGATGGGGATGGGCCATGCCTCCCATGACAGCCAACCTGACCCTGGGCAAACTGGTTGTTAAATTATTTGAATCCCACCACTGCGGCAGCTGCACATAGAACTCATTGCAATAATCAAAATGGGAGGTGACTAGGGAATGAGTGACCATGCGTAGGGTTTGTTGATCTAGGAAAGGGCATAACTGTCAGGGTTCCAAGTAACACCCCCAATGAAAGAAGACTCCAAGGCTTGAAGTTCCTCAACGTTCCATTTTATTAGAGATGTCATATTGGCACATCTGGGAAAACCCGAATCTGAAAGCTTCCAGGTTTTCCCCACCCAAAGGAAAGTCCAAGTCCCTGCCCAGCACCCACATGTCCATCACATGGCCCAATCCAAGCGCCATCCCAACTAGAGATGCCTCCCAGTTCCAGCCCTCCAGGTGCAGGGCAAGATGTCCTTGACTCCCTGGGAAAGGAATGTTACTATGACTATATATCACCCATGCTCCATACAATTCCCCCCTCCCAGTTTCCCACAGTAGTAAATGCGGCAGGCCTGAAGGCCCAATGAAAAAGATGGCTTCCAGGCCTGTCAGGAACTGGTATACCAGCCGCACTTGGGCAAAGGGTCTCCAGGTCACGATTGCAAGAAAGGCCTTTGTATACATTCCAAATGAGACCTTCTAAACATTTTTTCCTCACCATTCTCTACTGTATAATTACCAGATTTGGTGAAAAGCAACCTCTTTTTACAGTTGAAAAAGACATCTGATTATTTACCTAATAATTGACTAGATCCTTTTCAGACTAAGAACAAACCGTGTAATCACATTGCTTTTCTACCTCAGATTGATCTAATATTTGCAGATTATGTTACACAGAACTCATATAATGACTGCCCCATAAAAGAAATCTGAATATTGGTCTCTGATTTCCCTCTTCCAACCCCCACCCAGAAGGGGTATTTGATGTTTCTGGTGGACTTTATCAAAGTGCTGCAGATTTAGAGGTCCTGGACCATTTTTTATTCACATTTCACTTTTATTGTCATTGTTTTGGTAATGAAGGTATCAGCATTTTGCCTTTAACCATCAGACTCTAACATGGCTCTAATATCTCTTATAACAGATGTATGTTCACACGCTATTTGAGGGCATACTTATACAATATTTGAGGGCGATTAAGTCTTCATAAGAACATTTAACAGCAGGCAGGATTAGCTTCGGTTTAATTAATGTTTTTCCCCTCCTTCTCTCTTGTTAAAGCACAGCTTCTGTAGTTAAATCACCTTTAACCTCATATGGATTAATTGAAAAAAAATATTCTTGTGTAAACGCTTGGATTTTTAACTGTTTTGTATGCATACATGAATATTAGAAACGTTAAATAGCATAATTGCTTAGGGATTAATTAATCCTATTTTATCCTATTTCTAGAAGGCAGAACAGTTTACACATAAATATTCCAAGAAATTCCCCATTAGTTATCTCCTAGGACTTGATAGATTTAAGTTCAGTAGCTGTACTGAATCACAGATCTTCTTCAGATCCCTTTCTCGGTCTAATAGATCATGCATTACAATTCTTGGTGTTTCCTTCTAGAGTCCTAAAGTTATTCTTCACTCTTTGCCTTAATGTCTCTGAGCAACCCTTGACTTTTCTTTGATATCCAAGGTTGAATTAATTAAACTGGATGTCATGGCTCCTATAATATCATAGAAATGTTGATGGCTTCCTGAGTAACGGAAAGTATTAGAAATTTGACAGAAATGTGAAGTTTCATAAATGAAAAAGGTAACGTCAAACTCTGACTGTTGTATTATTAATGAAACTGTGGGGTTTTAAAAAAAAATCGATTGAGGGAATGAAACAACCTGTTGCGTGAAAATACTTCTTAGATCATCATTACTGGTTAATTGTCCAAATCTATAAAACTTTTGGAATACTAAATGAGAACATACAGATGGTAAAATCAATAAGCTATGCAGCAGGAAGTATATACACATTCCGAGTGTAGCATTATACAATCATAGGATTGGAAGGCCTTCTGATCCCATTCTGTGCCCAGGGCAGGAATTCTCAGGAGCCATCCCAGACAAACGGCTGTCCAACCATTGTTGAAAAATCTCCAATTTGGAGCACCCACAATTCCAAGGAAGCAGACTGTTCCACTGCTTAATAGTCCTTACAGTCTGGGGGGAGGGGGAATCTGGGGGAAAAAAAAGGCTTAGCAACCATCTAAAGTTATGTCAGACCTTTCCAGAACTACTTGTGCCACATTTTCAAAGTTAAGATTGCTGCAAAACATCCCTGTGGTCCAGTGGTGGGTTTCAAAATTTTTTACTATTGGTTCTGTGGGTGTGCCTTTGTGGGCGTGGTGTGGCTTGGTGGGCGTGGCTTGGTGGGCGTGGCAGGGGAAGGATACTGTAAAATCTCCATTCCCACCCACTCCAGGGGAAGGATACTGTAAAATCTCCATTCCCACCCCACTCCACCCCACTCCAGGGGAAGGTTACTACAAAATCCCCATTTCCTCCTGATCAGCTGGGACTCGGGAGTGTTCTGTTTCCCCCTTCCACCACTCCCAACAAAAAGTCAGTCAAAGGCCTTTTCCCAGTTTATTTACACTTGGCTGGATTCCTTCTGGCACAGAGATGTTCTGGACACGTCTCTCCACACCCCTGCCAAAATCCCTGGAGATAACCAGAAAATTATAGATAAAGCACGATTCACTCACAAACAGATTCTTCTATCCATGACACAGTTTGCCCGCACAAATTCATTGCTTTGTCCAAGACAAAAAGCCAGGAAGCTCCGCCTCCTGCTTTATAGCCCCTGTGGCTGTCACTCAGTGACTCATCATTCTCTGACCCTGTCCCAACGCCTCCTCTGCTGTGCGCGCCGGTCACGTCTGTGCAGTCTCGCATCAAGCCAAGAATGTTCTTGGGGCGTTGCCAAATCAGAAAAAGGCCCGGGGGGATCAGGCCTTGCCAGCCCCTCCTCCCTCCTCCTGGGTTGGTGCCAGGGAGGGAGAGGGCCCAGGGGAAGCAGGCCTTGCCAGCTCCTTCTCCTCACTCTCTGAATCATCCTCCTCCAGGAGTCCAAATTCGGGAACCTGGGTCACAACAGGGAGGCAGAGACTAGATGGGGGTGGGGCCAGTCAATATTTACCGGTTCTCCGAACTACTCAAAATTTTCGATACCGGTTCTCCAGAACTGGTCAGAACCTGCTGAAACCCACCTCTGCCGCGGTCACATGAGTGTATTTTGGGCACTTGGCAATGGGCTCGCATTTGCAGCTGTTTGGAGCATTCCACCGTCACGTGACTGCAATTTTCAGCTTTTTTTTTTTTTGCTAGTTTATGGCATTTGCTTCTGGTTTCAAGCATAAACCAAAAACTGCTCATTGGGGAAAATCTTAACAAGCCAAATGTGGCACAAATCTTGCAGATCCCCACAGTATTTGCCTCTTTGTCCATGGATCATATGTTTCTGTGTAGGGTACACTAAGAAGGATATGCATATGATTTGTTTTGCATGACCAGGAGTTGGGAGGAGCTAGAAAGGACTCTAAGCCAGGGGTCTCCAACCTTGGTCCCTTTAAGACTTGTGGACTTCAACTCCCAGAGCCCCTCAGCCAGCAAAGCTAGGAGTCCACAAGTCTTAAAGGGACCAAGGTTGGAGACCCCTGTTCTAAGCCATCATACAATTTTCTCTCCAAGGGCATGCAGATATATCTGTCTCTGTCTCTGTCTCTATCTCTATCTCTATCTCTATCTCTATCTCTGTCTCTGTCTCTGTCTCTGTCTCTGTCTCTGTCTCTGTCTCCGTCTCCGTCTCCGTCTCCGTCTCCGTCTCCGTCTCCGTCTCCGTCTCTGTCGCAACCTACCTATCTAATTACCTATCATCTGTTTGTCTATTTATTGTATCTATCTATCTATCTATCTATCTATCTATCTATCTATCTATCTATCTCTACATATCGGGCAAACCGGTAGTTAAATTGCTGAGTGGCCCCTCCCCTCCCCACCCCACCCGTTCCAGGAGTCCCCACACGCCCCATTTTGACTCCCGAGTAAGTACAGGAAGGCCTCCTAGGCCCAAAATGGGTGGCGGGGGTGCGGCATGCCTCCCCGCAGCTATTTTTGCTCCTAGGAGGTTGCAGGGAGGCCTACTTGACCCAAAACAGAACGTGGGGGGTGACACATTCCACCCGTAGCCTGTTTTTGCTCCCAGGGGGTGCAGGAGGCCAAGTGCTGCCTGTCACACACCCTTGGCCATGCCTACCATGGCCACACCCACCCAGCCGATCATTAGAACAGAGAACCAGTTGTTAAATTATTTGAATCCCACCACTGATCAATCTGTCTGCCTGTCTGTCTGTCATGATGATAGATAGATAGATAGATAGATAGATAGATAGAGAGAGAGAGAGAGAGAGAGAGAGAGAGAGAGAGAGAGAGAGAGAGAGATTATACTTTTCTCCCAGCCCTGGGTCTGGCCCATTTTTGACCAAAAAATCTACAGTATATCTTGTTGGTTTCTCCATGCACATCAAATTTGGTCCCATTCTGTTCACTTTTTATAAAGTTATTGTGCTGATGGACAGAATAACAATACCATTTGCATAATTGCTTTTCAACCTTCTATTGAGTGGAAAAGAATGAAAAAAAACAAACCCACCCTGTTTGAGGGAGATGGAGGAATATTTGGGTTCTGCTGGGATTCAAAAGACATAAAACTGAATTATTACTGCAATCCTATTGCATTATTGAACACCCCAGTCCAGGCTGTGAGACTAAGGTGGCATATTTGTGGTGTAACCTTTCTAAAGTATGCGCTGACCTTCCAGTTAGCTACACAGTGAATGCTAAACAAGACTTTAAAGTTTTAAGACTCTTGCTGGAATTGGTGACTCAGACATTGCAGGTTCCTTGGAGCAATATTGAGCTGCCTCTTCAAAATAAATTTTTTTTAAAAAAAAATGTATCTGCACCAACTTACTAATATATATTAGTAATATACATTGCATATAATATATAACCAAGCCCCCACCCAAACAGGACACACCCCCAGCCAATCAGAGCACAAAAAAAACCCCATCCAATCAGAGCACAGCCAAGCTCCACCCAATCAGTTCAAACCCCCACTAGCAGTTAAAAAGGAAGAAACAGCTGCAATCACACATTGCTCCCAGAAGCACGAAGCTGAAGCCTGAAGATGACGAATGAGACTTCGTCGAAACGTCGGCAAGACACTTCCAATTTTACGCGGGAGATAACCTGAATAACCAAAGTCCTACATATAAACACCCGCAAAAACCTCAGAAAACAAATATCTATATCTATATCTATATCTATCTATATCTATATATCTATATATATCTATATATATCTATATCTATCTATCTATATCTATCTATCTATCTATCTATCTATCTATCTAATATTATATTATATAATATATATTACAAATCTATTTAAAAGCTGAAGATGGCAACCTTTTTATGCCGCTGGACGTCTAAAAGAATTATCTAGTGTTTTAATAATTTTTTTCACTTCTCTTCTTAAATCTTGCAATGCAACCATTGATTAAACGCACAAGGAAAATTCATCAGTAATATAGCCATTTTTGAGAGGTATCATTTTCAAAGCAAAGTAAGCCATCATGTCTGAAGGTCTTAAGATGATATTGTTTTTCTTTTCTTCTTCCTATATATATATATGCTTATACCTCCTTATTTTTACTCATATAAGTGTTTATATACTATATAATCTTTTTGTATGATACCTACATATATTGTTGTGACAAAATAAATAAATAAATAAAAATAAATAAATAAACTTCTGTAACTTACAAATAGGTTTATGGCTACAACAGAGCCCAGAATTGCAGTCATAAGTCATGGCAGTCATTAATTTGGTACTGAATGACTACAACCTTTTTGTGGTGGTCATTAATTGAACACTGTGGTCATGAAGCAAATGTGGCTGTCGATAAACGAATCCATTGTACCCAATGGATATTTTTGTTGGAAATCGGAAGTGAACAGTGGAAATTGGCAAAAAAAAAAGGTTAAAAATCATGGTCACATGATTGTAAAAGGTTTCCCTCGCACATATGTGCTAGTCGTTGCCGACTCTAGGGGGTGGTGCTCATCTCAGTTTCAAAGCCAAAGAGCCAGCGCTGTCCGAAGACGTCTCCATGGTCATGTGGCCGGCATGACTCAACACCAAAGGCACACGGAATGCTGTTACCTTCCCACCAAAGGTGGTCCCTATTTTTTCTACTTGCATTTTTACGTGCTTTCGAAACTGCTAGGTTGGCAGAAGCTGGGACAAGTAACAGGAGCTCACCCTGTTACACGGCAGCACTAGGGATTCAAACTGCTGAGCTGCCGACCTTTCGATCGACAAGCTCAACGTCCTAGCCCCTGAGCCACCATGTCCCTTAAATGATTGTAGGATGCTTCAAATCATCATAAATGTGCACTGGGTGCCAAGCACCCCAAATGCAATTATATGACTATGGGTGGTTTGTGCAGCCATCAGAATTTTGAAATCAGGTCATAAGTACCTTTGAGGAGAAACTTTGAATTGTTGCTAAGCGATCGGCTGTTAAGTGAGAACTACTTGCACTTTTCTTTGATACATTCCTCATAGCCAAGCTGAACTGCTGTCCACTGGCCGAAACCTATAAAAGCATATAATTTGCTGTTCCCATTGGCGAATTTCATTGGTGAATTGTATTGGTAAATTGGCATTGGTGAATTGCAGGAAATGGGTATGTCTAGTCTAGTGAAAAGAAGGATGAGCTTGATGAGCTCCATATCACCCTGAGGGCCCAGGCCCCCTAGCAAAACCATGTCTTCAGAGCCTTTACAAAGAGTGCCAAGATGGGGGTTAACCTTATTTCTGCAGGGATGATGTTCCACAGATGGAGAGCCACCATGGAGAAGACCCTTCTTCTTGGTTTTCTTAGATCAGGGGTTTATGTGTCAAACGCTGGGCACGCTGGGCACGCCTACCCCCGGTTTAGTGAAGGGGAAAAACTCACGATATGTCATGTGACAATGATGACATGACGATGCGAGTTTGACACCCTGCCCTAGATGGAACTTCTTAAGTGAAGGGACCTGTAGAATACTATAGCTCCCTACTTTAGTGGGTTGGGTAGATGTAACTGTAAGATATTGACCATCATTTGTGTTATAAATGTTGTACCTTGATGAAGGTATCTTTTCTTTTATGTACACTGAGAGCATATGCACCAAGACAAATTCCTTGTGTGTCCAATCACACTTGGCCAATAAAAATTCTATTCTATTCTATTCTGTTCTGTTCTGTTCTGTTCTGTTCTGTTCTGTTCTGTTCTGTTCTGTTCTGTTCTATTCTATTCTATTCTATTCTATTCTAACTGGGAAAAGATGGCCCTTCAAACCATCAGATTGTGAGAAAATGTGGTCTACTTGAAAAAGCGTATTTGTAGGTTAGATGTTATAGGTTTAAGGCACGCCTGAAACACTTTTTATTTAACTCAAAGGTGCTTTTTTGAGAGGCAACTGGACTTCCTGGTTTTTCTTTGAAGACGTTTCACTTCTCATCCAAGAATCTTCTTCAACTCTGGCTGGATGGAGGGGAATGGAAGATTTTATACTCCTTGAAGACAGGATCCCTCAATTTCCCACCATCCAGTCAGAGCTGAAGAAGCTTCTTGGATGAGAAGTCTTCAGAGAAAAACCAGGAAGTCCAGTTGCCTCTCGAAAAACACACCTTTTGGACAACCATGACCTTGGTGACTGAGAATCTGCATAGATTTTTATTCAATGTACAGATCCTCTTTCCATATTTATGGTGCCTGTAGAAGACCCTGAGGAACTAGCATATCTGTAGGCTTTAAGCCAGGTAAACAACCGGTATCATTATATTAAGGGCCTGGTGTCTCAAATGGTTGGAATGCTTGGCAGGAGGCTAGCAAGCCCACGTTCGAGACCCGAGAGTTGCCATGGGGCAGGATTGAGCTCTCGTCCTTTGTTCCAGCTCTTTAGTTCCTCAATGCTTCTGACTTGAGTGCAAAAATAAATAAATAAAATGTTTAGTGCATACCCCAAAGTTGTGTACATGGATGTCTGCAAATTGGAAGGAAATCTGAGGCTGCATTTTTGGATTCTTTTATTTTTTTTTTAGGCTGATTATAGAATCCTTTGAAGGAGTTTTTAGCAGGTGGTTTCATTTTTTTTCCCCTGGTTCTCTTCTATTGTGTTAAGACTACAATACCCAGGCAATTCTAGGAACCTGTTCTGACCCAGGTCTCCAAACATGACAAACCTTCTGAAGTAAACTTAAAGATTCCTTTATTAGGAGCGCCAGCAGCCCTGGCAAAAAGTTTTTCTCTCACCCCAGGCAAACAAGTCTGGCTGGCTGGAAGATGAATAGTTGTCTGCCACATCTATTCATTTCTGCCCCCTGCCTTTTATTCCCAGAGCTAGGGTGGGGCTTCGCTAGCAGCGGTGGCTCTTCTGTCTCAAGAAACGGCCCATAGATTTCCACTGCTCTCCTCTCCTCTGCCTTCTGTGCATCCGTGCGTCAGGCACTAGACCCAGCTGTCCTTCTTCTTCCTCATCAGCCACCTCCAGATCTGAGAACTGTTGACTTTCCATCTGAGGGCTGATGGATGGCCCAGGCTCTGCCTCTGCCTCTGTCTCTATCTGTTCTGTTTCCCTCCCCCAATACTCTCATCAAAGAGTCAGTCAAAGGCCTTCTTTTCTAATTTATTTAAATAGATAAATGTCCTGGCCACGTCTACCCACGGGCCTGCCAAGTTTCTGGAGATAACGAGGAAACTATAGATAAGGCCAGAATTACTCACAAATATATTCTTCCCTCCATTGATACAGTTTGCCCGCGCAAATTCATTGCTTTGTCCAAGACAAAAAACCAGGAAGTCCCGCCTCCTATTTATAGTCTCTGCAGATGTCACTGCATGACCATCATTCCTTGGCTTTATTCCAATGCTGCTTCTGCTGCGCGCGCTGGTCACGTCTGCACAGTCTTGCATCACTCCAAAACTGTTCTTGGGGCGTTGCCAAATCAGAAGAAGGCTCAAGATAATCAGGCCTTGCCGGCCCCTCCTCCTCCCTTTGAGTGGGTGCCAGGGAGGGAGAGGGCCCAAGAGAAGCAGGGCTTGCCAGGTCTTCTCCCTCACTTTCTGAATCATCCGAGTCCAGGAGTTCGGGTCCAGGAACCTGGGTCACAACACTATCTCTCTCTGACAGCTTCATTCCCTCTTCCCCGTTGGAGCTCTCAGGTTGCCTTGATGCTGGCCCTGACTCCCACGCCTCCTTCTCATCTGATTCAGCTGCTGGAGGGGCCGGTGGCCAATAAGCCACAACAGAACCATATTACCAAGTCTCCTGGAAGGGACCAAGGTTGGAAAGAAGAGACTGAAGAATAATGAGATAGTGTTTTATTTATTTAATTAAATTTTTATGCCACCCATCATCCCTACCGGGTGACTCTGGGTAACTTACAAGCTCCGGAAAAGGTAAAAAATTAACACATTAAAACTATACAGATGAAAATATTATTTAAAAATGATACTAGAAGTGAAATTAAAAGAGCTCAGAGGTGGACAGGATAAGGAATTAGGCCTCCTTACGCTGTCATTCACCTCGTGATGGTCCCTGTTAGTAAAGTTTCTTGTTAGTTGCGAGTCATGTCTGACCCATCGCGACCCCATGGACAACGTTCCTCCAGGCCTTCCTGTCCTCTACCATCCTCTGGAGTCCATTTAAGCTCACGCCAACTGCTTCAGTGACTCCATCCAGCCATCTTGTTCTCTGTCGTCCCATTCTTCTTTTGCCTTCAATCGTTCCCAGCATTAGGCTCTTCTCCAGTGAGTCCTTCTTTCTCATTAGGTGGCCAAAGTATTTCAGTTTCATCTTCAGGATCTGGCCATCTAAAGAGCAGTTGGGGTTGATCTCCTCTAGGACTGACTTGTTTGTTCGCCTTGCAGTCCAAGGGACTCGCAGGAGTCTTCTCCAGCACCAGAGTTCAAAGGCCTCAATTCTTTAGCGCTCAGCCTTCCTTATGGTCCACGTTAGTGAGGTTACGCATAGATTTAAAACCATATGATACCTCCCCTCCACAAATTATTAAATAAAAATTGATAGGTAATTTTTCAACTGTTAGGATTGGTCCAGCTACAAAGATGTATATTCTCTTCTCTTTTTGGCACGTTGAAGTGTCATGTAAGGGAGGAAAACAGATTCTAAAGATATTTTAGAATAAGTTCAGCATGTTCCTGAGATGTATTTTGACAGCTGCCAGGTTCATATGCGTGACATCCAAGTGGTATTAATTGGATGGAATTTAAACATGCAAATTAGCAGAAGTACTTCACTCCACCCCCTTCCTCTCTTTGATGCAGAATAAAATGCCTTTATGGATTTTCCAATCTGCTCGCCAAAAGCTCAGATTGGCTTGGTTGACAAAACAATGCTATCCAGACACAACAGACAGATCTCGGTACATTGAAGGAACCCCAAAGACAGGCTCTGCAAAAATTAGGGTCATCAAAAAGAATTGGGACTGCTAAAATAGTTCCATAATGGATGGATATACTTTCTTGTCACAGAATTTTGACTAACGGGGGTAGGTAAGGAAACCAGGTGGGCAGGAGAATGAAATAAAGTTAGATCATTTGATTTTAAATAAAATAATTTCACATTCGCATCTTTTTACCAGAGACAGGAATTAACACACACCCCTCCCCCTCCCAAAAAACGTCATTTTTAAATATGTTTCTTTTATGGGCTATTAATTATGAAGCTATTATCATTTGCAAAAGGAAATCCAGGGTCATCTGCATACAAATGAACTAGAAGTTATTTTCGTTACTGTCCTCATTATTATTCCTATTAGAAGCATAATAAAATTAAGCCATGCTGCAATCGTATCGTGTCCAATAACTTCATTATATTATTGCATTCGACATTAAAAGAAACAAACCCAGTAGTTTAGGGCACATGTGAATGGTATGCTCCACTGTCAAAATCTTAGAATCTTTTTCCTACTCAGCAAATGTATTTGCCATCTGCTGTCTGGCACAAAGAATCAGGATTACATATTAAGTTCCAGTTAAGCTAATTTACGGTTCGTGCCTACAAAGATAGTTCTCGACTTCCGATCACAATTGAGACTACATGAGAGAACTGGGAAGTGAGTTTTCACCCGTTTTGCAACCTTTCTTGGCACAGTTGTTAAAAGAGTCACTGCGGTTCTTTTTTTCTTTTTTCTTTTTTTGCATTTATATCCCGCCCTTCTCCAAAGACTCAGGGCGGCTTACACTATGTCAAGCAATAGTCTTCATCCGTTTGTATATTATAGACAAAGTCAACTTATTGCCCCCAACAATCTGGGTCCTCATTTTACCTACCTTATAAAGGATGGAAGGCTGAGTCAACCTTGGGCCTGGTGGGACTTGAACCTGCAGTAATTGCAAGCAGCTGCTGTTAATAACAGACTGTCTTAACAGTTTAAGCCACCAGAGGCCCTTAAGTTAGTAACATGGTTGTTAAGTGAATCTGGCTTCCCCAATGGCTTTGCTCATCAGAAGGTCACAAAAGGTAATCATATGACCCCGGGACTCTCCAACCATCATAAATATGAACCGGTTGCCAAGCCGCTGCCTTTTGGGTATGGTGCAATGGTCGTAAGTGTGAAAAACAGTCGTAAGTCATTTTTTTCAGAGCTGCTGTAACTTTGAACGGTCACTAAATGAACTGTTGTAAGTTGAGGACTACATAAGCTGGTGCTATATAAGAGTTAATTCAGGAGGGATTGGACTTGGACCCACTTGTGGTAACCTAACTACTCTAGTGAGGTTAAATGAACTCCAGAGGATGGTAGAGGACAGGGAGGAATGTTGTCCATGGGGTCGCAATGGGTCAGACACTTCGCAACTGACAACAACTACTACTACTCTAGGTTGATTCCTCTCTTGACTCGTCCTTCAGGCTCTGCCTCTGCCTCTCCTACATCTGTTTAGTAAAGGAATTGTGTGTGTTCTGTCCTCATTACTCTGTGTGCAGCAGAACATGCAGCTAAATCAATGGTGAAATCCATTTTTTTTTACTATCGGTTCTGTGGGCATGATGTGCATTGGTGGATGTGGCTTGGTGGGCATGGCAGGAGAAGGATACTAAAAAATCTCCATTCCCACCCCACTCTAGGGGAAGGATACTGCAAAATCCCCATTCTCTCCCCACTCCTGGGGGAAGGATATTGCAAAATCTCCATTCCCACCCCACTCTGGGGCCAGCCAGAGGTGGTATTTGCTGGTTCTCCAAACTACTCAAACTTTCCGCTGCTGGTTCTTCAAACTGCTCAAAATTTCTGCTACCGGTTCTCCAGAACCTGTCAGAACCTGCTGAATAGCACCCGTGAGCTAAACCCACATATCCGCCAATAAAACAGACCGTGTGTGTAGATCTGGATGCTTTATTGAAAGAACAGGATGTGGTGAAACTGGGGAGAACAGGGATACATACAATGAGAACCAAATACAAGATAGGCAGTATTGAGTTACTGCTGAACATAACAATTAATAAATACAAGTAATTTAAATTTCACCAGCAATGCTCTGTGTGTGGGATGTGGGCTTGTCCTTGGATGACCACGTGCCACAGATTAAGATGGATTTTTTTTTTTTGTGCTTCTGCCTTCTCTAAATGCTAAAGGAAATAAAGTCTGGTTTCCCAGAGTGCACTTGTTTTGAGAGTGCGGGCTGATGGGTAATGAAGTGAGGTCAGCTTCAAGCAATATACTTGGCATTTGTCTCTCCAGCCACTAGATGGGACTAGAGAGCAACAACAGTATATAAAAGTTATATGCTGGGCCTGACAGCGTGGCTGAAGCTCAGGAAGTCAACGATGATGATCTTATGACCATCCATTATAATATATCCAAACTACTCTTTGGAGAAAGGTTGTGAATAGATTATTGATCCTTAAACCCCGGAATTATTATGAGTTTGAATGATTTCATCAATTGTACCTTGATTAACGTATCTTTTCTTTTATGTATAGTAAGAGCATATGCACCAAGACAAATTCCTTGTGTGTCCAATCACACTTGGCCAATAAAAAATTCTATTCTATTCTATTCTATTCTATTCTATTCTATTTGCGTTTCTGCATTCCCTCGGATTGTAGCGATATGAGTTTGACAAAGGATTTGCAAATAAATTTCTGGTAAATCCATTTTTGCAGGTTTTGTACATGTCGCGCCATCAGTTTTTGCATTTCTTCAAAGAAAAATAAAGCAGGATAATCTGCAAGATTAGTGGGGAGATATTTTGCATAGGATGTTTCTGAATGTTTATTTAAGGGATGCTTCTCAGAAAGGTATAATAAAGTAAGTAAAATAAAAGCTCCATTGAGCTGAGCTCAACCCAATTCTTTCTTCTGGTTAATCTTATTCGGAGTATTGGGTACAGTCCAGAAATTCTCCTGCCCACCTAACCAGCAGAGATCCTTTCATTTTCAAGCCTAGACAAGATTAGCCAACTGCTGCCACCTGCTGTTATTTCATCCAGTTTCCTTCAAGGTTTTTTTTTTTAAAAAAAACAACAACTCATCAACAACAAAATTTAATAGACACTTTTTAAATATCCTAGGGCCCCTAATATTTGCACGCGAAAGGTCATACCTGATCTTAGCGACCAAAATACGAACTAACAATCCTGCTGAACGCTAGAGAAAAGTTCTTAATAACATATGGGTTCGATGACCCATAGAGATGGAGGCTAGGACTTGAGAATGTGCTGGGTGCAGAATAAATCAGAAATTACCCAGAGTAGTTTTCCATTACAGAATTACTGGCTAATGTTCTGTTACGGTGCTCACTTTTGAGGGGTTGTTTAAAGGGTGGTGAGGGGTGGCCAGAGAGGATATGATTGAAAAAGTCAATTTTTCACATAGGTGAGATACAGGCAGAGTTTCAGTGGTGCTGTCAACCCTGAAGCTGGCCTGACTGAGGCCATTTGGAGACCTCGGCGCTGATACGCTGGAGAAGAGTGACAGGGAGGGGGGAATAGAAATAATTGGGGTGTTGTAGTCAAAACAAAATACATTCTCTTGGGAACCAAGGACATTCCTGCAGGTGCTCGGAAGGAGGGGACTGGAGTCACTTAGCAACTGGACAGGATCCTGATTGGACCATGTGACTGACTGATAGGGGCCGTGGTGGCTCAGGCTGTAAGATAGCCTGTTATTAAAACACAGCAGCCTGCAATTACTGCAGGCTCGAGTCCCACCAGGCCCAAGGTTGACTCAGCCTTCCATCCTTTATAAGGTAGGTAAAATGAGGACCCAGATTGTTGGGGGGGCAATAAGTTGACTTTGTAAATATACAAATAGAATGAGACTATTGCCTTACACACTGTAAGCCGTCCTGAGTCTTCGGAGAAGGGCGGGATATAAATATAAATAAAATATAAATAAATAAATAAATAAATAAAATAAATAAATAAAATAAAAATAAAAAAATGTTTTGAGAAAGTGAAAAACTTTTACTTTTAATTAGGTGAAAACCATGGGAATAATAAGAGTTGGTTTTCACCAGCCGGTGCCAATATGAGATATCCAATCAACCTATTTTTTGAGGAGATTGCCTGCCTCGGAGTTTTGTTTGCTATGAGTATGTTATTTGGAACCCTGACGGGTACTGTTGCAGCTGCCATTTTGACCTACATGGTTTGAGGCCAACCTATTTGAAGGACTTTCTCTGCCTCCATTACATCTATTTGACCCAGCAGGATGAGAAGACAGAGTGTGTTGTGGGTCCCATCTACTAAGAATGTACATCTTGTGGTGGAGCCTTCTCTATATTATTCTGCCCCAAGGCATAGTTGGTCCACACCTTGTTATTTTTATGAAAAGTGTGGTCCCCACACGCAGCAAAATGTTGCAGGAGGCCCTCCAGGCCAAAAACGGGCCCTGCGCGGGGGTGGGGAGGGCATGCCCCATTTTGGCCAGCAAAGTGTTGCAGGAAGCGTCCATCCCATCTCCCCTCCACAGAGGAGAACTTCAATGCTGATCTGGCCCTTGAACAAATCCAGTTTGACACCCTTGCTGTATAGGCAGTCCTCAACTTACAACCCACAACTGAGCCCATAATTTCTGATGCTCAGTGAGACAATTATTAAGTGAGTTTCACCGTGTTCTACTACCTTTCTTGCCACAGTTGTTAAGTGAATCACTGCAGTGGTTAAGTTAGTATTTATTTATTTATTTATTTATTTATTCAAATTTGTATACCGCCCTATCTCCCTAGGGACTCAGGGCGGTTCACAGGCAAATAAAATACATATAAATACAAAAATAAAATATCCATTAAAAAACTTATTAGATGCAGCCAGATAATTAAAAACAATATATATAATAAAACCCATTAAAATCTACATTTAAAAACCTAATCCAGTCCTGCGCAAACGAATAGATGTGTTTTAAGCTCGCAGCGGAAGGTTCGGAGGTCCGGAAGTTGACAAAGTCCTGGGGGGAGTTCATTCCAGAGGGTGGGAGCCCCCACAGAGAAGGCCCTTCCCCTGGGTGTCGCCAAATGGTCACTCAATGAACTGTTGTAAGTTGAGGACTACCTGTCGTATAAGTGGGGGGGCTCGCAGAAAGCCACTTTCTCCCACTGGAAAATCAAGTTTGTGCCATGCTGTTGGCACAACATTCTGAGAACCGCAATCTTTTGACATCTGGGGAAGGCAGATGGGGGGAAAAAGGTCAAAAGAGATCAGTAGCCATTCTGGGAAACGGCTCCTTCACCATTCCTGCAGAAATAATTCAACAATGACTAGACGTGAACCAATAAATCAGCCAAAATCAGGCCGTGCAAGTACAACCTCATTTAAAACCACGAGGACTCCTCTTTCTGCTACTCATTAATGAACAGGAGACAAAGACTTGATAAATAATGGAATTGGAAAGGCACTTCTGGAAGTTCATAAAATCTATCATCCTGTGTAGGTCTTCACCTTGAGGAAAAACAGCATGAGGTTCACCTTGGAAACCATTCAAGTCATTTGGGGAGTGATTGAACTGGGAGAAGTGATGTCTCTTTAAAGTTTCTTTTTACAGTCTTTTCTTCCCCAACAGGTTGCAGTAGGTGTGGATGGTAAATTTGACCATTGACTTCTATGCTACACTTCCACTATGCTACACTAAATAGCCCCTCTTAATGGGCTGTACTGGGAGGGGCTATTTAGCACGGCAAATAGAGGGAGGCATTGCTGGAAGCAACGTGTGTGGGTCATGCCGAATGGTTGTTTGTGTTTCTGGAACTCTGCAGCTCATGGATTTAATTCAGTTGCGAAGAGCATTTATTTTTGTGTTTGAAGCAGCCAGTTTTCTGTCGGGTGGACTAATTGTCCATTGCCCTCAAGGTTAATCTTGAGCAGCGGTTCTCAACCTGTGCATCGCGACCCCGTTGGGGGTCGAATGATGATTTTCCAGGGGTCGCCTAATACCATCGGAAATATGGGAAGTATACTTGCGAGTCGAAGAATCGCGCTCCAATGGTTGACTCCACAAGCCAGCTGCAGGCAATTCAAATCGCTAGCCGAATTCGGCTTCAGGCGCGATGAATTAAAAAAGAGAGGAATCTTTGCTCTGATGTCTCCCTCTCAAGCCAGCTGCAATCACTCCCAATCGCTAGCCTAACCTGGCTTCAGGCACGATAAACTTAATAGGAGAGGAGTCTCCGCTTTAATGCCTCCGTCCTCAAGGCAATTGCAAGCAGTTCAGATCACTAGCCAATATGGCTTCAGGCGCGATAAATTCAAAATGAAAATAATTTTACGGTTGGGGTCGCCACATCGTGGGGAATTGTATTAAAGGGGTCGCAGCACTATAAAGGTTGAGAACCACTGATCTAGAGCTTGTTCGTGTCTGGCTTCAAGGAAAACAACCTCTCGAACTCCTGACTTGGTCTGTTTCTGTGACTTCTCCTTGCAAGCCCTGAAACTCGGACCACCGGACTTGTTGACAAACCTCAGTTGGAGGGCCCTAACCTTGGAGGGGATTTTGAGCTGTTTGTTTTTGGAACCTATCCAGGCAAAAACTTTTATTTTCAACACTGTTTTGGTTTGGCTGTAAGTTTGTTTTGCTTTTGGTTATCTATTTGGTTGCGAGCCAATGACTGTGCTAAGCTTGCGGCTGGGGGTTAGCTGCAACCCTGAGATTGAGGGAACAGACTGAATACAGCAGTGGTGGGTTGCCCCCGGTTCAAACTGGTGCTATAGAACCGGTAGTAGTAGTAGTACTAGTACTACTACTAGTAGTAGAGTAGTAGTAGTAGTAGTAGTTGTTGTAGTAGTAATAGTAGTAGTAGTAATAATAATAATAATAATAATAATAATAATAATAATAATAATAATAATAATAATAATAATAATAATAATATTTTAATTTGTATACCGCCCTTCTCCCGAAGGACTCACGGCGGTTAACAGCCAAAATAAAATAACAATGAAAACACATACAATACTAAAAACAGACAATTAAAAAACTTATTAAATTTGGCCCAATTTTAAAATACAATCAAACCCTATAAAATTAATAAAAATTTAAAACCCATAAAATCAGTTAAAAACTAAAATTCAAGCCAGTCCTGCGTGACGGAATAGATATGTCTTAAGTTCGCGGCGAAAGGTCCGAAGGTCTGGTAGTTGTCGAAGTCCAGGGGGAAGTTCGTTCCACAGGGTAGGAGCCCCCACAGAGAAGGCCCTTCCCCTGGGGGCCGCCAGTCGACATTGCTTGGCTGACGGCACCCTAAGTAATCCCTCTCTGTGAGAGCGCACAGGTCGATGGGAGGTACTGGATGGCAGTAGACGGTCCCGTAAGTAAGCCGGTCCTAAGCCATGGAGTGCTTTAAAGGTGATAATCAATACCTGTGGGAGGCTCCTCCCACTGACCCAAACACCATCAAAACTCGCGTTTTGCACAGGCACGATGCGAACCGATAGTAAAGGTAAGTAGAACCCACCCCTGGAATACAGCTCTCTACACCAACCCTGACGTGTGGGTGAGTGGGGGAAGCACAAACTGCTCATTTAGTGCAAAAATACTTAACCTTTAAACAAAGAGGAAGATTTGTGCTTCCGTAGGTTGTCCTCAATTTATGACTGGTCTCTTAGCAACCGTTTGAAATTACCACAGACACACACACACACAGTCACATGAAGTCATTTTGAACACTCAGCAACTGGTCTGCATTTACAACCATTTGTAGTAGCGTCCCAATTTACAACATTTTTGCCAAAAACCAGCGCTTAACCTCCAGTTTCTGGCAAAACTGCCCATGGCAAGCAATGGGTTCACATTGACAACCTTGGTATTCATTTAACAACCATCGCAAAAAAGATCGTAAAATGAGGTTGCTTGTGTGATAAGCCACTTTACGATTGTCATGTCTTACGACTGTAATTGCCAGGCCCAACTACAGTTGTAAGTTGAGGACTACTTATATGCTAATTATCCCTTTTCGGCCACCAGCAGGTATTTCTTCGAACTTTCCCTCAATTTTTTCTTCAGCCAATCGAAAACTATTTGAAGGAATTCTTAAGAGCTCGTAAGATCCTTGCTAAGAAAATCATGCTGATTTTCACTTGGGATTTACATTTCAATTTAGAATTTTCAAAAATGCAGATTTAAATGGCATCATTGAACAACGATACATACAGGGCCCTGTCAACAGAGAATGGCAAAAACATTAAGTTGACGGCTTTGGCTCATAATAATACAGAATTGTCAGTTAAGGAAGATTTTATTCATTTGCTTCAGGAGAAATCCAGACAATTAACGTTGCGGATCCTTGATTTCCTTCTCAGTTTGTGCCAGTCTTAATGAGAGATTTCCTAACTTTGCACATGCATAAGGCAACAGCAATAAATAAAATAATGTGATTTATATTTGTCTCTCCAATTGGAATCTAGCTGAGATAAATTGGTCTGAATAATGGTGGAGGATGCACTTCATTGGAATAAAGACATAATACTGACAATATCTGACTGGGAACTTAAATTTGAAGAATATGCAGCAATGGCGAAACTAACAGTGTATGTACACAGCAGAGGTTTAAATAAATTTAAGCAAGAATGTCTTTGGTATATATTATTTATCACACAAACATTTAGAATATGTTTTTTTAAACCCTATGGTAACAGATATTGCAAATCAGTTGGAGCACAATGAAGAGGGAGGTCAGAAATCAAATATTTATCATATCACATTCAGTATTTTTTTTCTTTTTTAAGTTGTATAAATAATAGTACAATGGAAGTTTTGGCATTCCACTGAAAAATTTATACTCCTTTTTTATTATGAAAACCACTCTACTTTTTTTTTTTTTTGCTAATGTTATACTGAGTGTTATAATTGTACAAGCTTAGTAATGTGTCCATTTATAATATATATTTTTTGAAAATATACTTTTGTTTTGTACAAATCAATAATAATAAACATGGAGGGCATGGGTGAAATGAGACTCTAGAAAGGGTGCAGAGAAGAGCAACAATGATTAGGGGACTAGAAGCTAAAACATATGAAGAATGGTTGGAGGTATATCTATATCTGGTAAAAAAGATGTTGAGACTCTAGAAAGAGTGCAGAGAAGAGCAACAAAGATGATTAGGGGACTGGAGGCTAAAACATATGAAGAACGGTTGCAGGAACTGGGTATGTCTAGTTTAACAAAAAGAAGGACTAGGGGAGACATGATAGCTGTGTTCCAATATCTCAGGGGCTGCCACAAAGAAGAGGGAGTCAAGCTATTCTCCAAAGCACCTGAGGGTAGAACAAGAAGCAATGGGTGGAAACTGATCAAGGAAAGAAGCAACTTAGAACTAAGGAGAAATTTCCTGACAGTTAGAACAATTAATAAGTGGAACGACTTGCCTTCAGAAGTTGTGAATGCTCCAACACTGGAAATTTTTAAGAAAATGTTGGATAACCATCTGACTGAGATGGTGTAGGGTTTCCTGCCTGGGCAGGGGGTTGGACTAGAAGGCCTCCAAGGTCCCTTCCAACTCTGATGTTATGTTATGTTATTTAATGAAGAGAAGGACTAGGGGTGACTTGATAGCAATATCTTAGGGGCTGCCACAAAGAAAAGAGGGAGTCAAGCTAGTCTTCAAAGCAACTGAAGATAGGACAAGAAGCAATGGATGGAAACTAATCAAGGAGAGAAGCAACCTAGAACTAAGGTTCTAACAGGAGAAATTTCCTGTTAGAGCAATTCATCAGTAGAACCAGTGATGGGTTGCTACTGGTTCGCACTGGATCGGGCAGCAAAAGCACCCCGCGCATGAGCAAGCGTATGTGCACTAGCGAACCAGTAGCGATGGGATTCAGAACCCATCCCTGAGTGGAACGACTTGCCTCCATTACTGGAGGTGTTTAAGAAAGAGATTAGACAGTCATTTGTCTGAGGTGATATAAGGTCTCCTGGTTGAACAGGGGATTGGACTAGAAGACCTCCAAGGTCCCTTTCAACTCTATTCTTTTATTCAAAATCATTTTTAGGAAAAAATGGATTGATTTTCTAGTCATGTGCAATTCATCATTTGAAGAGGCTAGGTGAAACCTCTGTTTGACTGAAAGGAAAGAATGAACTTTCCAAAAAGTTGCTCTGTTGCTTCGGAAAAAACATAAAATTAAGTAAATAAATCTGGACTTTTATTGTCTCTTTTCTGTGAGCAAAGGATTCTTTACCCTTGACTAAAATGTAGTTTTATTTATTTTAAGAGAAGTAGCCCACCCGCTTCTCTCACAGAATGCAGACAAAGAAACTGCTTTGATAATTTGGTCCGCTAATTAATCATTTCTGATCAGAAAGAGAGCTTTTTTTTCTATTTGCTTAACTTCTGTGCCATCGTTTCTTCTTTGAAATACCTTCTCAGGTTGATTTGCAGCTTAGAAGAACTCAGAAATACCACTCCGGCACAACCACAGAAGATATAGAAGGTGATTAAAAGATGGGAACTAAAATCTAAATAATGATTGCAACTGGGAAGGAAAAGAAAGACATTTTAAAGACAGAGAATGGAGGCCAAAAAATCTCAAAATATATTTTGTCAGGTGAAGCAATTTTGCTATCAAGGAACATTCTAGATACGCATGGGGCTTTGCAAGACAATTTCCTTAAATAATCACAGAGGTTTTTTTTAGCATTCAACGTAAGAAAAAAAAATCTACAAATATTATTAACCTTTAGGGGAAAAAAACTAATTTCATCTGACTCTAAACATCCTTCATTTATTAAAATAAATAAATAAATAAATAAAGCTCATCCTAGCATTATATTTATTAGATTATTTACTGGGTCTAGCTTTGCTAGACTATAATCAAGGAAATTTATAGGCATATAAGCAACACACTGAACATGAGTTTGGAAGTCTAAAAACAAAAACTCAAAGCAACAGGAGATCCTGGCACAGCTGTTTCAATTCTTAAGATAAAAATTCCCCTTGCACATATGTGCTAGACGTTCCTGACTCTAGGGGGCGGTGCTCATCTCCGTCTCAAAGCCGGAGCAATGTCCAAAGACATCTCCATGGTCATTTGGCCAGCATGACTAAATGCCAAAGGTGCATGAAACACTGTTACCTTCCCACCAAAGGTGGTCCCTATTTTGCATTTTTTACTGCTTTCGAACTGCTAGGTTGGCAGAAGCTGGGACAAGTAACGGGAGCTCACCCTGCATCGAATCTCACTAGAGATTCGAACCAGGGGTGAAATTTACTTACCTTCCTTACTATTTCAGAAGTGCGCATGTGCATCATATGTGCACACAGACCCTCTGCACATGTGCAAAACACCCAGGTGGGTGGGTGGAGCTTTGCGCCGCCATTGCTACTGGATCGCTGAACTACCAGCCATGATCGCTACCGGCTCATGCGATCCAGTCCAATCCGGGAGCATTTCATCCCTGATTTGAACTTAGTTAAACCTAGTTAACCAATACTTAAAAGAACCTATTTAAGAAAACCGTGGACATAGAAACTCCCTTTTAATTTTACTAAATTATTTTATTAGATTTTTATCTTCCCTTCACTGCTTTTTAATCCTTCTTCCTACTCCTGTTGTCCCACAACATCAACCCTGTCCGTTTGGCCTTTGCTTCACTGTGAGTATTAAAAAACGGTATATACTACATACTATTATTGTGCCTATGGTACTGCTTGTTGCCTGGGACCTATTCCTTGTCCTGAGGATTGGACTTGGAACCCTGGACTTTGCTTTGTGATCATACTCCTCCTCTGTGGGTTTTCTTTGTATTACCGGGGATGTTTGGAGACTGTGGCTGCCTTCAGGGTAGCATGGGTTAAAGACTTACCTGTCATTAGAGGGTTGTTGGCTGGAACATTTATTAAGAGAAATAAACTCTCTAGAGGCCTGCCTTGCTTTGACCACCTGGGTCATAACAGTATGTGTGGTCATATATATGTGTACATCTCTCTAGATCAGGGGTGTTAAACTCAAGGCCCGGGGGCTGGATCTGGCCCGTGGGATGCTTAGATCCAACTGTAGGGCTGTCCTGGAAACAGTGAAGGACCAGCTCACAGTGCCTCTGCCAGTGAAAATGGAGCTCAGGAGGGCTGTGTGTGGCTCTCCCAAGCGATGTTTTCACTAGCAGAGGATTGAAGGAGGCCGTTGCAGCCAAAAACGGATCTTGCAAGGGCCACCCATGGCCCACCTGAGCTCTGTTTTCACTGGCAGAGGGTTGCAGGAGGCCGTCGCAGCCAAAAACAGAGTTCAGGAACCCGTTTACACTGGCAGAGTGCTTGAGCCAGCTATATATAGACATATATATATATATATGTTTTCTGAGGTTTTTGCGGGTGTTTGTATGTAGGTCTTTGGTTATTCGGGTTTTCTCCCACGTAAAATTGGAAGTGTCTTGGCGACGTTTCGACGAAGTCTCATTCGTCATCTTCAGGTTTCAGCTTCGTGCTTCTGGGAGCAATGTCGCCAAGACACTTCCAATTTTACGTGGGAGAAAACCCGAATAACCAAAGACCTACATATATATATATATATATATATTTATATATATATATATATATATATATATATATATATATATATATTTATACATGTGGCTCTACTTAATCAAACTAGGTATGGGTTATATTGTGGGCTGTATTTGCTTGCCATGACTAGTGCTTAAAGAAACATTTCTTCCCTTTGAATATCTGGCAGAGAGAGCTATGTCAGTGGTTAGATGCTTGCAAATAGACTTTTGAAATGGCCCCAATTCTTCACGCACTTCATAGTGCCACTGCAAATCATTGTTTTCTTTGAGTGATTGCTGAATTCTTGCAAAACATCACAGAAAAAAATAGCTGTCTTGCTATTCATAGCTCCAATTATTTATCTGATACCACATACACAGTACATGTTCTGGATCTGAACTGCAAAAACTGGAAAATCACCAAACAGTGATTTCTGCTTGATCCTACTGAGTGATGCTCTGGATTTTATAGCACAGTTATAATATGTTCCATCCACAGGCTGGTGCCAATCAAGAAAAAGTGGGAAGTGCAGGTTGTAGGAATTACAGAACAGAGTTAACAGAACAGGTATAATGCAGTGGTAGGATTCAGCCGGTTTGGGGTGGTTTGGGTGAACCGGTTGTTAAATTTCTGGCTGGCCCCATCCTGCCTCTCCCGGCCCCACCCCTTCCAGAAGTCCCCCCCCCCGCAGCCCGTTTTTGCTCCCAGGAGGCTGCAGGGCCCAATAGTGGGGGGCATACCCTGTTTCTGCTTCAAGGGGGTGCAGGAGGCCAAGTGCTGTCTGTCACACCCCCTGGCCACGCCTACCCAGCCAGTTATTAGGGCAGAGAACCAGTTGTTAAATTATTTGAATCCCACCACTGGTATAATGGTATGTGGAAATGACCTTGGCAGACAAGGAAGGACCACAGTCTAGGCAACCATCAGGCAAAAATGGTATTGCAGCCCACAGATGGAGGGGTGAGGGAAGGGACCCTGTTTAGTTTACTGAAAAAGGGAGCACTCTATCAGACTTGCAAGCTGGTGTTACTGAAACCTTACAATGGAAGTGCTATTAGTACACATAGTTTGTGTTTTTTCTCTGGACTGCCTTGCAGAAATATCACAGAGGGATAATGGAATGAAAAACAAGCATTGTATTTCTAGACTTCCTTTAAGGTAGTCCAGACCAGGAAACCAAAATCAAGAATACTAATACTACCATTATTGTAAGCTAGTTAAGTATTTATTTGTATCCCTCCTTTATTATTTTTATAAATAATTCAAGGCAGCGAATATATTCCTTCCTCTTCTGACTTTCCCAACAACTACCCTGTGAGGTGACTTGGGCTAAAAGAGAGAGAGAAAGAGGGAAAGACTACCCCAATATCACCCAGCTGGCTTTCATGCTTAAGGCCGGATTAGAACTCCCAAAGTCACCCAGCTGGCTTTCATGCCTAAAGTGGGATTAGAACTGACAGTCTCCTGGTTTCTAGTCTGCATCTTAACCACTAGACCAAACTGGTTTTTAAAGATGCAGTAAAGAATCTTCCAAATTTGAAAGTGGTTCTCCCATCCCCCTGTCTTTACATTCCAAAGAACTGGGTCAATTCTGAGATATTCGCTCCACTTCTGACGGGGTGGAGGGGCAGAAATGGAAAGACTGTGTTGCCATTCCATATGTTGTTGGGATATCTGAAAAGCTCAGGAGGATTTGCACATTTTAAGCCCAAGAATAGAATAGAATAGAATAGAATAGAATAGAATAGAATAGAATAGAATAGAATAGAGTAGAGTAGAGTAGAGTAGAGTAGAGTAGAGTAGAGTAGAGTAGAGTAGAGTAGAGTAGCCTAGCCTAGTGTAGCATAGAGTAGAGTAGAGTAGAGTAGAGTAGAGTAGAGTAGAGTAGAGTAGAGTAGCCTAGCCTAGCGTAGCATAGAATAGAGTAGAGTAGAGTAGAGTAGAGTAGCCTAGCCTAGCCTAGCCTAGCCTAGCGTAGCATGGAATAGAGTAGAGTAGAGTAGAGTAGAGTAGAGTAGAGTAGAGTAGCGTAGAATAGAGTCGAGTCGAGTCGAGTCGCATCGAATAGAATAGAATAGAATAGAATAGAATAGAATAGAATAGAATAGAATAGAATAGAATAGAATAGAATAGAATAGAATAGAAATGGTTTTTTGTCTGAAATGGTGTAGGGTTTCCTGCCTGGGCAGGGGGTTGGACTAGAAGACCTCCAAGGTCCCTTCCAACTCTGATATTATTATTAGAATAGAATAGAATAGAATAGAATAGAATAGAATAGAATAGAATAGAATAGAATAGAATAGAATAGAATAGAATAGAATTCTTTATTGATCAAGCATGTTTGGACACACAAGGAATTTGTCTTTGGTGCATATGTTCTCAGTGTACATAACAGTAACAGAGTTGGAAGGGATCTTGGAGGTCATCTAGTCCAACCTCCTGCTCACACAGGAGACCTATGCTAGGGATTCGAACCACCGAACTGCAGACCTTCTGATCGACAAGCTTAGCATTTTAGCACCGAGACACAAATGTGGCATATGCAATGCAATACCTTCCAAGGAATTTATGTTTGCATATAACAACAAATAATGAATCTGTGAATAATGATCTTTGCATCTATGGGAATTGGAGGGTTAAATTCCAGAAATTATGATTGTCCTTTGCGGACTCAAAGCGGTTTTACCCTCTTTGTCTTTCATAGGTCATCTGCACAATTTATCTATGTTTGTTCTTCCTTGCTGAGTTGCAGCAGATTGTGCTGGATCGATCTAGTTGTGAGGATCCACATTGCTTCCTTCCAGAAGCTGCTCTTTCATGGTTAGAGCAATATGGTCAACTGTTGATGGAAGGAATTACTTTATTCATATAATACTGTTCATCTTGGCTTGCCTAATCCACGTGGTTCTTTTATGATCTAGATCCTCTTAATCATGCTATTTGATGCTCATTCTGCCCCTCTGTCTTGGTTTTCTACCATGATCATGTAGTTGGCTGGGGTATTCCTATGAAGCTCCCCAATCACAGCATTGATGATTATTGACTTCTTTCTGCTTGGAGAAACATCCACTCCTGTGCTCCAATTTGAAGCAACAAAAAACAAGGCCAAAACCATGAATATGCAAAAACCTTTACATATATGCAAGGAGGTGTGACGGCTTAGTGGTTAAAGACACTGAGCTTGTCAGCTGGAAAGCTGACAGCTGGGTTCAAGACCCGAGTGCTGTGTGACGGGGTGAACTGAGCTTCCATTACTTGCCTTAGCTCCTGCCCACCTAGTAGTTGAAAAAAATACAAATGTGAGTAGATAAATAGGTACCACAGAAGCATCTTCAGACAGCACTGGCTCTTTCAACAAGGAAATGGAGATGGGATGCTGCTGGTTCAGACCGGTTCGGGTGAACCAGTAGTTCTGATGATCAGCTGGCCCTGCCCACCCACACCCGCCCTATCCTGTCCTATATTTGCTTCTTTCTGGCTCAGCTGATTTGCGTGGCATAGCTGATTTCTGCACCTCCACTTTTCTACTAACCTTAGAAGGTAAGCAGCTGAGCTTCAAATTGCTGTATTTTGAACGCTGCTCACAAGTGCATTAGGTGTGCACTCCAGAGGTGGGTTTCAGAAGGTCCTTATTTATTTATTTATTTATTTAATTTGATTTTTATACCGCCCTTCTCCCGAAGGACTCAGGGCGGTGTACAGGCAAAATAAAAACAACAATACAAATATACACAATTTAAATACCCTTAAAAAACTTATTCAAAATTAGCCTGATATTAAAAAATCATCATCAATTAAAACCCCATTTAAAATTTGTAAAATTCCCTTTTAAAATCCAATTAAGCCAGCCCCGCGCGAATAAAAAGATGGGTCTTCAGTTCGCGACGAAATGTCCGAAGGTCAGGTATTTGACGTAAACCAGGGGGAAGCTCGTTCCAGAGAGTGGGAGCCCCCACAGAGAAGGCCCTTCCCCTGGGGGCCGCCAGCCGACATTGTTTGGCGGACGGCACCCTGAGAAGTCCCTCTCTATGGGAGCGTACGGGTCGGTGGGAGGCATGTGGTAGCAGCAGGCGGTCCCGTAAGTACCCAGGTCCTAAGCCATGGAGCGCTTTAAAGGTCGTAACCAACACCTTAAAGTGCACTCGAAAGGCCACAGGCAGCCAGTGCAGTCTGCGCAGGAGCGGTGTTACATGGGAGCTACGGGTAGCTCCCTCTATCACCCGCGCAGCTGCATTCTGGACTAACTGAAGCCTCCGAGTGCACTTCAAGGAGCCCCATGTAGAGAGCATTACAGTAATCCAAGCGAGAGGTAACGAGGCCAGGAGTGACTGTGCATAAGGCATCCCGATCAAGGAAGGGGCGCAACTGCCGGACCAGGCGAACCTGGTAGAAGGCCCTCCTGGAGACGGCCGTCAAATGATCTTCAAACGACAGCCGATCATCCAGGAGGACGCCTAAGTTGCGCACCCTATCCTTTGGGGCCAATAACTCGCCTCCGACAGCCAGCCGCGGCTGCAGCTGACTGAATCGGGATGCCGGCATCCACAGCCACTCCGTCTTGGAGGGATTAAGCTTGAGCCTGTTTCTCCCCATCCAGACCCGTCGGCTTCCAAACACCGGGACAGCACTTCAACAACTTCATTGGGGTGGCCCGGGTGGAAAAGTACAGCTGAGTATCATCAGCGTACTGCTGGTATCTCACCCCGAAACCACTGATGATCTCACCCAACGGCTTCATGTAGATGTTGAACAACAGGGGCGAGAGAATCGACCCCTGCGGGACCCCACAAGTGAGGCCCCTCGCGGTCGACCTCTGCCCCCCCGTCAACACCGTCTGCGTCCGGTCGGAGAGATAGGAGGAGAACCACCGATATACGGTGCCTCCCACTCCCAATCCCCCCAGCCGGCGCAGCAAGATACCATGGTCGATGGTATCGAACGGCGCCGAGAGGTCTAATAAGACCAGGGCAGAGGAATAACCCCTGTCCCTGGCCCTCCAGAGATCATCCACCAATGCGACCAAAGCTGTCTCCGTGCTGTATCCGCGTCGGAAGCCGGACTGGAACGGATCTAGATAGACATCTTCATCCAGGTATTGGGGTAGCTGTCGCGCCACGGCACTCTCTACAACCTTCGCAACAAAGCGAAGGTTGGAGACTGGACGATAATTACCCAAAATAGCTGGGTCCAGGGAGGGCTTCTTAAGGAGGGGTCTCACCACCGCCTCTTTCAAGGCGGCAGGGAAAACCCCTTCCAATAAAGAAGCGTTGATAATCCTCTGGAGCCAGCCTCGTGTCACCGCCTGAGTGGCCAGTACCAGCCAGGAAGGGCACGGGTCCAGTAAACATGTCGTGCCGTGCAGCCCCCCCAACAACCTGTCGACATCCTCGGGAGCCACAGGGTCAAACTCATCCCAAATAGACTCAACAAGACGTGCCTCCTCTCCCTCGCTTGGATCATCCCAATTTCGGTCCAGACCGTCCCTCAGCTGAGCGATTTTATCGTATAGATAACCGCTAAACTCCTCGGCTCGTCCCTGCAACGGGTCATCCGCACCTCCTGATGTAGGAGAGAGCGGGTCACCCAAACAGGGCGGCCGGCGGTTATCTGCCGGCGCAATGAGGGTGGAGGCGTAAACGCCTCGCTTCCCTCATTGCCACTAGGTAGGTCCTAGAATAGGACCTAACTAGTGTCCGATCAACCGGGCGACTGGACCTCCAGGTGCTCTCAGGCGTCTTCTCTGGCGTTTCATCTCCTCAGCCCCTCGGAGTACCAGGGGCCGGACGAGATCTCCGCCGGGTCAGAGGCCGCAAAGGCACGACACGGTCCAAGGCCCGGCCGCGGCCTGTTCCCAGGCCGTGACCAGTTCCTCAGTCGTGCCGTGGGCCAGTTCCTCAGGAATGGCCCAAGCTCCGTCAGGAACCTCTCGGGGTCCATCAGGCGCCTGGGACGGAACCACCGTATAGGTTCCGTCTCCCTGCGGTGGTGAATGGCGGTTCGGAAGTCTAGGCGAAGGAGAAAATGATCCGACCATGACATTGGTTCTGTTACTAAGTCATCTAACACCAGATCATTAAGCCACTGCCCAGAGATATAAATCAGATCCAGCGTGCCTCCCCCCGAGTGCGTAGGGCCATCATTTACTCGAATCAGGTCCAAGGCCGTCATGGAAGCCTGGAACTCCCGAGCTGCCGTCGATGACAAGCCAACTGATGGCAGGTTAAAATCCCCCATGACTATAAGTCTGGGGGTTCCGACCGCCACAGCAGCGAGCACCTCCAACAGCTCAGGCAGGGCTGTGGTCACGTAGCAAGGAGCCAGGTACGCGATCACCAAGCCCAACTGATTCCTATAGCCCCATCGCACATAGAGGGATTCACAGCCGGCAATCTGAGGAACAGTGGTCTCCCTCGGCTCTAGATCCTCCCTAATGACAACCGCCACCCCCCCACCCCTACCTTGGTCCCTCGGCTGATGAATGCTCGAACCCTGGCGGGCACATCTCGACAAGGGGGACCCCCCCCTCTGGGCCCAACCAGGTTTCCGTAATACCCATAAGGTCCGCGGACTCCCCCTGAATAAGATCACAAATCAGGGGGGCCTTATTAACCACGGACCGAGCATTACATAGCATCAGCCGAAGGTCCAAGCTCTGAGGATCATGGCCACCCGGGGAACGGGTCGGGGCTGAGGGGCCGGGGCACGCGATCGCTCTCAAACCTCGCACGCGTGCTCCCTCAACACGACACGCCCCTCCCCGCCATATCTGCCTCTCCCACTTACCGTACAGATTGAGTAACCCTCTAAACCTGGAACGTCTTCCCCCCCTGCCTTCAGACAAGATGGAATAGTGTCGCGAACTAGCACAGGGGCTGGATCCCTCCCCGGCGGGTTTTGTCCCCCACCCGCCAAATCCCTCCCCCCCCTTAAAAACCCTTATTTAAAAAACCATTTAAAAAACCCCACAACTTCTTCTTGGCCGCATGCCACCTCTCTGGGTCCCAAGACCCTTCGTTAAGGTAGGCCCTTGATAGTTTGGAGGGCCATTCCTGCGAGGCGGGGGAACCTCGCAGTTGTCGTAGTTCGGCGAATGAGTATCTCATGGAAATAGTCCATTTACAGCGACAAGATGTCCATTCCTGACCGCGAAGATGTTCTGGTCGTACCTGTAGATCGTCAAACCCGGTGTTAGGCATATTACTGGCCACTCGGGCAGAGATATTATCATAGTCCGTAGAAAGTCCAAATGGGTCCAGAGACAACCAGGGCTTGGCATAATAGCCTCCCCTTGGTTGTTTCCTCGGCTACAAAGATGGAAAAGTCAGTAGCCGGGATAGTATCCCTTGGGTTCCCGGCAGCATACCATCATGGGTCAAACCCGTGAGGCCTGCTAATCAGGACGAAATTCTGTCACCGGTACCGTCAGTGCCGTCATTGCCGTCCAACACAGTGCCGCTGTTGTACCTAACCAGGCCAAGCCACCTCTCAGTCGGCGATGGAAAACACGACCTAAGATGTAAGCCGTAGATAAAATTACGGCATTCTAGGCAGGCCATGGTAAAAGTCAGCAGTGAGGGGGAAGAATATTCCGGGCCATGTTCCGGGCCATGAAGAGAGAAGAGAAGGATAGGGGGAGGGGCAATAATCATGCCCGTGCCGGCCCCACTCCAGCCACCGATGTTACCTGCGGTCCCACACCCAAGACTCAGCATACCGCATGCCAGCATACCGCCGTCGATGGTTGGGCCGCTCCCCAGCCGATTGATTACATCGTCGGCCGGAACGGCCGACAAACAGCTGAGTCAGGCTGGGCGTCTTCTCGCCCCCCCCAACATGGCCGCCGCCGTCCGCTGCTATAGAGGACCTCGGCTCCGTACTCAGCAGCCGAGAGCTCAATGAGGTCCGAAGACCTCGCTCTCGGCTGCCGGAAGGATCGCATACCCGGAGCCGAGGACCAGGCAGCCTGGCAGCCCATAGAACGGCATTGCGGCCTGAGGACTCTCAGCCGCCGTCTCCACGGAGTCTCAAAGCGCCGCCATAACGCGCATGCGCAGAAGAAGAAACTGGTTCTGACCAGTTCCGGAGAACTGATAGCAAAAATTTTTAGTTCGGAGGACCGGTAGTAAACATTCTGACTGGCCCTACCCCCATCTATTCTCTGCCTCCCAAGTCCCAGCTGATCAGGAGGAAATGGGGATTTTACAGTAACCTTCCCCTGGAGTGGGGTGGGAATGGAGATTTTATAGTATTCTTCCCTGCCATGCCCATTAAGCCATGCCCACCAAGCCATACCATGCCCACCAAGTCACGGCCACAGGACCGGTAGTAAAAAATTTTGAAACCCACCACTGGCGCGCTGACAAAACTGGTTGTTAAAATCAGTTGCAGCCACCACTGGGCATCACCTCTTAGACTTGGACATGACTGGACAGGACAAACCTTTAACTTTATCTATCTATCTATTTATCTATCTATCTATCTATCTATCTATCTATCTATCTATCTATCTATCTATCTATGTGTGTATATATATATGTGTATGTATGTATGTATATATATATATATATATAGGTCTTTGGTTGTTCGGGTTTTCTCCCATGTAAAATTGGAAGTGTCTTGGCGACGTTTCGACGGAGTCTCATTCGTCATCTTCAGGCTTCAGCTTCGTGCTTCTGGGAGCAATGTGTGATCGCAGCTGTTTCTTCCTTTTGTGTGATCGCAGCTGTTTCTTCCTTCCTTCTTCCTTCCTGCTAGCAGTTAAAAGGAAGAAACAGCTGCGATCACATTGCTCCCAGAAGCACGAAGCTGAAGCCTGAAGATGACGAATGAGACTTCGTCAAACGTCGCCAAGACACTTCCAATTTTACACGGAGAAAACCCAACAACCAAAGACCTATATATAAACACCGTGAAAACCTCAGAAAACATATATATATATATATATATATATATATATATATATATATATATATATATATATATATATATATATATATATATATATATATATATATATATATATATAAATATATATATACACACACACACACACACACACACACACACACAAAAGAACCGCCCACTAAAATCCAAGACAGAGAACAAGAAAATGGCACAGCCCTCCTCCCATATATAAAAGGCACCACAGACAGAATCAGCAAGATTCTCCACAAACACAACATCAAGACAGCATTCTGCACAAACCAAAAAATATCCACCATCCTAAGAAACCCCAAAGACAAAATTGAGTTAGAAAATCAAGGAGTATATGAAATCCCATGCACCACCTGCCCCACCACATACATTGGACAAACCAACAGAAGAATAAGTGCATGCATTGAAGAACACAAGAACTCAGTCAAAAAAGAGGAACCAACTTCTTCCCTGGTCCAACACCTTAAAGCCACAGGACACGATATTGACTTTAAAAAGACCAGAACTATCACCAAAACTGAACACTTTAACAACAGAATAATCAGAGAAGCCATCGAGATAGAAAAACACCCACACAACATGAACAAACGAGATGATACCTCCCGCCTGCCAGCCATTTGGAAACCCGCCCTTATTGACAAATGAGTCCCTAACATGAGGAATGACACCAGACCCACACTCACGAGGTCTACACAGGATGTCATCATCACCCATCCACCCAGAAAGCAGACCCAAACCCACACTGATCATGAAGCACGACCAAGGACCAGAAGCCAGACCGTAGCTGCAACATTAGCCATTTCAAACCCCTCCAATCCATACTTGCAGCAGACTGACACCCACTATGAAGATGTAGCACGACCACGAACACGAAGCCAAACAGCAGCAGTGCAGCTCACCAGCTCAAATCCCCCTGCAACTCAGACTAATCTGAGCACAACCAAGCCCCCACCCAAACAGGACACACCCCCAGCCAATCAGAGCACAAAAAAACTCCCATCCAATCAGAGCACAGCCAAGCTCCCACCCAATCAGTTCAAACCCCCACTAGCAGTTAAAAAGGAAGAAACAGCTGCAATCACACATTGCTCCCAGAAGCACGAAGCTGAAGCCTGAAGATGACGAATGAGACTTCGTCGCAACGTCGCCAAGACATTTCCAATTTTACGCGGGAGAAAACCCGAATAACCAAAGACCTACATATATATATGTAGGATATATATATATATATATATATATATATATATATATATATATATATATATATATATATATATATATATATATATATATATATATATATATATATATATATATATATATGTAGGATATATATATATATATATGTAGGATATACATATCTATATCTATATCTATATCTATATCTATCTATCTATCTATCTATCTATCTATCTATCTATCTATCTATCTATCTATAAAGATTTCTGAGGTTATATATATATAAAGATTTGGTTTTGTATTTATCACAGAACTGTAGATACAGAGACCATAGATAGCAAGAGGCACCAATTATTCTGAATCATGTTGTGATCTGCTAATAAGCATCTTCTTTGTTTCCATTTTAAACACCTTTGCAATTAAGGTCCACAGAGATACTTGGTGTTCTAAAGATCCTGTACTCTTTAAACATTGCTGGAAGAACTTTCTGATATCTCTCCGGGTTTGTCAGATGAAAGCATAATGTTTCTGTTCCCCTACTCATTCCCACAGTGTGACGTCTACTTACAACGACTGAGCTATGGAAATTGGCTGAATATCAACCATTGTTCTCTTGCTTTCGTATCACTTTCTTTTTTCAAGCCTAGATGGTTTTACGTAGCGGGTTCCTGAAAGGGCAGAACACATAAAACAACTATTTTTGTGTGTATGGAAGAGTAGATTAAAAAAATGAAAAGCCTGCAAACCTTACAATATGAGTTGTGCTTTTCCTTTTCTTTTCGGCTTCCTTTTTCAAACCATGATTGACAGTTATCTGATTGGAGTTCATGGGCTTAATATCAAAAGCCAATGGCTCATAAAATCAGATTGAAATTAAACACCCTTCGCTTTGGGTAAACACACTGGGAAATTATTGCTATATATTAGAGGCTGATTATTATTCAAAGCCTAAAATACATTGCGTACACCTTCTTCACATACACTCTCTTGGGCATTTTTTTTCCCCCTTCTTCTTTTGAGTCTTGTATTTCCTAGAGTTGGACAAAACAATTTAAAAGTTAAAGCGAGACGAGCTTACGCAGAGCAAGCTATCAAGGGAATTTATATTACAATGGATTCTGAAGCACTCTCTGCATAAATGAACAATGGGATCTTTATAGTACAGGAAGGATTATGGGGCTGACTGGAACAGATCAGTTAACGATATTCCTGCAAGAGCACACACTAGGTGGAATTTATTTTTTATTTTATATATTTATTTATTTATTTTGTCACAACAGTATATATAACCATAAGTATGAAATAACTATAAGATATATAAGCATATATATATAAGCATAAGTATGGAATAACTATATGAAATTTGGATACAATCAAAGGGAACATTATCTTGCTAGGGGCACCAGGGTGCTAAAATTATTGAGGCTGCTAAAATCCACGTTTAAGCAAAGAATAGGTTTTTAAGGAACCTACACAGACACACAAAAACACCAGCACAAACACAGAAGGGAGGCGTGTGGGAAGACACCCTTTTAGCATTTCACTTCTTTCAGGACCTCTAAGATCCACAGAGTGATCTTAGTTGGTGACATGATGTCATCTCTGAATAATTATTCTTTTAATAATATATACTTATATATATTGTTGTGTTTGACAAATAAATAAATAAATAAATACAATCGAGAGACTCCAGAGATATTTCACAAGAAGTGTCCTCCATTCCTCTGCTCGCAATAAAATACCTTATGCCGCCAGACTTGAAATTTTGAGCTTAAGACAACTTAGAACTTTGTCGTCTTTGGTCTGACCTAAGCGTAGTACACAAAATCATCTGCTACAATGTCCTACCTGTCAATGACTACTTCAGCTTCAACCACAATACACGAGCAAATAATAGATACAAACTCAAGGTAAACCACTCCAAACTCAATTGCAGAAAATATGACTTCAGCAACGGAGTGGTCAATGCCTGGAACGCACTACCTGACTTTGTAGTTTCTTCCCCAAACCCCCAAAACTTTAACCTTAGACTGGCTACTGTTGACCTTACCCCATTCCTAAGAGGTCTGTAAGGGACGTGCATAAGTGCACCTGCGTGCTTACCATCATCATTGCATGATTCACCTTGTACCTGCTTACAGGCAAAGACTTAAAGCCACAAAACCAATAATTAAATCAGTGAAGACCTGGACGGAGGAATCAGAATTAAAGCTACAGGCATGTTTTGACTGCACTGATTGGAATATTTTTAAAGATACCTCTGCAGACCTGGATGAACTCACAGATACTGTAACATCATATGTCAGCTTCTGTGAAAACCTATGTGTACCTACAAGGAACTTGCGAATACACAGTAACAACAAACCTTGGTTTACACCTAAACTTAAGCAGCTACGACATTCCAAAGAGGAAGCCTACAGAATAGGTGATAAAGTGCTGTACAATCAGGCCAGAAATGCACTAACAAGGGAGATAAGAGCAGCAAAAAGAAGCTACTCTGAAAAGCTAAAGAATCAGTTTTCAGCAAATGAACCAGCAAACATGTGGAAAACTCTTAAAAATATCACCGGCTATGGCAAACCTCCTTCCCAGGCTGAAGGTAATCAACAACTGGCAGATGACCTGAATGAGTTTTACTGCAGGTTTGAAAGGAAACTACAGCCACCTATCTCCACAACCCCCATCTCAGACACACCAACAACAGCCAAGCCTCCTACAACTGACCCCATTTCATTGGGTTCACAACCCCTAGTGATCACAGAAAAGGAAGTGCAGGACCTATTTCACAGACAAAAGCCAGGAAAAGCTCCAGGCCCAGACAAGATAACTCCTTCTTGCTTAAAAGTCTGTGCTGACCAATTGGCCCCCATCTTCACCCATATTTTCAATAAATCACTAGAGATGTGCTATGTTCCTTCTTGCTTCAAACGCTCTAGCATCATCCCAGTGCCGAAGAAGCCCACCATCAAGGAACTGAATGACTACAGACCAGTTGCTTTAACATCTGTAGTCATGAAAACCTTTGAAAGGCTAGTGCTTTCCTACCTGAAAACCATCACGGATCCGCTGTTAGACCCCTTGCAATTTGCATACCGAGCAAATAGATCAACAGATGATGCTGTTAATATGGCTCTGCACTACATCCTACAACATCTTGAGTCTCCAAAGACCTATGCAAGGGTCCTTTTTGTAGACTTTAGTTCAGCATTCAATACCATCATTCCAGACATTCTTCTAACTAAGCTAAACCAGCTACAGGTACCGGAACAGACTTGTAAGTGGATCACAAGCTTCCTAACAAACAGGAAGCAGCAGGTGAAGCTAAGCAAGATCACATCAAATACCTGTACAATTAGCACAGGGGCCCCCCAAGGCTGTGTGCTCTCCCCACTTCTCTTCTCTCTGTATACCAATGACTGCATCTCCAATGATCCATCTGTTAAGCTACTGAAGTTCGCAGATGACACAACAGTGATTGGTCTCATTCGAGACAATGACGAATCCGCATATAGACGAGAGGTCGAACGACTAGCCTTATGGTGCAACCAAAACAATCTGGAACTGAACACACTCAAAACCGTAGAAATGGTGGTAAACTTTAGGAAAAACCCTTCCATACTTCCACCTCTCACAATACTTGACAACACAGTATCAACAGTAGAAACCTTCAAATTTCTGGGTTCTATCATATTGCAAGATCTCAAATGGACAGCTAACATCAAAAACATCATTAAAAAAGGACAACAAAGAATGTTCTTTCTGCGCCAACTCAGTAAGCTCAAACTGCCCAAGGAGCTGCTGATCCAATTCTACAGAGGAATTATTGAGTCTGTCATTTGCACCTCTATAACTATCTGGTTCGGTTCTGCAACCCAACAAGAAAAACACAGACTTCAGAGGATAATTAGAACTGCAGAAAAAATAATTGCTACCAACCTGCCTTCCATTGAGGACCTGTATACTGCATGAATCAAGAAGAGGGCCGTGAAAATATTTGCAGATCCCTCGCATCCTGGACATAAACTGTTTCAACTCCTACCCTCAAAACAACGCTATAGAGCACTGCACACCAGAACAACTAGACACAAGAACAGTTTTTTCCCGAAGGCCATCACTCTGCTAAACAAATAATTCCATCAACACTGTCAGACTATTTACTGAATCTGCACTACTATTAATCGTTTCATAGTTCCCATCACCAATCTCTTTCTACTTATGACTGTATGACTATAACTTGTTGCTGGCAATCCTTATGATTTATATTGATATATTGATCATCAATTGTGTTGTAAATGTTGTACCTTGATGAACGTATCTTTTCTTTTATGTACACTTAGAGCATATGCACCAAGACAAATTCCTTGTGTGTCCAATCACACTTGGCCAATAAAATTCTATTCTATTCTATTCTATTCTATTCTATTCTATTCTATTCTATTCTATTCTATTCTATTCTATTTTATTCCTGTCCTAATATTCCTTTTTTACTTACTCTTTTCATGTATCCAAATTATGTTTATACTTTTACCTGTTATCTTATATATGATTGACAAATAAATAAATAAAAATAAATAACCTGAGATTTTCAGACCCATTTGAAAGGTACGGTGTGTAATAAAAGCTTTGAAGAGATAAAACATTTCTTTTTCATCCACCCAACTGGAGGTGTGTGCTGCAGAAATCTGTGGTTTGACATCAGATTCTACCAATATAATCTGGATTCTAGCGATGTAATTGTTGTTCAGTTGCTAAGTTGTGACCCAGTCTTCGTGACCCCATGAACCATAGCACGCCAGGCCCCCCTATTCTTCATTGTCTTCTGCTGTCCTCCATTGCCTCCCAGAGTTTGCTCAAATTCATGTTCGTTGGATCGATGACACTAACTATCTCATCTTCTGCTGTCCTCCTTTGGCGGTCCATCTTTCCCAACATCAGGGTTTTCACCAAGGAGTCCCTCTCTTCTCACTTGGTGGCCAAAGTATTTGAGCTTCAGCTTCAATATCTGTCCTTCCAAAGAACAGTCAAGGTTGATTTCATTTAGGATTGACTGACTGGATCTCCTTGCAGTCTGAGTGTTCTGACCCAGCCTTAGCAGAAACAAGAAACAGACTCCCGGAAAAACCCCTCTCTATTTATCTCCTGTGAATTAATGGCATTCACACGTGGAAAAGTCCAGGCAATAATCCTTCAAAGTTAACTGCAGTAACAGACCTTATCAGATCCTTGAGATAATTGCCAGGCTGGGAGCTTCCAGCTGCTAAGCTGTAAATTAAGTTCTGGAAAGCAGTCTCTGAGCCACGAACCACGATGAGCAAAATCTTCCAAAAGCCAAACGGTTGTCTCCTACAACCACCACTCCCCCTTTTTTCTATTTATTCCCCAGCCGGGGTGGGGGGTGGGGAGAGCCATTCAGCATCCACATGTGCCTTTCTTCCTGAGTTGACTCCTTGTTCTCAGTTGTTCTCCTCTCCTAACAGCTCTGTGCATATGGAACAGGCCCCAGCATACGGAACAGGCCCCAGCTGTTCTTCCTCCTCACTTATCTCCACTTCCGAAGGCAGCTGCCTCTCCAGTGTTGGGGAAATGTCAGACGGCCCTTGCTCTGTCTCTGCTTTCGATGCAGAGCATCCGCCAGAGCCTTCCCCAGACTCCAGGACTGGCCCAAGTTCCTCACCAACCTCCTCATTGTCTGAGTCTGCCTCCAGCTCTGCTGGCGACTGATGGGCCACAACACCAAGGGATTCTCGAGAACCTTCTCTAACACCACAATTTGAAAGCATTAATTCTTCAGCGCTTAGTCTTCCTTCGGGTCCAACTCTCACAGCCATGCATTGCTCCTGGGAAAACCATAGCCATGATTATACGGACTGATTGTTGGCAAAGTGATGTCTCTGCTGTTTTAGTATGCTGTCTAGGTTTGCCATAACTTTCCTCCCAAAGAACAAACATCTTTTAATTTCATGTCTGCGCTCACCATCTGTAGTGACATTTTGGAGCTCAAGAAAATAAAAAAAAATCTATCTTCTTCCCCTTCTTTTTTATATTTCTAATAGAGGTGCTCTTGAGACCAACCCTCCCCAATGGATCTGGGATCTTGAATATAATCTGAAGCATACACATTGTCAACTTGTTTGAAAGGAGAGAGAACTAACTTCTTTATTTTCTTTTTTTTTTTAAAAACACCCTCTTTTAAAACCTATCAAATAAGTCAAGTATCTATGAGTGTATGAGAATGTAATAATATATGTCATATAATGTGATATTTAATAACCCATGCTATACCGTACATCTAGTTTATAATGCTCTCTAATGTCAAGTTTTGATTAAACTGAATTTTCCATGTAAAACCAATTTCAATTGTTTCCAGCCAGTGGAATTAAGTTACCAGACCAGAGTGAACCTGATTGTGCCCCCAGGCTTGTACTAATTAGTGCTAGGCATCTAAACCCTCTGAGAAATGTCACTTTTTTCCATTTAATCATGCATGATCCAAAACAAGCCCTATGACTCCCTGGAGAAAATTTTATTTATCTCATCATTCAATGAACTGCTTCACAGTGCATAGAAACAATGAACATTCTGCACATTTCACACATAGTTTGATGTGGGTCTGAAGTTTGATACTGACTTTTTTTCCCTCACCATCCACGTGTAGTGTTTGCATACTTGGACAACTGAAGAAGAGGAGAAAGGGACGATTAAAAAAAATAATAGAATAGGAAATTAATTTAATAAATTTATTTATTTACTTACTTACTGTGTGAATGTTGCATTCAGCTGATATACAAGTTTAGTTTAAATAAAGTTTCAGCAGGGGTGAAATCCAGCAAGATCAGGGGTGAAATCCAGAAGGTTCTGGCAGGTTCTGGAGAACCAGTAGCGGAAACTTTGAGCAGTTCGGAGAACCGGTAGCGGAAATTTTGAGTAACTCGGAGAACCGGCAAATGCCACCTCTGGCTGGCCCCAGAGTGGGGTGGGAATGGAGATTTTGCAATATCCTTCCCCTGCCATGCCTACCAAGCCACACCACACCCACCAAGCCACGCCCACAGAACCGGTAGTAAAAAAAATTGGATTTCACCCCTGAGTTTTTTTTGTGTGTGTGTGTGTGTATACAATCCAGGTAGTCCTCAACTTACGACCACAAAGGGGCCCAGAATTTATGTTGCTAAGTGAGAGGTTTGTTAAGTGAGTTTTGCCCATGTTTTCTTGTCACGTTTTCTTGCCACGTTTGTTCAGTGAATCACTGCAGTTGTTAAATTTAGTAACACGGTTGTTAAGTGACTCTGACTTCCCCATTAAATTTGCTTGTAAGAAGGTTGCAAACTGTGATCGCATGATCCTGGAACGCTGCAGCTGTTTTCTTTCGCTGGGGGTGTTACTTGGAACCCTGACACATGAAGCGGTTGCCGAGCGTCTGAATGTGTCAGCCTGCCCCAGATCAGTGTTTGAGAAAATAAAAACCCAACTTCATCATGGTGAAGAATTTGGTAATTTATATCATACAAGTCTGGATGCGGTGGAAGCAAAGCTGGAACTGGAAGTAAATCAAAACCCCAGAGTCATATTCTCTCCTGAACCCTCCCCCTACTAGAGGTCATACAATAATAGTCCAATGTCTTCTTCCTCCTCGGCCACGTGTAGTTTCACTTCCGATATTCTCCCTCTGTCAATCTTCCGAATGGAATGTGGAATCAGCAGCTGCCGTTTCATTCACGCGCCAACACAATTCAAACCTCTGGTTTTGAACATGGCATTTCCCCTCTCCCCCACATACAATGTCAGCCGACACTGGGAACAGTGAAAACCTCCCCCCCCCTTCTCCATAAAGCATGTAAAACAATCAGTAGAGCAAACTTTTAACAAGGTAATAAAATAGTCAGATAATCTAGTAGGAGAAATACACTAAATTAAAGTGGAGGCTGACAGAATGCAAATCACGTGACCCTGGGGATACTGCAATGGTTATAAGTGTGAAAAAATGGTCGTAAGTCACTTTTTTCCGTGCCATTGTAACTGAATGGTCACTAAACAAACTATTGTAAGTTGAGGACTACCTATACAATACAGGCGACAATATACTAGTATACTAAATTAAGACAAAACTGTAATAAAATCCCTGTAAGATGGAGCCATGGAATTTCAATGTTATAATTTGATGTCTAAAGAAGCTAACTGCTTTCCAGTGTGGCTGAGGTAAAATCATCCCAGGTGCGTTGAAATTTCCTGAGGAAAAATGGTTGCAGGATTTGGGTTTGGCTAAAAAAGGAGAATTAGAGGTGACATGGTAGCAGTATTCCAGTATTTGAGGGACTGCCACAAAGAGAGGGAGTCAAGCTATTCTCCAAAGCACCTGAAGGCAGGACAAGAAGCAGTGAGTGGAAACTAATCAAGGAGAGAAGCAACCTGAAATTAAGGAGAAACTTCCTAACTGTGAGAACACTTAACCAATGAACTGCTTGCCTTCAGAAGTTGTGGGTGCTTCATCACTGGAGGTTTTTAAGAGAATGGACAGCCACTTGTCTGAAATAGTATAGGGCTATGATGGCGAACCTATGGCACGTGTGCCCTGGTGGCACGCAGAGCTATCTCTGAGGGCACACGAGCTGACACCCAGGTCAGCTCCACTGCGCATGCCCGCGCGCCTCCTGTTGGCCAGCTGATTTTTGGGTCTCTGCCAGGAGGGGCACATGCATGCACGGGTGGGTGGGGTGGCGTGTGCATGTGCAGGGGTGGGGGGGTTGCATGCATATGCGCCTAGGGATAGAGGTGCAGCGCCCCCCTGTGCCCCATTTTTAGTCCCAGGAGGCTTCAGGGAGGCTTGCTAGCACCAAATTGGGGGTTGCGTGTGCATGAGCGGGGAGCGGGGGAGGGGGGATCACGCACACATGCACAGGACAGGACCTGCGGGGGGGAGGCATTACATTATGGGTGTTGGCACATGCGCTGTCACCCGCGTGCATGTGCTTTCAGCACCCAAGGAACAAAAAAGTTCGCCATCACTGGTATAGGGTCTCCTCCTGAGCAAGGGGTTGGACTAGAACAGGGGTCTCCAACCTTGGCAACTTTAAGACTTATGGACTTCAACTCCCAGAATTTCTGAGCCAGCTTTGCTGGCTCAGAAGACCTCCAAGACTAGAAGACCTCCAAGGTCCCTTCCATCTCTATTCTGATTGGTTTGAACCTTGGAAGACTAAGAATACAATTACCCTGCTATGTCCTTTACAACTCAAGAAACTAGGTAGGGTTTCTTTGGAGCCTCTTCCCCTGTCCAGTATCCAGCTATGGCCTATGGTCCCTCTTATCTGACCATTCCCTAGACAGCGTTTCTTTATGTTTATCAAATTTATTGGCTTCCTATCTTACCACAGGGTAGCCCTGAGCAGCTTACAATACTAATTTGCCCCATCTCCTAAACTCTTTCCCACATACTATTACATCTCTATTTTTTTATTTTTTATTTTTTATTTTTGCCCTAGGAAATCTTTCTGAAATCAAGGAGCTACAAAAGAACTTTTGGTAACTATTTGATTACTAATTCCAATCATACCTCTGCTTATATTAGTTAGGAAAACTGTTGATCAGCGATGTGAACCTCTAATTAGTTGCGCTGGAACTGAGAAATGTTCTAAAGGGACCACTGCATTTCAATTTTGATTTAATAAACCAACGCAATTGTTACGCTGTGTTCTGGTGCCTTCCATAATAGCTGTGCTTAGTTTGCTTGAAGATCCTGATAGGGTAGGAGAAAGGGGGCCTCAGTGATCAATAACGTAAGTCGTGGGAAAAATTATACCCTATCTTAAATCATTTATTTTTTAAAAACCCTATAAAGTACATTCATTTTCTCCGTGGTTTTAAATTAGGATTATTATTTTTTTTTGAGCTGCTGGAATAGCGGCTAATAAATTTAATTTGATAAAGTATTAAAAGTAAGTAATAAAATAATCAACACTGGAAGACTGTAGTCAAAATATAAACAGGCCACTATCTTAATATCCCTACCTGAATTTAATAGTGTAAGAGATTGCAAGTGTAGGTGGAAAGGGAAAGGCATCCAACGATTGTGTATCAGCCAATCCCACTCCCTGTTTCTCCCTATTATATTAACTGTGGATTTTTAAGTGTCTCCATGCCATGCATTGCAATCTCACTAAGGAGTTATCAGATCATGTTGAATTGATGCTAGCATATTCCTGTCCCCGAAGGGTCACCACTAAGCTTTTATGAACTTAGACATCCACTTAAATCAGGCTAAACTGATTAAAAAAAATGCCCACCGGCTTTCCATATCTAGCCATCAAAATCTCATAGGTTACCTACAGATTTTGTTAGGCGAAAGACACAATTGATGAAGCCATTCATGTAGAGGAATGGGAGCTGGAGGCAAAAGCTGTTATCGGTATAACCAAAGCAAGGTGTGTCTTTCCTAGAAATTTTTACAGGGGAACGATCTGGACGTGTGTTTCTGCTTTGATATCTGCCTGAAGGGCAGCGTTTAAGAGGATTGTTCCCCCTGCTTATGTTAGTTGCTGAGACAGCATCTCTGGTATACAGAGACACTGAATCCTGCCCAGTGGTGCAGATGTTCAGGAAATCTTATCGTCTTGAATATGAACGGATCTCCAAGGGAAAAAAAAAATACAGATTACAGGAACCATTTGTGCATCAGTTCGAGATGCAGACAACGCAGACTCATCCCCAGCAGCCTGCCCCTGTCTTCAACAGCGAAATGACACAGGGCCGAAAAACATCCTAAAGCCAAGAAGGCTCCACACCCATTTGCACTACTTAGGTGACCCTCAGGATACAGGTAAACCTCCAAAGTGGCCTCAATGACTCTCTAAAGGGATGCAAATGACCAGCTGTCTGCAAGGCGTATACCGTATTTTTCGGAGTATAAGATGCACTTTTCTCCCCCTAAAAGGGGATGAAAATTTGGGTGCGTCTTATACTCCGAATGTAGCTTTTTTGAAGCTTTTTTTCAGCCCTAATGAGGCGCTAACAAGTAAAGCAATCTTCCATGCTTAGCCTGTTTTTCTCATTGCTTCTCTCTCCAAAGATCAGCTGTGTTTTAGAACAGGGGTCTCCAACCTTGGCAAGTTTAAGCCTGGTGGACTTCAACTCCCAAAATCCCCCAGCCAGCAGAGCTGGCTTGGGAATTCTGGGAGTTGAAGTCCACCAGGCTTAAACTTGCCAAGGTTGGAGACCCCTGCTTTAGAAGCTGTTTTTCAGCCCTAACAGGCACTAACAAGCAAAGCAATCTTCTGGCTTAGCCTGTTTTTCTCATTGCTTCTCTCTCCGAAGATCAGCTGTGTTTTAGAAGCTGTTTTTTATCCCCAATGCTCAAAACTAGTGAACTAATGTGCTGAAGCTGACCAGACTAAGGACGTTAGACAGATGAATACCTGGTAGGCAGAATTTTTTTTTCCTATTTTCCTCCCCAAAAACTAAGGTGCGTCTTATACTCTGGTGCATCTTATACTCCAAAAAATACGGTAAATCCTTCCCTTTCCCACCATTCATTCAGAGCTGAAGAAGCTTCTTGGATAAGAAGCGAAACGTCTTCAAGGAAAAACGTCTTTGCTGATGATGTCAAACTGTTTAACACCACAGACAATACATCTACCATTCAAAAAGACCTTGATCATCTAACCTATACATAGACATGGGTACAATATAAGAGTGAGCACAGATACACACATACCTGAAAGAGATATATATATATAAGTGTTGTGACCCAGGCCCAAGTAGGTAGTAATAAACTTAGTCCGTGGAAAAATAAACTTTATTTGAACAGCTGGGAATTTCTTCATTCCCAGCATAGTTCAACTCAAAGTAAAACAAATGCCTCCCACACAAATTCTTCAGTTATCTCACAAACCTTAGTCCAATTAGGCAAACTGCCAAAGGCCCTTCCAGGCAAATGTCCAGAAGCCACAAAAACAAAGATGTACATGAAGCAGAGGATGAAGCAGAAGACGCAGCTACAACGTTGTTTTCTGGCAAAGTTCAAACGCCGGTGCTGGTCTGTTTTAAGCCTTATGGGAGGGGCCAATCATCTCTTGGTCCTACTCCCGAGTCGTCCTCTTTGCTTAAGCTGCTCTTGCCTTTTGGCAGCTCTTCTCATGCGTGCATTAAGAACAGGCTCCTCCTGTTCCTCTGCCTCACTACTGTCAGCCTCTGGAGGCTCCGGAGTCCGCACATCTTTCCCAGATGGCCCTGGCCTCACCTCAGCCTCATCGCTGTCCGACTCCGTTGCCAGCTCCATAGGCTGCTGATGGACCACAACAATAAGTACCTTCCTTGACACAGTTGGGCAACAGAGGTTTAGAAAAGTGTGTGACCACCAGAAATTCCAGGCTCTGATGAGATGGGGAAAATTATTTTTTTTAAAAAAAAAAAAGCTCAAAGGAAGGACGTGGTAAACTATTTCCATATTGTTCCATAGAAAGCTCTGGGATTGTCCCCATAAGGCAGTGGTGAAATTCAACCGGTTCTACCCGGCTCAGGCGAACTGGTAACGCTGGCATCAGGAAGCTCCGCCCACCCACTCGGATATCATCACATCCTGTTTTTGACCCTCTATGCAGGCACAGAAGGCATTTGCTGTTTGCTTGTCGGAAGGTCGCAAAAGAGGATCACATGATCCTGGGACACTGCAACCGTCATAAATATAAGTCAGTTAGCAAGCGTCTGAATTTTGATTAAGTGACCATGGGGATGCTGTAAATGTGAAAAATAGTCATAAGTCACTTTTTTTTAGTGCTGTTGTAACTTTGAAAGGTCTCTGAATGAACTGTTGTAAGTCGGGGACTACCTGTACAAAAATTGAAAAGATATATTATGGCCATGGTTAATAATGGTCTCGGTGGCTTTTATATAGCTCAAATCCCCCTGCAACTCAGACTAATCTGAGCACAACCAAGCCCCCACCCAAACAGGACACACCCCCATCCAATCAGAGCACAATCCCCCCATCCAATCAGAGCACAGCCAAGCTCCCACCCAATCAGTTCAAACCCCCACTAGCAGTTAAAAGGAAGAAACAGCTGCGATCACACATTGCTCCCAGAAGCACGAAGCTGAAGCCTGAAGATGACGAATGAGACTTCGTCGAAACGTCGCCAAGACACTTCCAATTTTACGCTGGAGAAAACCCGAATAACCAAAGACCTTCCGGCCTGGACTATTGCAATGCTCTCTACATGGGGCTCCCCTTGAAGAGCACCAGGAGGCTCCAGCTAGTCCAGAATGCGGCCGCGCGGGTGATAGAGGGAGCACCATGTTGCTCCCATATAACACCTATCCTGCGTGGCTTGCACTGGCTGCCGGTAGCCTTCCTGGTGCACTTCAAGGTGTTGGTTACCACCTTTAAAGCGCTCCATGGCTTAGGACCGGGCTATCTACGAGATCTCCTTCTGCCACCGATAGCCTCCCAATGACCTGTGCGCTTCCACAGAGCGGGCCTCCTCAGTGTGCTGTCAACCAAACAATGTCGGTTGGCGACCCCCCAGGGGGAGGGCCTTCTCTGTGGCAGCACCAGCCCTATGGAACAAGCTGCCTCCGGGGTTACGACAACTCCCCGACCTCCGGGCCTTCAAACGTGAACTGAAGACTTTACTATTTCATCGTGTGGGACTAGCCTAAGAAATATTTTATTGTAATTTTAAACAGGTTTTAAATCGGTCTTTGACCGTTTTAGTGTTTTGGCCATTAAATAGTTGGTTTTAATTTGTTTTTAAATATTGCTATTTATATTTGTATTTTAATATGGCTGTAAACCGCCCTGAGTCCTTCGGGAGAAGGGCGGGATAGAAATCTAATTATAAATAAATTATATATATATATAATATAATATATAATATAATATAATAATGCCCACACAGCATGAATAAACGAGATGATACCTCCCACCTACCAGCCATTTGGAAACCCGCCCTTATCGACAAACGAGTCCCTAACACAAAGAATGACGCAAGACCCACACTCGTGAATGCCACACAGCATGTCACCACCACACATCCATACAGAAAGCAAACTCAAACCCACACTGATAATGAAGCACGACCACGGACCAGAAGCCAGACCACAGCTGCATCATTAGAGCACAGCCAAGCTCCCAACCAATCAGTTCAAACCCCCACTAGCAGTTAAAAGAAAGAAACAGCAGCGATCATACATTTCTCCTAGAAATAGGAAGCTGTAAGCACCTAGCCTGATGATGACGAATGGGATTTCGTCGAAACGTCGCCAAGACACTTCCAATTTTACGCGGGAGAAAACCCGAATAACCAAAAACCTACATACAAACACCCGCGAAAACCTCAGAAAACATATATATATATAAAATAAGGGACATGGTGGCTTAGTGGGTAAGACGCTGAGCTTGTCGATCAAAAGGTTGGCAGTTCAGCGGTTCCAATCCCTAGTGCCGAGTAATGGGGTGAGCTCCCGTTACTTGTCCCAGCTTTTGCCAACATAGCAGTTCGAAAGCAGGTAAAAATGCAAGTAGAAAAATAGGGACCACCTTTGGTGGGAAGGTAACAGCGTTCCATGCACCTTTGGAATTTAATCATGCCGGCCACATGACCACGGAGACGTCTTCGGACAGCGCTGGCTCTTCGGCTTTGAAACGGAGATGAACACCGCCCCCTAGAGTCAGGAACGACTAGCACATATGTGCGAGGGGAACCTTTACCTTTACCTAATAATGGTCTCGGAAGAATTTTAAGAAACAAACTACCTTGCTTATTTCTAAGGAAGGGATTTCTTTAGCCAAGGACTAATTTTGTCCTAGTAGGAAAGAATGAAGAAAGATTTTGTTGAATTAAGGCAATGGGAAGAATAGGTTTTAAAATCATAGTATTTGGAGAGGGGGAAAAAAAACCCTGAAAGGATTTAAACATGCTGGCATGTTTGCAACTCCTAAGGAGATAATCCATTAGTTATAATGCAAAAATTTCTCTTTGAATGCAACAAACCAATAATTTTCTCTTTTAATCGTTTACTCTGGTTGAGACAATAAAGACGGCTTGTGTAGGAAGTTACGTTGGAAGCTTTGGCTATTTACAGCCCAACCGAGCAACATCAAAGGATCACCATAGCTTCATCCAGATAAATTCCTTCATATATCTTCCATTTGAATATGTGAGATCCAATCATATGTCATTCATATACTGTAGATCGCATCTGGGGCGAACCGATAGCAGCGGGAGGCTCCGCTCACCTGCCCGGATGTCTCTGTGCATGGGCAGAAGCATCACGCATGCACACACACCTGTTCGGTTTCCCCCTCCCAATACTCCCAACAAAAAGTCAGTCAAAGGCCTTCTTTTCAAGTTTATTTACATTTGGCTGGATTCCTTCTGGCACAGAGATGTTCTGGCCACGTCTACTCATGCGCCTGCCAAGTCTCTGGAGATAACTAGGAAATTATAGATAAGGCAAGAGTTACTCGTGAATATATTCTTCCCTCCATTGAAACAGTTTGCCCGTGCAAATTCACTGCTTTGTCCAAGACAAAAAGCCAGGAAGCTCTGCCTCCTGCTTTATAGCCCCTGTGGGTGTCACTCCGTGACTCATCATTCTTTGACCTTGTCCCAACGCCTCCTCTGCTGCGTGCACCGCTCACATCTGCGCAGTCTCTTATCAAGCCAAGATTGTTCTTGGGGCATTGCCAAATCAGAAGAAGGCCCGGGGGGAATCAGGCCTTGCCAGCCCCTCCTCCTCCTCCTGGGTGGGTGCCAGGGAGGGAGAGAGCCCAGGGGAAGCAGGCCTTCCCAGCTCCTCCTCCTCACTCACTGAATCATCCTTCTCCAGGAGTCCTGGGTCACAACACACACCCATGAGCAAACGGGTAGCAAAATTAAAACCCACTACTGATCGCATCGTGACTGGCAGGCTGTAAGCTGAGGGCATATACCGGCCCATGGGATGCTTAGATTTGGCCCTCAGGGCCACCCTGAAAACGGTACAGCCATGGTGTCTCTGCCAGTGAAAATAGAACTCGAGTGTCCCTGTGAAGCTCCGTTTTCAACTGTGCAGTCCTCTGCCAACAAAAACTGAGCTTGGCAATTTGGCAGTTTGATTCTCACCAAACTCAAGGTTGACTCAGCCTTCCGTCCCTCCGAGGTTGGTAATCTGAGGACCCAGATTGTTGGGAGCAAGAGGCTGACTCTGTAAACCACTTAGAGAGGGCTGTAAAAGCACTGTGAAGCGGTATATAAGTCTAAGTGCTATTGCTATTGCTATATACATAATATATACAACCACAAAATATACACCCTTGCCATTACAACTCTCTGGGGGGGTGGGGGGAGGAAAGCAGATCAACAGATCAGCCTGTTATTAAGAACACAGTAGCCTGCAATTACTGCAGGTTCGAGCCCGGCCCAAGGTTGACTCAGCCTTCCATCCTTTATAAGGTAGGTAAAATGAGGACCCAGATTGTTGGGGGGGCAATAAGTTGACTTTGTAAAAATATACAAATAGAATGAGACCATTGCCTTATACACTGTAAGCCGCCCTGAGTCTTCGGAGAAGGGCGGGGTATAAATGTAAACAAACAAAAAAAAATGAATGAATGGAAATAAATCCAGATATATTGTTCCTCAGTTACAAATTGAAAACTAAAAGCTGTGTGTTAGGATGGAAAGGAATCTCATTAAAGTGAAATAGTGAATTAAGACAGTGTTGAACTGATATATAACAAAATGCAGTCTTGCCTGGGCATGTTATTCTGGGGTGTTATTTTGTGCAGCTGTTGTTTCAAGCCCCAAATTCATGGTTGTGTACTGCAGGTACTAACAGATGTGCCAAAATACACCCCCGAAATTGTAGTTGGGTTATCCACAGATGGGGTTAACCATGACTATATATGACAATACTTTTTTAAAGTACCCCTATATCCTGTATAGATTTGCAAATAAGCTAATCCGAGGATAAGGGACCTTTGAATGTTTTGCCAAAATGCTACAAAAAATATGCCACCCGCAGATAAGCCAATTGTGGAAATGAAAACATATAAAAATGTCGAGGGGCGGCTTATCTGCAGGTGGCACATTTGTTCACGGCATTTTGGTTAAAAATTTGAGAGTTGGCTTATACAAGTTTGGACTTACACATGAATGAGTAGATGCAGTAATATTGGGAGTGATATTTCCATAATGTTTGCTGTATTCTGTGCATTTTTATTTTATATTTTATAATATTATTTTAGTTTATATTTTATTTTGTTATTTTATTTTGGTTTTTTTTATTTTATTCTATTTGTGGTCCTCAATTTACGACCACAACTGAGCTCAGCAGGCTAGCTCTAACTAGTAACTGGGGAGTGGTTACCAAAATGTCTTAGGATTACGACATATGACCTCAATGGAGCCCAACATTTCTCTGGCTAAGCGAGACAGTTGTTAGGTGAGTTTGGCCCCATTTGACCCCCTTTCTTGCCACAGTTGTTAAGTGAACCACTGCGGTTGTTAAGTTAGTAGCAGGGTTGTTAAATGAATCTGGTTTCCCCGTTGACTTTGCTGGTCAGGAGGTCGCAATAAGGGGATCATACGATTTTGGGATGCAGCAGCGGTCATAAGTATGAACCAGTTGCCAAGCATCAATGGATGGAAACTAATCAAGGAGAGAAGCAACCCGGACTTGAGGAGAAACATCCTAACAGTGAGGACAATTAACCAGTGGAACAGCTTGCCTCCAGAAATCGTGGGTGCTCCATCACTGGATGGTTTTAAGAAGAGTCTAAGAATAGTATAGGTTCTCCTGCTTGAGCAGGGGGCTAGACTAGAAGACCTCTAAGATCCCTTCCAGCTTATTCTATTCTATTCTGTTCTGTACTGTTCTGTTCTGTTCTCTTCTGTTCTGTTCTGTTCTATTCTATTCTCTGAATTTTGATCACATGGCCAACAGGATGCGACAATGCTGAAAAATGGTGATAAGTCACTTTTTTTTCAGTGTGGTTTTAACTTTGAACAGTTATCGAATGAACGGTTGTAACTTGAGAATTACCTCCATTCTAGTCTATCCTGTTCTGTTCTGTTGAGGCCCTGTCTGGCTTCTGATTAAACTGGGCTGAAATCCTTAAAAATTCAGAGCTATAAACAAAAACAAAAAAAGATTCAGGTATGTCTAGAATGCACACGCACACATACATAGAAAGAAAGAGAGGGAGGGAGGGAGAGAGAAAGACACACAGAGAGAACTTTTCAAGGACCTCCTGACAAACATCGGACTGGAAGCTGGACAAGCGCTGTGACATTGTAATGTGATGCTATGCACAACTACCCATAATATGCCCATTTATTCTTTCCAAGTACATACAACACATACTTTATCTAAATAAAGGTAACAGTGAGGGTTTCTTATGTACTCATTTTCTTTATTTGTATCCTGCCTTTATTATTGTTTTTCCAACAACTCAAAGCAGCAAACATATCCAGCAGATCTTCCTTCCTCCTATTTTCCTCACAACCATAATCCTGTGGTTTGGGTTTGGGTTTGGGAGAAAGAGGGAGGGAGGGGGGGCTCAAATCACTCTGCTACCTTTCAAGGGTAAGATGTGAAAGTTTGTCAAAATTGAGCCTTAACTTTCAGTGATTCACTTAACAACTGTGGCAAGAAAAGTCATAAAGTGGGGCAAAGCTCACCTAACAACTGTCTCACTTAGCAACATAAATTTTGGGCTCAATTGCGGTCACAAATCAAGGATTACTTGTAGTCAGTGGTGGGTTTCAAATTTTTTTACAGCAGGTTCAGTGGGTGTGGCTTGGTGGGCGTGGCATGGCTAGGTGGGTGTGACTTGGTGGGCGTGGCAGGGGAAGGATACTGTAAAATCTCCATTCCTACCCCACTCCAGGGGAAGGTTACTGCAAAATCCCCATTTCCTCCCGATCAGATGGGACTTGGTAGGCAGAGAATAGATGGAAGCGGGGCCACTCAGAATTTTTACTACCGGTTCTCAGAACTACTCAAAATTTCCACTACCGGTTCTCCAGAACTGGTCAGAACCTGCTGAAACCCACCTCTGCTTGTAGTCCTAAGACTTTCTGGTAGTCACTCTCCAATTATTAATTAGATCCAGCCTTGCATAGCTTTTCAAAACCAGCCAATGTTAACTAAATTATGCCATCTGCATGGTGACAATACTCCGGAGGCATTAAATTAATTCACACTTTCCCAACCTTTTTGGTCAAATGTTTTTCAGATATCCGGAAATCCCATTCTTTAATTCATTGCTTCAAAAGAACACCCTTCACTTTCATCCTTGATTTCCCACTTTTCTGGTTGTGCTACAGCATTCAGAAGGTAGCAACAATCCAGACAAGCCCTGCTATGCAACTTTGGAGCTGCAAATTAAGAGGAAGTTGAAATGGTGGAGTTTAAAGTCATTGGTGAAACCATTACTAAAGATAAGGCATGCTTAGCAGGCAAAATCAAGTCAGAAATGCAATAAAAAAATCACTACCTATGTTTTACGTAAATGCTCAGATGTTCCTCAAGCTTAATTTAAGGTGTTAACATTTGTAAGGTTGTGGAGTCCTAGATTGTCTCTGAGCTTGGTTATTTTCTTGCAGGCGTTTCATTACCCAACTAAGTAACATCATCAGGACTAGAAGGGAGTAGGGTTTAAAAACCTCCAGTGTTGGAGCATTCACAACTTCTGGAGACAAATTGTTCCTCTGATTAATTGTTCTCACTGTCAGGAAATTTCTCCTTAGTTCTAGGTTGCTTCTCTCCTTGATTAGTTTCCATCCATTGCTTCTTGTTCTGCCTTCTGGTGCTTTGGAGAAGAAGTTGATCCCCTTTTCTTTGTGGCAGCCACTGAGATATTGGAACATAGCTATCATGTCGTCCCTAGTCCTTCTTTTCATTAAACTAGACATACCGAGTTCCTGCAACCGTTCTTCATATGTTTTAGCCTCCAGTCCCCTAACCATCTTTGTTGCTCTTCTCTGCACTCTTTCCAAAGTCTCAGCTTCTTTTTTACATCATGGTGACCAAAACTGGATGCAGTATTCCAAGTGTGGCCTTACTAAGGCATTATAAAGTGGTATTAACACTTCACGTCATCTTGATTCTATCCCTCTTTTTATGCAGCCTAGAACTGTGTTGGCTTTTTCGGCAGCTGCTGCACACTGCTGGCTCATAGTTAAATGATTGTCCACTAGGACTCCAAGATCCCTCTCACAGTTACTACTATTGAGTGAGGTACCACCTATACTATACCTGTGCATTTTGTTTTTCTTGCCTAAATGTAGAAACTTTCTTTTAGATATCAAAGCTATTTGGAGCTTCCAAGGAACATATGTCAATCCTTTAAATTTTACTCACAAACGGACAACTGGTTCAGTTGTGTTAGGATCCCTGCTACTGGATTCTGAAAAATAACTAGCGCTTGTTTTATCCAGAACCATTTTTTTGTTTCCATGCAGTTGGTTGTATACCCCTGAGAGCACTTTAAAAGAATAAAGGCATATGAGTGATTGCCAGATGCCTGGTCAGGATAATTTAGCGTTAATGGGAAAAAAGAAACTATAGAGAGGTTGCAAATGATTTAAGAGGACAGGCCAAACATTCGACATAATCATGATAAACTGAAAGAGCTAGGCTGTCTGCAACAACACAACACTCCAGAAGAACAAATAAAAGCAGAAACAACTCCTAGGGAAGAAGAAACAAAGAGACAAATATTGCTCGTCTAAGGACTTCCGCAAAGATACACAACAGTGGTGTGTACCTTTCAAAAATTTTTACTACCAGTTCTGTGGGCGTGACTTGGTGGGCATGGTGTGGCTTGTTGGGTGTGGCTTGCTGGGCATGACAGTAGAAGGGTACTGTAAAATCTCCATTCCCACCCCATTCCAAGGGAAGGATACTGATAGATGGGGGCAGGGCCAGTTGTGGGTTTCAGCAGGTTCTGACCAGTTCTGGAGAACCGGTAGTGAAAATTTTGAGTAGTTCGGAAGACCGGTATATACCACCTCTGACTGGCCCTGCCCCCATCTATTCTCTGCCTCCCAAGTCCCAGCTGATCAGAAGGAAATGGGGATTTTGCAGTAGCCTTCCCCTGGAGTGGGATGGGCATGGAGATTTTACAGTATCCTTTCCCTGCCATACCTACCAAGCCATGGCCACCAAGCCATGCCATGCCATGCCCACCAAGCCACACCCACAAAACCGGTAGTAAAAAATTTTTACTACCCACTACTGGGTGGGTAGTAAACCCACCACTGGGCAGGGCCAGTCAGAGGTGGTATTTACCGGTTTTCCAGACTACTCAAAATTTCTGCTACCGGTTCTTCAGAACTAGTCAGAACCTGCTGAAACCCACCTCTGGTACACAACGTATTTGTCGTGTCCCACTCCCCCTCCGACGGCCGGGTCTGGGAAGTCTGTATCAAGCGTGGCCATGAAGCCTCTGCAGCTTTGCCAAATTCCTGTCAGAGTTTTCAGGGCAGGCAGGAATCCAAGGTGTGACTTCAGCAACCAGATGAGACTTTGCTTGACTCAAGGAATGCCAAACAGCAGATCCTTTATATAGGCCATGGGGTGTGACTCCATGACTCAGCACTTATCCAGGCCTGCCCCTCCCTTCCTTTTGCTGACATCGCCTCTCCATTCTCCGGAAGCGGGGATCCGTCCACTGTGACTTTCTGTCCTCCTGATCTGCTGCCCGCAATTCTAGCACGTGGCTGGCTTCGTGCTCACACGCTGCAGGAGGGAGGTTTGTTTGCTCATTCCTGACATTCTGTCCAGGCATGGTGCCAGGGCTGGGGGCTGGAGGCATGCCAGGCCATTCCTCTTCATTATCAGACTCTGACTCAGATAGCAGGAGATGGGAGGGGCCCGGCTGAGGAGAGGAGGGCAGGCGAGGCACAACAGTATTGAACAGGTAGCATGACGCTGCATCTGCTGTTTTTTACTTGACTTAGATCCTCGTGGGAGCAGTCTTATTCCAGATGAGGGCATACTTCCTCTAAAATGCCCTTTTAAAAGCAAGGGAAGACATGCTATCAATGAATAAACACAGTTGTGTTGTTGTTGCTCTTGCTTTTAAGTCATGAGAATGTTCCTATAAATAATACCTAGAAAAGTATCACTTTATAGGGCACAAGACAACCTGTTCCCTGTGTGGTCATCATTTTGAAGATGTTTTCTTACTTAAACATGGAGACAGAACGGCTGTGAGTAGACAAAAAAGAAAAAAGAGTAGCAGGAGCAAGAATAACTTTCGACTTCCTGCTGGCTTCCCCATTGAGTTTCTTTGTGGGAAGCTGGCAGGGAGCGGCAGAAATTCCCTTCCCTTCCCAGAAAACAGGTAAGTGGCTGCTGCTGGGTTGGGGAGAGAGAGGGACAGGGGAGACTGCAAAACTGACTGGGAACATTTCCAGAGTCTAAAATAATTTAATGTTTGTTTGTTTATTTAGTACACAGTTTTGTTCTATGATAAATAAAAATCCTTTGGGGTTGTTGTTTTTTTAAAGTTTAAATGCTTCCCAGATAAATGGTGCTGTATGTCTTGTCTAAAGAAAACAAAGACCAGGGATGACATGATAGCTGTCTTCCCAACACTTTCCCTCCCCCTTCCCTTTCTGAGCTTCCTTCCTTCCTTCCTTCCTTCCTTCCTTCCTTCCTTCCTTCCTTCCTTCCTTCCTTCTCTTTCTCATCTTCCTTCCTTCCCCTTCTCATTTTCCTTCCTTCCTCCCCTTCTCATCTTCCTTCCTTCCCTCCCTCCCTCCTTCTTTCCTTCCTTCTTTCCTTCCCCTTCTCATCTTCCTTCCTTCCTTCCTTCCTTCCTCCTCCCTCCTCCTTTCTTTCCTTCCTTCCCCTTATCTTCCTTCCTTCCTCTTCTCATATCCCTTCCCTCCCTCCCTCCCTCTCTCCCTCCCTCCTTCCTTCCTTCTTTCCTTCCTTCCTTCTTTCCTTCCTTCCCATTCTCATCTTCCTTCCTTCCCTCCCTCCTTCTTCCCTTCCTTCCTTCACCTTATCTTCCTTCCTTCCTCTTCTCATATCCCTTCCCTCCCTCCCTCCTTCCCTCCTTCCTTCCTTCCTTCCTTCCTCCCTTCCCCTTTTTATCTTCCTTCCTTCCCCTTCTCATCTTCCTTCCTTCCTTCCCTCCTTTCTTCCTTCCTTCCTTCCTTCGTTCCTTCCTTCCTTTCTTCCTTCCTTCCTTCCCTCCCTCCCTCCTTCCTTCCCCACAGAAAAGTATTTATTTCAAGCTGCTTTGTACAACAGTGAAACAGTTCCTGCCTGGATGTCACACAACAAATAATTTGTTTCCACTCAGGCTATCTTTAAACTGAAAACCAGGACATTACATTGAAATATAAATGATTTATTGACAGATATCGTACTGGAGGTCAATAAGCAGGAAAAGCTTGCAGAAGTTACAAGCTCTCTTTGTAGACATATGCAAATCATCACTTCCATTTCATTGGTTATATGATAATTACAGTTAATTAGCCAAGGTGCAATCGGACATTACGGTCAATGAGATTGCTAAGATTAACCTTACCGATTGAATTAATTCATGTGCACATTAAAATATATAAGGAAAGGACAGATAAAATGAGATGCTTTTCCTACACCTTTAATTTAAACAAAAGGACTGAGATTCCATAGCAAAATTGTTAATTTGGCTACAATGTTATGGGAAAAACCTCCTTTCCAGTATTTACTGGTTCCCAAGTATCTATTATTAACCTTCCTGGCTATGTTGTATTCTTGTGGTTAACACTCTCACTGTTTTATTAACAGTTCATTGTTTCCGGCAACATCTACGTGTCAGATTTATTTTGCTGACTGTCTTGCTAAATTCACAGCATGGTCTGTTCAATTGTTTCACTGGATTAGAAGCTAGAAGACAAGAGTTCGAATTCTTCTACAGGCACAAAACCTGGCTGGGTGATTTTCGGCCAGTCCCTCTCTCTCAGCCAGGTCTACCACACAGGGTTGTTGTTGTAGGGAACATCAGAGTCGGAAGCGTTACGTACTAGAACTAGACAAGCAAAGAGGAAATATAAATCAAATTAAAAATTGAATTTGATTTAAAAAAAATTTAAATTTAAAAAGTTTTTAAAATTTAAAAAACTTGCTGATGAATGTATATAGAATAGAATAGAATAGAATAGAATAGAATAGAATAGAATAGAATAGAATAGAATAGAATTTTTTACTGGCCAAGTGTGATTGGACACACAAGGAATTTGTCTTGGTGCATATGCTCTCAGTGTACATAAAAGAAAAGATACCTTCATCAAGGTACAACATTTACAACACAAATGATGATCAATATATCAATATAAATCATAAGGATTACCAGCAACAAAGTTACAGTCATATAAAACCTGCGTTTTGAATAAAATCCTCAACATTCATTCTGCAAACTGCAAAAGCTTGGTCAGGCACTTCACTTAGCCAAAAAAGCCTTCTGTTTGTGCAACTGTTGTTTTGTGACTAGGCACATCCAGCACGGCAATTATTTAGACAACTGGTGCAAGCCATTTTGTGAAAGAGCCCACAATAGCTTCTCTAATTGCAACTAGGCATACTTACCACTTCCATTTTCCATGCCAAGGTCAGACCTACCGTAAGTGGATGAAACTTGTATAACTTGGATTGGAGCAAGAATTTAGGGGTTTGTTGTTTTCTCATTCCATTTCCTCTTGATCTTGATAGCAAAACAAAAAACAAAAAAACAGAACTGATATTCCTCAGCTTTGGTAATTTTCAGATGTGTGGACATCAACTCCCAGAATTCTCCAGGCAGCAAACTGTTTTTAGGCAAACATTAAATTATTAATATAATAGATAGATGACAGGTTAATATAGCAGACAGACGATGGGTTAATAATTTGCAAATAAGAGTTTGAAATTTAAAAATATTGTGCCTGTTTTGCAAGGGGTGAAAAGCTAATATTTAGAATGGAATGGAACGGAACGGAACAGAACAGAACAGAACAGAACAGAACAGAACAACAGAGTTGGAAGGGAACTTGGAGGTCTTCTAGTCCAATCCCCCTGTTTAGGCAGGAAACCCTACACCACTTCAGACAAATGGTTGTCCAATCTCTTCTCAAAACCTTCCAGTGTTGGAGCGTTCACAACTTCTGCAGGCAAGTTGTTCCACTGATTAATTGTTCTAACTGTCAGGAAATTTCTCCTTAGTTCTAGGTTGCTTCTCTCCTTGATTAGTTTCCACCCATTGCTTCTTGTTCTGCCTTCAGGCATTTTGGAGAATAGTTTGACTCCCTCTTCTTTGTGGCAGCCCCTGAGATATTGGAACACTGCTATCATGTCATCCCTAGTCCTTCTTTTCATTAAATTAGACATATACAGTTCCTGCAACTGTTCATGGTATCTTTTAGCCTCCAGCCCCCTAATCATCTTTGTTGCTCTTCTCTGCAATCTTTCTAGAGTCTCAACATCTTTTTTACATTGTGGCGACCAAAACTGGAGGCAGCATTCCAAGTATGGCCTTATCAAGGCATTATAAAGTGGTATTAACACTTTATCTTGATTTTATCCCTCTGTTTATGCAGCCCAGAACTGTGTTGGCTTTTTTGGCACCTGCAGCACACATATTGTTTGCATGTAATATTGTAATATTGTTGCAATATTTTTATCATTATTCAACTAGACAAATATATTTATCAATATTCAACTAGACAAAGACAAGGACACAACTATATATGTGTTCCTGTCTTTTTCTTTTAATGTTTTGGGTTTTGTTTTTGTTTTGTTTTTTGTTTCTGTAAAAAAAAACTTTTTTGGGAGTTTTATTCAAACTCCCTTTGAATAAAAATAAACTTTTTCATGTAGATATAAAAAGAGAAATGTGGATACCGATATCTAGAACAGAGGTGGGTTTCAGCAGGTTCCGACCAGTTGTGGGGAACCGGTAGTGAAAATTTTGAATAGTTCAGAGAACCGGTAAATACCACCTCTGACTGGCCCCGCCCCATCTATTCTCTGCTTCCCAAGTCCCAGCTGATTGGGAGGAAATAGGGATTTTGCAGTAACCTTCCCCTAGATTGGGGAGGGAATGGAGATTTTACAGTATCCTTCCCCTGCCATGCCCACCAAGCCATGCCCACCAAGTCATGCCACGCTTACCAAGCCACACCCACAGAACTGGTAGTAAAAAAAATTGGAACCCACCACTGATCTAGAAGCGTCTGGGAAAGACAATATTCACTGAATCCTGGCTAAATACTGTTAGTGGGGGTAAAAGCAGAAAAACATGGAACTGGTGATAACCTAATTGGAAAGAACAAGGGAAAGGAAGAGAGAAGTTTGAAGGTGACTGGCTTTCAGTACAATTTTCTCCTCTGGTTGACAAGCCTTTTTGTATTTAGAGAGTGCTTCTTTGAAAAACTAGAGAAGTGACAAAGCAAAAAAAAAACCCCCCAAACCCAAACACCTTCAAACATGAAGACTTGGCGAGGCAGCAAAAATATCGTTTAGGAAGCCTGGTAAAAATTCTGAAATTCAGAACTGGAATTTGGCATCCTTGTTTTAAAAAGCCAAATCATCCATAATTAAGGCACCATGCGTTAAAAGTTAGGTGAAATTACACTAAAAGAGCTTCTCTTTTTAATTCAGTGGGAACAGACAAGATAGTGGGATGTTGATTATGTCCGAGTTTGTTGCAGCACACCCAATCAGACACACAATTATATAATTCTTCAGGATTCAACTACATAAGAAACTTCTTTATATACGCTACCATACAGCAGAAATCAGCATAAAAAATCAGGAACACAGAAGCGATATTCATAGAAGCAAGGCATTAAGGAGTAGAGAGATACAGAGGCTAATATATTGTACAGAGGCTGCATTTACAGAGGTCGAGCCAACTCTTATATACAGTTCAGCAAGTCTAAGCCACGCCCAGGCTCCAAACTGTCTCTTATGGCCCCATACAAACAAATACTATGTTTCAGTTTCCAAACAGTCTCCATTGGCTGATCTATTCCAGTCTATGAATGTTCATACTCTGACAGATTATGTGTTGATATTACTGGGTTTGGGGGAAGGCTTGCTTGTATTTTGTGGTCGTCTTTTTTGCAGTATCTTTAATTATGTGCAGGGCGGTCTTTCTAAATCGCATGAATGAATGAATGAATGAATGAATGAGTTTTATTTATTTAGTGTATGGCATATCATACAGGTAATCCTTGACTTATAACAGTTCACTTAGTGACCGTTTGAAGTTACAATGGCATTGGAAAAAAATGACTTATGACCGTTTTTCACACTTACGACCGTTATACTATCTCCATGGTTATGTGTTCAAAATTGAGGCACTTGGGAATTAACTCACATTTATGACCGTTGCCGTGTCCTGGGGTCATGTGATCCCCTTTTGAGACCTTCCGACAAGCAAAACCAATGGGGAAGCCAGATTCACTTAACAACCAGGTTACTCACTTAAGGACTGCTATGATTCACTTAACAATCGTGGCAAGGAAAGTCATAAAATGAGGCAAAACTCACTTAACAACTGTTTCTCTTAACAGAGGAATGTTGGGCTTAATTGTGGTCATAGGTTGAGGACTACTTGTATGAGAACCAAGACATCTGTAGGGGTGTCTGGCTGGACTTTTTGAGCAGGGGGCTGGACTAGAAGACCACCAGGGTCCCTTCCACCTCTATTCTGATTCTGAAATTCTAGATTCTATTGAAAGAGTTTTAAAAAAACAAAAACATTTTCCCCCTTTTTTTCCCCCCTCCCTCCCCCCCCCCCCGGCTTCCCGGGTCAATCACAAGGTATTGTTATACATAAACCAAACATAGAATAAAATTTTCCCTTCCAATCCAAATATCCACATCCAAAGCTTTTCATCTCCCAACCCCCTCCCCATTACATAAAATAACTTTCTAATTATTCAAAGGCAATCTGATATTTCTTAATCTGATATCTGTTTTGTAGATAATCAATCCATTTTTCCCATTCAATTAAATATCTTTCCTGCGTATTGTCTTTTAAAAACGCTGAGATTTTAGCCATCTCAGCCAAATTAATAACTTTCAGTATCCATTCTTCTATTGTAGGTATCTCTTCCTTCTTCCAGTATTGTCCAATTAACAGTCTTGCTGCTGTTATTAAATTCAGAATCAATTTAGTCTCAATCCCTGTACAATCTGTTATAATTCCCAAAAGGAAAAATTGTGGCAGGAACTTTATCTTCTTCTTCAGTACAGTACAGTACATTCTAGATTCTGATCTCAAATTTCAATCAGTGTGTTTACTCCGGGGAATGAAACCCTTAAATACCATTGCAATGGTGCCACAAATTTCTGTTGCTGAGACAGTTGTTAAGTGGATTTTGCCCCATCTTATGACCTTTGTTGCCTTCGTCATTAAGTGAATTGCTGCTGTTGTTAACTTAATAGCATGATTGTTAAGGGAATCTAGCTTCCCCATTGATTTTGCTTGTCAGAAGGTCGCAAATTGGCATCACATGACTTCAGGACCTGCAACCATCATAAATATGAGTCAGTTGCCAAGCAGAGGTGGCATTCAGCCATTTCGGACCAGTTCGGTAAACCAGAAGCAGAAATCGCATAGCCCACCTGCCTTGGCTCTATGCTGTCCTATTAAGGCATGTTTTTTAGGCTGGGCACATGTGCAGAAGGTGGATGCAAGAGCAAAGCACATATGCGCTCACATTTTTAGTGCTGGGTAAACCAGTAGGTAAATTATGTGAATCCCGCCTCTGTTGCCAAGCATCTGAATATTGATCATGTGACCATGAGGAGTCTGCAACAGTCGTAAGTGTGAAAAATGGTCATAACCAGGGGTGAAATTCAGCAGCTTCGGACAGGTTCTGGAGAACTGGTAGCAGAAATTTTGAGTAGTTCAGAAAACTGGCAAATACCACCTCTGGCTGGCCCCAGAGTGGGGTGGGAATGGAGATTTTGTAATATCCTTCCCTCAGGAATGGGGAGGGAATGGAGATTTTGCCACATCCTTCTGCCGCACCCACCAAGCCACACCCAACAAGCCACGCCCACAGAACCAGTAGTAAAAAAAATTGGATTTCACCATTGGTCATAACTCACTGTTTTCAGTGCCGTTATACCGTCAAACAGTCACTAAATGAACTGTTGTACGTCAAGGACTACCTGTACCATTGACAGTTTTTGTCTTGGTCCGACAGCCTTTCCCCTAACGTGAGAGATTTAGGCGTCCAGAAGATGCCTAAATAGAAAGAAAGCCAAAACAGTCATAAATGAAAAACTCCGTTTCAGAATAATTGGCCCTGAACTGAAAAAAAGTCACGAGACATTCGATCAACTTCCGAGCCAGATCGTAACAGGCCCAAAGCGCTGCCATTTTATTGTCATTGGCTGCAAATGAAAAAGAAAACAGCTGAACGCCAAGCCGGGTGGCAGACATGCAAAACGAGAATGGCCCCATTCTTCATTTCTGTTCATCGCCATTAATGCGCCACTCATTAATAAGAGCAGAAGAACGATCAATTTAAATGGAAAGCTCGGCCATCAACTTCACTAATGGGGGGGCAAAGGGGATTAAATCATCCTCGGCGAAGACTCAGAAATGAGATGCTTGCGGCGAACTTTATTAGGAGCGTGTCAGGATGTAATTTTTATTTTACATTTTCTCCATCTGCAGCCAAGATGAGATGCAGTTTTTGGCTCTCGAGCTCGGCAAATTATCTTGTCATCATTGTTATCGTAATCAAATCAGGAAGATGCATATTTCAGTTTTTTCTGTTTGCGGGGGAGCTGGAATTAGAAAACTGGGGGAGGGGGGTGGAAACATCTCGGCGGAAGGAAAGAGGAAATTTCCAAAACTTTCAGGACAACTAAGTCATATCCTGTCTATAGATGTATATCGTATACAGGTAATCCTCAAGTGACAAGAGTTCGTTCGGTGACCATTCAAAGTTACAGCAGTACTGGAAAAAGTGACTTGTCAACCATTTCTCATACACCTATAACCCATTACAACATCCCCATGATCACATGATGAAAATGGTGTTGAATACCACCTCTGGTCATAAATATGTTGCCAAGTGTCTGAATTTTCATAGAATAGAATAGAATAGAATAGAATAGAATAGAATAGAATAGAATAGAATGGAATGGAATGGAATGGAACGGAACGGAACGGAACGGAACGGAACGGAACGGAACAGAACAGAACAGGGTAGGGTAGAGTAGAGTAGAGTAGAGTAGAGTAGAGTAGAAGAGAAGAGAAGAGAAGAGAAGAGAAGAGAAGAGAAGAGAAGAGAAGAGAAGAGAAGAGGAGTGGAGTGGAGTGGAGTGGAGTGGAGTGGAGTAGAGTTGAGTAGAGTAGAGTAGAATAGAATAGAATAGAATAGAATAGAATAGAATAGAATAGAATAGAATAGAATAGAATAGAATTTTTTTATTGGCCAAGTGTGATTGGACACACAAGGAATTTGTCTTGGTGCACTGATTGCATATGCACCAAGACAAATTCCTTGTGTGTCCAATCACACCTGGCCAATAAAAAATTCTATTCTGTTCTATTCTATGAAAATTCAGACAGTTGACAACTGACTCATATTTATGACCAGAGATGGTATTCAGCCGGCTCGGACCGGTTTGGACGAACTGGTGAGGTCCGACGATCAGCTGGCCCTGCCCACCCGCCCCCTCTCTATCCTGTCCTTTATTTCCTGCTTTCTAGCTCATCTTATTTACTTTATTTATTTGATTTTTATACCGCCCTTCTCCCGAAGGACTCAGGGCGGTGTACAGGCAGCAGTAAAAAATAACAATACAATGTACAATTTAAAATAGAAATTAAGAAACTTATTATAATTAGCCTAGCATTTTAAAAATTTATAAAACTAAACCCCATTTAAAATAAATAACAAATTTAAGATCAATTAAATTTAAAATTTATAAAAATTAAAAAATTTAAGCCAGCCCCGCGCGAATGAAAAGGTGTGTCTTCAGTTCGCGGAAGGTCCAAGGTCAGGTATTTGGCGAAACCCGGGGAAGCCTGCTCCAGAGTGTGGAGCCCCACAGAGAAAGACCTTCCTGGGGCCGCCAGCCGACATTGCTTGGCGGACGGCACCCTGAGAAGTCCCTCTGTGAGAACGCATTGGTCGGTGGGAGGCATGGTAACAGCAGGCGGTCCCGTAAGTACCGGCCCTAAGCCATGGAGCGCTTTAAAGGTCGTAACCAAAACCTTAAAGTGCACTCGGAGGCCACAGGTAGCCAGTGCAGTCTGCGCAGGAGCGGTGTTACGTGGGAGCTACGCGAGGCTCCTCTATCACCCGCGGCTGCATTCTGACTAACTGAAGCCTCCGAGTGCACTTCAAGGGGAGCCCCATGTAGAGAGCATTACAATAATCCAAGCGAGAGGTAACGAGCGCGTGAGTGACTGTGCACAAGGCATCCCGATCAAGGAAGGGGCGCAACTGCCGAACCAGGCGAACCTGGTGGAAGGCCCTCCTGGCAACGGCCGTCAAATGATCTTCAAACGACAGCCGTTCACCCAGGAGGCCCCCTAAGTTCCCCCCCCTATCCTTTGGGGCCAGTAACTCCCCCCCAACAGTCAGCTGCGGCTGCAGCTGACTGAATCGGGATGCCGGCATCCACAGCCACTCCGTCTTGGAGGGATTGAGCTTGAGCCTGTTTCTCCCCATCCAGACCCGTACGGCTTCCAGACACCGGGACAACACTTCAACAACTTCATTGGGGTGGCCCGGGGTGGAAAAGTACAGCTGAGTGTCATCAGCGTACAGCTGGTATCTCACCCCGAAGCCACTGATGATCTCACCCAACGGCTTCATGTAGATGTTGAACAGAAGGGGCGAGAGGATCGACCCCCGCGGCACCCCACAAGTGAGGCACCTCGCGATCGACCTCTGCCCCCTGTCAACACTGTCTGCGATCGGTCGGAGAGATAGGAGGAGAACCACCGATACACGGTGCCTCCCACTCCCAATCCTCCAACCGGCGCAGCAAGATACCATGGTCGATGGTATCAAAAGCCGCTGAGAGGTCTAATAGGACCAGGGCAGAGGAATAACCCTGTCCCTGGCCCTCCAGAGATCATCCACCAATGCGACCAAAGCTGTCTCCGTGCTGTATCCGGGTCAGAAGCCGGACTGGAACGGGTCTAGATAGACGGATTCATCCAGGTACTGGGGTAGCTGTCGCGCCACGGCACTCTCTACAACCTTCGCAACGAAGCGAAGGTTGGAGACTGGACGGTAATTACCCAAAATAGCTGGGTCCAAAGAGGGCTTCTTGAGGAGGGGTCTCACCACCGCCTCTTTCAAGGCGGCAGGGAAAACCCCTTCCAACAAAGAAGCATTGATAATCCTCTGGAGCCAGCCTCGTGTCACCTCCTGAGTGGCCAGTACCAGCCAGGAAGGACACGGGTCCAGCAAACATGTAGTGGCGTGAAGCCTCCCCAACAACCTGTCCACGTCCTCGGGAGCCACAGGGTCAAATTCATCCCAAACAGACTCAACAAGACGTGCCTCCTCTCCCCCGCTTGGATCATCCCAATTTTGGTCCAGACCATCCCGGAGCTGAGCGATTTTGTCGTATAGATAACCACTAAATTCTCAATCGCGTAGCACAGCTGATTTTGAACAGTCACTTGCTGTTCTACTTACCGTTGCTGATGTGGAAGGTAAGCAGCTGAGCTTCTAAATGCTACGTTTTCAGCGCAAAGCGTGCGCTCACTGAACGGGTTTTTAAACCGGCAGCATTCCACCACCGTTTATGACGTTCAGTGTCTTGTGGTCACGTGATCCCCTGTGGACAAGCAAAGTCAATGAGGATTCACTTAACAATCGTGTTACTAACTTAACAACTGCAGTGATTCACTTAACAAGGAAGGTTGTAATATGGGGCAAACCTCATTTAACGACTGTCTTGCTCAGCAACAGAAAATTGGGCTTTATTGTGGCTGTAAGTCAAGGACTACCTATAGAGGTTGGTTTAGAACAGGGGTCTCCAACCTTGGCAACTTTAAGACTTGTGGACTTGAAGCAAAGCTGGCTGAGGAATTCTGGGAGTTGAAGTCCACAAGTCTTAAAGTTGCTAAGGTTGGAGATCCTGGTTTAGAAGAGTCCACAGGATATGGTCAAAAAAATCAAGATAGCCAGCATGATGGTTTGATGTAAACTCCACTTCTTTTTTTGTTTTACTACAAAAAAAAACCCGACTTGACTTTTTTTGACCAGATTTAGTTATGGGTTAGTTAGCTGTGGACAGCCTTAGTTAGGATTGTCCTATGTCTGGATGCAATATCTATGTTTTATGCCCAAACAACTACCGATTCCTATCCAGCGATAGCTCATTTCCACTGAACCTGGGGTGCCAGATGGAAAATGAGTGGCTTTATTACTTTGAAACATGATTTTATTTTGTTTATATCCTGCCTTTCATTTGGGCGGTCAAGATGGCATACACAGAATCTCTTCTCCTTCACAGTGGCTGTGAGGTTAGTTGGGCTGAAAGATTGGAACTGGTCAACTTGAAAATTTCAGAGAACTTCAAGGAATTTCCTCAGCCTTCCGATCTGGTTCTCTCCGGTATTGAATTAGAAGATGAACCAAGTAAAGGAAACAATGATAGCATGGGCCAAAAATTTTGGATACTCAATAGATCTAGATAAATGGCAACAGTTATGGGAGAGGAACTACAAATTAACAATGTCCACTGCACATAAAGAAAATCAATATAAAATGTTTCATAGATGGCATATGCCTCCTGAAAAACTGGCAAAAATGTTTAAAGATAAATCAGCTAAATGTTGGAAATGTCACCAGTTACCAGGATCTTATTATCATTTATGGTGGACATGCTCAGAAGCTAAAAAATTATTGGAATAAAATAAAGGTATGATTAGAAGAAATGACCGAACAACACATTGATTTAAAACCGGAGCTATTCTTATTGGGTATCGTCCCAGAGAAAACCAGTAAAGAAAATATTTATTTGATTATACATGTAATAAAAGCAGCACAAATTGTTTTTGCACAAAACTGGAAAACAGAGAAAATACCCTTGGAAGGAGAAGTTATTAAAAAAAAATTAGATTGTGCAGAAACGAATAGATTAACTTTGATGATCAAAGAAAGAGAGGATTCAGGATATTTTAAGATATTTAAAAGATATTCAATTTTACCATTGGTTAGAAAAAAGATATAGATAAGCAATTGATAGTTATGTAAGAAAATGGTATAATTAGAATATTGTACTTGTGAAAAAATTTGTAATAGATTAAACTGAAATGAAGGAAGAAGAAACAACATAAAGATGGAGCCACCAAGAAAACACCAAGATGTCACACGGAAGGAAGGACTGATGTATTCAATGTTTGTTTGTTTATAAAAAAAAATTAAAAAAGAAAGTTCTGGTTCTCTCCATTCCTAGTCTGACATCTTCATCACTATTTCCATCATTAAGTCATGACGGATGTAAATCAAGGCACTTACGTGACCAGACCTGATTTTAGGGTTTTTAGAGCAGTTGTTAAGTGAAGCCATTTATTCCTATGGCTGTTTTTTTTGCCAAACATTGGTCAACGAGGCCAGAGACTGGCAAAAGATGTCATAAATCATAGAATAGAATAGAATAGAATAGAATAGAATAGAATAGAATAGAATAGAATAGAATAGAATAGAATAGAATAGAATTTTATTGGCCAAGTGTGATTGGACACACAAGGAATTTGTCTTGGTGCATATGCTCTCAGTGTACATAAAAGAAAAGATACGTTCATCAAGGTACAACATTTACAACACAATTGATGACCACACAACGCTGCAACCAGCCAGGCAGGTGAGTCAGTTGCTAAATGCCTTAAATGCAGTCAGGCACATGTGGGGGCATGTGAAGCCATCAGAACTCCAGAACCGGTTCATATTAGCTTTCGGGGACGGGTGTCTATCATAATTCTGACTGTTCATCAAGCGAGGACTACTTATATAACCTAATGCCATGAAAATATTTACAGATCCCTCACATCCTGGACATAAACTGTTTCAACTCCTACCTTCAAAACGACACTACAGAGCACTGCACACCAGAACAACTAGACTCAAGAACAGTTTTTTCCCGAAGGCCCTCACTCTGCTAAACAAATAATTCCCTCAACACTGTCAAACTATTTACTAAATCTGCACTACTATTAATCTTCTCATCGTTCCCATCACCAATCTCTTTCCACTTATGACTGTATGACTGTAACTTTGTTGCTGGCAATCCTTATGATTTATATTGATATATTGACCATAATTTGTGTTGTAAGTGTTGTACCTTGATGAAGGTATCTTTTCTTTTATGTACACTGAGAGCATATGCACCAAGACAAATTCCTAGTGTGTCCAATCACGCTTGGCCAATAAAAAATTCTATTCTATTCTATTCTAATCTAATCTAATCTAATCTATTCTATTCTATTCTATTCTATTCTATTCTATTCTATTCTATTCTATTCTATTCTATTCTATTCTATGCTGTTTTGAGAATGAGGCTGGACCAAAGCCCCTGGGAAGTTTCCATGGCTGAGGTGAGATTAGAACCAGGATCTCTCCATTCCTAGCTGATCTTACATCATTATGCCACCTGGATTGTTGGGATGAGAAAGGAGGCCTGGTCAAAAGATCCCCAGGAAGTTTCTGTGCGTATAAGGGGACTAGAACTAGATATCAGCTTTGGAAGCCATACAAGGCCAAAGGCTTCCACACGCTGCGACTTTCTCCTATGTGGGAAAGTAGGAGAAGGGGGGTGGCATTGCTACAAGGGGCCATTAGAATTAATAACATTTTTCCTGCCGGTCAAGGTCAGGCCAAGACTGCATCTGGAGAAGGAGTGGTCGGAGTGATGCCTCGAGATGGGACGGTTGGTGATTGGAGCACGTGATCGGCAGAGGAGTCAAGGGGGGGCGGTGGTCTGGGGTTTTGTACTACTGAGGAAAAATCCGGATCGCCAGATTCGGAGTTTATCCAGCTGTGCTAGTAAAAGAACTTTGAAAGATGTTTGCCTCGGAGTCTTTTCTGCAGGAGGGGTTTTTCTGGAATGCTGACATTAGGGTCTTCATGCTCCTAGTCTGACTTCTTTGCCACTACAATACATCGGCTCTTGGACTAAGAGAGACGAACTATCCCAAAGTCTTGTATTGCACTTCCATGGATGGAGATAGATTAGCACCTGGGTCCAGTGGTGGGTTTCACATTTTGTTCCTACTGGTTTGCCGCACGTGTGCACCTTGCACGCATGCGCCCAGCCTTCTGTGCATGTGCTTTGCTCACGCACGCACCTTCCCTGCCTAACTAGGACAGAATAGAGCTGGGGCAGGGTGGGGTGTGGGGCCACCCGCGATCTCTGCAACCGGTTCGCACAAACTGGTACGAACCGGCTGAATTCCACCTCTGCCTGGGTCTCGCCATTCCTATTCCTATACCGTCACTGTCATATCACACTGCTTTTCCTGAATGACAGCCAGAAGTAGTTCATTCTTACTGTTGGATTGAAAGCAAAACATTTCCTACAGAGCTTCTTTTCCATGAGCTGCTGTTCATTTTCTGTACCCAGGGTATGGAAAGAGTAAATGGCCAATCAGAAATCTTCACGGTGCTATCAGGCTGGGCTTCCCTGAAGAAACTTAGAGCTGACCTTGAGGAAAGTATGAGAAAGATGTTAAGGGAGAAAAAAAAAATTACACAGACCTGAGATGGAGAATGGAACTCAAAATAATCCCACTGGGATTTTCAGACGTGGTATTCAGCCAGTTTGGATCGGTTCGGGAGAACCGGTAGCGGAAATCGCAGGTGGGCCCGCTCACCTGCCCCAACTCTACACTGTCTTATTTAGGCAGATTTTTGAGGCCAGGTGCATGTGAAGGAGGTACATGCGTGAGCAAACACACGTGTGGAAGGCCAGGTGCATGTGCTGAGCACACAGGCGCGCTCACATTTTCAGTGCTGGGCGAACCGGTAGGTAAATTATTACGTGAATCCCACCTCTCGTGATTTTGGTTAAGATGGGACTGAAGAAACTTGGACAGGCTTTTAAGATTCTTACAAAAATGCAGTAACTATCCTGGAATCCTTGCAGTGTCTTATTTCTTGACTAGCCTACCCTGAAGGGCTGACATCAGTCTTGAGAACTATTCCAAGTTTCTCTCTGTGCCCCATTTTATACTAAACAGAATCAAGACTGATAGTTTGAGCTCCTATGGATGATGTGACTTTTCCTGCAGGTTCTCCCCTCACCCCTTAAAGTCTGCCTCATTCATCGCCTATCCCCAAGGTTGGCTGCACATTTTTTTTACAGCTTCAGGTGGATTAATAATAATAATAATAATAATAATAATAATAATAATAATAATAATAATAATAATAATAATAATAATAATAATAATAATAATAATAATTTAATTTGTATACCGCCCTTCTCCCGAAGGACTCAGGGACTTATTTACAGTCAAATAAAAAACAATCAAGACACATACATTATTACTAAAAACAATAATTAAAAAACTTATTAAATTTGGCTCAAATTTTAAAATACATTCAAACCCTAAAAAACTAATTAAAATTTAAAACCCCATAAAATCATCTAAAAAATTAAAATTCAAGCCAGTCCTGCGTGAGAGAATAAATATGTCTTAAGTTCACGGCGAAAGGTCCGAAGGTCAGATAGCTGTTGAAGTCCAGGGGGAAGTTCGTTCCACAGGGTGGGAGCCCCCACAGAGAAGGCCCTTCCCCTGGGGGCCGCCTTAAAACAGAGCTCTTACTCAGATAATAGCTGGGGTGATTCAATTTTCTCTCATCCTTTACTGAAATGCCACTGTTACAGAACTAAAGAGAGGTATGGTTTCTCCTCCATATTTATTAACTGTATATTAACCATTCCGTTGCCCGTCTCTTCCTCTGGTGAGGTTTTCAGAAGCTTCTGTTTGGAGCCAACATATTTCTGGCTATGAGTCAGGAGTGGTGTTCACTTATCTTCGCTACAGTTCACAAATGTGAGCGTGCGCGTGTGCGCACGCGGTTCACTCGCATGCGCCACCTCCACGCCAGTGGTGGGTTTCAAATTATTTTATTACCAGTTCTGTGGATGTGGCTTGGTGGGCGTGGCTTTGTGGGCATGGCAGGGGAAGGATACTGTAAAATCTCCATTCCCTCCCCAATCCAGAGGAAGGACACTGCAAAATCCCCATTTCCTCCCGATCAGCTGGGATTCGGGAGGCAGAGAATAGATGGGGGCAGAGCCAGTCAGTATTTTTACTACCGGTTCTCCGAACTACTCAAAATTTCTGCTACCGGTTCTCCAGAACTGGTCAGAACCTGCTGAAACCCACCTCTGCTCCGTGCATGTGCAGGGCCTTCCGCCCATGCGCAGAGGGTCAAAAACTTGCATTAATGGGACATCCAGATGAGTGGGCGGCTTGAACCTGATAGAACTGGCTGAATACCATCACTGCTATGAGAGGTTTCTGTATCTGGGGGTTTACCATCTTTGACCTTGGATAGGGTTTCACTGCTCCAGATGGACAAGGTGCATAATCTGAGAATCTTCCTGGATTTTGTTACCACAATATAAAAACAAATTTTGAGACTCTAGAAAAAGTGCAAGGAAGAACAACAAAGATGGTTGGAGTGCTGGAGACTAAAATATATGACAAATAGTTGCAGGAACTGTGAATGTCTAGTTTAATGAAAAGGACTAGGGGTGACATGCTAGCAGTATTCCAATATTTGAAGGGCTGCCACAAAGAAGAGGGAATCAACCTATTTTCCAAAGCACTAGAAGGTAGGGCAAGAAGTAATGGATGGAAACTAATCAAGGAGAGATCCAATCTTGAACTAAGGAGCAATTTCCTGAACAATTAGTTAGAAGAATTAATCAGTGGAACAACTTGCCTCCAGAAATTGTGAGTGCTACAACACTGGATATTTTTAAGAAGAGATTGGGACAACCATTTGTTATATGGTTTCCTGTTTGAGCAGAGGGTTGGACTAGAAGACCTCCAAGATCCCTTTCAACTCTGTTATTCTGTTTAGGCTGCCAGGACTATATTGTTTGTCTAATATGTGTATATTTCTCTAGCATTGTATGCCATAGGCTTCAATAAATTAAATAAATAATGTTATTCTATTAATCCTTTTTGGGGAGCAGGTGGCATTTGTGACTAGGAAGCTCCAAATTTGTGTTGTGTGCCAGTTGCACCTTTTCCTGGATCAGGAAGTCCTTCTCTAAGTCACTCGTTTCCTAGACTACTGCCACACACTCTAATGGGGGTACCTTTGAAAAATGTCCAGAAGCTTCATCTGATGCAGAATGGGGCAGAATGGGCAAGTGGTGGGTTGCTACTGGTTCGGGCCGGATCAGGGGTGGCAGTGGGAGGCTCCGCCCACCAGCCCAGATGTCTCTGCGCATGCGTAGTAGCTTTGCATGCGTGAGCCTGCACATGCCCATGAGCAAACCGGTAGCAGCCAAAATTGAAACCCACTACTGGAATGGGCAGTTCTGAGCACCCCTCAGGACTGTGCATGTAACACCTCTGCAATGTCATGTGAAAGAAAAATTATTTTCAATATTGGAGGCATACACATATAATAGTGTTCAGAGATATCGTTGAGGAATGGCAATGGGAACTCGAACCAACATATCAATTGTGCTGTGTGTTTTTAATCAAATTCCCTACTGCCAGGAAAAGTTGTTACACTAGAACAGGCATCCTCAAACTACAGCCCATGGGTCGCATACGGCCCGCCAATGCAAAGTATTCGGCCCGTGGAGTGGTGTGATTAAGCCCCGCCCCTCACCGTGGGACTTATCTTCCAGCAAGCCAGCTGGGAGGCCAGCTGAGGACCAGCTGATGGGTGATCTCGCTGGTGCAGCCCTCGGTTTGTAAAGTACTGCTTTAAATTAAAAGTCTTTGAAAACAATTTAAACAGGAGCTTAGGAAGGAGAAAGGCAAAAAAATGGACTCTAAAATTGGCCACACCCATCCAGACCCATGACCACCTAGCCACACCCATCCAATCACATGACCACCTAGCCACACAACCACCCAGCCAGTCCACACACCCCCGTCCAACAGTCTGAGGGACTGTGAATCGGCCCCCTGTTTAAAATGTTTGAGGACCCCTGCACTAGAAGATGCTGTTACCGAAAAAGATTTGGACCAAAACTTAGCTGATATGATTATGGAGAACAATGGGAACAACAATTTATCACTGGATATACAAAAAAAGATCAAACGAAGCAATCAAAAAATTAAGAAGGAAATAAAATGGCAGTTGAAAGGGAGTAATGGGAATAATTTTTTCCTACTGAATTTACAAAAAAGGCTTGTTAAAGTTTTGAAGAAATGCAAGACAAGGGATAAGAGTTATTTGAACGGATTAAATAGCAATATTGTTTCATATAACAGGAAAGAACATAAAGTTGGCTTATTTAACCAGGGTTAAAATTTATTCTGAAGGGTTCTTTCTGGACTGGCTGACCTCTGGATTGGAAAAGATGTATATTAGATTTACTTATAGTGAAGAGTACACCGCACTGAGTCCTTCAGGAGAAGGGCGGTCTAGAAATCTAATAAATAATAATAATAATAAAAAAAAAGAGTTAAGGTATGGAACAATGATTCTATCTTTTTTAACTAACGTGTTTATTTCAAGGCTCTGTTTGAACTTTTTGCTGATACTTGGATTGGAAAAAGGTTGTTTAATGGACTTTTCTTTAAAGACTTTTTTTAATCCTATCTTTATTAATTCCATAAATAACTCAAGGCAGTGAACATGCATAAAACACCTTCTGTGTCTTATTTTCCCTACAATAACGATCCTGCAAGGTGAGTTGGGCAAGGTGAGAAAGTTCCTGGTACAAAGTCAGCAGCTGGCTTTCACACCTAAGGCAGGACTAGAACTCGGCCCTCTAATCAACTATTTCCAATTATTCTTAAGGGAGCTAGGGTGCTCCAGATCACGTTGGAGCTTGATAATGTGAAGCTTTGATAATGAAGGTAATGAAGATGGGGTAGACTTTAGCCTTGTTCTCTATTAGAATAGAATAGAATAGAATAGAATTTTATTGGCCAAGTGTGATTGGACACACAAGGAATTTGTCTTGGTGCATATGCTCTCAGTGTACATAAAAGAAAAGATACTATCATCAAGGTACAACATTTACAACACAATTGATGGTCAATATATCAATATAAATCATAAGGATTGCCAGCAACAAAGTTACAGTCATACAGTCATAAGTGGAAAGAGATTGGTGATGGGAACTATGAAACGATTAATAGTAGTGCAGATTCAGTAAATAGTCTGACAGTGTTGAGGGAATTATTTGTTTAGCAGAGTGATGGCCTTCGGGGGAAAACTGTTCTTGTGTCTAGTTGTTCTGGTGTGCAGTGCTCTATAGCGTCGTTTTGAGGGTAGGAGTTGAAACAGTTTATGTCCAGAATGCGAGGGATTACTGACTATGGATTCTCTCAGCTTTTTCAGGATTCTAGAAGATGAAGTTCAACACCGATAAAGGAGAATATTTGTAACTCAAAGTTGAAATGAGAACTCTTTGGAGCTCTCTGTGCTTGGTTGTTTTCTTGCAAACGTTTCATTACCCAAACTAAGTAACATCATCAGTGTACTGATGATGATGTACTGATGATTATGTACACTGATGAGGTTATCTAATTTGGATAATGAAATGTCTGCAAGAAAACAACCAAGCTCAGGAAATGCAACACTTTGGGAGGGCATCTCCCAGGGGTGGGATTCAGCTGGTTCGGACAGGTTCGGGCAAACCAGATGTTAATTTTAATCTGGTTCGCCAAACTGGTAGTTTACAAGGGCTGACTGACCCTGCCCACTGCACCCCTCCCCTCCCAGGAGTCTCCACATGGCTCATTTTAGATGCGAGGTAAGTGCAAGGCCATGTCGTGTCCCACTCCTCTGCTGACGGACGGGTCAGGGAAATCCGAATCAGGCGTGCCTCTGCAGCTCTGCCAAAGTCCTAGCAAAGTCCTCAAGGCAGGCAGGAGACCAGAAAGTGACTTCAGCAAGATATGTTCGACTTTGCCTGACTCAGAGAATGCCAGAAAGCAGATCCTTTATATAGGCCATGGGGTGTGGCTCCATGACTCAGCACTTATCCAGGCCTGCCCCTCCCTTCCTTCTGAGGCTGCCGCCTATCAATTCTTCTGAAGCGAGGGTCACTCCAGTCGGCAGCTGTTGGTAATTGACCTCCCTCAGGCTCACATGCTGTGGGGGAGGGGGAGGGGTCTAGTTGCTCCGTTTGTCTGAGCATGGAGCCAGGGCTGGGGCCGGGAGGTGCTTCCTCCTCCTCAGCCTGTCTGGGCATGGAGCCAGGGCTGGGGCCGGGAGGTGCTTCCTCCTCCTCAGCCTGTCTGGGCATGGAGCCAGGGCTGGGGCCGGGAGGCATACTAGGACATTCCTCAGCGTTCGGAAGCAGATAAGAAGGCCCCGGCTGCGGTGAGAGCGGGCAAGACACAACAGGCCTGAGCGGAGGCTCTGGGATTGTGAAAAACGGGCCTACCGGAAGTACCGGAAGTACTGGAAGTCTAGAAATGGGCCCGTTTCCGATCTCCAGAGGGCCTCCGGTGCCTGTGGGAGGCCGTTTTCGCCTTCCTAGAGGCTCGAGGAATGCCTCTGGAGCCTGGGGAGGGGAAAAAATGCTCCCGCCCCGCCGTGGTACAGGAGGCCGAGTAGCCACACTCCCATGGACATGCCCACCCAGCCAACCGGGCTGGAACTCATTGCTAAAAATTTTCAATCCTACCTCTGGCATTTCCAGGGCTCTTCCAGTTCTGGAATCCTATGACTTGGTGTGTGTCTACTCTTATAAGCATGGTGCTTATAAGAACCAGGTGGATTTGATTCCGGGAGGAAGAGCATACATTCTTATTTGCAGAATCACTAAGTGCCAATTTTGCAGAAAATATGACTTCTGTAACAGAGTTGTTAACGCTTGGAACTCATTACCTGACTCCATAGTCTCTAGTCAAAATCCCAAAATCTTCAACCAAAAACTGTCTACTATTGACCTCACCCCATTCCTAAGAGGACTATAAGGGGCGTGCATAAGAGCACAAAAGTGCCTACCGTTCCTGTCCTATTGTTCCCTTCATTATATCAAATTAATATAGTTGATGCATATGTTTTTTACTTATATATATATATATATATTCTTCAAGATATGTTGTTTTATCTATGACAATTGTTTGTGTATACTGTTGTGACAAAAAGAAATTAAAAAAAAAACTTCACTGTGATCTGTCTGGCATGAGTAAGAACCAGTTAGAGCAGGAAGCCAGGAAATGAGAAAGCTGGGAGAAGACCATGCGGTGGTTTATAAAACAGTTGTTTATTCATTTAGGAAGCCTGTTTGGAGAAGGTTCTACATAGGTATTAAAAAAAAAAGCAACATACATATATTCATGTTGGCACTTTTCAAATTATATCTACCTTCCCTGCCTCTCCCCGTTCTTTTTCATTGAGATTCCAATTTGCTTTTAGACTCTGTAAGCATAGCTGTGCTATTCACACAGCCCTAAATGAGAAAAGCCTTCTTTAAAAAAAATGCAGAGCAAGGGAGGGAGGGAGGGAGGGAGGGAGGGAGAGAGAGAGAGAGAGAGAGAGAGAGAGAGAGAGAGAGAGAGAGAGAGAGAGAGAAATATTTATTGTACTTGAGATTCCCTGCAAGCCACAATCGCAATTCTTGGCACATTGCCACCCTGTTTAAATAGGCTTATGTGGTTAATTCATCACTCCCTAAGACATGAGGTCTATTTTCTCATGATTATGTGGGACTGTAAAGAATCTTTTTCTTTATACCAGCAACCCAGAGAAAGGCCTGTAAGCTCAGAGACGGAAAAACTTGCTTGCTCACAGCAATTCAAATCCGTGGTCTTCCCAACCAGGCCTAGAAAGACCCATCTGAAATGTAGCAAGTAGAGTTTTAGGAATTTTCGTCCCCCTGAGCCAGGCTTCTCCGTCCTTTCAAAATATCCAAGATGAGATTTCAGACCCAACTCATCTGAAAAAAGGAAGGAAGGAGAGAAGGAAGGAAGGAAGGAAGGAAGGAAGGAAGGAAGGAAGGAAGGAAGGAAGGAAGGAAGGAAGGAAGGAAGGAAGGAAGGAAGGAAGGAGCAACTGATGGAGCTAGGTGCCAAAGCCCACTGCAACTACATCGCAAAAAAGGCTTTAAGAGTTGTAAACCTAATCTTGTGAAGCTTCTTCTCCAAGAGCACTACACTACTAACCAGAGCATATAAAACATTTGCTAGACCAATTCTTGAATACAGCTCGACCGTCTGGAACCCATACCACATTTTTGACATCAATACAATTGAACGTGTCCAGAAATATTTTACAAGAAGAGTTCTCCACTCCTCTGAATACAACAAAATACCTTATGCCACCAGACTTGAAATCCTGGGTTTAGAAAATTTAGAACTCCGTCGCCTTCGGCATGACCTAAGTTTAACTCATAGAATCATCTATTACAATGTCCTTCCTGTCGAAGACTACTTCACCTTCAATCGCAACAATACACAAGCACACAATAGATTTAAGCTTAATGTTAACCGCTCAAATCTTGATTGCAGAAAATATGACTTCAGTAATAGAGTTGTTAATACTTGGAATGCACTACCTGACTCTGTGGTCTCTTCCCAAAATCCCAAAACCTTCAACCAAAAACTGTCTACTATTGACCTCACCCCATTCCTAAGAGGTCTGTAAGGGGCGTGCATAAGAGCACAAACGTGCCTACCGTTCCTGTCTTAGTGTTTCCTTCGGTTATATCCAATTAATATAGTTATTACATACTTATGCTTATATATATGCTTATATATTATATAGTTATTTCATGCTTATGCTTATATATACTGTGTGACTAAATAAATAAATAAATAAATAAATAAATTTTGTTTTGAAAACTCCAGATAACCACTAAATATCATCAAAGATAGCAAAGACTGGTGATGTCAGAATAGCCTAACTTTTTGTTGCCATCCAGTGATCAAATCTTTACCAAAACAGCTCTTTTTTTTCTTTTAATCTTTAGCACTGCTAATTTCTCCATAGCATGGTTATGTCTTGTACTTGGGATTAAGCTCTTACAGAATACAGAATAACATGAGTTGGAAGGGACCTTGGAGGTCTTCTAGTCCAACCCCCTGCTTAGGCAGGAAACCATATACCCCTTCAGACAAATGGTTATCCAAACTCTTCTTAAAAATTTCCAGTGTTGGAACATTCACAACTTCTGCAGGCAAGTTGTTCCACTTATTAATTGTTCTAACTGTCAGGAAATTTCTCCTTAGTTCTAAGTTGCTTCTCTCCTTGATTAGTTTCCACCCATTGCTTCTTGTTCTACCCTCAGGTGCTTTGGAGAATAGCTTGACTCCCTCTTCTTTGTGGCAGCCCCTGAGATATTGGAAGATTGCTATCATGTCATTCCTGGTCCTTCTTTTCATTAAACTAGACATATCCAGTTCCTGCAACCATTTTTCATGTGCTTTATCCTCCAGTCCCTTAATCATCTTTGTTACTTTTCTCTGCACTCTTTCTGGCCTTATCAAGGCGTTATAAAGTGGTATTAACACTTCATGTGATCTTTGTTCTATCCCTCTGTTTATGCATCTTACGATTAGGTTGGCTTTTTTGGCAGCTGCTGCACACTGCTGGCTCATAGTTAAATGATTGTCCACTAGGACTCCAAGATCCCTCTCACAGGTACTACTATTGAGCAAGGTACCACCTGTACTGAAGCTGTGCATTTTGTTTTTCTTGCCTAAATGTAGAACCTTACTTTTTTCACCACTGAATTTCATTTTGTTAGATAGCGCCCATTGTTGAAGTCTGTCAAGATCCTTCTGTATCTTAAGCCTATCTTCTGGAGTGTTGGCTATTACTTGGTGTCATCTTTAAATTTGATGAGTTCCCATCTATCCCCTTGTTCAAGTCAGATGTTGAAGAGTACTGAGTCTAAAACAGAACATACTTCCCTCTATGTAGATGCAGTTCCATTGAGGAGTGCAATTGGTCAGCCAGTTATGAATCCATCTGATAGTGATGCTGTCAAACCCACATTTTTCTATTTTATCTAGTAATAGGTTAAGGTCTACTTTATTAAATGCCTTACTGAAGTCCAAGTAAATTATATCTACAGTATTCCTCTTGTCCACTATTTTTGACACTTTGTCAAAGAATGCAATAAGATTAATCTGGCATGATCTGTTTTTGACAAACCCGTGTTGGCTTTTGGTCATTACTTTGTTTGCTTCTAGGTGTTCGGTGATTCGTTGCTTGATTATCTTTTCCAGAATCTTCCCCGATATTGAGGTCAGGATGATAGGTCTGTAGTTTCCTGGATCTGTTTTTTTTCCCTTTTTTGAAGATGGGAACTACATCAGCTCTTTTCCAGTCCTTTGGCAGTTCCCCTGTGCTCCAGGATCTTTGAAAGATATAGTTCAGTGGTTGTGAGATCTCGTCTGCCAGTTCCTTCAGAACCTTGGGGTGTAATCCATCCAGTCCTGGTGATTTGAACTCGTCTAGGGTAGACAGGTGTTCACTTACCATTTTCTTCCCTATTTTAACTTGTGTTCCTAGTCTGCTTTTTGTGGTGCTGTTTTTGATCGGTTAGACTGTTTTTTCCTTTTGTGTAAAGACAGCTGAAAAAACCGAGTTCAGTAGTTCTGCTTTCTCCCTGTTGCTTGTCACTTTCTTGCCACTTTCTCCCAGCAATGGACCAATTGTTTCCTTGACTTTTTTCTTGTTTTTAACATGTTTGGAAGAAGGTTTTTTTTTGTTATTTTTTACTTTTGACGCAAGCCATTGTTTATTGTGAGCATTAACTTTCCTCACTTCATCTTTGCAGGCTCGGGCTATTTGTTGATATTCTGTCTTAGTTATGTGCCCCTCTTTCCACTTTTTATACTTGTCCTTTTCGTCTTTCAATTTGTCAGAAAATTCTTTATGCCGCCATGCTGAGTGGTTTTTTTTTTTGAGAGCTGTTATTTTTCTTCATCATTGGTATTGTGCTAGACTGCGCTTTTATAATCACACTTTTCAAAATTTCCCAAGCTTCTTGACTTGTTTTGCCCTTGAGGATTCTCATCCATGAAATCCTTCCCAAGCTCTCTCTGAGTTTATTGAAATTAGCTCTCTTAAAGTCCAAGACTCTTGCTAAATTCCGTATAATATATATGGTAAAGAAAAAGGGGGGGGGGGAGAAACCCTGTTTTGTCACTGCCTTCTTTCAAGATGTTTGCTCAAGATTTAAAACACAAAATACCAGGAGGTCTGATTTTAGACAACACAGAAAGGAAGGTCTTGAGATGTCACCTAGCAAATGGTTCGGTGGACGACTTCAATCTTACTCGAAGTTGTTACTTAAAAAAACACCCTCTATCTCTCCTTCTAACTATTTTAGTATGGAAATGATGGTAGCCCTGTTTGTGTTTACATGTCCTTATCAGTGCAAACCATTCCAGGGGGGATAGTTTTACAAGGCTTTTACTGTTTTCCAACTCCTTTGATTATATTGCTATCTCAGATCCCACAACACAGGCAGAAGCAGTAAGAATGGTGTTAAGATTGCCCGCTAGATAACAAGAGTTTGGTGACATGAAAACTGTTTTGAAAAAAATTCTCCCATTCTCATACTTTGCTCTCTTCTACACAAGGACAAGTGGATTGGTGTTTTCACTCTATTCCTTTCCTGTCCCAGTTGTTTTGTTTCCATAGCTATTTTATATACATACATATATATATATGTAGGTCTTTGGTTATTCGGGTTTTCTCCCGCGTAAAATTGGAAGTGTCTTGGCGACGTTTCGACGAAGTCTCATTTGTCATCTTCAGGCTTCAGCTTTGTGCTTCTGGGAGCAATGTGTGATTGCAGCTGTTTCTTCGGCTCTTTGCCATGCGCCATATCCATATCCATATGGCGGATATCCATATGGCGGATGGCAAAGAGCCGAAGAAACAGCTGCAATCACACATTGCTAGCTGAAGCCTGAAGCACAAATGCAATAAGCTCCCACCATTTATGTGAAAAACCAAATAAAACCTACATACAAACACCATGAAAACCTCAGAAAACATATATATATATATATATATATATATATATATATATATATATATATATATATATATATATATATATATATATATATATGTGTATGTATATATATATGTGTATATATATATATATATATATATATATATATATATATATATTTGTTTTCTGAGGTTTTCACGGGTGTTTGTATATAGGTCTTTGGTTGTTCGGGTTTTCTCCCGTGTAAAATTGGAAGTGTCTTGGCGACGTTTCGACGAAGTCTCATTCGTCATCTTCAGGCTTCAGCTTTGTGCTTCTGGGAGCAATGTGTGATCGCAGCTGTTTCTTCCTTTTAACTGCTAGTGGGGGTTTGAACTGATTGGGTGGGAGCTTGGCTGTGCTCTGATTGGATGGGGGTTTTTCTGTGCTCTGATTGGCTGGGGGTGTGTCCTGTGTTGGTGGGGGCTTGGTTGTGCTCAGTCTAGTCTGTGCTGCAGGGGGATTTGAGCTGGTGAGCTGCATAGCTGTTGTTTGGCTTTGTGGTCGTGCTACATCTTCATAGTGGGTGTCAGTCTGCTGCATGAATGGATTGGAGGGGTTTGAAATGGCTAATGTTGCAGCTGCGGTCTGGCTTCTGGTCCTTGGTCGTGCTTCATGATCAGTGTGGGTTTGGGTCTGCTTTCTGGGTGGATGTGCGGTGGTGACATCCTGTGTGGACCTTGTGAGTGTGGGTCTGGTGTCATTCCTCGTGTTAGGGACTCGTTTGTCAATAAGGCGGGTTTCCAAATGGCTGGTAGGCGGAGGTGTCATCTCGTTTGTTCATGCTGTGTGGGCGTTTTTCTATCTCAATGGCTTCTCTGATTATTCTGTTGTTAAAGTGTTCAGTTTTGGCGATAGTTCTGGTCTTTTTAAAGTCAATATCATGTCCTGTGACTTTAAAGTGTTGGACCAGGGAAGAAGTTAGTTCCTCTTTTTGAATGAGTTCTTGTGTTCTTCAATCGTGCACTTATTCTTCTGTTGGTTTGTCCAATGTATGTGGTGGGGCAGGCGGTGCATGGGATTTCATATACTCCTTGATTTTCTAACTCAATTTTGTCTTTGGGGTTTCTTAGGATGGTGGATATTTTTCTGTTTGTGCAGAATGCTGTCTTGATGTTGTGTTTGTGGAGGATCTTGCTGATTCTGTCTGTGGTGCCTTTTATATATGGGAGGAGGGCTGTGCCGTTTTCTTGTTCTCTGTCTTGGATTTTAGTGGGGGGTTCTTTTTGGATTAGCTTGGTAATCTTATTTGTTTGGAATCCATTGGATGTTAGTACGTTAGTGAGAGTGTCTAGTTCGGGTTTTAGGTGTTGTTCATCAGCTAAGCATTTTGTTCTGGAGATGAGTGTCTTGGCTACGGAGTTGATCTGTGCTGGGTGGTGGTGTGAGAGTGCGTGCAGATAGCGGTTTGTGTGTGTTTTCTTCTGGTAGATGGTGTGTCCTAGGGAGCCATTGGGTTTTCTATAGACTAAGACATCCAGGAAGGGAAGTTGGTTATTAAACGTCGCCAAGACACTTCCAATTTTACACGGGAGAAAACCCGAACAACCAAAGACCTATATATATATATATATATATATATATATATATATATATATATATATATATATGTATATATATATATATGTATATATATATATATATATATATATATAATTTTTACTTGTCCCAGCTTCTGCCAACCTAGCAGTTTCGAAAGCATGTAAAAATGCAAGTAGAAAAAAATAGGGACCACCTTTGGTGGGAAGGTAACAGCGTTCCGTGCGCCTTTGGCGTTGAGTCATGCCGGCCACATGACAACGGAGACATCTTTGGACAGCGCTGGCTCTTCAGCTTTAAAACGGATATGAGCACCGCCCCCTAGAGTCGGCAACGACTAGCATGTGCATGCGAGGGGAACCTTTACCTTTACCTTATATATATATATATACTGTATATATGGAATTATGCATATATTTTCGGACACTTTTCTCCAAATATAAGCCCCTTGAGAGGAATGTCCATTTTGTAGTAGATACATTTCCAGGAAGCTATTTTCTAGCAACTAAATAGAATATGATTTTGCAAGCTTTCCTTCGCTACTGGCACAGTATATCCATTACCATCAATGTGTGAAATTAGGCATTTTATAGATCTTGGTAGTAAATAGTAAACCTTGAGAAACTGCACCTGGAATACTGTACAATACTGAAGACTGAATACAGGTAGTCCTCAACTTACGACCACAAATGAACCCAAAATTTATGTTGTTAAGTCAAACATTTGTTTGTTGTGACCCAGGCCCCAGTAGGTAGTACGAAATTCAGTCAGTGTAAAAACAAACAAACTTTATTTGAACAGCTGAGAATTAGTTCATTTTCAGTGTAGTTCAACTAAATTAAAGCAAATTCCTCCCAACACAAATTCCTTAGTCCTATCACCAACCTTGATCCAATTAGGCAAACTGCCAAAGGCCTTTCCTGGCAAAAGTTCAGAAGATGCCAATATAAAACAAATGCAAGAAGTCGAAGCTATCAATGTTGTTTTCCAGCAAAGCCCAACGCCATTGCTGGTCTTTTAAGTTTTATGGGAGGGGCCAATCATCTCTTGGCCCTACTTCTGAGTCATCCTCTTTGCTTGAGCTGCTCTTGCCTTCCGGCAGCTCTTCTAATGCGTGCATTAGGAGCAGGCTCCTCCTATTCCTCTGCCTCACTACTGTCAGTCTCTGGAGGCTCTGGAGTCTGCACCTCACTTCCCGATGGCCCTGGCCCCACCTCAGCCTCCAATGCAGAGCCCTCATCGGGGCTACAACACTGTTAAGTGAGTTTTGCCTCGTTTTACAACCTTTTTGCCACCGTTAAGTGAATCATTGCAGTTGAGAGTGAGTAGCCTGATTATTAAGTGAATCGGGCTTCCCCATTGACTTCGTTTGTCAGAAGGTTGCAAAAGGGGATCACATGACCTTTGGACACAACAACGGTCATAAACATGAAACAGTTGCCAAGCATTTGAAATTTGACCACATGATCATGGAGTGCTGCAAAGGTCTTGACTGTGAAAAACGGACATCGCCATTGTAACTTTGAACGGTCACTAAATGAACTGTGGTAAGTCAAGGACTACCTGTACTGCACTTGGAATATTACAATGCTTGGAAAAAACACTTGGAATACTCCATTCAGTTCTGATCACCTCAGTATAAGAAAAGATCTTATGGGGAAAAAAAATACAATATTTAATTATCCATATTATCACAACAGAAAGAATAATGTACGCACAGAATTGGAAAAACAATAACATACCAACTGAAGATAATTTGATTAGAAAAGTTTTGGCATGTGCAGAAATGGACAAACGTACAAAGGAGATACAAGAAAAAGAGGAAACAGAATATTATATAGTGTGGGAGAAATTTATTTATTTATTTATTTATTTATTTATTTATTTATTTATTTATTTATTTATTTATTTATTTATTTATTTATTTATTTATTTATTATTTGCCAAGTACGTATTAGATAATATATATAAGGATAAGCATGAATTGAATACATAAAATGAATACAATTAAAGGGAACATTAGGACAGGGACGGTAGGCACGCTGGTGCTCTTATGCACGCCCCTTACAGACCTCTTAGGAATGGGGTGAGGTTAATAATATTTGTCGGGCTGTCACAAGCAAGAGGGATTCAAACTGCTGAACAGTCCTATACCATTTCAGATGACTGTCCAGTCTCTTCTTAAAAGCCTCCAGTGATGAAACAACTACAATTTCTGGAAGCAAGTTGATCCACTGGTTAATTGTCCGTACTTTTAAGCAGTTTCTCCTCAATTCCAGGTTGCTTCTCTCCTTGATTAGTTTCCATCCATTGTTTCTTGTCCGGCCTTCTGGTGCCTTGCAAAACAAGTTGACCCCCTCTTCTTTGGGGCAGCCCCTCAAATGCTGGAATACTGATAGCATGTCACCCCTAGTCCTTTTTATTCTCTAGACTGACCGTTTCAACTTCTGAATCAGGGGTGTCCATAGGATACGAGCATCAAGATGGTGGTCACAATGTTGTGATTAAAGTTCCCCCTTTTTGTTGTTCTGTTTACGTGTGTTGCATTCACACCATCATGGGCCATATATATCCACTTATTTTAACCATGTTCTAGGCATCCTCGCTCTGAATGATGAGGAAAGACAGGAGGGGACATGTTTTGGTTTATTGACAGGTGTTTTTTGAAAGTAAAATTGGCCTCAATTATGGATGTGTGAATAAATATGAGCCAGTTGCCAAGCATCTGAAATTTGATCACATGACCACCAGGATACTGCAACAAACTTAAAACTAAGGAGAAATTTCCTGACAGTTAGAACAATTAATCAGAGGAACAACTTACCTCCAGAAATTGTGGATGCCCCAACACTGGAAGTTTTTAAGAAGAAATTGGATAACCATTTGTCTGAAATGGTGTAGGGTTTCCTACCTGAGCAGGGGTTGGATTAGAACAGCGGTTCTCAACCTGTGGGTCGGGACCCCATTGGGGGTTGAATGACGATTTGCCAGGGGTCGCCTAAGACCATCGGAAATATGGGAAGTATACTTGTGAGTCGAAGAATCGCGCTCCAATGGTTGACTCCACAAGCCAGCTGCAGGCTCTTCAAATCACTAGCCGAATTTGGCTTCAGGTGCGATGAATTAAAAAAGAGAGAAATCTTTGCTCTGATGTCTCCCTCTCAAGCCAGCTGCAATCACTCCCAATCGCTAATCTGGCTTCAGGCGCGATAAACTTAATAGGGGAGCGGTCTCTGCTTTAATGCCTCCGTCCTCACGGCAATCGCAAGCAGTTCAGATCGCTAGCCAATACGGCTTCAGGCGCGATAAATTCAAAACGAAAATTTCTGTGGCTGAGCGAGACAGTTGTTCACTGAGTTTTGTCCAATTTTACAAGCTTTGTTGCCATCAAAGAGACTCATTGCAGTTGTTAAATTAGTAACCTACCTGGTTGTTAAGTGAATCTGGCTTCCCCATTGATTTTGATTGTTGGAAAGTTGCAAAAGGGGATCTCATGTTCCCAGGACACTGCAACGGTCATAAATATGAGTCAGTGGCCCAAGCATCTGAATTTTGATTGCATGACCGTGAAGAATGCTACACCGGTTATAAATGTGAAAAACGGTCATAAGTCACTTTTTTCAGTGCCATTGTAACTTTAAACAGTCACTAAATGAACTGTTGTAAGTGGAGAATTACCTGTACTTTTCTCATCACACACACAAGGCTAGTAAGACAAGCCTTATTGAAACCCTCCCCTCTGCACTCCTGATGTTACCTAGTTTGGTAATGAAATGTCTGCAGCAGGGGTGGGTTTCACATATTCTTACCACCGGTTCACCCCGCGCGGCTTCCACACATGTGCCCGGCCTTCCGCGCATGCACTTTGCTCACTCGTGCACCTTCCGTGCATGCGCCCGGCCTCAAAATCATGGCTAAGTAGGACGCCATTACTGTTATGGTCCATCAGCAGCCTACAGAGCTGGCAACAGAGTCGGACAGCGATGAGGCCATCGGGAAGTGATGTACAGACTCAGAGCCTCCAGAGACTGTAGTGAGGCAGAGGAACAGGAGGAGCCTGTTCACACACACACACACACACACAATAATAATAATAATAATAATAATAATAATAATTAATATTATTATTTTTATTATTATTATTATTATTATTATTATTATTATTATTATTATTATTATTATTTAATTTGTATACCGCCCTTCTCCCGAAGGACTCAGGATGGTTAACAGCCAAATAAAACAACAATCAAGACACATACAATACAATCAGAACATATGCAATACAAATTAAAAACAATAACTAAAAAACTTGTTTAAATTTGGCCCAATTAATTAAAATACATTTCAAAACGCTAAAAAACTTATATATTAAAAAACCCATAAAATCATCTAAAATTTTAAAATTTTAGGCCAGTCCTGCGCGAGAAAATAGATATGTCTTAAGTTTGCGGCGAAAGGTCCAAGGGTCAGAAAGCTGTCGGAGTCCTGTGGGAAGCTCGTTCCATAGGGTGGGAGCCCCCACAGAGAAGGCTCTTCCACTGGGGGCCGCCAGCTGGCATTGCTTGGCTGACGGCACCCTAAGGACTGCGCACGGATCAGTGGGAGGCACACAGTGGCAGTAGGCGGTCCCGTAAGTAACCCGGTCCTAAGCCATGGAGCGCTTTAAAGGTGGTAACCAATGTACTCCAGAAGGCAAGAGCAGCTCAAGCAAAAAGGACAACTTAGGAGTAAGGCCAAGAGATGATTGGCCCCTCCCATAAGGCTTAAATCAGACCAGCACCGGTGTTTCAGCTTTGCCGGAAAACAACATTGGTAGCTTCATCTTCTGCTTCATCTTCTGCTTCGTCTACATCTTGCCTTTATTTTTGTGACTTGTGAACGTTTGTCAAGAAAGGCCTTTGGCAGTTTGCCTAATTGGACCAAGGTTTGCGAGAGAATTGAGGAATTTGTATTGGGAGGCATTTGAGTTGAATGACACTGGGAATGAAGTAATTCTCAGCTGTTCGAATAAAGTTTGTTTGTTTTTTCACGGACTGAGTTTCTCACTACCTACTTGGGCTTGGGTTACAACAGTTACGTCCAGGCTGGTCCCACAGTCATTGCTACCGGTTCGCCCGAACTAGTCCGGACTCATTGAATAGCACCTCTGATCTTCAGAAAGAAAAGCAAAGTCTTGAACTTGAAGAACCCAACGAGTCACAGTGTCATTCCTGGCACGGTTGATAATTCAAAGTGTCATCTTTTCAGACTCAACTAAGCCCAGGGAATTACCCATGCTGTCTGATCTTCTGCCTTTCCCAGGACTGCTAATTCTACACTTTTATACCAAACACCAAAGGAACTGAGTTAAGTCACGTTAGGATAGATACTAGAATTGACAACCTGGAATCAATGGTGGCTTCAACTCAGGACAAATCAATTCCAGATTGTTTCCAAACTTCTGCAAAAGAACGAAAATTCAACTTTGCATTTAACCTTGTAAGGAACCTGGGAATTTGCTCTCGCAGGCCTGGCTGTTCTTCTTTCCTCTCTTATCACCATGGTAAATCGTATGCAAAAGAATTCGTGCGGTTTTGGGGAGGTGAGCTACGTATTAGTCCTTGGGGCATTTGAGTGGCTGGATGATGTTAATTAAATAGAGGGAAGGTAGTAGTCTCAATTATAGCTGGCCTTCTGAAGAGGCTGACTTTTCCTTCACATTGATGTGCCCACAATCCCTGTGAGAAATGCAAACACCAATGCGACCAAAGCTGTCTCCGTGCTGTATCCGGGTCGGAAGCGGACTGGAGCAGGTCTAGATAGACATCTTCATCCAGGTATTGGGGTAGCTGTCGCCACGGCACTCTCTACAACCTTCGCAACAAAGCGAAGGTTGGAGACTGGACGATAATTACCCAAAATAGCTGGGTCCAGGGAAGGCTTCTTAAGGAGGGGTCTCACCATCGCCTCTTTCAAGGCGGCAGGGAAAACCCCTTCCAACAAAGAAGCGTTGATAATCCTCTGGAGCCAGCCTCCTGTCACCGCCTGAGTGGCCAGTACCAGCCAGGAAGGGCACGGGTCCAGTAAACATGTCGTGCCGTGAAGCCTCCCCAACAACCTGTCCACGTCCTCGGGAGCCACAGGGTCAAACTCATCCCAAGTGGACTCAACAAGACGTGCCTCCTCTCCCTCGCTTGGATCATCCCAAATTCGGTCCAGACCGTCCCTCAGCTGAGCGATTTTATCGTATAGATAACCACTAAACTCCTCGGCTCGTCCTGCAAAGGGTCATCCGCACCTCCTGATGTGGGAGGCGGGTCACCCAGCTGGGCGGCGGGCGATTATCTGCCGGCGCAATGAGGGTGGAGGCGAGAGCGCCGCTTCTCATTGCCACTAGGTAGGTCCTAGAATAGGACCTAACTAGTGTCGATCAGTTCGGGCGACTGGACCTCCAGGTGCTCTCCAGGCGCTTCATCTCCCTCAGCCCCTCGGAGAACCAAGGGCCGGTCGAGATCTCGCGGGTCAGAGGCCGCAAAGGCGCGACACGGTCCAGGGCCCGCCGCTGCCTGTTCCCAGGCCACGACCAGTTCCTCAGTCGTGCCGTGGGCCAGTTCCTCAGGAATGGCCCAAGCTCCGTCAGGAACCTCTCAGGGTCCATCAGGCGCCTGGGGCGGAACCACCGTATAGGTTCCGTCTCCCTGCGGTGGTGAATGGCGGTTCGGAAGTCTAGGCGAAGGAGAAAATGATCCGACCATGACATTGGTTCCGTTACTAAATCATCTAATACCAGATCATTTAACCACTGTCCAGAGATATAAAGCAGATGCCTCCCCGTGTGCGTGGGGCCATCATTTACTCGAATCAGGTCCAAGGCCGTCATGGAAGCCAAGAACTCCCGAGCTGCCGTCGATGACAGCCAGCTGATGGCAGGTTGAAATCCCCATGACAATAAGTCTGGGGTCTCAACCGCCACAGCAGCAAGTACCTCCAACAGCTCAGGCAGGGCTGTGGTCACGCAGCAAGGAGCCAGGTACGCGATCACCAAGCCCAACTGATTCCTATAGCCCCACCGCACATAGAGGATTCACAACCGCAATCTGAGGAATAGTGGTCTCGGCTCTAGATCCTCCTTGATAACAACCGCCACCCCCACCCCTACCTTGGACCTCGGCTGATGAAATGCTCGGAAACCTGGAGGCACATCTCAACAAGGGGACCCCCTCTGGGCCCAACCAGGTTTCCGTAATGCCCATAAGGTCCGCGGACTCCCCCTGAATAAGGTCGCAAATCAGCGGAGCCTTATTAACCACGCACCGGGCATTACATAACATCAGCCGCAGATCCAAGCTCTGAGGGTCATGGCCACCCGAGGCAGGTAGGGACTGAGGGGCCGGAGCACGCGATCGCTTTCAGACATCGAACGCGTGCCCCCACAACTCGGTACGGCCCCTCCCCCCGCCATATCTGCCTCTCTCACTTACCGTACAGATCGACCATCCCTCTAAACTTGGAACGTCCTCCCCCCCTGCCTTCAGACAAGATGGAATACTGTCGCGAACTAGCACAGGGGCTGGATCCCTCCCCGACGGGTTCTCACCCCCACCCGTCGAATCCCTCCCCCCCTTAAAAAACCCTTATTTAAAAAACGATTTAAAAAACCCCACAGATTAGGGTATCACACTCTCCCCACCCCCTTCCTGGGTGGGTGGGCTGAAGGGTAGCAGAACAATGAAATCACACACAACTCCCTTTTTCTATGTGTACCATGACACTGCACACAAACCCCAAAGGGAAAGCTTGCCGTTCAACAGTACCAGGCGTGGGCTGCTGGGGTTTCGCAGGGGTTCGGGAGAACCTCTAGCTAAGATTCTGTGTAGTTTGGAGAACCCCCAAATCCTGCTCCTGGATGGCCCTGCCCTCCCCGTTCCTCCCCTCCCAGGAGTCTCCACGCGACCTGTTTTGGATACAGGTAAGTGCAGGGCGTGCGCGGAGGCTTGGGGAGGGTGAAAAAATGGGCCTACTGGAAGTTCAGGAAGTCTGTTTTCGGCCTCCGGAGCAGGGGTCTCTAACTTTGGCAACTTTAAGACTTGTGGACTTCAACTCCCAGAATCCTTCAGCCAGCAAAGCTGGCTGAGGAATTCTGGGAGTTGAAGTCCACAAATCTTAAAGTTGCCAAGGTTGGAGACCCCTGCTCCAGAGGGCCTCCAGAGCCTGGGGAGGCCATTTTCACCCTCCTGAAGGCTCAAGGAAAGCCTCCAGAGCCTGGGGAGGGCAAACACACACACACACCAGCCATGGTGCAGGAGGCCGACTAGGCCACACCCACCATGGCCATGCCCACCCAGCAACCAGGCACAGAACCCCTTGCTAAAAATTTTGAAGCCCTCCCCTGAACAGTACTATGATGTGGTACTGTAGTACCTCACGGCAATCATTACCCAGATAAGCAGAGAACAACCCCAGGATTAACACCAGGCCAACAATCAAACAGTAAACAATACCCCCAATCAAGAAACTACCAACACAGAAAAACAACTAAACCGCAACTGGACTGTTCAGTTCTGGAAAGGCATACAATATGAGCAGTCCGTAACTTACAACCATTTGTTTAATGACTGTTCAAGAGACTGACTAAATCAAAAACCCCAAAACCATCCCCTCACTTCTCAGTCGATCACATGCTCCAATCGCCATCCGTCCCATCTCGAGACAGCACTCCGACCACTCCTTCTCCAGATGCAGGATCAGCCTGATCTTGACTGACAGGAAGAATGCTATTATGTCTAAAGACAATCCCTCTACTAAATTCCCCCCTCTTACTTTCCCACAGATGAGAAAGTGGCAGCACAGAAGCTTCCGGCCCAATATGGCTTCCGAAGCTGACAAGTGGACTTAGTCACAACTAGATGTAGTTTAACTAGGCTTTGAATATTTGACAAATATCTGATCTAGACTGATTTCAATTCAGCATCAAAAATGAACTCGTAATTATTACTGGTTATCTTCAGCACTTGATAAAGAATGGCGGGTATTGTTTGACAGCATCTGATGGCAGCCGGCCAAATAGAATTCATTATTTGATTTAAAAAAAAAACACCTGGTGTCTGATATGCAGTGAGAATTACTGTTTGAAATAAGTGTGCAGAGCTCTGAAGGGGATCAATGAAGCTTTGAACAAAACATGCCCTTCAAGTACAAGCATAAAGCACTACTCTACTTCTGGAGGTTCGAGCTGATATGTTCAGAAGCAGAGATCAGAAAGGACCATTATCAAAACCCAGTTCAGCTGCTCTCAACACTGAAGTTGAAACACAAATGACAAGAAATCGGTCACCGTGTAAGGAGAAAGGCATGCAGGATTGAAGTTGAAGCTTGATATAAATAACATTTGGTTCCTAAATCCTGCGGTAGTTTATCACCTTCGATATTATTGCGCCTTTGATACCAGTATAAAAAGGGTCTCACTCGGTCAGTCTTTTTTCTTGATACTCATATATATGCTTATATATTGTACAATTATTTCATGCTTATGCTTATATATATACTGTGTGACTAAATAAATAAATAAATAAATAAATATTTATATTGCAAGTTCCTGGATGCAGGTTTGAAATCCCAGAGTACTGTGGTCTCAATCTCAGCAGATGTAAGATGTGGGGGACTTCAATTCCCAGAATTCCCCAGGCTGAGTTTGGACCACGAGTATCCTTAGAGGGGCAGAAACGCTGAAACAGAGCCGTGATGGCGCAGTGGTTAGGATGCAGTATTGCAGGCTGACTCTGCTCATTGCCAGCAGTTCGATTCTGAGCAGCTCAAGGTTGACTCAGCCTCCCATCCTTCCAAGGACAGTAAAATGAGGACCTGGATTGTTGACGCAACATGCTGACTCTGTAAACTGCTTAGAGAGGGCTGTAAAGCTATGAAGCAGTATATATTGTAAGTCTAAGTGCTATTGCTAAACATGCTTGATAAATTCACTCACAAACATCACAACTTATGTACTTGCATCAGAAATCAGACACAAATACTTAATCCTAGTATTTTCATGATGACATCATCACTTTTATATCACCATTGTGGCGTCATTGCAGCAAATGTTGTCCTCAACTTACAACCGGTCATTTTGTGTCTGTTCACAGTTATGATGAACCCCACAAAAGGTACTTGTGACTCAGTTCCGAAGTTCTGATGACCAGACTATCCTATAGACCAGACTATAATATATAAATAATAAATATATAAGAATCTAGAAAAGTAAAGCTATTAATATTAGACAATTTAATGTAAGTAAAGAAAAGGGGATAAGAAAGAAAATAAAATAACAAATGTGATATGGGGGGAAAGGTATAAAAGCGAGAGAAAACCACTAAGAAACATTGTTTAGAAATAAGAAATATTTATATGTTATACATTGTGTGTCTGTCAGATTGTGTAAAATAAAAAATAAAAAAAGATCATGGTGATTTGCTTAATGACCACCATGAAAAGGTCATAAAATTTGGTCAGTCACGTGACACCTCGCTTTACAGAAGTCCTGACTTACCACCCTAATGCGCAGGCTCTGCTAACAGTTGAAAATTGAGGATTATTGTACCTGTAGGCTGACTACGCAAATCCAGAGTAGAATGAAATGATTTCGGACATTTATTTATTTTGCAATCTTCCAGCTTGCTCTCTGATGAAGGTCTGGTCCCAAACTCAGATGCATTGGAAATGGTGCTAGGGCTGGGAATAACTGTCTAAGGAAGGCTGGAGAATATTGGATTTAGGATTTACTAGTCAATTCCAAAATCAAAGGGGTGCTTGCAATCAGCCTATCACAGTCTATGGAGATTCTCGGTCATCCAGGTCATAGTTGTCCCAAAGGTACTTTTTCAAGAGGCAACTGGACTTTCTAGATGTTGGAAGAAATGTCCATCCGGGTTTTTGTTGTTGTTGTTTTTGGTCACAACAGTATATACAATCATCAGCATAAAATAACTCATCATGAGATAAAAGTATATATAAGTAAAAGTATAAGTAAAAGTATGCATATAATATTATAATGAAGAAAACAATAGGACAGGAACGGTAGGCACTTTTGTGCTCTTATGCATGCCCCTTATAGTCCTCTTAGGAATGGGGTGAGGTCAATAGTAGACAGTTTTTGGTTGAAGATTTTGGGGTTTTGAGTAGAGACTATGTTGTGACCCAGGTTCCTGGACCCGGACTCCTGGACTCGGATGATTCAGAAAGTGAGGGAGAAGACCTGGCCAGCCCTGCTTCTCTTGAGCCCTTTCCCTCCCTGGCACCCACTCAAAGGGAGGAGGAGGGGCCGGCACAGCCTGATTCCATGGAGCCTCCTTCTGATTTGGCAACGCCCCAAGAACAGTTTTGGAGCGATGCAAGGTTACGTAGACGTGATCGCCGTGCGCAGCAGCGGAAGAGTTGGGACAAAGCCAAGTCATAATTGTCATGCAGTGACATCTGCAGAGACTATAAATAGGAGGCGGGACTTCCTGGTTTTTTGTCTTGGACAAAGTAATGAGTTGGTGCGAGCTAATGAATTGGCGCGAGCTAACTGTTTCAATGGAGGGAAGAATATATTCGTGAGTAATTCTGGCCTTATCTATAATTTCCTCGTTATCTCCAGAAACTTGGCAGGCCCGTGGGTAGATGTGGCCAGGACATGTATCTATGTAAATAAAAGGAAAAAAGGAAGGCCTCTGACGGACTCTTTGCTGGGAGTATTGGGGGAAGGGAAACAGAACAGACTATAGAGTCAGGTAGTGAGTTCCAAGCGTTAACAACTCTGTTACAAAAGTCGTATTTTCTGCAATCAAGTTTGAGGCGGTTGACATTAAGTTTGAATCTATTGTTTGCTCTTGTATTGTTGCGATTAAAGTTGAAGTAGTCTTTTACAGGAAGAATATTACAATAGATGATTCTGTGTGTTAAACACAGATCATGTCGGAGTCGGCAGAGTTCTAAGTTTTCTAAACCCAGAATTTCAAGCCTGGTGGTATAAGGTATTTTGTTGATTTTGGAGGAGTGAAGAACTCTTCTAGTAAAATATTTTTGGACGCGTTCGATAGCATTAATGTCAGAGATGTGGTATGGGTTCCAGACAGATGAGCTGTATTCAAGAATAAGTCTGGCAAATGTTTTGTATGCTTTGGTTAGTAGTGTAGATTTTTTGGAAAAGAAGCTACGTAAAATTAAGTTTACAACTCTTAAAGCTTTTTTTTTTTTGCTATGTAGTTGCAGTGGGCTTTGGCATTTAGGTCATTTGATATAAAAACTCCAAGGTCTTTGACAGGAAGGGGGTCGTCAGTAAGGTAATGTCCATCAAGCTTGTACTTGATATTAGGGTTCTTTTTACCAATATGAGCATTTACTGGTTGATATTTGAAGTTGCCAAGTTTTAGACCAATCGGAAACAAAGTCGAGGTCTTTTTGGAGGGTAGAAGTATTGTTAGTGGTATTGAATAGTTTGACATCGTCAGCGAAGAGAACACAATAACTAGAGATAAGGTCACAGAGATCGTTTATATATAGTATGAAGAGCGTTGGTCCAAGAACACTACCTTGGGGAACGCCACTTTTGACAGGAACAGGATTTGATAGAGCATTGCTCTATCAATGTTCAGTTCCAAGTGGTTTTATTTATTTATTTATTTATTTAATCATATTTTTATACCGCCCTATCTCCCAAGGGACTCAGGGCGATTTACAGCCTAGTAAAACATACATATATGTACAAGTTAAAACCCCAATTTAAAAAACTTATTAAATACGGCCGAATATTAAAACCACAATAAAATAATAAAACCCCGTTAAAACCAAATTTAAAATTTAAGATTCTAGTCCAGTCCTGCGCAGATAAATAGATGTGTCTTAAGCTCGCGGGGAAAGGTTCGAAGGTCAGGAAGTTGGCAAAGTCCTGGGGGAAGTTCGTTCCAGAGGGTGGGAGCCCCCACAGAAAAGGCCCTTCCCCTGGGCGTCGCCAGCTGGCACTGCCTGGCTGACGGCACCCTGAGGAGTCCCTCCCTGTGAGAGCGCACGGGTCGGTGGGAGGCAATCGGTGGCAGTAGACGGTCCCGTAAGTAACCCGGCCCAATGCCATGGAGCGCTTTGAAGATAGTTACCAAAACCTTGAAGCGCACCCGAAAGGCCACAGGTAGCCAGTGCAGTCTGCGCAGGAGAGGTGTCACATGGGAGCCACGAGGGGCTCCCTCTATCACCCACGCAGCCGCATTCTGGACCAACTGGAGCCTCCGGGTGCTCTTCAAGGGGAGCCCCATGTAGAGAGCATTGCAGTAATCCAGACGAGATGTCACGAGAGCATGAGTGACCGTGCATAGGGCATCCCGGTCTAGAAAGGGGCGCAACTGGCGAACCAGGCGAGCCTGGTAAAAAGCTCTCCTGGAGACGGCCGTCAAGTGGTCTTCAAAAGATAGCCGTCCATCCAGGACAATGCCCAAGTTGCGCACCCTCTCCATTGATTGTTTCATTGGTTCAGTTCCAAGTGGGGAAAAAGATACTGGAAACATAGAGACTAATTTGGAAAGATGGTTTTTAATGGTGGACAGGACCACATGGTTTGAGGTCCCGGGTTAAAAAAAAAAAAAGGCAGAGATGCTGAGAGTGCCTGGGTTTTATGCCCTCTCTGGGCTTTTGAATTTGAGCTTGTTTTCTGATTGGTTGTCAGACTCCCATGGAAGTATGCAGGGGTAACTTTGTAACAGTGGTGAAATTCATATTTTTTTTACTACCAGTTCTGTGGGCGTGGCTTGGTGGACGTGGTGTGGCTTGGTGGGCGTGGCAGGGGAAGGATACTGCAAAATCTCCATTCCCACCCCACTCTTGGACCAGCCAGAGGCCATTTACAGGTTCCCTGAACTACTCAAAATTTCCGCTACCGGTCCTCCAGAACCTGTCAGAACCTGCTGGATTTCACCCTTGCTTTGTAGGTTGTCTGTGTCCCAGGCCTGGTTGAGCCTTGCTGTGTGCTGATGTGATGAAGGGGCTTTGGGGGAATTCCTATTATGGCTGTGCCTGAAGGAGGTAGATCAGGGGTGAAATGCTCCCAGATCCGACCGAATCGCCTGATCTGGTTGTGATGGCGGCGGGTGGTTCAGAGAACAGGTAGCAAAATCCCTGCCCCCCTCCACCCATGCCCCCCTCCACCCATGCCCCCCTCCACCCATGCCCAGCTGAGCTGCGCGATCATCAAAGGCTTTTTTTTTACTTTTAAAATCATTTTTTTGGCCAAAGAAAAAATGCTTTTAAAAGTAAAAAAAAAAAGCCTTTGATGATTGCGCAGCTCAGCTGGGTGCTAGCCAAAAAACGGAGAGGGGGTTCGTTTTTCCTCCTAGCAGGCTTCCCTGAAGTTTCCCTGAAGCCTGCTGGGAGGAAAAATGGACTCCCTCCATTTTTTGGTTTGCCTAGCAGAGCCTGCTGGGAGGAAAAACAGGATGTGTGTGGGGGGTGGTTCGTTTTTGAGAGAAAGAGAGAAAGGAGGGAGGGAGGGAAGGAAGGAAGGAAGGAAGGAAGGAAGGAAGGAAGGAAGGAAGGAAGGAAGGAAGGAAGGAGGAGAGGAAGGAAGGAGTACAAATCTGGCACTAGTCGCAGCTTCAGAGGATAATCCAGGGCTGGAAAGGACCTGGCGGTCATCTAGTCCAGCCCTGCTCCAGCAGGACATTGCTAGTGAGTTTCTGTCTTTTGATCCACCGTCACATATCCACGCTCACCCAGTCACATGACACCGCCCACCAAGCCACGCCCCACCAAGCCATGCCCACAGAACCGGTAGCAAAAAAAAAATAGATTTCACCCCTGAGGTAGATCTTTGTTATGTAGAATAGACTGGCCCAGGCCTTAATGACTCATTGACAAAGGTGAGGGGGCTGAGTTTCTGCCTCCCTTTTAGGGGAAATATTCTGCCCTTTTAATATTTCCTAAAATATCTCATCTTCCTAGGAGAAGGGTGGGTGCTCACTTCCTACATGGGTTTTCTTTGAACACGTTTCGCTTCTCATCCAAGAAAGCTTCAGACAGATACAATGGGTGATGGGATTCAAGTAATTTAACAACCGTTCTCTGCCCTAAAGATTTCTTCCAACAACCACTTTGCCAAACTGCTCAGAAAGTTAACAACCGGTTCTCCCGAAGTGGTGCGAACTGGCTGAATCCCATCACTGGATACAATGCAATTTTGAGAGCTGAAGAGAGAGCTTGTTGGATGAGAAGCGAAATGTCTCCAAAGAAAAATCAGACAGTCCAGTTGCCCCTTGGAAAAATAACCACCTTTGAGACAGCCTCTCACTGGTCATCCCCAACACTGAATCTGTTGTGACTCGTCCTCACTCCTTTCCTCAGCTGGGCCCCTCGTGTCTCCAACCAGGCCTTTTATCAGACTCCGAGTCTGATAATGAAGATGAACGGCCTGTCATGACTCCAGCCCCCGGCCCTGGCCCCATGCCCGGAGAGGATTCCAGGAGTGAAAGGACAAGCCCGACAAACCTCACTCATACAGCGTATGTTCCTTTGGCTCAGCCTTCAGAGCAGGAAGCCAGCCAGGTGCTGGAATCACTCAGTCCTACTCCTTCTGACCCCTCCCTTTCCCAGACAGCAGATCCAGCTGAAGACAATTCACAGTGGGAGGACCCTCGCTTCCGGAGATCTGAGAGGCGACGCCAGCAGAAGGAGGGGTGGGGCAGCCTGGATAAATGCTGAGTCATGGAGCCACACCTCACAGCCTATATAAAGGACCTGCTTTTGGCATTCCAACCTTGAGTCAAGCAAAGTCTTATCTAGTTTGCTGATATCGGACTCTATCGCTGAAGTCACAACTTGGACTCCTGTCTGCCCTGATAAACCTCGAAGGAACTTGGCAAGCTGCAAAGGCTTCGTTGCCAAGTTTGTTACGGACTTCCTTGACTCGTTCATCGGAGTGGGAGTGGGACACGACAGAATCTTGGCAAGAGGGAAGAAAACTTTCCAATTCAACCACATCCTCCCTTCCTCGTTTCTCATCTCCCTTCTTTAAAAAAAACCCTCAAAAAGATGTTTCTTAGCTGTCTGATCTAAATACTGTTTCTTTTTATGGGGGGAAAAATGTCTCTCTTCCATGCTTCGCCTCATCCTCAACCACCAATAATGAGCTCTAATACATTCAGGGAAAGGCACCATATTTCTTTGCCCCAATTCCTTCTCTTTACACAATCGCATTACATCTGTCTCAAATTTGCCAGAGACATCTCCCCTGACAGGATCCATTTTTACTGCAAACTTCATTACATTCCGCCTGTATGAAAATCCCGTCTTTTAAATAAAATCAGAATTGAAGGGAATACCGTAGAGTCTGCGGCACCAAATCTCTGCGAGTTTCGCCCGCTTTATTCCTAAATGGCAATGGATCTTCTGAAAATTGCATCTTACTCTATTGAAAAACAGCAACAAAACAATTACCAGCATGGAAAGGCAATAGTTCAAAAGCAACTATATTGGTTTGTCTGAAATTCAGCATGTTGTGATATTCTAACAAGTCCGGAAAATGCCATTTGTAAAGAGGAGAAGGAAAAGGAGAACTACGCCGCCTTCGACATGACCTGAGTTTAACTCATAGAATCGTCTATTACAATGTCCTTCCTGTTGAAGACTACTTCAGCTTCAATTGCAACAATACATGAGCACACAACAGATTTAAGCTTAATGTTAACTGCTCCAATCTTGATTGCAGAAAATATGACTTCAGTAACAGAGTTGTTAATGCTTGGAATAAATTACCTGACTCTGTGGTCTCCTCCCAAAATCCCAAAAGCTTCAACCAAAAACTGTCTACTATTTCTAAGAGGTCTGTAAGAGGCGTGCATAAGAGCACAAGTGTGCCTACCATTCCTGTCCTATTGTTTCCTTTTGTTATATCCAATTAATATAGTTATTACATACCCATATTTATATATGTGCTTATATATTATATAATTATTTCATGCTTATGCTTATATATACTGTGTGACAAAATAAAATAAAAAAAATAATAAAAAATAAAAATATTTGCATTTTTCCAACCTAACTGGACAGCACGAGCACTTAGACTTATTTACTGCTTCACAGTGCTTTACAGCTGTCTCTAAATGGTTTACAGAGTTAGTATACTTCCCCCAACAATCTGGGTCCTCATTTTACTGGCCTCGGAAGGACGGAAGGCTGAGTCCACCTCGAGCCAGTCAGAATTGAACTCCTGGCAGTGAGCAGTCTGTTAGCTTGCAATACTGCGTTCTAACCACTGTGCCACCATGGTTCTTAATGAGAAAGTGGAGCTTCTGACAGACACAATTGTTAGAAGAACACAAAACTGGACTGAGGCATTTACAAACTGGGGCCTGTTGCCTGGAATTGATTAGATTGTCTCTGGACAGTCATAGATTTGATGCTGGTGAGTAGGGTGAGTAAGGTAGGGTAGGGTAAAGTAGGGTAGGGAAGTGAAGAGAAGAGAAGGTAGGGAAGGGAAAGAAAGGGTAGGGTAGGGCAGGGTAGGGTGGGGAACGGAAGGGAAGGGTAGGGTAGGATAGGGTAGGAAAGGGTAGACTAGACTAGACTAGACTAGACTAGACTAGACTAGACTAGACTAGACTAGACTAGACTAGAATAGAATAGAATAGAATAGAATAGAATAGAATAGAATAGTTGGCTAGATGCACACAAAGGAATTTATCCACAGGACAGCAGTACTCAGTGTACGTGCAAAACAAGAGAGAAAATAATAATAATGCTAAAAATGAGTAACCAGTTAAAAGGGGGAAATAGGAGGCAATATCAAAATAATAGAATAATAGAGTTTAGAACGAACCTTGGAGATCTTCTAGTCCAGCCCCGTACTCAGGCAGGAAACCCTATACCATTTCAGACAAATGTTTGTCCAATCTCTTCTTAAAAACCTCAAGTGATGGAGTACCCACAACTTCTGGAAGTAAATCATTCCACTGATTAATTGTTCTAACTGTCAGTGAATTTCTCCTTAGTTCTAGGTTGGTTCTCTCCTTGATTAGTTTCCATCCATCGCTTCTTGTCATCAATAATACTACAGCTACATTCTGTGGGTTAGTAGTCACTTTGTTTTGTCAACTGAGAGAATTAGGTGTTAATAGTTCTTCAGTTTAACAGCTTAGCTTAACTGCTAGCCAAATAGTTGGGTATGGCACTCTTTTCTACAATTTTTTATTTAGGGTACACAAAACAACTAAGTTGACCGATAGTCTGGTGTAGTGGTTAAGGTACCAGGGTAGAAACTGGGAGAGTATGAATTCTAGTTCTGCCTTAGACACAATACCAGCTGGTGTCACCTTTGGAAGTCATGCTAGGCCGGAGACTTCCTGGCTGCCACTTTCCAATGTGTGGGAAAGTAGGAGGGGGGATTTGGTAGAAGGGGCCATTAGACATAATAACATTCTTACTGCCGGTCAAGGTCAGGCCGAGCCTACATCTGGAGAAGGAGTGGCCGGAGTGATGTCTCAAGATGGGACGGTTGGCGATTGGGGAGCACGTGATCGGCAGAGGGGTCAAGGGGGTGGTGGTTTGGGGGTTTCTCTTACTGAGGAAAAACCCGGATCCCCGGGTTTATCCAGTTGGGCCAGTTTACCTATGCTAGTAAAAGAACTTTGAAAGATGTTTGGTTCGGAGTCTTTTCTGCAGGAAGGGGTTTTCTGGAATCCTGACAGCTGGATGACCTTGGGCAGAAGTGGTATTCAGCCAGTTGGGACCGGTTCACCTGAACCAGTAGTGGAAATCATGGGCGGGCCCGCCCAACTGCCCAACCGCCCTAGTTCTATGCCATCCGATTTAGGCACGTTTTTGAGGCACGTTTATTGCCATCCTATGAGGCACGTCTATGCCATCCTATTTAGGCACGTTTTGGGGCACATATGCGGAAGCCTGCATGCTCACATTTGCAAACTGGTAGGGAAAGTCAGTGAATACCACCGCTGACCTTAGGCCATCTATGAGATGACAAAAAAAAAAATACTAAATCAGCCTGAGCTTTGCTGTCTCTACTGCTGATCCCTATCCTGCCTCTATTGTCTTTGTTCCCTATCCACTACGAGTTACCTAACTTTACCCCCGAGTTAATGAGGGCACAAAATGTGACGGATTTTGTATGCCTTGAAGCTGCCCTTGGATGGTGTTGGAATAAGTGGAGAAAGATTACATTAACACCAGCAGAACTAAGGATGATATGAAGACAATGTGCTGGCAGGAAAGGGATATTGCTATAGCATGTTCGTGCTGGGGCGAGATCCACGTAAGGAAAGGCCATACATCTTCATTTCTTAATCACATCTGGATCTCTTAACTTGGGAAAGTCTATTAGACAAATGGAGAATCCACAGGGGAAAAATGAAATCCGTGCAGCATCTGAGAGAATATTTCCGCAAAAGAAATCCTGTCCTATTTTTAGGATGAAATATTTAATCTTGGAACATAGAACATAGAAACATAGGGCCGGAAGGGACCTCGGAGGTCTTATAGTCCAACCCCCTGCTCAAGGCAGAAGACTTCATACCATCCCTGTCAAATCATTGTCCAGTCTAATTTTGAAAACCTCCAGTGAAGAACCTCCAATCTGTTATCTTCTGATCTCCAACTATCTTGCTAAAAGTGGAAAAGCTAATTTTAAAACCACTTTTCCTTAGCTTGGCATTCTCCACAGGCATTAGGACTACAATTCCCAGAACTCCAGTGCTGAGGAGGAATTCTGGGAGGGGAAGTATCTGGAAGACTGAGGATGGCTGCTTTAAATCATTCATAGAACTCACATTGGCTAAGTTATAAATCAGGCATTTTATGTTACCCAAATTCTTTCCTCAGCTGATTCTTGGCTGTGAACAGTGTACATTCAGTAAAAGTCCAGGGTTAGAATACGTGATGGGGTGATAGATCAAAAGACATTTATCACCACTCCAAATTGCTTCTCTTGTATAATCAACTTATGATGGATAATTTTAAAGGATACACAAACAAATTATTATTCCCTCAAAAATTTGCAGTGTCCAATATACTGGATTTTAGCACCTAGACCAGAGGTAGTATTCAGCTGGTTCGCATTGGTTCACGCGAACTGTTGGCGGAAATTTGGCTAAGGTTGCCAAACCAATAGCAATGGCCACTAATAATAATAATAATAATAATAATAATAATAATAATAATAATAATAATAATAATAATAATAATAATTTAATTTTTATACCGCCCTTCTCCTGAAGGACTCAGGGCGGTGAACAGCCAAGTAAAAACAATACAATATATTACAATAAAAACTATTTAAAAAACTTATTCAATGTTGCCTAAATTTAGATATAAAATACATAATATAAAATAACCCCATTTAAAACCGAATTAAAAACCCCTATCAAGCCAGTCCTGCTCGGAAGAATAGGTACGTCTTCAGCTCGTGGCGAAAAGTCTGGAGGTCAGGAAGTTGTCGAAGTCTTGGGGGAAGCTCGTTCCAGAGGGTAGGTGCCCCCACAGAGAAGGCTCTCCCCCTGGGGGTCGCCAGCCGACACTGTTTGGCTGACGGCACCCTGAGGAGACCCTCTCTATGGCAGCGTACCGGTCGGTGGGAGGCACTGGCCACGACCCTGAACTGGTCCCCCAGACGCCGCTCGGTCACACCACCCACCATGTTCATCACTGCCATGTTCTTTGCACATGCGCATCCCATTGCCTTGCAAGTCCAATAGGATGTGCATGTGCGAAGAACATGGCGGTGACGGCAGCAGCATTTTCTGTGGAATCTGGTACTTTTTGGTGGCCTGCGGTTAGCTGCCACAGCCATCAAGTGGGTCTCATAGAGGTGGCTTCTTTTCCAGCCACTTTCCAGCAGCGACAGCTGGCTAGGGACCACTGAAAACTCCGGTCAGCTTGCCTTCTGGGCTCTGGACAAACTGCCGTGGAAGGTAAGCAGCATGAACAAAGAGGCGGTGGTAGGAGAGGAAGCAGGGCTAGGGCCGGGGCTGCTAAACGAGGGGAAACAGGGGCGACTGGCGAAGGGAGGGTGGGGGTAGATAGGTGGAAATTCCAAAAATTTTCCTACCTTTTCCTGTGGGCGTGGCTAGGTGGGGGGGTCATGTGACTGAGTGGGTGTGGGCTTGAGTGATGTCAAGTTGGCCATGCCCATTCAGTCACATGCCCCCCCCAGCCACACCCACCAAACCGGTAGCGAATTTTTTTGAAATCTACCACTGACCTAGACGTCTCTTGTAAATAGTGCATAAGAGCACCAGCGTGCCTACCGTCCTTGTCCTAATTGTTAAGTTCGGGAAGTAACGAGGCTGGAGACCAGGGTAGTGACAACAGCTCTTTAATATAGGGTGAACCCAGCAACCTTGCTGGGGAAAAACCTCTCCTTATATACTGTTTAACCGGCGGCTTCAACCAATCAGCAACGTGCTTGTTTCCCGCCAAAACATTTAAAGATACATAACACTCCTCCCCTCCCAGAAAACACTTTACCTATATTTACATATTATTTACATGTTATTTTTCGACGTAGTCACGCAAATAACCTGGGCGTCTCCTGATTCTTTCGGACCTGCGCGGTTCAGTTCTTGGGAGTGGGTTGAGCTGATCGGAGGGGCTGTTTGCTCCTCCCAGCTCTTTCGCTAGGCCATCCGGCCCTGGATTACTTGCAGACTCTTTTTCTAGGCCATCCGGCCTTGGATTACTTGCAGAGTCGTCCCTGCTGTTTCCAAAGGGAACCTGATGGCGTCGCTGGACCTCCTGGGACTCAGCTAAGTCTTGCGCCTCTCCCGGGTTAAAGTCAGCTGTGGGTTCAAATAATGTGTGGTCATGGTCTGTTTCATTTAGCTCAGATTGTTCGGCTATTCGTTTTCTTATTTGATCTATGTGGCGCCTCCATACTCGGTTGTCTTGTAACTCAACTAAGTATGACTTTGGACCGGTTGCTTTTATGATTTGCCCTGCCAGCCAACTTGGGCCGCCCCATAGTTGCCCACACTCGATCGCCTATGTCCATTCCTCTAGTTTTTCCAAGTTCCCCCTGGTAACCCTCTGGTGTGTACTGGGGATTTAAACGGTCTAGTGGGCACCGGAGCTTCCGTCCCATCAATAATTCGGCTGGGCTTCTGCCTGTTGCGGTGCTGGGGTTCTATGTTGGACCGCTAGAAAGAAATCTATTTTTGTTTGCCAGTCGCCTGGCTTGAGTCTTGACAATGCCTCTTTTGCGCTCCGCACGGGACGCTCTGCAAGGCCATTCGATGCGGGGTGGAAAGGCGCAGAGGGCATGTCGGATGCCCTCATCTGCCAGGTATTCCTCAAACTGTGTTGCCGTGAATTGCGGGCCGTTATCGGATACTAGCGTGTCGGGCAACCCGTGGGTTGCAAACAGGTGCCGAGGGCTGCGATTACAGCCTCGCCTGTCATGGATCTCATGAGAATGATTTCCAGCCATTTAGAGAAGGCGTCGACTACCACTAGGAAGGTTTGGCCGTGGAAGGGGCCAGCAAAATCAATGTGGATTCTCGACCAGGGCCCTTGGAGTTTTTCCCATTCCCTGACTGGGGCCGTTGGGGTAGTGGTCTGGATTCCTGACAGGCCAGGCATTTCCTACCTTCTCAGCAATTTCTGAGTCCATTAGGGCCACCACACATAGCTTCTCGCTAGCCCTTCATCCTTACGATCCCTGGGTGACCCTCGTGGAGGAGGTCCAATACCTTTGCCCTCAATTTCTCCGGGATCACCACTGATCCCCCATAGCAGGCACCCCTTGAGCCGATAGTTCCCCACGTTTTTACAAATTCCTTAAACGCCGCCCGCGCAGCGGCCACCCTCTTTGTACCCAACCAAGTACAGTTCTCAAGATAATGTCGGTATGATGCCGAGCCACCTCCTTAGATGTGACTGGGCCAGAGTCCAGAGAGTCAATTAATAGTATGGGCGTCCCGGAGTGGGGTCCTCGATTGCCCCTGGTAGTGGGCATCTGCTTAATCGTCCGCATGCCCCAACTCTTTCCTGGTCGATGCTGCAGTTTGTAGGAGTAGGCGGCCAAAAGATAGTCCATCTGGTCAATCGGGTGAAAGTGCCACAGGCGTTGGGTCGCCAGCCAATAACCCTAACAGAGGTCTATGGTCTGTAACAATTTCAAAGTCTCTACCAAAACGTATTCGTGAAACTTTTTACCCCTGACACTATAGCTAGGCTTCTTATCCAACTGGCTATAGTTCCTCTCTGTTGAGGACATCGTTCTGGAATAGAAGGCTATTGGGGCTTCTGTGCCATTTGGAAGTCTGTGGCTGAGCACAGCCCCACCCGTAAGGGGAAGGCCATAAACCAGCACCAATGGCAATTTGCTGTGATACTGGATTAGCAAGCTATTGCTCGAGAGTAGGTTTTTACTGCTTGAAAGCCCTAGCTTCCGCCTTCCCCAAGACCAAACAGTATTTTTTCCAGCAATTTATGTAGCAGCTCGGCAATCGTTGCCTTATTTTTTAAAAAGACCGCGTAAAGTTCACTAAACCCAGGAATGCCTGTAGCTCTGTTTTGTTTTGGGCGCTGGAGCCTTTCTTATTGCCTTGACCTTGCTCTCAGTGGGGTGAATTCTCTTGTCAATTCTGTAGCCCAAGAATTCACGGATTCTACCCCGATTTGGCATTTGTTCACTTTAACCTTTAGACCGCTGACCGGAAAATGCCCAGAACTTTTCTCAATCGCTCCCCAATTCCTCTAAATTTTCTGCCGATACCAAAACATCATCAAGTAGGGAACTACCCGGGAGCCCTTGCAGAAGTCGCCCATTAAATTTTGAAATATACCTGGTGCCACACTCACCCCAAACTGTAACCGGGTACACTTGAAAGCACCTCTGTGAGTCACAATCGTTTGGGCTTGGCTGTGTTGGCGTCTACGGGCAGTTGTTGATAGGCTTGTGCTAAATCTAATTTAGCAAAATTTGCCCTTGTCCCAACGAGTGCAGCAAGTGTTGCACCACGGAACTGGGTAGCGCTTTTGCAAGGCTTTGTTTAACGTTGCCTTGTAGTCAGCGCAGATTCTAACTGACCCATCTGGTTTCACTGGGGTGACGATTGGCGTCTCCCATTTGGCATGGTCGACTGGCACCAGTATCCCTGCCTTATTAGCTTGTCTATTTCCTTATCAATCTTGGGTTTAAGGGCAAAAGGTACCTCCTTGCTTTTAACCGGATAGGGGCTACCTGGGGTCTAGATTAAAAGAAATAGGGGTCCCCTTGTACTTGCCCAGGCAGTCCTTGAACACATCTTCGAATTCACTCATGAGTGCATCTTTAGGTTACAGTCACTTCTGTAGATGCCAGTCACTCCCATGCCCAATGCACGGAACCAGTCTAGTCCCAACAAACTTGGCAGGGTCCCTTCGACGATCGTGATGGGCAGGGTCTTCTTGTGTGGTCCGTACTCGACTCGGACGGAGGTGGTCCTCGAACAGGGATGCGATTCCCTTGGTAGTCGTGGACTCGTAGCCGTTGTGTTTGCAGGTGGCGCTTTGCTACTGTTGGCAAAGCTGCAAGAGTGTCCCAGGACATGATTGTGATCGCTGACCCGTGTCCACTTCTAGTCGGCACGGCACTCCTTCTATTTTGGGTTTGGTGAAGATTTTCTTCTCCACCCTGGTTGCGGCGCGGCCTATTACCACGGTCGTTCGGTTCAAGTTCGCGCCTTTTTTGCTTGAGCCAATCACGGGTCGCCTTGCCGATCCCGCGCTCTGATTGGCTGGTTTGAATTTTCGGCGGGAAGGTTGGGGTGCTCAACAGACTTGAGCTAGGTGCCCCTTCTTCTCGCACCGCCGACATGTAGCGTCCTTGAATTTGCATTGTTGACGCGGGTGTTGTCCTCCGCAACTTCCGCATTCCTCCCGGTCGTCTTTTCCACGTTTTTCGGTACGACAAACCCCTTCCTCATCCTCGCCGTCTGAATCGGTCTGGATCTCTTCTTGGTGCACCGGGGTTGATTTTGTGCTCGCCTTCGGTGTTAGTGGCTTCTGCAGGGTCTCCGCCGCTTGGGTGGACATTTCATGCACTCTGGCTTTGTCCAGAGCGTTTGCCAGCGTTAGATTGCTTTTCGATAGCAGCCGCCTCCGCAAACGCATGTCTCTGACCCCACGGATGAGTTGCTCTAGCAGCGCCTCGTCCAGGTCTCGGTACCCACAGTCTTTGGAGGCTTTCCGCAGGGCGGCCATGTAGTCGCTGATGGATTCGCCTCAGCTGTCGGCGCCTCCAAATTCAAAACGCCACACGATTTGGACGGCGTTGGCGAAATGGTTTTTAGCAGGGTTTGCAGAGTTTGCCACGATACCGATTGTACCGGCGTTGGCTCTGCCAGGGCTTCCGCGATGTCAATGACCTCGGACCGCAGTGGCTCAAGAAATATGCCCTTTGTGGTTGTCTGAACTCCTTGCAGTTCGCTTGCTTCTAGGAAGCTTTCAAACGGGTCATGCACGCTCCCATTTCTCTGGCTGGGTCAAACGCGCGGGCGGAGTGTAACTGGCCATCTCCGCGTTTCTGCCCTGGGTTTGCTGGGTTCGGTTCTTCCGTGCTTCAGCTCGGTTCTGGTGCTCCTTAGCCTCGAGATCCCACCTTCGTCGCCAGTGTTAAGTTCGGGAAGTAACGAGGCTGGAGACCAGGGTAGTGACAACAGCTCTTTAATATAGGGTGAACCCAGCAACCTTGCTGGGGAAAAACCTCTCCTTATATACTGTTTAACCGGCGGCTTCAACCAATCAGCAACGTGCTTGTTTCCCGCCAAAACATTTAAAGATACATAACACTAATGTTCCCTTTAATTGTATTCATTTTATGTAGTCAATTCATGCTTATACTTATATATGTTATTTAATATGTATTCGACCAAATAAAAAATAAATAAATAAAATAAAATAAATAGTTGTACATTATTTTAATCCTATGAAGTTAATGTCCTGTAGGTAGTCTTCAACATATGACCATTTGTTCAACTATTATTTGAAGTTATGATGGCACTGAAGAAAGTGACGAACTGCCAATCCTTTTGCTTATGACTGTCACCGCTTGTGATTGCATTTCAGGCATTTGGCAATCAGAACTATAGAAGAGAATATTTGCAGCTTGGGGTTGAAAAGAGGGATCCCTGGTGCTTTCTGAATTTGGCTGTTTTCTTGCAACGTTTCATTATCAACTAAGTAACATCATTGTTGTGTCTCGCCCGCTTTCACCGCAGCTGGGGCCTTCTTATCTGCTTCCGAACGGTGAGGAATGTCCTAGTATGCCTCCCGGCCCCAGCCCTGGCTCCATGCCCAGACAGGCTGAGGAGGAAGAAGTACCTCCAGCCCCCAGCTCTGGCTCCATGCCCAGGCAAACGGAGCAACTAGACCCCTCCCCCTCCCCCACAGCATGTGAGCCTGAGGAAGGTCAATTACCAACAGCTGCAGACTGGAGTGACCCTCGCTTCAGAAGAATTGATAGGCAGCGGCGACAGAAGGAAGGGAGGGGCAGGCCTGGATAAGTGCTGAGTCATGGAGCCACACCCCATGGCCTATATAAAGGATCTGCTTTCTGGCATTCTCTGAGTCAGGCAAAGTCTAACATATCTTGCTGAAGTCACTTTCTGGTCTCCTGCCTGCCTTGAGAGCTGCAGAGGCACGCCTGATTCGGATTTCCCTGACCCGGTCGTCAGTGGAGGAGTGGGACACGACAATCATCAGTACACAGCAGTGCATTGATGACATTACCTAGTTTGGCAATGAAATGTTGCAAGAAAACAGCCAAGCTCAGAAAGCATCAGGGATCCCACAATCAGAATTATTTACAACAGCTGCAATGACCTGGGGTAATGTGACCACTAATTTCAGCCTTCCAAGTAAAGTCAGTGAGGGAAGCTGGATTGAGTAACTACGTTGAGTAACTAGATTAAGCATGTTATGTGATGTACTTTGGGAATGAGGTAGGTCAAGCTGAAAGATTGGGCCAGGTCAATCGATAATCTCCATGATCAAATGAGGTCCTGAATCCAGGCTATTCACAATCCAGCACCACCTCACCAGTGGAGAATATGTGCCCACCCCCAGCAGTTTCTGGGCTGTAGTTCCAGCTTCCCCTTGATTATGCTAGTTAAGACTGATGTGAGTTACAATTTAAGAACTTACATTTAATTTAATGCCACAAAGAAGAGGGGAACAACCTATTCTCCAAAGCACCTGAAGGCAGAACAAGAAGCAGTGGTTGGAAACTAATCAAGGAGAGAACCAACCTAGAACTAAGGAGGAATATTCTGACAGTGAGAACACTTAATCAGTGGAACAACTTGTCCCTAGAAGTTGTGGGTGCTCCATCACTGGAGGTTTTTAAGAAGAGATTGTCCAAAAATGATATCACGTCTCCCACTTGAGCAGGGAGTTGGACTAGAAGACTTCCAAGGTCCTTTCCAACTCTGTTATTCAACATACCATGTTTCCCCAAAAATAAGAATAGAATAGAATAGAATAGAATAGAATAGAACAGAATAGAATAGAATAGAATAGAATAGAATTTTTATTGGCCAAGTGTGATTGGACACACAAGGAATTGTCTTGGTGCCTATGCTCTCGGTGTACATAAAAGAAAAGATACCTTCATCAAGGTACAACACTTACAACACTTAATGATAGTCCTAGGGTACAAATTTAACACTTAATGATACACTTAATGATAGTCCTAGGGTATAAATAAGCAATCAGGAAACAACAAATTACAGTCATACAGTCATAAGTGGGAGGAAATGGGTGACAAGAATGATGCGAAGATTAATAGTAGTGCAGACTTAGTCAATAGTTTGACAGTGTTGAGGGAATTATTTGTTTAGCAGAATGATGGCATTCGGGAAAAAACTGTTCTTGTGTCTAGTTGTCCTGGTGTGCAGTGCTCCATAGCATCGTTTTGAGTGTAAGAATTGAAACAGTTTTTCTCCAGTATGTGAGGGGTTTGTAAATATTTTCATGGCCCTCTTTTTGACTCGTGTAGTATACAGGTCCTCAATGGAAGGCAGGTTAGTAGCCATTGTTTTTTCTGCAGTTCTGATTATCCTCTGAAGTCTGTGTCTGTCTTGTTGGGTTGCAGAACCAAACCAGACAGTTATAGAGGTGCAAATGACAGACTCAATCATTCCTCTGTAGAACTGTATCAGCAGCTCCTTGGGCAGTTTGAGTTTTCTGAGTTGGCGCAGAAAGAACATTCTTTGTTGTGTTTTTTTGATGACATTTTTGATGTTAGCTGTCCATTTTAGATCTTGCGATATAAGACCAGGCCTTATATTAATTTTTGCTCCAAAAGACGCATTAGGTCTTATTTTCCAGTTATGTCTTATTTTCGGGAAAATACGGTACTAAATGCGTCCATCTGGCTGATGAACTTAACCAGGGTTCATTTGGGGGGTAGGGCTTATATTACGAGCATCCTGAAAAATCATACTAGGTCTTATTTTCCAGTGAGGTCTTATTTTCAGGGAAACACAGTAGAACACATCATATCAGATTCTGTTAATCAAAATCGTGAGTGTGAAGTTACTCTTCTCTATCATACTGTGTGAGAACATAGATTTGAGCAACCAAATGAAACCTAAGCAGTGGTCAAAAGTGCATCTCTGCTTTTCTCCAAAAAGTAGATGTTTTAAAATGCATTTTTAAATGCTCCCTTTCAATAAAATAAACCTATATATGTAAGACTTTCAAAGGCAAAAGAGATATAAAGTTTATATATGTGTGTGTGTGTGTGTGTGTGTGTGTGTGTGTGTGTGTGTTGTGTTTCGCCCGCTACCCCTGCTGTGGCCCGGCCCCTCTTATCTCCTGCTGGACGCTGATAGTTCAGAAGAATGTCCTGGCATGCCTCCAGGCCCCAGCCCTGGCACCATGCCTGGACAGGCTGAGCAAGACGAAGGGCCTGACGTGCCTTCAGCCCCCAGTCCTGGCACCATGCCCAGGCAAACGGAGCGACGTAACCCCTCCCCCACAGCATGTGAGCCTGAAGAATGTGAGGCCAGTCATGAGCTAGGATTGCCAACAGCTGGAGGCTGGAGAGATCCTCGCTTCCGGAGAGTTGAGAGGCGACGTCAGCAAAAGGAAGGGAGGGGCAGGCCTGGATAAGTGCTGAGTCATGGAGCCACACCCCATGACCTATATAAAGGATCTGCTTTCTGGCATTCTCTGAGTCAGGCAAAGTCTAACTCGGATTGCTGAAGTCACTTCCTGGTCTCCTGCCTGCCTTGAGAACTCTGATAGGACTTTGGCAGAGCTGCAGAAGCACGTTTGATATGGACCCGGCCGTCAGCGGAGGAGTGGGACACGACAGTATGTATGTATGTATGTATGTATGTATGTATGTATGTATGTATGTATGTATACCAACCAAGGAAAAGAGAGAGGAAAAAAACTTGGCTCCACAAAGCTTCCTTTCCAGTCCAGTTTACCTTAATTTCATGGTGCTATTGAAAAAGCCAAGAAGGAAAGTCGTCATTGGCTCCCTAAAGGCACTTAGAGAACCCGACCACGGCTAATTCTAAAATTCCATAAAGCCTTATCCTTTTAGAGTCTTAAGCCATTGCTGAAATAGTTGGGAGCCTTTCCAACTGCTAGATGGAGTCTTTTGGTTGCCATTTATCAATTTATCTTTCTTGGGAGGTTTTTGTGCATTACAGAAAAAACACAGAAAGGCATAAACAGGGGGAGGGAAATTACAGTAAAACAAAAAAAAATCCTTTTTTTCCTTTTAGTTCTCTTCTAATGTTCATGGGTCAAGAAAGCTTTTACAGTCTAGCTCTAAATGACAAAGAGGAGAACAAATGGAAAAAATTATCATTTCTTATAAAGAATTCTTACAATGAATCATATCCCCCTTTTTTTAATGATAGGAGTATTCCTTTGCTTCTAGGTGGCAATCGGTTCCATGGGTGAAAACAAAGCAACTGTTTTTGTGTGCTGAGATTTCACAAAGGCAGGAAATTGAATTTTTGTAGCATTTAGCTAGTACTACGACTTGCTGGATCATACCCTGCTAATGTTCAAATGCCAGGATATCCCAGAGCTCACTATAAAGCAGGACAAGTAAGACCTTATCATAGATTCCAAGTCTCTCAAATTTAATGCCTAGAATGACATCAAAGCCTAGGAGGGGAAGAGGGAGGGCACACCTCAGCAGAACTGTGCAGAGAAAGACTCTTCTTAGTGAACTGTAAGTTGCAAAAGAACAGCCGTTAATTGAAAACAAGGCTTCCATGTTCAATGACAATCTAAGAAGTTCCTTCTGTTGTTTAATTTAAATCATGGCGGGAGGAGGAGGAAGAGGGGAAAAACAGAAACAGAAGGGGGAGGGGGAGGAGGAGGAGGAGGAGATGAAGAAAGAGGAAGAGGAGGAGGGGAGGAGGAGGAGGAGGAAAAGAGGAGGAGGAGGAGGAGAGGAGGAGGAAGAGGAGAAACTGAAACAGAAGGAGGAGGGGGAGGGGGAGAAGAAGAAAGGGAGGAGGACAAACAGAAACAGGAGGAGGAAGAGAAGAGGAGGAGAAGGAGGAGAAGGAGGAGGGAGGACCAGGAGGAGGAGAAGAGGAGGAGGAGAAACAGAAACAGAAGCAGGAGGGGGAGGGGGAGAAGAAGAAGAAAGGAGGAGGAGGAAGAGGAAGAGGAGGAGGAGAAGAGGAGGAGGAGGAGGAGGAGGAGAAACAGAAACAGGAGGGGGAGAAGAAGAAGAGAAGGAGGACAAATAGAAACAGGAGGAGGAGGAGGAGAGGAGGAGCAGGAGGAGGAGGAGAGGAGGAGGAGGAGAGGAGGAGCAGGAGGAGGAGGAGGAGGAGGAGAAACAGAAACGGAAGCAGAAGCAGAAGGGGAGGGAGGAGGAGGAGAAGAAGAGGTGGTGGAGGAGGAGGAGGAGGAGGAGGAGGAGGAGGAGGAGAAACAGAAACGGAAGCAGAAGGGGGAGGAGGAGAGGAGGAGCAGGAGGAGGAGGACTAGGAGGAGGAGGAGGAGAAGAGAGGAGGAGGAGGAGGAGGAGGAGAAGGAGGAGGAGGAGGAGGAGGAGGAGGAGGAGGAGGAGGAGGAGGAGGAGGAGAAGAAGAAGGAGAAGGAGAAGGAGAAGGAGAAGGAGAAGGAGAAGGAGAAGGAGAAGAAGAAGAAGATGATTTCAACTATGATTGAAAGGGTTAACTGAAGAACTCTTTGGCCACAAAAGGAGCATAGCTCTCATTGTCCCCATACTTTCAAGTGAAGTACCTATGACCTCACTTGGCCTCTGGGTCAACCACTGTGAATGAGGCAGCAGATGCAGGCAATAACTCAGTGAATGGAAAACCAGCCTTTAGAAGTACTTCACAATGGGAAGCAGACAGCATGAAATAAAGTAGATTACTCTTTTTCTTTTTCTTTTTTGCCTAGTGGTACTGAGAGGGACTGGTGTCCACCAACTGCAGGGTCCCATGGCGAGCATCTCAAATTCCTCAAAGGGAAGATTTTTCAATATTAAATCCTACTATGGTTATGGAACTACAGTCAAGGGAATAATCGCCACTTAATAGGCCACTTTATTTTTTGCCTTCAAAGCCAGGTATGTAAATTGCATGGAGTCCCTGACTGTCTTTCTGAATAAAGCAGTCCTTTTTTCTGGTTGTTATTCCATAAGATTGGTTCTTTAAGGGTGACCGAGCTCTAGTAGGTCAATTCAGTAAGTGAATTAATTCAACAAATTAAGCACGCTAGGTAAAATCAGCTCATGATGATTTAGTGTTGACTGTAAACAACTTCCCTGGTATATGTATGTACAGGTAGTCCTTGACCTACAACCATTCACTTAGTGACTCCTCAAAGTTACAATGACACTGAAAAAAGTGACTTATGAATGGGAGTGGAGTGGAGTGGAGTGGAAGAGAAAAGAGGAGAGGAGAGGAGAGGAGAAGAGAAGAGAAGAGACGAGACGAGACGAGACGAGACGAGACGAGAAGAGAAGAGAAGAGAAGAGAAGAGAAGAGAAGAGAAGAGAAGAGTTGGAAGGGACCTTGGAGGTCTTCTAGTCCAATCCCAAAACCAGGGGTGAAATGCTCCCGGATCGGACCGGCTTGCGTGATTCAGTAGCGATGGCGGCTGCTGGTTTGGAGGACCGGTAGCAAAAATCCCTGGCCCCGCCCCCCTGCCTCTGCTGAGCCGCACCATCTGCAGAGGTTTTTTTTTTACTTTTAAAAGCCGGTTTTGCTTCAGCCGAAACAGGCCTTTAAAAGTAAAAAAAAGCCTTTGAGGATCCCGCCCCTCAGCTGAGATCGGCAGAGACTTTAAACTTAAAAAAAAAATTAAAGTCTCCTCTGGCGATCTCACCTGAGTTCCTCATCAGCAGAACCTTACTTGTACTCTTACTTGTAGAAAACATGTTTTCTACAAGTAAGAGTAGAGATTCTAAGGCACTTACCTGATTACTGATGAACGCATGGCTCTTTTTCCAGCCCGAAAGCAGTTTCACTTTCAGCCAGACAGAATCAATCGCTTAGCTAATCTATTTCCTCGGTGATCAACTGGCTGGCTTTGCTGGCTGAGAAACTCTGGGATTTGAAGTCCACAATAAAATAAAACAAAACAAAACAAAACAAAATAAAATAATAAAATATTTGTGCAGCTTTCTGAGATTTGGTGTGTTTCTATAGTGTTTCACTCTAATTACACAAACACACAAAATCTCAGAAAGCTGTATGTGGCATTTTGTGTGTGTGTGAGTGTGTGTGTGTGTGTGTGAGAGAGTTGTGTGTGTGTAAAGTGTGAAAATTGGTTTTTGAGCTTTTTGTGGCTGTGTGAAGTGTGAAGTGCAGCTGCTTTTACATTGTGTGTGAGTCAGTTGTGTTGTGTTGTCTTGTGTGTGTGTGTAAAGTGTGAAAGTTGGTTTTTGGTACCTCTTATTTTTTTTTATACTTTGTTAATTATTTTTATTATTTATTGTTATTGGCCACTCCCACCCAGTCATCTGACCACCAAGCCATGCCCACCAATTAAGCCACGCCCACAGAACCGGTAGGGAAAATTTTTAGATCTCACCCCTGCCCAAAACTCTATACCATTTAAGACAAATGGTTGTCCAATCTCTTCTTAGAATTTCCAGTGTTGGAACATTCACAACTAAGTATTTTCCACACTTGCGCTTGTTCCCATGGTCACAGGAGCAAAATTCAGATGCTCCACAACTGATTCATATTTATCATCAATCCGTAGGCAAAATATGGCACATGCATTATGTAAATATTAACAATAATATATCTGCTTTTTCTAGCTCTCTTTTCTACTCCTTTGAAATCTACCTCAGACTTCCAATTTCATTCATGAAAATGGAATGCCTTGGAATATTTCTGAGCATTATGACCCAGATACTTAGATTTCTGAATCACGCACATTTGAACTGTGACAATATCTCCAAGAAAGAATAAATTTCCCTGCCCATTGTGGATTTCAAAACATCCAAGCTACAATGAGTTAGAAGAAAGAGACTTCAGTGCTGAAGACACTAGGTAGAAAAATGGGGCTTTTCAATACCTGAGCTACTCTGGATCTGAGCTAGCTTCTAAAGTTGTGGGATTTTTTGTTCTTGAATGATATCTACCATGTTTTCCCGAAAATAAGATATCCAGTGGTGAAATGTAAAATTTGTTACTACCAGTTCTGTGGGCGTGGCTTGGTGGTGGGGGCAATGTGACTGGGTGGGTATGGCCAACTTTTTTTTTTTACTTTTAAAAGCATTTCTAGAATTGTGGGATTTTTTGTTCCTGATTGATATCTACCATGTTTTCCCGAAAATAAGATATCCAGTGGTGAAATGTAAAATTTGTTACTACCAGTTCTGTGGGCGTGGCTTGGTGGGGGGGGGCAATATGTAAAATGTAAATGTAAATATTATATGTAAATATATAAATGTAAAATGTAAATATTACAAAATGTAAAAAAATGCTTTTAAAAGACTCCTCTGACGATCCCAGCTGAGTTGCCTGACCGTCAGAGACTTTTCTTTTTTTACTTTTAAAAGCATGTTTTCAGCCTAAGAAAAAATGCTTTTAAATTTTTTTTAAAAAAAAAACCTCTGACGATTGCGTGGCTCAGCTGGGCATAGGGGTGGGCCAGGGATTTTTGCTACCGGTTCTCCAAACTACCCACCACCATCGCTACCAGATCAGGTGATCCGGTCCGAACCAGGAGCATTTCACCCCCGAAGACATCCCCCTGAAAATAAGTCGTCCCCAAAAATCAGCCATCCCCAAAAATTTCTTCTTATTAAAGAGGCAGAGCTGGAAATCAGGTAAAAAGGCAAGAGGAGCCTCGTGTTGCTCCACGCGCTCCAAAATAATAAGACCTCCCTGAAAATAAGGCCAAGCGCTTATTTCGGGATTCAAAAAAATATAAGACAGGGTATATCAGTATATCAGTCTGAACTCTTCCATAACTTAAAGCTTATTTTGGAACAGTGGCTGAACTCATTCGAACTTTACTTTCATGTAAATGTGTCTCATACTGAGATAGGGTGTTGTTTTTTTAGGAGATAATATCCAAGTGATTTCGTTCTGTAGATGTGAAGGGACAACCCATCCTTGATAAAAACTTTCGCTAGAAAAATGATGATCACTTCTCAATCACAACTAGTCCAATCACTTAGACTCCTGCTGAGAATCGACGTCTTGAAATGAATTCCTTCATCTTATCTTCTTTATTATCCATTTCTTTCTTTCCAACTAGTATGGGTCCATTGAGGTAATTATCACAACTCTTCATTAGCTTTCCATTGTAAAAGTTGTTAAATGACCTGAATGGGCCCAGCATAAATTTGCTGATTTTTTTCTTTCTTTCTTTTACCATTACATTTATGTGCTAGAAATTCAACAGAAGGAGAAATGGAACGAAGGGGGAAGCGTTCTCTTCTGGTGAAGTACAGATAGTCCTCGACTTACGACCATAATTGAGCCCAAACTTTATGCCTCTGAGTGAGACTTTTGTTAAATGAATTTTGCCCCATTTGATAACTTTTCTTGCCACCGTTGTTAAGTGAATCACTGCCGTTGCTAAATTAGTAACATGGTTGTTGCTGTTTTTTAAAAATATAATATTTATTAAATTTCCGAAAGTTAAAATACACAATACAAAAAAAAACCACAATACACAAAAGCAAAAAATATAAAACAAAGAAAGACAAACGAAATTACAATACTCATAGCAGCTTTTTCTACATCGGTATCTTTATCCTATTTAACCTCTATGTACAGATTCTACTTCTATGTATCTCTATCTTAAACTAACATTCTTATTTAAATTATCTTAACCTCTATTCATAATTCAATCTCATAGCAAAAATCTCCCTTAAGTTTTGTATTTACTCTGCAGCCAGGAATACCATTTATTCCATATTCGTGTCAGTTTTGGAAGGCAAATTTCTTTTTGCTTCTTAACTGCCACATATTTTAGCTGGGGAAGTTGGGAGGGGGCTGTTGTTGGAGCAGTAGAAAGTTAGTCATAACAACATTCCGTATTCAAGGACTTTTGCCTGTGTCTGATGGAGACTGCCTGAAGACTGTATTCAATTGAGTGTGAAGAGTTGATTGTACAATGTGATGAACTTGTGGGTGTGGGGTAGGGCTGTGAACTGTCAACTGGGTGTGGAAACCCTGGAAGCTTTCAGTTTCGGGTTTTCCCAGCTGTGCCAACATGACATCTCTAATAAATTGGAATTTTGAGGAATCTCAAGCCTCAGAGCCTTATTTCATTGGGGGTGTTCCTTAGAACCCTGACAATTCGATAGTACTCAGGATCTTCCCTCTCCTTCATTTCCATAGATAATCTGTCCATTTCTGCACATTCATATATATATATTTTTTTATTATAATTTGGTCTGGTGGGATATCCGGATGTTTCCAATTCTGTCCTATCACAATTCTACTTGCTGTCAATATGTGTAATATGATATATTGTATATTTTTTTCCATTTTCCCTCCCAGAATGCCCAATAGAAATAGTTCCGGTTTTCTTTCTATCTTCTGCCCTGTTATTTCATCCAGCCAAATTTTTATCTTCCCCCAAAATTTCTTAATCTTAGGGCAGGTCCACCACATATGGGATCACATCAGAGGTGGTATTCAGACGGTTCGCCCAAACTGGAAGTGGAAATTGCAGGTGGGTCTGCCCACCTGTCCCGTCTCTATGCCACCCTATTTAGGCACGTTTTTGAGGCTGGGCACATGCATAATTTCAGGGTTCCAAGGAATACCCCCAACAAAATAAAGCTCTGAGGCTTGAGGTTACTCAAAGTTCCAGTTTATTAGAGATGTCATGTTGGCACAGCTGGGAAAACCCAAAACTGAAAGCTTCCAGGGTTTCCACACCCAGTTCACAGCCTTTCCCCACACTCACAAGTTCATCACATTGTCCAATCAACTCTTCACACTCAAGTAGATACAATGTTCAGGCAGTCTACATCAGACGCAGGCAAAAGTCCTTGAATATGGAATTGTTATGACTAACTTTCTACCGCTCCAACAACAACCCCCTCCCAACTTCCCCAGCTAAAATATGTGGCAGTTAAGAAGCAAAAAGAAAATTGCCTTCCAAAATGGACACATGGTAGGTGACAGAGAGAGCAAAGCACATGCGTGGAAGGCCAGGCGCATGTGCGGAAGGCAGGCACATGCACAAACTGGGCATGTGCACTATGAAGCGAGTGGGTGCGCACAGGGCGAACAGGTAGTAACATAATGTGAATCCCACCACTGGATTACATGACCCTGGGACAGTGCAACCGTCATAAATAGGAGTCAGTTGCCAAGCATCTGAATTTTGATCATGTCAGCATAAGGATGCTGCAATGGTCATAAGAGGGTAAAATGGTCCTAACTCATTTTTTTCAGTACCATTGCAACTTCAAATGGTCACTAAAGGAACTGTTGTAAATCGAGGACTGTCTGTAAAATCTTTTTCATCCATCTGGGAATATTGCTTGAAATGATAGGGCATTTCCCACCCACCCACCCTCCTCTTCGTATTCACATTTGTATTCATTTACTTTAGTTAATTTATGACCCAGCTAATGGCAACTGTTCCAGGAAACTAACCGAAATATAAGTAACATAGAATCCAAGACTTTTCAAGAATAAAAGATGAAAAAAAGCAGAAGAGATTTAGAACTTTAAAAGACCCAGGTGAAAAATATATATATATATTCTAATTCCAATGTCAATTGTATTATGAAGAGCAAAATTGTTCTTCTCCATTTAAGTATTTGCCTAATAAAAAGCATTAACAGAAGGCAGAGAGCTTCCTGTACAGGAATATAACCGCAGGTTTCTGCCGTTGGCAGATTCTGTTCTGATTTGATCATGAACAGAGTTTGGGAAGGGACATTTTAAAAAATGACCTCAGTGTCAGATTTCTTTGTCAGGAAAGCTAGGCAAAGAGGTGCGTTTGACGTGTGCTGCCCTTCAAAAAGTCAAACGGGGATCTGCTCTCCTGGGGAGGCTCACACAGGAATTATTTTAAGTTTTTAAGCTGAAAATGGAAAAGCTTTTTTTCTGCTCCCTCGAGAAAATCTGACACGTTTCAGATAAGGGGGCGGGGAGAGAATGGAAATAAAAGTTTGGCTACTTACAGACCATTCTTTCTGCTCCCAGTTCTATGATTGCTATTGATTGAAAGAGAGATCTAATTTGCCTCAGCTCATGTGACTTAAGATGCTTATCATATATTAAAACCTGGTATCTTTATTTATAAATTACTATCCTGATTTTTCAGTGCTTCTTGCCAGCCCGATTTTTAGATGGAATTTATTTATTTATTTATTTATTTTGTCACAACAATATATGTAACTATCATACAGAAAGGTTATATAGTATATAAAGGTATAAGCATATATATATATGCTTATCTTATTCGTCATCTTCAGGCTTCAACCGTGCTTCTGGGAGCAATGTGTGATCGCAGCTGTTTCTTCCTTTTCTTCCTTTTCTTCCAAAAAGGAAGAAACAACTGCGATCACACATTGCTCCCAGAAGCACGAAGCTGAAGCCTGAAGATGACGAATGAGACTTCGTCGAAACGTCGCCAAGACACTTCCAATTTTACACGGGAGAAAACCCGAACAACCAAAGACCTATATACAAACACCCGTGAAAACCTCAGAAAACAAATAAATATATATATATATATATATATATGAAGAAGAAAAGAAAAACAATAGGACAGGAACGGTAGGCACGTTTGTGCGCTTATGCACGCCCCTATATATGGTCCTCTTAGGAATGGGGTGAGGTCAATAGTAGAAAGTTTTTGGTTAAAGCTTTTAGGATTATGGGAAGAGACCACAGAGTCAGGTAAAGTATTCCAAGCACTGATGATTCTGTTACAGAAGTCATATTTTCTGCAATCTAGATTAAAGCGGTTGACATTAAGTTTAAATCTATTAGTTGCTCTAGTATTATTGCAATTAAATTTAAATTAAATTAAATTATTGCAATTTGGGGACTGGAAAGGTACAATGTTAAATAATGGCGGCACCTTGGCATTTTGCATAATTCTGCATATTACGTAGTGCACAAAGATAGCGTGTAAATGAACTGTGCAGTAGATTGCGAAGAGGGCAGTAAATTTTACCTAAGAAAGTGAAGCTGGTGTTAACTTCCAGAGCAGTGCTTCTCAAACGTGGCAGCTTTAAGACAAGTGGATTTCAACTCCCAGGATATTGCTGACTGGGGAATTCTGGGAGTTGAAGTTCACAGGTCTTAAACAGTGGTGGAATGCCACCGGTTTAACAACTGGTTCGGTGAGCTCGCACTTTGTGCTCAAGTGTCCCTAAGGCGCTTGCACGCAGCGCTGAAAATGTAGCATTTAGAAACTCAGCTGCTTACCTTCCAAGTCAGCAACGGTAAGTAGAACAGTGAGGGGAGGGAAAATCAGCTGTGCTGCGTGATTGAGATGAGCTAGAAAGCAGGAAATAAAGGACAGGATAGAGCAGGGACGGGTGTGCGGAGCCAACTGACCTTTGGAGCTACCGGTTCACCCAAACTGGTCCAAACTGGCTGAATACCACCGCTGGTCTTAAAGTTGTCAAGTCTGAGAAACTTTGTGCTAGACAGAGGGTTGTTCACTTAACAATGGCCACATTCGCTTAACAACTTCTGCAAAAAAAGTCATAAAATCAGGCTACATAGGTCATGTGGTGACTCACTTAACAACCAGCAAGACTTATGACCATAATTCTGGGTTCAATGACAGTTGTAAGTTGAGAGTTATCTGTAATCAACAAGAACTGCTGATGTTATTGGCTAAGCATGTCCCTACACAATCATCTTCTTTTAATGACCCCATAATCCCTTGAGGGATGGAGTCTGAGCCACTGAATGGAGCTGAGTGTTTACTGGCTGGATGCCTTTCCTGTAGCCAATGCAGAGTTTTCTTCAGCAGATATATTCTCATTGTGTCCAGAGAGAGAAATATCTGCCTCTACTTAGGATCGAACTAACAGCCTCCTGATTGTGAGGCAAGAGCTCTGCCTCTAGACCACCGCCCCATTTAATACCCCCTACACAATCTGGCCTGGAAAAACACCGTGGCAGAAAATAGTATCCACTTTTGGAATACTAATAGGGTGGGAGTCAGAGAGATATTAAGAAGATTCTCTGTCGTGTCCCACTCCTTCTCTGATGGCCGGGTTGGGGAAGTCTGTATCAAGCGTGGCCACAAAGCCTCTGCAGCTTTGCCAAAGTTCTGTCAGAGTTCTCAGGGCAGGCAGGAGTCCAGGATGTGACTTCAGCAATCCAAATTAGACTTTGCCTGACTCAAAGAATGCCAGAAAGCAGATCCTTTATATAGGCCATGGGGTGTGGCTCCATGACTCAGCACTTATCTAGGCCTGCCTGCCCCTCCCTTCCTTTTGCTGACGTCGCCTCTCCATTCTCCGGAAGCGTGGATCTGTCCACCCTCCAGCTGCCGGCAATTCCAGCTCGTGACTGGCTTCAGGCTCCTCATGTTCATATGCTGTGGGGGAGGGGTTTATTTGCTCGGTCTGTCCGGGCATGGTGACAGGACTGGGGGCTGGAGGCATGCCAGGCCATTCGTCTTGCTCTGTCTGTCCGGGTATGGTGCCAGGACTGGGGGCTGGAGGCATGCCAGGCCATTCGTCTGCACTATCAGTCCCTGGCTGAGATAACAGGATATGAGAGGGGCCCGGCTGCAGAGAGGGGGGCAGGTGAGGCACAACATTCTCATTCCAGAAGGCCAGCACCATGACAGATGTGGGTGCAAAAGTACACAAGAGGAGACTTATGGAATTCACCTGACACAAACCAGTTAGACCTGAAAGAAACCAAACCTGAGAGAAATGACAAAGAACTGGTTAATTTGATCTTAAGCGGACACTTGAGATGAAAAGAAGACAGGTTTGAAGTGAGGGAGAAAGAGGCAGAGTTTGAAAGTAAGAGGAAGGTTACTCAGGAGTCAGAGCACGGGTGAAATACTCCCGGTTCGGACCAGTCCGGCCGATGCAGTAGCGATCGTAGCGGGTGATTCGGAGAACCAGTAGCAATGTCGGCGCAGGGCTCGGCCCACCTGCCTGGTTGTCGTTACTTCCTGGTTTTAATGTGTTTTTCACCCTCTGCGCATGTGCAGAAGGTTTTGTACGTGTGGTGCATACACTTTCAGACCGGTAAGGAAGGTAAGTAAATTTCACCCCTGAGTCAAAGGGAATGTGAGACAAAGAAAAGAGAGGAAACAAAAAGGTTGCAACTTGGGTTCAAGGGAAGTGAATCAATGGGAAGATTCCACTCATGAATGGGGTCATCCAAAGAACCAAATGGAGGAAGGGCTGAGGCCAAGAGACTAAAGAGAACACAGTGTTTGAACACCAGAATAGCAGATCCAAACTAGCAAAGAGTCAACAAGGTATTGATGGGAAGTGGAATAACCAGGTACGCAGCGGTTCTCAACCTGTGGGTCGCGATCCCGTTGGGGGATCGAATGACGATTTGCCAGGGGTCGCCTAAGACCATCGGAAATATGGGAAGTATACTTGCGAATCGAAGAATCGCGCTCCAATGGTTGACTCCACAAGCCAGCTGCAGGCTCTTCAAATCGCTAGCCGAATTCGGCTTCATGCGCGATGAATTAAAAAAGAGAGAAATCTTTGTTCTGATGTCTCCCTCTCAAGCCAGCTGCCATCATTCCCAATCGCTAGCCTAATCTGGCTTCAGGCGCGATAAACTTAATAGGGGAGGAGTCTCCGCTTTATTGCCTCTGTCCTCAAGGCAATTGCAAGCAGTTCAGATCGCTAGCCAATATGGCTTCAGGCGCGATAAATTAAAAAAAAATAGTTTGCCGCTTTTTTCCCCTTCTGCGGTTGGGGTCACCACATCGTGGGGAATTGTATTAAAGGGGTCACAGCACTATAAAGGTTGAGAACCACTGAGCTAAAGAACTCCAAGAGAAATTTGCCAGAAATAAGAACTCGATATCTGACAATTTCAAGGACTCACCATGAAACTTTTATTATTGTCTTCTTCTGGTAGATTGTTTGACTTCCAGGTGAAGCTCTACTATCCCTTCATGTCCTCCCACCTACAAAACAAATTAACCAGGCCTAGCTTCTGATTCTCATCAGAATACGCATCAAATCTCAAACTTCTAGAGCAACGAGTCATTGTGTAGGGCTTATTCTTGAAGTCTCCCCACAGATAATCTGTTGCATTCATTGCCATCTGGCAACACAGTCACAATTGCTGCCCAGAAAAAAATATTACCACACTAGTGGTAACAAATTCCTTATGTGTCCAATCACAATCGACCAATAAAGAATTCTCTTCTCTTCTCTTCTCTTCTCTTCTCTCCACTTCCAGTCCAGTCTTGACACATAAGGAGCTACAAACTACAGATAGTCCTTGACTTATAACCACAATTAAGCCCAACATTTCTATTGCTAAGAAAGACAGTTGTTAACTGAGTTTTGTCCCATTTCACAACCTTACCTGCCAAAGTTGTTCAATAAATCACTGCAGCTGTCAAGTTAGTAACACAGCTGTAAAATGAATCTAGCTTTCCTCATTGACTTTGCTTGTCGGAAGGTTGCAAAAAGTGATCAGGTGACCCCGGGACACTGCAACCGTCATCAATGTGAGCCATTTGCCAAGCTTCCAAATTTTGATCACATGCCCATGCAGCAACGATTGTAAGTGTGAAAAATGTTCCTAAGTCATTTTTTTCAATGCCGCCGTAACTCTGAATGGTCATTAAATGAATGGCTGTAAGCAGGAGTGGGATTCAAACATTTTAGCAACAGGTTCTATGCCTGGTCACTAGGTGGGCATGACCTACTCAGCCTCCTGTACTACGGCAGGGGGGTGTTTTCACCCACCCCAGGCTCCGGAGGCTTTCCTTGAGCCTCCAGGAGGGTGAAAACGGCCACACCTGGGCTCCGGAGGCCCTCCAGAGGCCGGAAACAGGCCCGTTTCTGAACTTCCGGAACTTCTGAGAGGCCTGTTTTTCACCCTTCCAGAGCCTCCGCACAGGCCCTGCGCTTACCTGGCATCCAAAATGGGCCATGTGGAGACTCCTGGGCGGGGCTGGACGGGATGGGTGGAGCCAGCCATTCCTTGCTACTATCAGTTCGGCGAACCAGATGTAAAATTAGCATTCGGTTCACCTGAACCGGTCTGAACTGGTCTGAACTGGCTGAATCCCCCCGCCCCCCGGCTGTAAGTAGAGAATGACCTGTAGATGCTAAATAGCTTAAAGTCACAATTAGAATTTCTGGGAGTCCCAGGAATCAAATTTTGTGTTTTCTTCTCCTTGAAACGCCAAACAGAAATGAACACACACACAAACACACACACACACACACACACACACACACACACACAAGTTTTCAAAGGAAGATATTCATGCCCTTGGGACAAGATCAGGCAAGGATGTTGCTGAAGCAAACGATCCTTGATCTGGAATTACAAACCGAATGTAGTAAATTCTCACCTAGGGTACAATCGGGCTGTAGCAACGTACACTTCAAAGCAGCAGTGCACCTAGACCAATTTACGAACAATAACTTTCGGCGAGCATTTATATTATTACAATTCAATATTATACCATCAGAAGAGCTGGAGGGGAAAAATTTCATAAAATCCCGTACGCAGGAAAGCTTCGGCCTTGTAAAGATGGTCATAATGAAACACGACCTCATATTCCGCTGCATTGTAACTTCTATCGACATATACATAGAAAGGTACTCAACGCCACTTCTAAGCCCATGTCCGGAAAGGATACAAGAATTTTATGTTCCGTTTTAACTACCAAGGTAACTTTTACCATTGCCAAGTTAATTTCGGCAGTTTTAAAACACCCACATCGGTGGTGGCAAAAGACCGCAAGCTTGGTTGTACTTTTTAAAAAAATAAAATAAAATTCTAATATGCCTTATTTGATTTTGTACATTCTATTTGGTAGCTGCCTTCTGCGGGTTTTATTTAGCCACTCTAATTTAGTCTGCGTCAATAGCCTGCAATTAGAAAAATGATTTGATTTCTATTTTTATACAGTCAGTTTATTTATTTATTTATTTGATTTCTACAGTCGTCCACCTCAACGAGTGACTGTGAGGCTAATCTAATGCTGTCCATATTGTATAAGATTGGGGATATGAAATAAATTATGGATTAGGAAAAGAGGGGAGGAAAGAGATTGAACTGGCTTGATCAATAGGAATAGAATTCATGAAGGGCACAGTACTGCTGATAACCATTGTTCTCCATTAAAGAAAATAGTACAGTCTGCCTTCCTTCCTTCCTTCCTTCCTTCCTTCCTTCCTTCCTTCCTTCCTTCCTTCCTTCCTTCCTTCCTTCCTCCCTCCGTCCCTCCCTCCCTCCTTTCCTTCCTTCCTTCCTGCCTTCCTGCCTTCCTGCCTTCCTGCCTTCCTGCCTTCCTTCTTGCCTTCCAGCCTTCCGTCCTACCTTCCGTCCTGCTTTCCTTTCTCTCCTCCTCCTCCTCCCTTCCTTCCTTCCTTCCTTCCTTCCTTCCTTCCTTCCTTCCTCCTCCCTCCCTCCCTCCTTTCCTTCCTTTTTCCTCCCTTCCTTCTTCCCTTTCTTTTCGTCCTTCCTTCCTGCCTGCCTGCCTGCCTGCCTGCCTTTCTCTCCTCTCCTCTCCTCTCCTCCTCCCTTCCTCCCTCCTCCCTCCCTCCTTTCCTTCCTTCTTCTTCCTTTCCTTCCTTCCTTCCTCCTTTTCTTTTCTTTTCTTTCTTTCTTTCTTTCTTTCTTTCTTTCTTTCCCTAGCCTTATAGGTTGCCCAAATCAGACCTGGCTTTAAGCAGTATACAATTTCTTTGCCCAATAACTTTTATTAAAATAAAACAAACTACAATTAAATCAAAACCATAGAAATACAAAGTAAAATTCCAAGAACAGTTGCGATCCAGCACTCTCCCCATTAAAACCATTTCCATTGGTAGAGGGACAAGCATCCCATTGAACTGCCCAGTTTGTTCAAACAGACAACTCTGCAAAGAGTTGGAAGGGGACATTCAAATGACTGCGGGAGATGTTCCCAACGAGGGAGCAGTGATACAGAAGGTATGTTTCCACAATCCCTGTAGATGGCACTCCATGGGCAAGGAGATATAGAGAGAGCCCACCATATTTGAGCTTGTCAAGGCAGATAGATGTCATGGCTCACATATATCTGAGCCCTAAGTCATGCAGTGTTGTGGCCTGCAAGCTGGTGGCAGACTCAGAAAATGAGTTGGTTGGGGAGGAACTTGGGCCAGTCCTGGAGTCTGCGGAAGGCTCTGATGGATGCTCTGCATCAGAAGCAGAGATAGAGCCAGGGCCGTCCAACATTTCCCAGCTGCCTTCGGAGTCGGAGATAAGTGGGGAGGATTTATTTATTTATTTATTTAATCAAATTTTTATACCGCCCTATCTCCCGAAGGACTCAGGGCGGTTTACAGCCAGATAAAAATACAAATATAATACAAGATAAAACACTAATTAAAAAACTTATAGGCCAAAATTTAAAATTACAATTAAAATGATAAAACCCCATTAAAATTAAATTTAAAATTAAAATTCTAGTCCAGTCCTGCACAAATAAATAGATGTGTTTTAAGCTCGCGGTGGAAGGTTCGAAGGTCAGGAAGTTGACGGAGTCCTGGGGGAAGTTCATTCCAGAGGGTGGGAGCCCCCACAGAGAAGGCCCTTCCCCTGGGTGTTGCCAGTCGGCACTGCCTGGCAGACGGCACCCTAAGGAGTCCCTCCCTGTGAGAGCGCACGGGTCGGTGGGAGGCAATCGGTGGCAGCAGACGGTCCCGTAAGTAGCCCGGCCCTAAGCCATGGAGCGCTTTGAAGATAGTTACCAAAACCTTGAAGCGCACCCAGAAGGCCACAGGCAGCCAGTGCAGCCTGCGCAGGAGTGGTGTCACATGGGAGCCATGAGGATGAACAGCTGGGGCCTGTTCCAGATGCGTGCAAGCACAGAGCTGTTAGGAGAGGAGAACAATTGAGGACAAGGAGCCGACTCAGGAAGAAAGGCATACATGGACGTTGATTGGACCCTCCCTGGCTGGGGAATAAATAAGGGGAAAGGGGAAGGGTGGTTGCAGGAGACAACCGCTCTGATTTCTTTCAGAAGATTTGCTTATCGTAGTTCGTGCCTCAGAGACTGCTTGCCAGAATTTAATTTACAGCTTTGCGACTGGAAGCTCCCAGCCTGGCAAGTATCCCAAGGAACTATAAGCTCTGTTACTACAATTAACCCTTTGAAGGATTAGTGCCTGGATTTTTCAATGTGTGAATGACAGTAATTCACAGGAGATAAATAAAGAACGGGTTTTTGGAACAAGGAATCCTTGTTCCAAAAGAATGGAAGGAATTCCTTCTGGCTGAGGAATTCTGGGAGTTGAAGTCCACAAGTCTTAAAGTGACCAAGGTTGGAGATCCCTGGTCTAAAGGTTGAATCATGGCAACTGGACCATGAAGAATAGGAAACGTGTATCTACCAGATGTTGTACATATGGTAGACAATTCTCAGGACACCTGCCATTATCAATTAACTGTCAAGGTGGGGACCCAAGAGGTCACTGGTTTAGAATAATGACATGCTACAATTGCTAAATCTCGGCGATTTTGACTTAAAGAACCGCATAGGGAAAAAAAAAACTTACGAAAATTGCTTATCTTTAACAGAACATTTCCAAGATTCACATGAAGATGCAGATATATTTGGAAAACTAAAGCCATATGTTAACTACTTTTAATAACTTTTTATGCCTCTCAAAGAGGCGAGCTGACAACAAATCATACCATGTCTGTAGGAGGTCATAATGAGGACAATTAATTTTCCATTGCAAATAGAATGTTTTTTTGGGTTTTTTTGCTGAATTATGACAAAACGAAAAGGTTCAAGCGTCTAATGAGTTGCTTGTCTTTTCAAATAGCTGGCTTGGGTGACAGTGTTTCAAATTAAGGGTCACCGTTATTCGTGAACAATTGACAATTGATTGAACATGCGCTCATTCATCTTTCTAACTAGCAGGGTTTTTTTCCCCATCGTCTTCCTCTCCCTGTTGGATAACAGGAAAAAGCCACAGCTTTCTGTGCTCTTAAGCAAATGAGACCCATCTTTATTGAAGAACTTGCATCTGCCAAAGGAGCTATTTTTTTCAAGGAGAGAGAAAACAGTTGAATGCAGAATAATGGATTGGGCCACTGAAATGCAGGTAGTCCTTGACTTATTTATTTTATTTATTTATTTATTTTGTCACAACATCATACAAAAAGATTATATAGTATATAAACATATATATGAGTAAATGTTAGGAGGTATAAGCATATATATATATAGGAAGAAGAAAAGAAAAACAATAGGACAGGAACGGTAGGCACGTTTGTGCGCTTATGCACGCCCCTTATGGTCCTCTTAGGAATGGGGTGAGGTCAATAGTAGAAAGTTTTTGGTTAAAGCTTTTAGGATTATGGGAAGAGACCACAGGTAAAGTATTCCAAGCACTGATGGTTCTGTTACTGGAGTCATATTTTCTGCAATCTAGATTAAAGCAGTTAACATTAAGTTTAAATCTATTGGTTGCCCTTGTATTATTGCAATTAAAGCTGAAGTAGTCTTTGACAGGAAGGACATTACAAATAGATGATTCTGTGAGTTAAACTTAGGTCTTGTCGAAGGCGACGGAGTTCCAAGTTTTCTAAGCCTAGGATTTCAAGTCTGGTGGGATAAGGTATTTTGTTGTTTTCAGAGGAATGGAGAACTCTTCTTGTAAAATATTTCTGGACACGTTCAATTGTATTGATGTCAAAGATGTGGTGAGGGTTCCAAACAGGCGAGCTGTATTCAAGAATTGGTCTAGCAAATGTTTTATATGCTCTGGTTAGTAGTGTGGTGTTTTTGGAAAAGAAGCTACGACTTACAACCACAGCTAAATTTTCTGTTGCTAAGCAAGACCGTTGTTAAGTGAATTGGGTTTTTTTTTTAAGGGAAAGGAAAAAGAATCAAATGCAGACAAATGGATAGAACACAGGTAGTCCTCGACTTACAAAATTTTGCTCCATTTTATGACCTTTCTTGCCACAGGTGGTAAGTGAATCACTGCAGTTGCTAAGTTAGTGACGGGGTTCTTAATTAAAGCTGGCTTCCCCATTGACTCGGCTTGTCAGAAGGTCGCAAAAGGGGGTCACGTGACCCCAAGGACACAGCAACTGTCATAAGTACATGCCAGTTGCCAAGCATCTGAATTTTGATCACGTGACCACAGTGGTTATGAGTGTGAAAAACGGCCCTAAGTCACATTCTTCAGTGCCATTGTAACTTCAAACAGTCACTAAATGAATAGTTCTAAATCGAGGACTACCTCTAAGCAACCAGCATTAAACCAACTTGGCTTTCTTTCTTTGTTTTCTTGCTGCAAGAACTGTCCGTATTACCCTGTTTCTCCTAAAATAAGACATCCCCTGATAATAAGCCCAATCAGGCTTTTGAATGCATGCGCTAAAATAACCCCCCACCCCCCCTTGAAAACAAGCCCTCCCCAAAAATATTTAAATGCATGTGCAGACGGTCCCCACCATTTCCTCTGATTAGGATTAGGGAGAGACTGGAAATCAGGTAAGACAGCAAGAGGAGTCACGTCTTGCTCCACTCACCCCAAAATAATAAGACACCCCCGAAAAATAAGGCCAAGCACTTTTATTTATTTATTTATTTATTTACATTTATATCCCGCCCTTCTCCGAAGACTCAGGGCGGCTTACAGTGTGTAAGGCAATAGTCTCATTCTATTTGTATATTTTACAAAGTCAACTTATTGCCCCCTCAACAATCTGGGTCCTCATTTTACCTACCTTATATAGGATGGAAGGCTGAGTCAACCTCGGGCCGGGCTTGAACCTGCAGTAATTGCAGGCTGCTGTGTTCTAATAACAGGCTTCAAACAGCCTGAGCTATCACGGCCCCTATAGCACTTATTTCATGATTCAAAAAAATATAAGACATGGTCTTATTTTCGGGGAAACAGGGTACCACTTTTTGGGATGCCTCTTAAATCAGTGTTTTTATTTGGAGTTGCCCTTGCAGAAGTTTTCCAAAAATCTTCATGCTGCCAAGGATGAGAAGCACTTTGTTAAATGCAACAACCCTTGGCTCTTTTCCCACTAGAGCTATTCTGAAAGTGAGGACCAACTCTTTGGCTCCAGAGCAACCTTGTTAAATACATCACCATAGTTACAGCCCCTTTCGATGCCCTGGTATTTGGATTTCTGAAGCTGGGAGTATTTTGCATCAAAGCCTTTTATGTGAAATGATTTAGGTCCCTTCCATACACAAAGGCTGCACTAATCTGAGTCTGGCACAACATCTTGGCGTCCCCATGACACCGAGGCTTCTGGAGATCTTTGCATGTGAATCAATAACAGTTAATCCAGGGGTGAAATCCAGCAGGTTCTGACAAGTTCTGGAGAACCGGTAGAGGAAATTTTGAGTAGTTCAGGGAACCAGCAAATACCACTTCTGGCTGGCCCCAGAGTAGTGTGGGAATGGAGTATCCTTCCCCTGGAGTGGGGTGGGAATGGGGATTTTGAAGTATCCTCCCCCTGGAGTGGGGTGGAAATGGAGATTTTGCAGTATCCTTCCCCTGGAGCAGGGAGGGAATGGGGATTTTGCAGTATCCTTCCCCTGGAATGGGGTGGGAATGGGGATTTTGTTCCCCTGGAGTGGGGTGGAAATGGAGATTTTGCAGTAGCCTTCCCCTGGAGCAGGGAGGGAATGGAGATTTTGCAGTATCCTTCCCCTGGAGTGGGGTGGGAATGGGGATTTTGAAGTATCCTCCCCCTGGAGTGGGGTGGAAATGGAGATTTTGCAGTAGCCTTCCCCTGGAGCAGGGAGGGAATGGGGATTTTGCAGTATCCTTCCCCCGGAATGAGGTGGGAATGGGGATTTTGAAGTATCTTTCCCCTGGAGTGGGGTGTAAAAGGAGATTATACACTTTTCTTCCCCTGCCACGCCCAGCAAGCCACGGCCACCAAGCCACACCACACCCACCAAGTCCACAGAACCTGTAGTAAAAAAAATTGAATTTCACCAATGAGCTAATCCTCATGTTATGACTGTAATGAAACCTGCCTGTTGTGGTCATAAGATCCAGTCATTGGAAATGGGTGACATACTTGATTTTATGATTCTTTCGCAGCAGTCATTAAGCAACACCTCTATTATTAAGTGAACCTATTGTAATCTATGGCCAAAACCCAAGCGTAAGTGCCAGCCAGCGTTTGGCAAAAAGCGTAAAACACTGCATTTACATGATCATGAGACACTGCAAACAGCCCTAAATGCAGTTGTGTTGCAAGCACCGAAAGTCATATCATTGTACTTTGTTCCAATATTTGAGGAGCTGCTACTAAGAAGAGGGGGGGTTCAATCAATTTTCCAAAGCTCCAAGTCAAGAAGCAATGGATGGAAACTAATCATTTAACATAACATAATAACAGAGTTGAAAGGGACTTGGAGGTCTTCTAGTCCAACCCCCTGCCCAGGCAGGAAACCCTACACCATCTCAGACAAATGGCTATCCAACATTTTCTTAAAAATTTCCAGTGTTGGAGCATTCACAACTTCTGCAGGCAAGTCGTTCCACTTATTAATTGTTCTAACTGTCAGGAAATTTCTCCTTAGTTCTAAGTTGCTTCTCTTCTTGATTAGTTTCCACCCATTGCTTCTTGTTCTACCCTCAGGTGCTTTGGAGAATAGCTTGACTCCCTCTTCTTTGTGGCAACCCCTGAGATATTGGAACACTGCTATCATGTCTCCCCTAGTCCTTCTTTTCATTAAACTAGACATACTGAGTTCCTGCAACCGTTCTTCATATGTTTTAGCCTTCAGTCCCCTAATCATCTTTGTTGTTCTTCTCTGCACTCTTTCTAGAGTCACAGCATCTTTTTTACATCGCGGCGACCAAAACTGAATGCAATATTCCAAATGTGGCCTTACCAAGGCATGATAAAGTGGTATTAACACTTCATGTGATCTTGGTTCTATCCCTCTGTTTATGCAGGGAAGAGAATCAAGGAGAGAAACAACCTGGAACTAAGGAGAAACTTCCTAACAGTGGGAACAATTAATTAGTGGAATGACTTGCCTCCAGAAGTTGTAGGTGCTTCATCACTGGAGGTTTTTAAAAAGAGAATGGACAGCCACCTACCTGAAGTAGTATAGGGTTTCCTACTTGAGCAGGGAGTTGAACAAGAAGGTCCCTCCAAGCTCTATTCTGATTGATTGTGTTGGATTAGGAGAAATGTAGAAGTTTTTGCCTCCACCTTCACCACTACCCCACAGAGGCTCTCAGGGGGACCTTAAAGTCAAGGAAGGCCTCCATGGTGCATCACCAGCAATCAACTCTTCAACCATGAATGCAGATAATGGTGGTTGCCTATCTCTGATGGGTTTAAGCAGGGGTGAAATGTAAAATTCGTTACTACCGGTTCTGTGGGTGTGGCTTGGGGGGGGTAATGTGACTGGGTGGGTGTGGCCATTTTTTTTTTTTTTACTTTTAAAAGCATTTTTTCTACAACCTCTTCGGCCAAAGAGGTTGTAGAAAAAAATGCTTTTAAAGGGTTCTGATGATCAGGCAACTCAGCTGGGATCACCAGAGGAGCCTTTTAAAAGCATTTTTTTACAACCTCTTTGGCCGTAGAGGTTGTAGAAAAAAGGCTTTTAAAGGGTTCTGATTATCCCAGCTGAGTTGCCTGATCGCCAGAACCTTTTAAAAGCATTTTTACAGCCTCTTTGGCTGAAGAGGTTTTAGAAAAAATGCTTTTAAAGGGTTCTGACAATCCCAGTTGAGTTGCCTGATCACCAGAATCCTTTAAAAGCATTTTTTACAACCTTTTCAATCGAAGAGGTTGACAAAAAATGCTTTTAAAAGGTTCATATGATCCCAGCTGAGCCACGCAATCATCAGAGGCTTTTTTTTTTTACTTTTAAAAGCATTTTTTCCACCGAAGAAAAAATGCTTTTAAATGTTAAAAAAAAACTTTGATGATTGTGCGGCTCAGCTGGGCATGCGGAGGGTGGGGGGGGGAAACAGGGATTTTTGCTACCGGTTCTCCAAACCACCTGCCACCATCACTACCGGATCAGGCAATCCAGTCCGAACTGGGAGCATTTCACCCCTGGGTCTAAGGAGAAGATAGCTGTTGTTCTAACTTTGGACTCTTTTTCAAAGTTATGCTTCCATCTAAGCGCAGTGATGATATCAGCATGTGGAAAGAACAGCCTGCAATTAAACCTCTCTCTTCCAAAAGTGTTTTAGAGTCCTGGGCTTTTTTAAAAAAATGGGTCTTTCTTTCTATATATAAATCTCACAGCTCCTCATTAACCTTTGTAGTATTCTTGACTATGCAGCTCTGGTCCCACCCACACTGTATGCTATCACTGCTTTTGCTACACTTCAAAGGACTCAGCTCAGTTGGAAACACTTTTTCAAATGGGGAAGAAAAATTTATTGGTTTTTTTTAAAAAAAGACTGACTAAATGAGCCAGTCCTTTAACAAAATCCAGGAAGGAACATTTTGAGCCTAGAGAATAAATCCTTTGTCTTTAGGGTGGAGCTTGAAGTGATCAAACAGTCAAGTCCCAGGGAAATCAGGAGATTCCGGCAGTTCAAATGAGTATGAAGATATATTGCAAGCTGAAGCTCTCTACAAGAATCTGACCAACTAACAGTCAAAGGAAATGAGCGGGAGATAATAAAGGCATTCAAGGTGGGCTGGACTTCAATCTCTCGCAGGCACGCAGGGACTCGTGACTGATGACAAGTTTGACCCCTCAAAATCACCCAGCTGGCTTTCATACCTAAGGCAGAACTAGAATTCACGGTCTCCTGGTGATTGGTTCAAAATCACCCAGCTGGTTTTCATGCCTATGGTGGACTACCGCTGCACCATAAAGAGTATTTTAAATTACTGCACCTGTGCATGGTTTGCCAATTGCACAGTGGCAGATAGGAGAGCGCTCCAGAGTGTTGACGTCATTGCCCAGAGGATCACTGGTTGCCCTCTCCCCTTTTTGGAAGAGCTTTATAGCTCCTGTTGCTTTAAGAAAGTTCAAAACATTCTTAAAGATTCATCTCATCCTGGGCGCCATTTTTTTTTAACTATTACCATCTGGCAGATGGTACAGGATAATAAAAACAAGGACAAATAGGCTGAAAAACAGCTGCTATCCCAGGGCAGTAACTGTATTGAATTCTACTGTATAGTGCAATATTAATGCAATATCGGGTTTTCAGTTCAATTGTATAGAATGTGAAAGATGTGTGTTTGTGTTTTATTTTTATATAGCTGATTACCCGGCATTGCCCGGGTATTTATTCATCCCAATCTTGTATTATACAGGAAAAGGAATGAATTATATCTTTAGTATCAAATCAAAGCAATTTTATTTATAGGGTTTTAAAAGTATAAGCACAGTATACAAATTACAAAGTAACATATTATTCAAATTAAGTATAATATTAATTTAAGATAAAACTTGATTATCAACAACATTTTTAGTTTCACCTCCAGGAGCAAGAATAAATAACTTCTGTGGTGAACCCAACCTTGAGCAAGCAACATAATGTTATCCATGGGAGAAACATGGTGATCTCAAATCTACTCCACAGTACTTAATAGACTGACCCTGTGACTTATTGCTCGTGATTGAGAATGCAAGTCTCAATTTTTTTTCAAAAAATTTTCAAATTTTTATTCCAGAGAGTAAGTCATTTGTAAGAGCAAGCGTACCAAGTTTGGTTGAAATTGCTTGAGGTTTTCCAGAATTATGCTGGAACACACACAGACACACAGAAACTCACACCAGGAGTCTCTTACCCCCAGAGTATTTGTTTCCAGAGAGTAAGTCATCTGTATACCAAGTTTGGTTGAAATTGTTCGAGCCATTCCAGAGTTATGCTGGAACACACACACACCAGGGGTGCTAGGGGTGTCTTACCCCCACAGTATTTTTTCCCCAGAAAGTAAGTCATCTGTGTAGCAATTTTGGTTAAAATTGCTCGAGACATTCCAGAGTTATGGTGAAAAACACACAGACACACACACACACACACACACACACACCAGAGGTCTCTTACCCCCGCAGTATTTGTTTCCAGAGAGTAAGTCATCTGTGTAGCAAGTATGATTGAAATTGCTCAAGCCATTCCAGAGTTATGCTGGAACACAAACACACACACACACACACACACACACCCCAGGGGTGTCTTACCACCACTGTATTTGTTTCCAGAGGGTAAGTTACACTGAAGATGGCATTTAATTTTGTTGTACAAAGTGCAATGACAATAAAGTAAACTAAACTAAACTAGAACTTACAATCTCCTGGTGATCGGCCCCAAATCAGCCAGTTGGCTTTTATGCCTAAAATGGGTCTAGAATTCACAGTGTCCTGGTGATTGGCCCAGAATCACCCAGCCAGCTTGCCTGTCTAAGCCACTTCCTACTTTCCAGATCAGTATTAACCACTGCACCAAACTGTCTTTTCCTTTTACAATTTACAACTGCTTCAGTCTTCCGCTTCAGTTCAACAAAACTGCCCTTAGAAGATGTTATAGAAGCCCACTGCTTTCATGAATATCTAAGTACTGCTGTTCACAGACTTTCCTCAAAGTATACATTAAAAAACAAACAAACATACAAACAAACAGCATTACAAATTTCAGAGAAGTGCAAATTTCAAATGATAATTAGATTTTTGGCCCACCTGTAGCTTCAAAGATTTGAAAGCAGGTAAAATTCACATTCCGGCGTGAGCGGTATCGTCCCGCATCTCTATTGATTGTTAACTCCTAGAAATGCATAATTAGATTTTTATGTGGCTGTTCATCTCTGTGAAGGGGACAGTGAAATCAGTTGAACATGTGCTGTTAGAATGTATTTTTTATGATAGGATCAGGAATAAATTTAGAGAACCTTTACTCATCCTATTTCTGGCTAGAACAAAAGAGTATAATGTCACATATCCTTTGTCTAGTTTTGACGAGACAGCAACTGTCCATGCACCTAAATATCTTGAGACTGCTTTTATGTTAAGAATGCAGAGATTTAAACGGCGTTATCTGATGGTAAACTTTATTATGCTCAGCATAATGTATATAACCTGCAGGTAAGATCTATATATTTGACATCCAAATTATTAGGCTAACATTCCATTTAATGACTAATGTATTGCAGCCTTCTCCCTTGGTGGTTTTGGTTTTTAGTTTTAGGAAAGGTCTGTAGACCAAAATTTAATTTTGAATTCTTCTTCCTTTTACTTTTTGCCACATTTCTTACTTTCCTTCCTTCTTTGGATAACGTGCTCGTCTACTTTTCTGCTTATTTTTTCCAGTCTGTCAAGTGGTAACTTCAAAAAATTTATCATTCTAATCCAGGGGGTCTTCTTCATCTCATTGACACCTTGATTGCTCATCCACCCCCAAACATATTTTATGTAAAAATAATTAACATCGAATCAAAGTAGTTCAAGTAGTCCTTGACTTATGACCACAACTGAGGCCAAAATTTCTAGTTGCTAAGTGAGAAAGTTACCCTGTTTTCCCCAGAATAAGACCTCCTCTGATAATAAGCCCAATTGGGTTTTTGAGTGCATGGCAATGAGGCCAAGCGCTTATTTTTCAGGGTTCAAAAAAAATATAAGACAGGGTCTTATTTCCGGGGAAACACGGTATTAAGTGAATTTTGCCACATTTTACGATTTTGGTTGCCAGAGCTGTGAAGTGAATCATTGCAATTGTTCGGTTAGTAACATGGTTCTTGACTTTGCTTGTCAGAAGAGCACAAAAGGTGATCTTCTCCCACATAATTCTGGGACATTGCAACCATTATAAATATAAATCAACTGCCGAGCATCCAAATTTTTATCGTGTGACCATGGGAATGCTGCACCGGTCATAAGTGTGAAAAATGTATGTAAGTCACCTTTTTCAGTGCCATGGTAGCTTTGAAAAGTTGTTGAACAAGCGGTTGTAAGGCAAGGACTACCTATATAAATACTATATTTAGTCCTTGAGAAGGACCCAGTAAAAATGCCAAATTCAGGCTGATAAATTTTAAAATCCCAAATTCAGTCTGAACACTTGTCAGACATAACCATAATACTAATAATTGAACGGAGGTGATTCCACCAATCAAAATTCTGAAAATAGAAAAGCAAACAAAAAGGAAACAATCCAATTTCGGAAAGAGCTATGGGAAATAATCTGGAGCATCATTTGAACACCATTAGAATTGACAAAATTCCCCGGCATCACTTTATTTCAACAATGGTTGAGACTGGTGGTTTTGGAAATTATACAGGTAATCCTTGACTTATAGCAGTTCATTTAGTGACTGTTCAAAGTCACAACAGCACTGGAAAAAGTAATTTATGACCATTTTTCACACGTATGACTATTGCTGAATCCCCATGGTCATATAAACAAAATTCAGAAGCTTGATAACTGACTCGTATTTATGATGCTTGCATGGTTCCAGGCAGTGGTGAAATCCATTTTTTTTTTTACTACTGGTTCTGTGGGCATGGCTTGGTGGCGTGGTGTGGCTTCATGGGCGTGGCTTGGTGGGCATGGCAGGGAAAGGATGCTTCAAAATCTCCATTCCCACCCCACTGTGGGGCCAGCCAGAGGCAGTATTTGCCGGTTCTCCAAACTACTCAAAAATTCCGCTATTGGTTCTCGGAACTGCTCAAAATTTCCGCTACCGGTTCTCCAGAACCTGCTGGATTTCACCCCTGGTCCCAGGGTCACGTGATTCCCCTTTTGCAATCTTCTGACAAGCAAAGTCAATGAGGAAGCCAGATTCACTTAACAACCATATTATTAAGTGAACAACTGCAGCGATTCACTTAACAACTATGGCAAGAACGATGATAAAATGGGGCAAAATTCACCTAACCACTGTCTCACTTAGCAATGGAAATGTTGGCTTCAACTGTGGTCATAAGTCAAGGACCACCTGTAACACTGTTAATCAAAGTAGTATTTCTTAAATTATTTTTACCAAATAAATGCTTGGGGGTACTTGCATTCTGCTTTTTAAGACTTAGATTACAATTGTGTTACTTCCTGCCCGAAACCTAATGTTGAAGCAGGAAACATCATTCCCCATTTTCAGAAATTGTAGTGGGATGAGTTTCTGAGGGTTTTTTTTTTTAAAGGTACATTGAATGGTTGCAGGAACTGGGCATGGCTAGTCTAGTGAAGAGAAGGACCAGGGAAGACATGATAGCAGTCTTCCTATATTTGAGGGACTGCCACAGAGCGGAGGGGGTCAAGCTATTTTCCAAAGCACCCGAAGGCCAGACAAGGAATAATGGATGGAATCATAATCAAGGAGAGATTCAACGTGGAAATAAGGAGAAATTTTCTGACAGTGAAAACAATCAACCAATGGAACAGCTTGCCTTCAGAAGTTGTGGGAGCTTCATCACTGGAGGCTTTCAAGATGAGATTGGACTACCGTTTATATTTAATATAATATAATATAATATAATATAATACAATATAATATAATATAATACAATACAATATAAAAACGGTAGTCCAATCTCATCTTGAAAGCCTCTAGTAATGAAGCTCCCACTTCATCAGTTTGTCAGAAATGATGTAGGGTCTCCTGCTTGGGTGGGGGGTTGGGCTAGATGACCTACAACTCTTTTAATTTGTATCTGTAAGTTTCCCAGCCCAACAGTCCAATTGGACTAAGAGCATCCATGTTCTCCAGAATTTCTGGCCCAGAGGTGTTTTTCTGCACTGCTGTTTGAATCTCTTACTTGGAGGCTGAGATCTAGAAAAACAAGGAATGGAGAGACGAAGTTGATGCCTTCTACATGCGTGGCGTGTTTTGTACTACTGAGCTAGTGAACTTGGCATGCCAGGAACATAATTGTTTAGGTCCACATGGAACCTGCAGAACAAAAAGGACACATGTCAGAAGTTCCCACTGTGCTGTCAGTGGGAACCAACCTTTTGTCCTGATCGATCTGTGCTAATGCGGTGGCCTTCTAATTCGGGCATCTTAATGTCAACTGTTTGATCTTAACTTGTACAGCACGACAGCTCCCATAGTGTGGGAGACAGCATGTCAGAACTTCTCCTTAGGGCACGTTTCTGGCGAGAAATAGTTTAGATGCCACAACACACGACCCTTGATTTACATGGAGTGCGTGTGTATATGACTCACTCAACAGGAATATTTATTGATCGTTGTTTATTGGTCATGAGGAATGATTCTCTCTTCCCCTCCAAAAACATAACGATGGTGTCACATGCTGAGAAAAACAGTGAAACGAAAGATGTTTCCTCTTTACCTCCCTCTCGGATGTCAACCGTTTCTGAGATGTCAACTCTGGGCCTGATTGAGGCATGTGTGTATTACAAATCTCCAAGGACAATGAATTGTCAGCCGTACAAAGTCCCATTTCCCATTCTCTGTCAGCATGTGTCATCTCGAAGTCACATTATAAGCTTATTACATGTTGCCAGCCTTCCAGCTTTGAAAGGGAAAATAAACAAGGAGTTTATATAAACCGTGCCGTCATGATACCTAATTAAATCTTCACTTGACCTTAACGCAAACCTGCTCAAGAGGTCAGCCACTCTGTGTTGGGGTAGACAACATGACACTCATAGGAAACCTGTCATTTTCATAGCATTTGTCAGCCTCCCTACTCTTAATAAGTAGCAAGCATATTACAAACTTGAGAACTTGTTGCACTGAAAGTTTGGCATAGTTTGGCATCAAACTAGAAACTGGGAGACAGTGAATTCTAGCCCAGCCTTAAGCACAAAGCCAGCTGATGACCTTGGACCAGTTACTCCCTCCGAGTCTTAAGAAGCAGGCAATGGCATGAAAACCACAGGGATTAATCTAGGCAGTCACTGGGCTTCCAGACCATCTCAAAGTCACAATAAATAAATAAACATTGCAAAACAAAGTACTAGCTCTACTACAGCCTACCATCACCTATGAGTAGATATGAGGACTTCAACTCCCAGAATTCCCCGAACCGTATCACTTTTGCTGAAAATTCTAATGAGCTGAAATCTGGAAGGAGCCTAAGACACGGCAGCCATTTTGTCCATAGCCAAAACCACAATGACCGCCATTTGGTGAATATGTACAACTGATGCTCTCAAATCCAGATGTATCCCTCTCATCCCACAAAGAGTTGGCTTACTATCCTCACTGGCAACAAAAACAACACAATCAAAATTAAGTATTTTAAAGTACCGCTAATTGAACGAACTACTTGTATTGGAAGACCTGAAAAAACAGATTAGGAACAGATTGTCATGGAGAAAGTTAATCTATCTGATTGATGGAAATTGAAAATGACTTGATGGCGTATAATCAATTTATTGAAACAGGAGCAGGAGACAGGAGCTATCAGCAGTTACTAAGATTCTCAGATGAGCAGGCACAAAAACAGCCAGGAAACAATGTTAATATATGGGGAAAAAATGAGAAAAACGGTTATGAAGAAATAGAAACCCAGACATCGCCAAAGTAAATGGAAAAGCGGGATGGGGGGGGATGAAGAAGAGAAGATTATAGATATAAATGTACAATTATGAAATGATGGATTGGGTAAAATAGAAAAGAAACCAAAAAGAAAGTATATATTATCAGAAGATTGGAGTTGCTCAGATACCAAACAAGGGAAATACCCTACAACAAAGAAGAAAGAAAGAAGAGAGGAATAGAAGGTAATATAGAGGAGGTGAAGGAGAGAGCGGGATGGAGGGTAGGAGAAAGAGAGGAAGATCTACCTAAGGGTAGAACAAGAAGAAATGGGTGGAAACTAATCAAGGAGAGATGCAACTTAGAACTAAGGAGAAATTTCCTGACGGTTAGAACAATTAATCAGTGGAATGACTTGCCTCCAGAAGTTGTGAATGCTCCAACACTGGAAATTTTTAAGAAAATGTTGGATAACCATCTGTCTGAGATGGTGTAGGGTTTCCTGCCTGGGCAGGAAGTTGGACTAGAAGGCCTCCAAGGTCCCTTCCAACTCTGTTGTTATTATTATTAATATTATAAGTTAGGGGATAAGAGTAGGAGAGAAGGTGAGAAAGGAGGGAAACAGAAGAGGCGTGGGGGAGAGGAAAGGGAAGTAGGTATGAGGAAGGAGAGGAGGAGGAAGAAGGTAGGAAAGGAGAAGAAGGAGGGAGGGAAAAGAGAAGAAGAAGATTTGTTGTAAAACGGAGGGAAAGAAAGGGTAGAAGAGCAACTCCAAATGCAATTAAAATGTTTTATTTCTGTGCTTTCCTTAGAGAGAATATGTGTGATTATCTATGAATAAGAAAATGTACATTTATAACATGTGTATAAGAAAAGAAAAAATAAAAAACTTTTTATAAAAAAAAAACCAGCCAGGAAAGTGACTGAAGCTTGGGAAACGGGCACCTTGTCAGCCAACAGAAATGCTGATTTACCATCATGTTATCAAGTACTTAGGAGGCAAGGGCTTGGCAGCAAGAGCAAACAACAGCCAATGGCATAATAGCTAGCCATCAACACCCCAATCAACATCTAAAAAGCCACATACAACCAGCACCATATACATACGACACATAGGACAGCCCAAAGCACACTCTCTGCTAGAGAGAAGTTCCCTTAGGACGGGCTCGCAAAGGTGCTTTTGTTTTTTCCAAGAGGCAACTGGACTTTCTAGTTTTTCTTTGAAGACGTTTTACTTCTCATCCAAGAAGCTTTTTCAGCTCTGACCGGATGGTGGGGAATGGAAGGATTTATAGTCCTTGCGGACAGCTGGTCATTTGCATCCTTTTAGAGAGTTGTTGAGGCCACTTGGAAGTTTATCTGTGTCCTCAGGGTCACCTGAGTGGTGCCAGTTGGCTTCTTGGAACTGATTTTTTTTTTTGTTTTTTTCTCCGAAGACTCAGGGTGGCTTACAGTGTGTAAGGCAATAGGCTCATTCTATTTGTATATTTACAAAGTCAACTTATTGCCCCTCCAACAATCTGGGTCCTCATTTTACCTACCTTATAAAGGATGGAAGGCTGAGTCAACCTTGGACCTGGTGGGACTAGAACCTGCAGTAATTGCAGGCAGCTGTGTTTTAATAACAGGCTTCTTACAGCCTGAGCCACACCGCGGATGAAAGGACTGTGTTAGAATAGAATAACAGAGTTGGAAGGGACCTTTGAGGTCTTCTAGTCCAACCCCCTGCTTAGGCAGGAAACCCTACACACCTTCAGACAAATGGTCATCCAATCTCTTCTTAAAAATTTCCAGTGTTAGAGCATTCACAACTTCTGCAGCCAAGTTGTTCCACCGACTAATTGTTCTGTCAGGAAATTTTTCCTTAGTTCTAAGTTGCTTCTCTCCTTGATTAGTTTCCATTTATTTATTTATTTATTTATTTATTTTATTTATTTTGTCACAACAGTATATGTAAGGATAAGCATGAAAGTAACTATATAATATATAAGCATATATATAAGCATAAGTATGTAATAACTATATTAATTGGATATAATGAAAGGGAACAATAGGACAGGAACGGTAGGTACGTTTGTGCTCTTATGCACACCCCTTACAGACCTCTTAGGAATGGGGTGAGGTCAATAGTAGACAGTTTTTGGTTAAAGCTTTGGGGATTTTGGGAAGAGACCACAGAGTCAGGTAGTGTGTTCCAAGCATTAACAACTCTGTTATAGAAGTCATATTTTCTGCAATCAAGATTGGAGCGGTTAACATTAAGTTTAAATCTATTGTTTGCTCTTGTATTGTTGTGATTGAAGCTGAAGTAGTCTTCAACAGGAAGGACATTGCAATAGATGATTCTATGAGTTAAACACAGGTCCTGTCGAACCTAACTAAAAGCCAACATTGGTTTGTCAAAAACAGATCATGCCAGACTAATCTTATTGCATTCTTTGACAAAGTGACAAAATTAGTAGACCAGAGGAATGCTGTCAATATAATTTACTTGGACTTCAGTAAAGCATTTGATAAAGTAGACCATAACCTACTATTAGATAAAGTAGAAAAATGTGGCTTAGACAGCACCACCACCAGATGGATTCGTAACTGGCTGACCAACCGCACTCAACGTGTAGTCCTCAATGGAACTACATCCACATGGAGGGAAGTATGCAGTAGAGTACCCCAAGGCTCTGTTTTAGGCCCAGTACTCTTCAACATCTTCATCAATGACTTGGACGAGGGGATAGATGGGGAACTCATCAAATTTGCAGATGACACCAAGCTGGCAGGAATAGCCAACACTCCAAAAGATAGGCTCAAGTTACAGAAAGATCTTGACAGACTTGAACATTGGGTGCTATCTAACAAAATGAAATTCAACAGTGAAAAAAGTAAGGTTCTACATTTAGGCAAAAAAAAACAAAATGCACAGGTACCATATATGTGATACCTTGCTCAATAGTACTACCTGTGAGAGGGATCTTGGAGTCCTAGTGGATAACCATTTAGATATGAGCCAGCAGTGTGCGGCAGCTGCTAAAAAAGCCAACACAGTTCTGGGCTGCATAAACAGAGGGATAGAATCAAGATCACGTGAAGTGTTAGTGCCACTTTATAATGCCTTGGTAAGGCCACACTTGGAATACTGCATTCAGTTTTGGTTGCCGCGATGTAAAAAGATGCTGAGACTCTAGAAAGAGTGCAGAGAAGAGCAACAAAGATGATTAGGGGACTGGAGGCTAAAACATATGAAGAACAGTTGCAGGAACTCGGTATGTCTAGTTTAATAAAAAGAAGGACTAGGGGAGACATGATAGCAGTGTTCCAATATCTCAGGGGTTGCCACAAAGAAGAGGGAGTCGGGCTGTTCTCCAAAGCACCTGAGGGTAGAACAAGAAGCAATGGGTGGAAACTGATCAAGGAAAGAAGCAACTTAGAACTAAGGAGAAATTTCCTGACAGTTAGAACAATTAATAAGTGGAACGACTTGCCTGCAGAAGTTGTGAATGCTCCAACACTGGAAATTTTTAAGAAAAAGTTGGATAACCATCTGACTGAGATGGTGTAGGGTTTCCTGCCTGGGCAGGGGACTAGAAGGCCTCCAAGGTCCCTTCCAACTCTCTTGTTATATTATATATATTATATCTTTTTTATATTGTGATGACCAAAACTCAATGCAGTATTCCAAGTGTTGTGCCATGTGTTTATGTAGTGGTTGTTTTGTTTCCCCAATGTACAGACTGTACAAGCTCGGAAGACAAAACCTCTGGTCCCAGTGACTGACCCAGCTTGGATTCTGCAGAAGCTATCATATCAAGGATAATTCAAAGAACCAGTTAGATAGAATATTTTGTAGAGTATGCGAGAATAAAATATTGCCTATTTCTTCCAGAATTTTCCCTCCCCCAGATATCTCCCACACTTAGCAATCAGCTGCTGAAAATAAAAGTTGTAATTACTTTGGAAAGAACCTCCTTGCAAGTGATCTCATTAGAACAAATGGAAAATTGCTTCTTTTGTTGTTTTCTTCCCCTTCTTGGAACAAATGATTAAAATCGGCGGAAAAGAACAAGTTTTTAGTCTTCCAAAATTCACAATCAATGGAAAGGCTTTAATTCCCCCCCCCTTTTATTTAAGTACAGGAATTTTGCTATTAATGTTAGAAGCTCCAGAGAATTAATTAATATGAAAGTTCTTTTATTATCATCAAAAATCATCAAAATTCTCCATCAGACTATTTCCAAATTAATGTGTGCTGTTCTTCTGGAGATTTTTTTTTTCTTTGGAGACTGGCTTGTAAGCTACGAACTGGAGTTGACTTAGAATTTAAGCAAATAATACGTGCATGTGAGAATTGAAATGTCCAAGGACCAAAATCTTTAGGATAATTGGAGGTCCAGAACTGATCATCAATTCCTTTTCCTTTTTTTCTTTTAACTGAAATGCAGTCTCAGGAGGCTACAAATTTTTTTTTGTTTTTTGCAGGGGAAGTGAAGTAAAGCCTTGCCTGCACAATTATTTCTTTAAAATTATAACTTCTAGTAAGAGGGAATCAGTTGTGGTTACCAGCTGTTATACATATACAGTATGCATCAGTGATGGGTTTCTACTGGTTCTCTCTGGTTTGGGCGAACAGGTAGCGGCGGTGGCGGGAGGCTCCGCCCACCTGCCCAAACATCATCACGGACAGTCTGCGCATGCGCAGAAGGTTCTGTGCATGCGCAGAAGCGTTGCGCGCACAGTCACAGTTGCAAACCTGTAGTGAAGATAAGTGGAACCCACCACTGGTATGCAATATATGCCAAACTTCTTCAAAATGGTAGTTCTCTCATATGTGGACTTCAAATCCCAGAATTCTTAGAAAAGAACACACACACAACATGAGACCATTAAAAAGATTACAGTGGATTTAGGAAACGGGTGTCAAACTCGCTGCCTCACGTTGCCGTCACGTGTTGTATTGCAACGTTTTTCCCTTCGCGGAGTCGGGGTGGGCGTGGCCTGCACCTGATGCATCCGGCCCGTAGGCCACCAGTTTGACACCCCTGATTTAGGAACTTCTCAGATCCCTAATCCGGCTCCTTCTTTCTGTAGAGGCCTTAACATTGAACAATGATCTTAAAGGAGCCACGATTTGATGTAATTTGTTCAGAAGTAATGTGATTTATTGGACTTTATTTCCAAATTGGAAATTGACCGCCCAAATTTACCAACACAAATTTACAGCCCAAATTTATTGGGTTGTATTTCCAAAACTAATTTATTGGATTGTATTTTCAAAGGTCATTTTGTGAAAGAAAATCAAAACAATTATTTAACGGTGATGAGAGAATATTGTATTATGTCATTAGTGGAATCCAATTTCCTTCATAGGATTTGACCATCTTTTCATGTTTCCTATTCTGAGCTTGCCCATACTATGCAATATTTTTAGATATGCAATCAAACAGAATAGAGCTAGAAGGGACCTTGGAGGTCTTCTAGTCCAACCCTCTGCTTAAGCAGGAGACTGTATATTATTTCAGAAATGTTTTTTTCTTAAAAACCTCCAGTAATGAAGTACTTACAACTTCTGAAGGCAAGTTGGTTAATTGTCCTCAATGTTAGAAAGTTTCTCCTTAATTCCAGGTTGTTTCTCTCCTTGATTAGTTTCCATCCATTACTTTTTGTCTTGCCTTCTGGTGCTTTGGAAAATACGTTGACCCCCTCTTTTTTCTGACAGCCCCTCAAATACTGGAACATTGCTATCATGTCATCCCTAGTCCTTCTTTTCACCTGACTACCAATACCGAGTTTCTGCAACCGTTCTTCATACGTTTTAGCCTCCAGGCCTTTGATCATCTTAGTTGCTATGAAATTATGCAGTTGTTACTTCTAAATATTGCCAGGATCTTCTGTGATGACACCATCATAAGAACTGACCCAAAAATTTACCAATTTTTAAATATGTTTTCATTGTTAAAAAGACAAATAACATTTTTTTTAAAAAATATACCAGTTTCATTTGTATTGAAAATCATAATTTACCTATTCATTCCTATACACCTTCTTAATTATTTTCATTAGCTTTCCATGATTGTGCTTTTTAAAATCAGTAGTTTGGGCTTAGTTCTGATCCCTTCCAATTATATAAATTGATTCAAATCATACATACTCTTTCTGAAAATATTGTCAGCAATCATTCTATTCATCACGTTTTCGTTATCTGATACAGGTAGTCCAAAGGTGGGTTTCAGCAGGTTCTGACCAGTTCTGGAGAACTGGTAGCGGAAATTTTGAATAGTTCGGAAAACTGGTAGTAAAAATTCTGACTGGCCCCGCCCCCCATGTATTCTCTGCCTCTCGAGTCCCAGCTGATCAGGAGGAAATGGGGATTTTTCAGTAACCTTCCCCTGGAGTGGGGTGGGAATGGGGATTTTACAGTATCCTTCCCCTGCCATGCCCACTAAGCCACACCCACAGAACCGGTAGTAAAAAAATTTGAAACCCACCACTGAGGTAGTCCTCAATTTATGGCTATAATTGGGACCAGAATTTCTTTTGCAAAACGAGGCAGTCATTGAGTAAATTACACCCAATTTTAGAACTTTTTTGCCATGGTTCTTAAGTGAATCACTGCAGTTGTTAAGTGAATCACTGCAGTTGTGTAGCAAATCCAGCTTCCCATCACTGACTTGTCGGAAGCCATCTGGGAAGGTCACAAATGGTGATCACATGACCCTAGGAGGCTGCAATGGATGTAAAATACATGCCAGTTGCCAGGTACCCAAATTTTGATCACATGGCCATGGAGATGCTGTTATGGTTGTAAGTGCAAGGACCAGTTGAAGATTACTTTTTTCCAGTGGCATTGTAACCATTCAGTGGTTCCTGAAACTAATGGTTGTAAATTGATGGCAACCTGTAGACTCAATTGGAGAAAGGTACAAAACAACCTCTACTGCATCTTAGTTCTAAAATGTGTTTTTTCCCAAGCTGGAGACATGATTCTTTTCTTGCCTAACTTTGATGAAAGTGTGGAATTGTAATGTACTCAGAATGTGTTCAACCAGGACCACAACCTTATGGAATTATGCAAGGGACAAGAAATGCCTTCCTTTGACAATAAATATTCCATTCCAGTATCTTTCCTTTTGTCAAGCTCCTGGTAACAGAAAACCCAATTCTCACAAAATCTTCTTTAATCAGATTTATTGAAAAGGAAAAGGGAGCAAATCACAGAAATCTCAATAGCCAGAAATTTGCACATTAGGCCCCAATTTATCTCTGAGTTTACTGGTGCTATAATGGAAACAATTGTTAGGTCTCACAGAGAAACTGTTTATCATTCTTTTGACATTCAACCTTGTTTAGACTGCAAAATCCAGCTGAAAAAATCATTTCTTTTTAAAGCACAGACCGGCAGTAAAGATTAAATCTGATGTGCGTTCATTGTGGCAAATGGAATAATTCATGGATGAAGTGTGCTACACACAAAGATTTACTTGCCGTAGATAATCATGCTGTAACTTACAGACAACTCACTGTTGTACCTGCTGTGCTTTTGATTTTTTTCGTTCATTTTTTTTCTTCGGATCACCTAAGCAAACTTTTGTTTAAGCTATAAATAGTAAAACGGCAGGAAGTCAAATATCTGTAAAATCGGCCTGCACACCGAATGCGTGTGGTTTGCTATTTCTGTGTCCATACTGATAAATCTTCAGACCTCATCCTACTCTTTTCTAGCGCATGGGTTTGGTGAACAGTGCAGTACTCTACTTAATTTTCGTTTGTGAGAATAGAAGAGTATTGAATATACTCTTGATTCTCAACTTGTTTTTTAGGTGTGGCTCTCGCGAGACATTTACACAATTGCTGAATTGATGTAAAATGCTACACCCAAACAAGTCAGCCATATTTCAGTTGAATAGCAATTATCTCATGCAATGTAACAAAATAACAGAATTACAAACTAGGGAGGGACCTTGGAGATCTTCTAGACCAGTGGTTCTCAACATGTGGGTCACGACCCCATTGGGGGTCGAATGATGATTTGCCAGGGGTCGCCTAAGACCATAAGAAATATGGGAAGTATACTTGCGAGTCAAAGAATCGCGTTCCAATGGTTGACTCCACAAGCCAGCTGCAGGCTCTTCAAATCGCTAGCCGAATTCGGCTTCAGGCGCGATGAATTAAAGAAGAGAGAAATCTTTGCTCTGATGTCTCCCTCTCAAGCCAGCTGCAATCACTCCCAATCGCTAGCCTAATCTGGCTTCAGGCGCGATAAACTTAATAGGGGAGGAGTCTCCGCTTTAATGCCTCTGTCCTCAAAGCAATCGCAAGCAGTTCAGATCGCTAGCCAATACGGCTTCAGGCGCGATAAATTCAAAACGAAAATAATTTTACGGTTGGGGTCGCCACATCGTGGGGAATTATATTAAAGGGGTCGCAGCACTATAAAGGTTGAGAACCACTGATCTAGACCCATTATGGTGAACCTAATCACCAAATCATCTGCAAAAGCTCTTAACTTATATTCATATTGTCTAACTCTAATTCCCTCTATCTCCTTTACTTCTCGTATTTTATCCAATAATGGTTCTAGAGTTAAAATAAACAATAATGGTGATAAAGGACATCCCTGTCTTGTTCCTTCGCAATCTTAAAAGGTTCTGTTAAGCTACCATTGATTATAATCTGTGCTGTTTGCTCTCCATAAATTGCCCTAATTATTCTTAAAAAACCATCTCCAAATTGCATCTTTTCTATTAATTTAAATAAAAAATCCCAATGCAATCGATCAAAAGCTTTCTCTGCATCGAGAAAAATAAATGCTGCTGGAATAAAATTTTTCTTTTCTAAGTACTCCAGTAAATTAACAATCTGCCTAACATTATTCCTCATCTGTCTCCCTTTTATAAATCCAGATTGATCATTATGAATTCTTCGCTGCAGAATCAACATTAATCTATTAGCTATTATTTTAACAAAATCTTATAATCATTATTTAAAAGTGAGATTGGCCTATAATTCCCAGGTTTAGAACAATCCTGTTCCTCTTTTGGTATCAATGAAATAAAGAGGTTCTCCATGAGAATTCCCCTCCTAGTTGTATCTGATTAAATAATTCCTTAAGTGGACCTAACATCTCATCCTGTAAATTCCTATAATAACTAACTGTGAGCCCATCCGTACCAGGAGTTTTCCCATTTTAATTGTTTAATTACCAAAATAATTTCTTCCGAGGTTATAGGCGATTCAGTTCATCCGTTTGTTCTAAAGTTAAATTTTTAACCTTATATTCCTTCAAATAATTATCAATATCCTATTCAATATATTATCTTTAAGATATAAATTTGTATAATATTCTAAAAAGCTTTTTAATTTTATCCTGTTGATATCTCTCTTTGCCTTTATATTCTATTTTTTCTATAGTACGTTGTTTTTGTCTTTTCCTTAAAGTGTATGCTAACCACCTACCAGGTCTATTTGCATTACAAAAAGTATTATGTTTGGCATATTGTATATTTGTTGCCACCTGATCAGCCATTATCATTTTAAATTGATTCTGTAATAACTTTATTGTATCTTTAAGTTTTTGATCATGTGGATTATGTATTAATAATTGTTGTTTCTTATAAATTTCCTCTTCTAAATACCTACGCTGTCTTTGTTGCTTATTTCTCTGTCTATTATTAAGATATATTAATACACCTCTCATAAAAGCTTTACTGAGTCCCAAACCATTTCTATCGATGTTTCATTATTCAAATTATAATCAAAAATTCTTTCATCTGCTTTTTACATTGATTTACATTATCCTGATATCTAAACAAATTTTCATTTAATCTCCAAGTTCTTCTACCCTCTTTTCCATATTGCAATTCCATCCAAACAGGACTATGATCAGACAAACATCTTGGAAATATCTTAGTTTTCTTCACCTAAAAAGCAAATCATTAGAAATTAAAATAAAATCAATACGTGAGAAGGATTGATGCCTATCAGAGAAAAAGGTATAGTCTCTTTCCTCCAAATTCCGCAGTCTCCATACATCTCTTAACTCAAAATCTTCTATCATATCAAAAAAGGATTTAGGCAGCTTTGCATGTGCAGGTATCTTCTTGGAAGAAATTCTCTTGTCCTTTCGTGTATCTATTACTCCATTCCAATCTCCCAATATAATGCACGATTTATAATCCCATAGAATCAACTTATCATATAACATTCTATAAAATTTTTCTTGTTGCTGATTGGGTGCATATATACCAAGCAAGAGAGTCCTTTTTGTTTCTATTGTAAGTTCAATAGCAATATATCTTCCGTGAATATCTGCCTCTATTAACTTGGCTGGTATATCTTTTCTCAAATAAACCACTATGCCATGTTTTTTCTCCAAAGCTGAAGCAACAAAATGTTTACCTAACTTTGAGTTTATTAGGTACTTTTGATCTGATAATTTAATATGTTTCTTGTAAGCAAATAACATCATTTTTAAATTGTTTCAGATAATGAAATATTTTCTTCTCTTCTGAGCTGAGTTCAAACCATTGACATTCCAAGTCAAGATTTTATTTGCCATTACTGGGCTGCTGAAGCTTTGGACAATCAACTGAAGATCGTCCTCCCGTATCTTCGGCCGTGCTCCTCCCACCGCTTCTGTAGCAGAATCCTGAACTTTACTTTGAGTTTGTTGCTCCTTTTCTTTACGCTTAAGGGCTCCCCTCGTCAGTCTTTGTTCTTGTGGTTGTTCCTCTGATGGTAACATCACTGGAATCACCTCAGCTTCCACACCCATTTGAGTCTCTTGAATTCTTTTTTCTATTATTTCTATTTCAAATTTCAAATGCCAGGATCTTCTGTGATGACACCATCATAAGAACTGACCCAAAAATTTACCAATTTTTAAATATGTTTTCATTGTTAAAAAGACAAATAACATTTTTTTAAAAAAATATACCAGTTTCATTTGTATTGAAAATCATAATTTACCTATTCATTCCTATACACCTTCTTAATTATTTTCATTAGCTTTCCATGATTGTGCTTTTTAAAATCAGTAGTTTGGGCTTAGTTCTGATCCCTTCCAATTATATAAATTGATTCAAATCTTACATACTCTTTCTGAAAATATTGTCAGCAATCATTCTATTCATCATGTTTTCGTTATCTGATACAGGTAGTCCAGAGGTGGGTTTCAGCAGGTTCTGACCAGTTCTGGAGAACCGGTAGCGGAAATTTTGAATAGTTCGGAAAACTGGTAGTAAAAATTCTGACTGGCCCCGCCCCCCATGTATTCTCTGCCTCTCGAGTCCCAGCTGATCAGGAGGAAATGGGGATTTTTCAGTAACCTTCCCCTGGAGTGGGGTGGGAATGGGGATTTTACAGTATCCTTCCCCTGCCATGCCCACTAAGCCACACCCACAGAACCGGTAGTAAAAAAATTTGAAACCCACCACTGAGGTAGTCCTCAATTTATGGCTATAATTGGGACCAGAATTTCTTTTGCGAAACGAGGCAGTCATTGAGTAAATTACACCCAATTTTAGAACTTTTTTGCCATGGTTCTTAAGTGAATCACTGCAGTTGTTAAGTGAATCACTGCAGTTGTGTAGCAAATCCAGCTTCCCATCACTGACTTGTCGGAAGCCATCTGGGAAGGTCACAAATGGTGATCACATGACCTTAGGAGGCTGCAATGGATGTAAAATACATGCCAGTTGCCAGGTACCCAAATTTTGATCACATGGCCATGGAGATGCTGTTATGTTTGTAAGTGCAAGGACCAGTTGAAGATTACTTTTTTCCAGTGGCATTGTAACCATTCAGTGGTTCCTGAAACGAATGGTTGTAAATTGATGGCAACCTGTAGATTCAATTGGAGAAAGGTACAAGACAACCTCTACTGCATCTTAGTTCTAAAATGTGGTTTTTCCCAAGCTGGAGACATGATTCTTTTCTTGCCTAACTTTGATGAAAGTATGGAATTGTAATGTACTCAGAATGTGTTCAACCAAGATCACAACCTTATGGAATTATGCAAGGGACAAGAAATGCCTTCCTTTGACAATAAATATTCCATTCCGGTATCTTTCCTTTTGTCAAGCTCCTGGTAACAGAAAACCCAATTCTCACAAAATCTTCTTTAATCAGATTTATTGAAAAGGAAAAGGGAGCAAGTCACAGAAATCTCAATAGCCAGACATTTGCACATTAGGCCCCAATTTATCTCTGAGTTTACTGGTGCTATAATGGAAACAATTGTTAGGTCTCACAGAGAAACTGTTTATCATTCTTTTGACATTCAACCTTGTTTAGACTGCAAAATCCAGCGGAAAAAATCATTTCTTTTTAAAGCACAGACCGGCAGTAAAGATTAAATCTGATGTGCGTTCATTGTGGCAAATGGAATAATTCATGGATGAAGTGTGCTACACACAAAGATTTACTTGCCGTAGATAATCATGCTGTAACTTACAGACAACTCACTGTTGTACCTGCTGTGCTTTTGATTTTTTTCGTTCATTTTTTTTCTTCGGATCACCTAAGCAAACTTTTGTTTAAGCTATAAATAGTAAAACGGCAGGAAGTCAAATATCTGTAAAATCGGCCTGCACACCGAATGCGTGTGGTTTGCTATTTCTGTGTCCATACTGATAAATCTTCAGACCTCATCCTACTCTTTTCTAGCGCATGGGTTTGGTGAACAGTGCAGTACTCTACTTAATTTTCGTTTGTGAGAATAGAAGAGTATTGAATATACTCTTGATTCTCAACTTGTTTTTTAGGTGTGACTCTCATGAGACATTTACACAATTGCTGAATTGGTGTAAAATGCTGCACCCAAACAAGTCAGCCATATTTCAGTTGAATAGCAATTATCTCATGCAATGTAACAAAATAACAGAATTACAAACTAGGGAGGGACCTTGGAGATCTTCTAGACCAGTGGTTCTCAACAATCGACACTGGGGGTCGAATGATGATTTGCCAGGGTCGCCTAAGACCATAAGAAATATGGGAAGTATACTTGCGAGTTGAAGAATCGCTCAATGGTTGACTCCACAAGCCAGCTGCAGGTTTTTCAAATCGCTAGCCTAATCTGGCTTCAGGCGCGATGAATTAAAAAAAGAGAGAAATCTTTGCTCTGATGTCTCCCTCTCAAGCCAGCTGCAATCACTCCAAATCGCTAGCCTAATCTGGCTTCAGGCGCGATAAATTTAATAGGGGAGGAGTCTCCGCTTTAATGCCTCTGTCCTCAAAGCAATCGCAAGCAGTTCAGATCGCTAGCCAATACGGCTTCAGGCACGATAAATTCAAAACGAAAATAATTTTACGGTTGGGGTCGCCACATCGTGGGGAATTATATTAAAGGGGTCGCAGCACTATAAAGGTTGAGAACCACTGATCTAGACCCATTATGGTGAACCTATAGCACGCATGCCAGAAGTGGCATGCAGAGCCATCTCTCTGGTCACACCAGCCATCGCCTGTTGCTCTTCCGGCTGCTTTTTGCACACACAAGAACGCTGGAAAGAAGAAAACCAGATGATCGACACACATGTGCATGCCGGAAACTGGAAGTTCAGCTCATGCCCGCCGGGGAACTGCTGTTCTGATTTCTGACACTTCCCCACCCCACCCCAACACATGTACGCTCCCATTTCAGAACTTGGTGCCAAAAAGGTTCGCCAACATTGTTCTAGTCCAACTCCCTGATCAAGCAGGAAACCCTGTACCATTTAAACATTTGTTGTCCAATCTCTTTTTAAAAAACTCCAGTGATTGAGCACCCACAATTTCTGAAGGCAAGCCATTAATTGCTCTGTCAGGCATTCTAGGCATCCTTGTTTCTAGGTTAGTTCTCTGCTTGATTAGTTTCCATCAGAGGTGGGTTTCAGCAGGTTCTGACCGGTTCTGGAGAACCGGTAGCGGAAATTTTGAGCAGTTCGGAGAACCAGTAGTAAAAATTCTGACTGGGCCCGCCCCCATCTATTCTCTGCCTCCCAATTCCCAGTTGGTGGGGAAGAAATGGGGATTTTGCAATAACCTTCCCCTGGAGTGGGGAGGGAATGGAGATTTTGCAGTAACCTTCCCCTGGAGTGGGGAGGGAATGGAGATTTTACAGTATTCTTCCCCTGCTGCCCACCAAGCCACACCCACAGAACCGGTAGTAAAAAAAATTGAAACCTATCACTGGTTTCCATCCATTGTTTCTTATCGGGTGCTTTGGAGAATAGCTTGACTCCCTCTTCTTTGTGGCAGCCCCTTAGATATTGGAACCCTGCTATCATGTCACCCCTAGTCATTCTTTTCTTTAAACTAGACAAACCCAATTCCTGCAACCGTTCTTCATATGTTTTAACCTCCAGTCTCTAATCATCTTGGTTGCTGTTCTCTGCACTTTTTGTAGAGTCGCAACATCTTTTTTTAATGTTGTGGCGACCAAAACATGCAATATTCCAACTGTGGTCTTGCCAAGGCATTATAAAGTGGTACTCAACTTTACAGGACCTTAATTTTTATCTTATTGTTAATGGAGCCTAGGACTACATTAAAAAGCCTCACTGCGCAACACACTGAATTACAAACTACACAACCTTTTTTTTAGCTAATCTAGATTGTCCATGTTACTTAAAGTTGATAGGGATGGAAATTTTGGTGATGGAATCCCTAAGCATCTTCTTGAGTTGACTGTCTAAAGATTTAACCAATATCTCTTCCTTTTCATTTTATGAATTGCTCTTACAGAGCAGTTGTAATTTTTCCCTTCCAACAGCAATTGTAAAGTATGAGTTCACAGTTATTTGGATATTAGAGATTTTGGGACCACTTTCATCAGGAAAAAAAAAATGAGCATATGCAGAAAGATCATTGCTGAAAAAATATGGCCTTGGCTGCCTGCAAGCCATTGGAATTCCTATGTCGTTATTTAATATTCATACTTCTGCTTTCCTGTTTTGTTCTGTTGTTGGCCTTTTCCAAATACACATTAAGAATGCATATCGTCTGCAAAGTCTTGGATCGGGTGCCATCCTTTTGCTGTAGTCCTTGATTATTTCACCACGTTTAAGGACTCCAGAATGCTCCTTGTGGAGTGGAGTGAGAAACCTCTTGGCAACAAACAGATTGGAAAGTCAAATTCCGCCTCTGTAGTTGGCAGGCAAAAGAAAGGTTGTGGATTGGCCAGCTTAATACAAATGCTGGCAGTCTGGCACATTGTGTTTATTGAATCAACAAAACTGTGCCTCCTTCTGCTTGCTGCAATTCAGCTCCAGATATTCAAACTTCTAGCAATGCATTGGAACACAATGGACTGAAACAAGAATATTTGCAATTTCAATAGGGTATGACTAACATTTCCAACTAACCCAAGTAAAAAATATCAATCTATAGTATCTATTATATTTGTCTGTCTGTCTGTCTGTCTGTCTGTCTGTCTGTCTGTCTGTCTATCTATCTATCTATCTATCTATCTATCTATCTATCTATCTATCTATCTATCTATCTATCCCCTATCCTCTAACGATCTATCCTATCTCTATATATCCTATCTCTATATCTCTCTCTAATCTAGCTTTGTCTGTCTATCTTATACATCAATATCTATCTATCTATCTATCTATCTATCTATCTATCTATCTATCTATCTATCTATCTATCCTCTATCTATCCTCTAACGATCTATCCTATCTCTATATATCCTATCTCTATATCTTTTTTAAAATTTCTTTTTGTCACAACAGTATACATAAACAATTGTCATAAATAAAACAACATATCTTGAAGAATATATATATATATATATATATATATATATATAAGTAAAAAAAATATGCATCAACTATATTAATTTGATATAATGAATAGAACAATAGGACAGGAACGGTAGGCACTTTTGTGCTCTTATGCACGCCCCTTATAGTCCTCTTAGGAATGGGGTGAGGTCAATAGTAGACAGTTTTTGGCTGAAGATTTTGGGATTTTGAGTAGAGACTATGGAGTCAGGTAATGAGTTCCAAGCATTAACAACTCTGTTACAGAAGTCATATTTTCTGCAATCAAGTTTGAAGCGGTTGACATTTAGCTTGAATCTATTTTTTGCTCTTGTAATATTGCGATTGAAGCTGAAGTAGTCTGTCACAGGAAGGACATTGCAATAGATGATTTTGTGTGTTAAACATAGGTCATGTCGAAGTCGACGGAGTTGTAAGTTTTCTAATCCCAGGATTTCAAGTCTGTTGGTATAAGGTATTTTGTTGTTTTTGGAGGAGTGAAGAACTCTTCTAGTAAAATATTTCTGAACTCATTCTATTGTATTTATGTCAGAGATGTGGTATGGGTTCCAGACAGATGAGCTGTATTCAAGAATAGGTCTGGCAAATGTTTTGTATGCTCTAGTTAGTAGTGTAGAGTTTTTAGAAAAGAAGCTGCGTAAAATTAGGTTTACAACTCTTAGAACCTTTTTTGCTATGTAGTTGCAGTGGGCTTTGGCATTAAGGTAATTTGATATGAGAACTCCAAGATCTTTGACAGGGTGGGGGTCATCAGTTAGGTAATGTCCATCAAGTTTGTACTTGATGTTAGGGTTCTTTTTTCCAATATGTAAGAATGAGGATTTGCTGGTTGAGATTTGGAGTTGCCAAGTTTTAGACCAATCGGAAATTAAGTCGAGGTCTTCTTGAAGGGTAGAAGTATTATTAGTGGTATTAAATAGTTTGACATCGTCAGCAAAGAGAACACAATAACTTGAGATGAGGTCACAGAGATCATTTATGTATAGTATGAAGAGTGTTGGTCCAAGAACACTACCTTGGGAACGCCACTTTTGACAGGAACAGGATTTGATATAGAATTGACAATTTTGACCACTTGTCTGTTTGACAGGAAGGCATTTATCCAATTGTGAAGAGGTCCCGAAATGCCGTAGGATTTTAGTTTGAGGAGTAGTTTATCATGTACTACTGAATCGAAAGCTTTGCAGAAGTCTATGTAGATTGCATCTATTGCTTTTCCTTGATCAAGGTTGGTAGTCCATATGTTTTTGCAGTGGAGAAGTTGTAGGTTACAAGACAATTTTTTTTAAAACCAAATTGTTTATTAGAGAGAAGGTTGTTTGTTTCGAGATACAGTGTAATGGATTGGTTTATGATGGATTCCATTACTTTGCATGAGACACAACATAGAGAGATAGGTCTGTAATTTTCAACAAGGCTTGGATCTCCTTTTTTGAAGATAGGGATGACTGTGGCTAGAGACCAGAGTTTTGGAAGGGAACAAGTTTTGAAGGCTTTATTAAAGATTATGCTTAGGGGTTCAGCTATATTAATTGAAAGTTTTTTTAGAAAGTATGCATATAGTCCATCTGGTCCAATAGATAATGATGATTTTAGGTTGTGAAGGGCTTTTTCAACATTTTCTTCTGTGAAGTCTATATGTGTTAGGTCTTCTATGGAATCTATATGTGTTAAGTCATTTTTGGTACGATTGAGGAACGTTGGATATGAGCCATTACTGTTTACAAAGACTGAGCCGAAGAATGTGTTAAAGAAGTTTGCTTTAACTGTTTCGTCAGTACTTTCTTTGTTGTTAGGTTCTTTTAGTGGTGGGATGGATCTTGTTTCTTTAAGTTTATTGTTCACAAAATTATAAAAAGCACGACTGGAATTGGTGTGTAGAAGATCTTCTTGTTTAGTGTGGTAAGTGTTACATTCTGTTTTTATTTGGTTGCAAATATTTTTGTAGCGGTTTTTGAAGTTTGCTACATAGCCCTTTTTGTTTTTTTTCCAGAGGGATTTTTTTTTTGGATTGCAGCTTTTTTATTGATATGGGAAATTTGCTTTTCCTTTTGATTTTGGTGATGATTTGTGGTACATATAGTTTGATGATTTTATTGATTTCAAGTAGGAATACTTTATAGTGGTCTTCTGTAGTGATACAGGTTGAGAATAGATTTTGCCAGTCAAGAAATGAGAGATCATTGTTTATAAGGTCATAGTTTGCTTTCTTAAAATTGTAGCTTGGAGTACTATTGTTGAGACGATTTATGTGAGGGCGTATGTTTAGATAAAAGTCTATCATGCAGTGGTCACTGTTGGAAAAGGGTTCTTTTACTTGTAGTCCATAAACTGAGTTAGCATTATTACAAAAGATGAGGTCAAGGCAGATCATGAGTCTAGTATTGTTAGTTACTAGTTGTTCAAGGCCTAGGTTTGTAACTGCATTGTACAGTGTAGTATGGATTGGTTCGGTTGTACATTCATTTGTTATCCAGTTTATAGAAGGTAGATTTAGGTCTCCCAGAAAGATGAGAGGATATGGGCAAGAGATAGCCCATGTTAGTAGTAAGGTTAACATATTTGCATGAGTGATGTCGTAGTCAGGGGCTCTGTAGCATAGTATGAATCTTAGTGTGGTATTGGTGGACAGGTCACATACAATAGTTTCAGGTAGAGAGAGTTTATGTGCAACTTGAATATTTTTTAAGTTCAGTGATTTTTTGTAAAAAATAGCTACTCCACCACCTCTGCGGTGATCATGATCTGATCGAAGGACTTGGTATTCTTTGTTTGAAATAATGGAGTCATTGAAGGATGAGTTTAGCCATGTTTCACAAACAAATATGATGTCAAATGTACCATTGTTTAATAAGAGAATAAATTCAGGTAATTTGTTTACAATACTTCTTGCATTTAATAATTTACATTTGAGACCTGTAGAATTAAGTGTAGGAGAGGTAAGGGGCGTGCATACCTAGTTTTGATTGGTAGTTGTTTGAGGGTTTTTTGTAACAGGTGATAGATTGTAGGTTGGTTGAGTAATGAGTGGATGATCGTTGGATGATTGGAGTTTTTGAATGGGTGGTTGAGGATTTGAAGGTTGATCGACAGGTGAATGGGTGTTTTGATTTGTAGATGGATGGATGCCTTGTTTGGTGGATGGTTGAATGTTTTGATTGGAGTGAGATTGGGTGATAGGGTTTTGATTGAAGGATTTTCTTTTTATGCAATTTGCGCGGTAGTCAATATAAAGGTTGGTTTCTCCTTCTTCTAGTCGTCGTTTGAGCTCTGAACGAAGTTCACGGGATCTAATACGTTGTAGGAATGATAAATCTGGTCTAGCTCTAAGTTTGTTGTAGCCGAGGTTGTTTTTGGCTATTGTGTTTATAGTATAAATGAGATTTCTTTTGCTGGTTTCATTTTTGCATATGATTCTACAGAATTTGGGTGCTATTGAACCATCGTTGTATTTGAATTCTGGTCCATCTCTGGTGACTTCGGTTATTTCACTAGGGTCAAAGGATGTCTCTCTAATCTAGCTATTTGTCTATCTTATATATCAATATCTATCTATCTATCTATCTATCTATCTATCTATCTATCTATCTATCTATCTATCTATCTATCTCCTCTATCTATCTATCTGGTCTCTCTCTCTCTCTCTCTCTCTCTCTCTCTCTCTCTCTTTCTCTAAACCAGGGGTGTCAAACTGGATTTCTTTGAGGCCCAGATCAGCACTGTAGTTCTCCTCCATGGGCTAGGAGGGGAGATAGGACGGACACCACCTGCAGCACTCTGCTGGAATGGGGCCTGTTTTGGCTGGCATGGTGCTGCTGGAAGCTGTCCAGGCCAAAAACGGGCCACAGGGAGGCCACATATGGCGCCCCGTGCCTCGTTTTGGCTGCCAGAGGTCAAGACCTTGAAGGTCTTCTAGTCCAACCTCCTACTAAATCAGGAGTCTCTATGCCATTCCAAACAAATGGCTGTCCAGTTTCTTTTTGAAAACCTCCAGAATATCCATAACTTCTAGAGGTAATGTGTTCCACTGGTTAATTGTTCTCACTGTCAGGAAATTTCTCAATAGAATAGAATAGAATAGAATAGAATAGAATAGAATAGAATAGAATAGAATAGAATAGAATAGAATAGAATAGAATTTTTATTGGCCAAGTGTGATTGGACACACAAGGAATTTGTCTTGGTGCATAACCTCTCAGTGTACATAAAAGAAAAGATACCTTCATCAAGGTACAACACTTATAACACTTAATGATAGTCATAGGGTACAAATTTAACACTTAAGGATACAACACTTAATGATAATGAATATTGCCTTATACACTGTAAGCCGCCCTGAGTCTTCGGAGAAGGGCGGGATATAAATGTAAAAAAAAAAATAGTCATAGGCTACAAATAAGCAATCAGGAAACAATCAATATCAGTATAAATCGTAAGGATACAAGCACAAAGTTACAGTCGTAAGTGGAAAGAAATGGGTGATGGGAATGATGAGAAGATAAATAGCAGTGCAGATTTAGTCAATAGTTTGACAGTGTTGAGGGAATTATTTGTTTAGCAGAGTGATGGCATTTGGGAAAAAACTGTCCTTGTGTCTAGTTTTTGTGTCTAGTTCTAGGTGGGTTCTCTTCTTGATTAGTTTCTATCCATTACTTCTTGTCTTGCCTTCAGGTGCTTTGGAGAATAGGTTGACTCCCTCTTCTTTGTGGCAGCCCCTCAAATATTGGAACCCTGCTATCATGTCACCCCTAGTCCTTCTTTTCACTAGGGTAGACCAACCCTTTTCCCACAACCATTTATTATCTGCCATAACATAGTTTGATCCCCTGATCAAGCAAGAGACCCTGGACAAATGGCTGTCCAATCACGTCTTCAAAACCTCCCTTGATGAAGCACCCAAAACTTCTCGATGCAGATCTTTTCATATTGAAAACTGGATGAGCTTCAAAAAGAATGGCTCCAACTGATAATGGAATCAGGAAATTACCCTTTCCTCATTCATTTTTCCTCAGAAAAAAGAAGACATCCACAGAAAAGTTGTTTTATTATGCATTAGACTATTGCTCCATCTAGCTTAATAAAGTCTGCGCTGGTACCAGGGGAGGGGGGGTTTGAAGGGAGGAGTTCTTCCTGAAAATGCCAAAAATATGCAGGTCATGTGTTCTGTGCACGAGACACAGATCTTCCTTTTAAGATATTTTCTTAAAATGCTGCATTAAGTCAGAGTGTTGAATATTCAATTCAAAAGAGCTGAGAGAGCGATTCATTTCTGGGGGAAACAAGAAACAGGGATAATATTCTTTTCTTTGTGACAAAGGAGACATAAGGATTATTAATAAGAGGATTATCACAGCTCCAGTAATGTTGAAAAGCATGGCTGATGAAAAGGAGGTATTTTGTATCTTGAAACACCGGGCCCATTTCCCAACATGATGCCAACATATCTGAAGATGGAAATCTGTTGATTAAAGGTTTTATGAAAAAAAATCAAAATCTGACAAAGGATTAATGTCTGTCTGTCTATCTATCTATCTATCTATCTATCTATCTATCTATCTATCTATCTATCTATCTATCTATCTATTTTTTTAATCACACCTTCATTTTTATAAATAACTCAAGGCAGTCAGTGCACATAATACTCCTTCCTCCTCCAATTTTCCACAACAATTTTCCACAATTCTCAACCCTGTGAGGTAGATTTGGCTGAGAGAGAGTGACTGGCTCAAAGCCACCTATCAGCTTCCATGCCTAAGGCAGGGCTAGAACTCACAGTCTCTTGATTTCTACTCTGATGCATTAACCACTAGAGCAAACTGGCTCACTCTCTGCCTGCCTGCCTGCCCTTCTATCTATCTATCTATCTATCTATCTATCTATCTATCTATCTATCTATCTATCTATCTATCTATCTATCTATCTACCTACCTACCTACCTACCTACCTATCTATCTATCTATCTATCTATCTGTCGGGGTGGATTCCACTTACCTTCTCTACTGGTTCACAACGGGAGTGTGAGCATATACACGCCACTTCTGCACATGTGCAGAGCATCCATGATGATATCTGGGCAGGTGGATGGAGCCTCCCACCACCGTTACTACCAGTTCGCAAGATCTGGATTGAACCGGTAGCAACCCACCACTTACTATCTATCTATCTATCTATCTATCTATCTATCTATCTATCTATCTATCTATCATCTATTTATCTATCTATCTATCTATCTATCTATCTATCTATCTATCTATCTATCTATCTATCTATCTATCTATCTATCTATCTATCTATCTATCTATCTCTCTATCATCTCTCTATCTTTTTGTCTCTATCTCGCTATCACCCAGTGTTTTGATTGCCTTGTTTCAGAAACAATTTATTTCACAGCAATAAATAAATGTTGTAGTAACCATGGTTGCCTACACTTGAGTAATCCATAATATTTTACAGCTTTTTGACCGTCCTGCAAAAATTCTGAGATTTTCTGGGATTTGTGATTTAATGAGGATTTCACTGTCTGTATCCATCTCTAGTAAACTATCTTATCGGGTAATTCCTTGAAAAAAATATGATTGGATTATGAATCTTGTTTACTACGGTATGAATTTTGATAAGATCCCTCTGACAGGTCCTTGGTTTTCTCTGAGCTTGGTTGTTTCCTTGCAGATGTTTCATTACCCAAACTAGGTAACATTATCAGTGCTAGTAAGGAGTGAGGTTTGCTCTCAGTTTATATTCTAGTGGCAGTTTATATTCTAGACACCAGAATATATGATGAATATATGATGATCAGAATGTATGATAGACACAGAATATATGACACCAGAATATGACCCCCACCCTGTTAAGGACCTTGGAGTTTTCATATCAAATGATCTAAGTGCCAAAGCCCACTGCAACTATATAGCAAAAAAGGCTCTAAGAGTTGTAAACCTAATTCTGCGTAGCTTCTTTTCCAAAAACTCTACACTACTAACCAGAGCATTCAAAACATTTGCCAGACCCATTCTTGAGTACAGCTCATCTGTCTGGAACCCATGACATTAATACAATTGAACGAGTCCAGAAATATTTTACAAGAAGAGTTCTCTGCTCCTCTGTAAACAACAAAATACCTTATTCCACCAGACTTGAAATCCTGGGATTAGAAAACTTAGAACTCCGCCGACTCCGACAAGACCTGTGTTTAACACACAGAATCATCTATTGCAATGTCCTTCCTGTTAAAGACTACTTCAGCTTCAATCGCAATAATACAAGAGCAAACAATAGATTCAAACTTAATGTTAACCGCTTCAATCTTGATTGCAGAAAATATGACTCCAGTAACAGAGTTGTTAATGCTTGGAATACACTACTTGACTCTGTTGTCTCCTCTCCAACTCCCAAAAGCTTTAACCAAAAACTGTCTACCATTAAATAAATAAATAAAGAATATAAACCGAGAGCAAGAAAACAACCAAGTTTAGAGACAATCAAGGATGCACAATTTAACCCTGAGCTACAAATATTATAAGAAATTCTGTTCTGGAATGCTCATGAAATGCCAATTCTGCTTTGCCTTAGAATCTGTTGCCCCAATCAAATTTTGACATTTTTTTTCTGAAACCATGGATCATATCGTCTTGTTTCAAGATTGCTTTTCATTATGTTCCCACAGTGGGAATTGTAAAGATGTGAGAACTTTCAGAAATGGCAAAATTGAAACCCTTTTATAGACTTTGGGCTGAAAATGAACATGAAGTTGAATTTCTGAGTTTACTGATTTAAAAGGGTTGAACATGAAAAGGAAGGACCTATATAATGCAGTTCTAAAAGGAGAGAAATGATAAAAGTTTGTAATCTCTTTGTTACAAATGTACAAAAGAAATGTACACAAGCATGAGATGCTACTTCTTTCTCTCTTCTTTCTATGTTTCTAGCACTTTTTCTACTTTTCTTTTGTACATTTGTTCTTGTTCATCTTTTAGAGATGCAAAAGCTTTCCAATTTTTTTTAAAACGTTGGCTTTCATTCAGTTCTACAGAGGAATTAGTGTTATCTGCACCTCCATAACTGTCTGGTTTGGTTCTGCAACCAAGCAAGACAAACGCAGACTTGAACAGATAATTAGAACTTCAGAAAAAAACAATGGCTATCAACTTGCCTTCCATTGAGGATCTGTATACTGCATGAGTCAAAAAGAGGGCTGTGAAAATATTTACAGATCCCTCACATCCTGGACATAAATTGTTTCAACTTCTACCCTTAAAATGATGCTATAGGGCACTGCACACCAGAACAACTAGACACAAGGACAGTTTTTTCCCGAAAGCCATCACTCTGCCTAACAACTAATTCCCACAACACTGTCAAATAATTTACTAAGGCTGTATTACTATTCTTCTTCTCTTCCTTACTAGTATCTATCTCTTCCCACTTGTTACTATAACCATATTGCTTGTATCTTTCAATTCATATTGCTGTTATTTGTTTCCTAGTATGATTTGATAGCTTATTAGTAACCTTGACTATCACTAAGTGTTGTAACTTTTTATTCTTGATGAATGTATTTTATTCTCCTTATGTACATTGAGAGCATATACACCAAAGACAAATTCCTTGTGTCTCCAATCACACTTAGCCAATAAAGAATTCTATTCTATTCTATTCTATTCTATTCTATTCTATTCTATTCTATTCTATTCTATTCTATTCTATTCTATTCTATTCTATTCCATTCCATTCCATTCCATTCCATTCTTCCATTCCATTCCATTCCATATTGTTCTATTCTATTCTATTCTATTCTATTCTATTCTATTCTATTCTATTCTATTCTATTCTATTCTATTCTATTCTATTCTATTCTATTCTATTCATTCCAGAATGGATCAAGCCAAAGAATGGTGTTCGCTAAGCTAAAATCTTAATTTGATTAAAAAATTCGTTTAATTTACATCACAGAGTTTTAAAAAGTATCTAATTCTACAAAACAATTTAAATTAGAGCATCTCCCCACCTCCCACATTTATTCGGCTTTGAAAGAAAGGCATCTAATAAAAGGGAAGCTATTCTCCGTGTATATAATGATTTCTCTTTCTGCTACATGTAAATTGCTGTTCGGTGTCAACTTTAGTAAGAGGTAAAAGATTTTACTTATTGCTTTTGACAGCCACATGCAGCTATCGACTTCAGATTGTGCACTTCTGATTTAGAAATTGGGTTACTAATGTTTATTTTGGTCGGTGCTCAAATAAGTTCATTTGTATTTTTTGACATCTTGAGTCTGTTATAGCAATCAGTTTTGCTAAGGGTGTTATAGACCTTGGTGTTTAACAAAAATGTTTTTTTTTATGAAGAACCTTGAAATTATTTATTTATTTATTTTGCAATGAGAAAATGATTTTTAAAGTTTTAACTTTTTATTCTTTTTTTAAAAAATGTGTTTATGTGTTTATGTTTTTGTATAGACAGTTTTCTTTCTTTTTAATCCCCATTATTTCTGGTCAAAAGCAAGCTGGATGGATAGAAAATGTGAAATGGGATTGTGGTCATACATTTTTAGACTGTGTTTCCAGTATATGAGCACACTTCCTTTTCTTTCTCCAACATTACAAAGCAGATTATCAACTGAAGTGCTTCTTTGGTTCTCAGGATTTGGAGCATGAAATCCAGATTCCTTTGAACCACAATCACAATCCCTCTCTGAGCCTTTCGACTTTTCGTTAGAACACTGAAACCAAGATGGTTTATTCACTGATCAGAAGTTAAAAGGCCTAGGCCTCAGGAAATCCACATTTGATAAAATAAGTTTCATGTAGCCTTTTAGCTTCTCAATATACACGCTGGGTGACCGACATCACTGTTGAGCTGTAGGTCATGGTGAACTTCCATATTTACACAGGATGAAAGTGGAGGGGACAGAAGTCCTCTCAAATAATAATCTAGGAATTGCGGGATTTTGTTTCATTGTAGAAGAAACTCTTGATTAGAAAAAAAAAATAGGTAGAAATGATTGTCGACATCATAGGAGATGTGTCGTGTCCCACCCCCACTCCGACAAATGACAAATGAGTCAAGGAAGTCCGTAACAAACTTGGCAACGAAGCCTCTGCAGCTTGCCAAGTTCCTTCGAGGTTTATCAGGGCAGGCAGGAGTCCAAGTTGTGACTTCAGCGACAGGGTCTGATATCAGCAAACTAGATAAGACTTTGCTTGACTCAAGGTTGGAATGCCAAAAGCAGGTCCTTTATATAGGCTGTGGGGTGTGGCTCCATGACTCAGCATTTATCCAGGCCTGCCCCACCCCTCCTTCTGCTGGTGTCGCCTCGCAGATCTCCGGAAGCGAGGGTCCTCCCACTATTAATTGTCTTCAGCTGGATCTGCTGTCAGTGTCTGGGAAAGGGAGGGGTCAGAGGGAGTAGGCCCGAGTAATTCTACCACCTGTCTGGCTTCCTGTTCTGAAGGCTGAGCCAAAGGAACACACGCTGTATGAGTTAGGTTTATCGGATTTCTTCTTTCACTCCTTGAATCCTCTCCGGGCATGGGGCCAGGGCCGGGGGCTGGAGTCATGACAGGCCGTTCATCTTCATTATCAGACTCGGAGTCTAATAAAAGGCCCGGTTGGAGATGGGAGGGGCCCAGCTGAGGAGAGGAGGGAGGACGAGTCACAACAAGATGTTTTTGAAGATCATCCAGAGGGCAGGAACTGCAATATGGTAGCTGCACTTCTTAGGCCAAGGGTCGGCAAGTTGCGACTCTGGAGCCACATATGTCTCTTTCATCCCTCTGCTGTGGCTCCTTGTCACCGGTCGGCTCTACAATTGATAAGGCTTTCGGTTAGGACAGGTAGAGGAAAAAGGATGCTGTGCTAGGAGGAGACTATGGTGAGGGAACCGGACTTCCGGTTGGCTCCAGAATTGAACAGGGGGCTTCCAGTTAGGACCTTTGTGGCTCTTTGAGTGTTTAAGGTTGCTGTCTTAGGCCCTGCAAGATGACAATGTTATATTGACAGAAGCCAGAGTATACCCGTCCTGCTAAAATTAAGCCATTCCAGATGGGTGGACCAGAGTAGCCAAACCTAATGACATGAAGAGTTTTCGAGGTGATAATCACTACCTTGAATTGCACTTGAAAGCCAAATGGCAACCAGTGCAACTTGAGAAGCAGTAGGGCCACATACGCAAAAGGGGGTGCTCCACCCCTCATCGTATTCTGGACCAGTTACAGCTTTCAGATGGTCTTCGGCGGAAACTTCATGTTGTCTGATTAACCGGTCCTCACATTGCCCAGAATTCAAGAGCTTTTAAGAGTGACCCTAGTTTTAGCATAGTGGTGTCTATAAGCTTCCTGCAACCTGAATGTAATTGCAGCCAGATAAGGTCTTTAGAGTAAAATTCTAAGCTGTATTTGTAGAATGAGCAAGATGGATTCCCCAATGCAATTAAATTACTTTACTACTTTTTGAAACAAATGAAGGTCTCTCTCTCTCTCTCTTTGTCTCTTTCTCTTTCTCTCTCTCTCTCTCTCTCTCTCTCTCTGTGTGTGTGTGTGTGTGTGTGTGTGTGTAGGTCTGTCTGTGTATATGCAGATGTGTGAAATTTGTACAATACTGATATCTGCAGTATCCTATCTATCTATCTATCTATCTATCTATCTATCTATCTATCTATCTATCTATCTATTACTAACTACCTTTCCATGAACTTTCTGAAAAATTATAAAGTCCAGAATTTTATATAGTGCAGTGTTAAGTTTAAAAGACTCAAAGATTGAAGATATAAAATTGCTTCCTATCTCTTTTATAAAAGTCAGTTCTTTCTTTTTTTGCAGTAGATATCAATTTACGCATTTCATCTAACATTGAATTTTGTGCCTCATTTAAGTCATATCATCATCATCATCACCACCACCACCACCATCATCATCTATACCAGAGGTCTTCAAACTTGGCAGCTTTAAGATTTGTGGACTTCAACTTCCAGAATTCTCCAGCCAGCTATTCTGGCTGGAGAATTCTGGGAGTTGAAGTCCACAACTCTTAAAACTGCCAAGTTTGGGGACCCTTGATCTATACTGACATTCAGTTTCCTGTGCTACAAAAAGACGATGCTTTGATCAAACTTTTGTTTGTTTTACTTTAGAAATAATACTGGATTCAGATGTTTAATCTTTCCTACTCCAAATTGGCTTCTTCTGTGCAAAGTTGCTGAATTTAGTTCTTGTTTACCCATTGCCTTTCAAAGAGAATGCTGCAAGCTGTCACATTTAGTAAGAGCACCATCTTTCTTCCGTTATTAAAATTACTTCTATAATGGAAGTTTGATTTTTGTTTCCTAAGGCAAAATACAGGTTAATGATAATCATTTAAAAAAGAGAGAGATTTGCTCATCATTCATTAAGCACTTTTTAAAAAAAAAACTGCCTTCTTGGCTGTTGAAATATATTGTGTGCCAAGCGAGAGTTGCTGATTTGGAGGAAAATAGATTTGTCTTCCTTTTAACGTGTTCCCCGTGCTTTACAATTAAGACATACAAAACCAACTGTTTTTCAGAGCTGTGCCAGGATATGTCAAAGGGTCCTGGAATCTGATGCTCAGGAGGATGGGGGCAGAGTCTGGGAGGGTTATATTATTATAAAGCTCATATAATGGAGGCAGTAATGACTCATAAGCTCATTGCCTCAAGCAGAAGTCAGCAAAAAGCTGAAATGAAATGAATGCTCTGATGAAACTCAGCAAATGCAACCCTTAGAAATGTTTTCCCTCTCTTTTGAGAGCATGCTAACAAAGCTAGAAAGAGCTGGTTATATTAAGGCTGTATTGCTGTAAGTAACTGGAGCCTGAGTTATAATAGCCCTTGGATTTTGTTGGATCATAAAAAGGAAACATGAGATGTACATTCCAAGCTAAGTGTCTCTGGACTGGGGGAAACCAGGCTTAATAGCAGTGATTGTGAGAGGGATCTTAGACATAAACTGTTTCAACTCCTACCCTCAAACCGATGCTACAGAGCACTGCACACCAGAACAACTAGACACAAGAACAGTTTTTTCCCCGAACGCCATCACTCTGCTAAACAAATAATTCCCTCAACACTGTCATTTACTAAATCTGCACTATTAATCTTGTCATCGTTCCCATCACCCATCTCCTTCCACTTACGATTGTATGACTGTAACTTTGTTGCTTGTATCCATACGATTTATATTGATATTGATTGTTTCCTGATTGCTTATTTGTACCCTATGACTATCGTTAAGTGTTGTACCTTATGATTCTTGATGAACGTATCTTTTCTTTTATGTACACTGAGAGTATATGCACCAAGACAAATTCCTTGTGTGTCCAATCACACTTGGCCAATAAGAAATTCTATTCTATTCTATTCTATTCTATTCTATTCTATTCTATTCTATTCTATTCTATTCTATTCTATTCTATTCTATTCTATTGGACAATCAGCTAAATATGAGCCGGCAGTGTGCAACAGCAGCTAAAAAAGCCAGCACAATCCTAAATTGCATTAACAGATACAATCAAGATCAAGTGAGGTACTAATACCACTCTATAAAGCCTTAGTAAGACCACACCTAGAGTACTGCGTCCAGTTTTGGTCACCACACTATAAAAAAGATGTTGAGGCTCTAGAAAAAGTGCAGAGGAGAGCAACCAGAATGATCAGGGGACTGGAGGCTAAAACATATGAAGAACGGTTACAGGAACTGGGCATGGCTAGTCTAGTGAAGAGAAGGACCAGGGGAGACATGATAGCCGTCTTCCAATACTTGAGGGGCTGCCACAGAGAGGAGGGGGTCAAGCTGTTTTCCAAAGCACCTGAAGGCCAGACAAGGATTAATGGATGGAAACTGAACAAGGAGAGATTCAACCTAGAAATAAGGAGCAACCAATGGAACAGAAGTTGCCTTCGGAAGTTGTGGGAGCTTCATCACTTGAGACTTTCAAGAAAAGAAGGGACTGCCATTTGTCAGAAATGGTGTAGGGTCTCCTTCTTGAGCAGGGGGTTGGACTAGATGACCTATTAGGTTTCTTCCAACTCTGTTAATCTGTTGAAGAGGAGATTCTCAGTCATCCAGGTCATGTTTGTCCCAAAGGAGCTTTTTCAAAAGGCAACTGGACTTTCTTGGGTTTCTTTTTTCCTTGAAGACGGTTTCGCTTCTCATCCAAGAAGCTTCTTTCGTTCTACTGAATGGTGGCGGATGGAAGCATTTATATTCCTTGCAGTGATCTGGTCATTAGCACTCTCTCTGAGAGTCGTTCAGACCACTTGGAAGTTTATCTCTGCCCTCAGGGTCACTTGAATAGTGCAACCAAAGGTGGTTGTTTTTTTTTCTAGAGGCAACGGGACTTTCTGGGTTTTCTTTGAAGACGTTTCGCTTCTCATCCATTAAAAAAAAAAGAAGAAGAATGCAAATGAGCAGCTGTCTGCAAGGGGTATAAATCCTTCCATTCCGCACCATCCCGTCAGAGGTGAAGAAGCTTCCTTGGATGAGAAGCGAAATGTCTTCAAAGAAAAAAACAGAAAGTCCAGTTGCCTCTTGGAGGAAAAAAAAAAAACACCTCTGGGCCAACCATGGCCTGGATGACTGACAACCTCTATACACTTGTTGGAATTGCTAAAAGCAGTTTTACAACGTAGTCCTTTCAGCAGTTCCAAGAAGGTTCTACACCAGAGGTGAAATGTAAAATTTGTTACTACCGGTTCTGTGGGTGTGGCTTGGGGGGATAATGTGACTGGGTGGGCATGGGCAATTTTTTTTTTTACTTTTAAAAGCATTTTTTCTACCACCTCTTCGGCCAAAGAGATTGTAAAAAAATGCATTTAAAAGCCTGTGATGATCAGGCAGCTCAGCTGGGATTGCCAGAGTTAAAAAAGCTTTTAAAGGGTTCTGACGATCCCAGCTGAGTTGCCTGATCGCCAGAATCTTTTAAAAGCATTATTTTTACAACCTCTTCGACCGAAGAGCTTGTAGAAAACATGCTTTTAAAAGGTTCTGGCGATCAGGCAACTCAGCTGGGATCGCCAGAGGAACCTTTTAAAAGCATTTTTTAACAACCTCTTCGGCTGAAGAAAAAAAAGCTTTTAAAGGGTTCTAACGATCCCAGCTGAGCTGCATGATCGGCCAAAGAAAAAATGCTTTTAAAAGTAAAAAAAACAAAAAACACCTCTGATGATCGCGTGGCTCAGCTGGGCATGGGGGAGGGAGGCAGGGATTTTTGCTACCTGTTCTCCAAACCACCACCCGCCATCGCTACCGGATCAGGTGATCCGGTCCGAACTGGGAGCATTTCACCCCTGTTTCCCATCTCCCCTGCCAATGACAAAATGAATTCTCTAACCCTCACAAACCCTTCCTATCAATCTCCTTTTAAAGTATGCTTTCACTTTCATGAATGGGGCTAATTAAATGGGAGAGATTAGTTCAAAACAGCTTTCCTATAAATATTGGTTATATAGACCTACTCATCCAACTCCTGCACTCTTCCTTTGTAATTTTATGAGAACGAACTCATATCCACCAATACGCTTGGCATCTAGTTCTTGTGGATTCGTGTCTGTTGATCCGTGCTTTTCGCTGCTAGAATCCTGTCAACAAATAACTATGGTCGCGACTTACAACAGTAATCAATCAATCAATCAGAATAGCGTTGGAAGGGACCTTGGAAGTCTTCTAGTCCAGCCCAATGCTCAAGCAGGACACCCTATACCTTTTCAGACAAGTGACTGTCTCTTCTTAAAAACTTCCAGTGATGAAGCACCTACAAATTCTGAATACAAGCCATTCCACTGGTTAATTATTGTCACTGTTAGGAAGTTTCTCCTTAATTCCAGGTGGATTCTCTCCTTAGATACAGATACCCTTGGGGCCTGGGTACTTACGGGACCGCCTGCTGTTACCCCATGCCTCCCACCGACCCGTACGCTCACACAGAGAAGGACTTCTCAGGGTGCCGTCCGCCAAACAATGTCGGCTGGCGGCCCCCAGGGGAAGATCCTTCTCTGTGGGGGCTCCTACTCTCTGGAACGAGCTTCTCCCTGGTCTACGCCAAATACCTGACCTTCGGACCTTTCACCGCAAATTGAAAACACATCTGTTTATTCGCGCGGGGCTGGCTTAAGGCTTTTCTCTTAAACTGTCTAGATTTTAAATTTTAAATTCTATTTATGTTTTAAATTGGGGTTTTTAGATTTTAAATATTTTAATTTTTCGGCCAATTGTATAATAAGTTTCTTAATTCATTTTTAATTGTACATGGTTTATGTTTTATCTTGGCTGTACACCACCCTGAGTCCTTCGGGAGAAGGGCGGTCTAGAAATCCAATAAATAATAATAATAATAATACAGATTAACCGAATTGGAAGGGACCTTGTAGGTCATCTAGTCCAACCACACTCCCACCGCCCAAGTAGGAAACCTTACACCATTTCTGACAGATGGCAGTCCAGTCTCTTCTTGAAAGTTTCCAGTGATGAAGCTCCCACACCTTCTGAAGGCAAGCTGTTCCATTGGTTGATTGTTTATTGAGTTCATTGAGTTGAAAGTTCATTGAGTTGAAATTACATTCAAATTACTGGAAGGAAGGAGAAACAGTGGAGTTCTGGTAAACGGGTTTTGGAAAGTAAATCTGACCTTGAGTCTAAATCAAATGAATGTATTTAAATACAAGTAGTCCTCGACTTACAGAAGTTCATTTAGTTACAACGGCCATGAAAAAATGTGAGTTATGGCCACATTTCACACTTACGACCATCATATCATCTCCCTGGTCACATGCTCAGAATTCAGATGCTTAGTAAATGAGTCATATTTATGATGGGTTATAGTGTCCTGGGGTCTTGTGATCACATTTTGTGACCGTCTGCCAATCAAAGTCAATGGAGAAGCCGGTTTCACTTAACAACCGTGTTCTTAACTTAACAACTCCAGTGATTCCTTTAACAACCGTTGCAAGAAAGGTTGTAAAATGGGGCAAAATTCACTTGACAGCTATCTCTTTTAGCAACAGAAATTTTGGGCTCATTTGTGGCTGTAAGTCAAGGACTACCTGTAAATGCAACCCATTAGAAAGATGCTTTTTTCAAGAGGCAACTGGACTTTCTTGTTTTTTTTTTTCTTTTGAAAAGGTTTCGCTTCTCATCCAAGAAGCTTCTTCAGCTCTGACTGGATGGTGGGGGAATGGAAGGATTTATATTCCTTGCAGACAGCTGGCCATTTGCATCCTTTTAGAGGGTCGTTAAGGTCACCTGGAGGTTTATCTGTGTCATCAGAGTCACCTGAGTGGTGCAAATGGGTGTGGAGCCTTTTTGGAAGGACTGTGTTGTAGATTGGAGATAGATGATGTCTTATCCCTCCCCCTCTCTTGAGAAAGGGCTGTTCGATTTTGATTTAGATGGCCTCCTTGACCCCTCTTTCAAATCAATGGTCCTCCCTGTCCAAAATATGGACTTTGGCAAACATGTTTAAAAACAGATTGGATAAATGTTGGAAGTGTAATCAAGCAAATGGCACATATAACCATATGTGGTGGACATACCCAAAAGCAAGAAAATATTGGACAAAAATACTTGGCTGGAGAAAATGATAAAACTACATATAGACTTGAAACCAGAGATATTTTTGTGGGGCATTCTACCAGAAAACTATGATAAAAAGACTGCTTATTTGATTTTGCATACACTAACTGCAACTAGAATTGTACTTGTGCAACAATGGAAAAATAATAAGGTCCCATCTGAGGGGAATGTAATTAAAAAAATATTAGATTGTGCAGAAATGGATAAATTAACACTTGCTACTAAGGATAAAGAAGAAACTGAATATTTTTTTTATATGGGACATGTTCTATCAATGGTTAGAAAGGAAGAGATATAAATGGAGGAAATGGTATAGAGGAGAGTTGTTAAAGAAGATGATGCTAAATGTATTTAACATACATTAATATGTTACTAATATGTTATTAATATGTTAATACTGTAACATACAGTATTAATGTTATTATATTATTATGTAATTATATTATTAATATGATGATGATGACTTATCATAGCAAAGTTGTATAAACTTTGCGCTCCGTGGCTTAGGACCTGGGTACTTACGGGACCGCCTGCTGTTACCACACGCCTCCCACCGACCCGTACGCTCCCGTACGCAGTACTCTAGGTGTGATTTTACTAAGGCTTTATAGAGTGGCATTAGTACCTCACTTGATCATGATTGTATCTGTTAATGCAATTTAGGATTGTGCTGGCTTTTTTAGCTGCTGTTGCACACTGCTGGCTCATATTTAGCTGATTGTCCAATAGAATAGAATAGAATAGAATAGAATAGAATAGAATAGAATAGAATAGAATAGAATAGAATAGAATAGAATTCTTTATTGGCCAAGTGTACTTGTACACACAAGGAATTTGTCTTGGTGCATATGCTCTCAGTGTACATAAAAGAAAAGATACCTTCATCAAGGTACAACACTTACAACACTTAATGATAGTCATAGGGTACAAATTACCGATACAACACTTAATGATAGTCATAGGCTACAAATAAGCAATCAGGAAACAATCAATATCAGCATAAATCATAAGCAACAAAGTTACAGTCATACAGTCATAAGTAGGAGGAGATGGGTGATGGGAACAATGAGAAGATTAATAGTAGTGCAGATTTAGTCAATAGTTTGACAGTGTTGAGGGAATTTTTGTTTAGCAGAGTGATGGCGTTCGGGGAAAAAACTGTTCTTGTGTCTAATTGTTCTGGTGTGCAGTGCTCTATAGCGTCATTTTGAGATTCATTTTGAGAAAAATTATATAGCGTCATTTTGAGAAAATTTGAATAGACAACCAATGTCTTTCAAGCTGCATAACAAAAGTTCACAATCTAACAACCAAGCAGAAAAGTTCACAGATATGCACTTCCGCTAAATATGGCTTTCAGATTCAACCGCACACACACACACACACACACACACACACACACACACACACACATACAACGTGCCACTTCACACATTGCACAGAGATGAATCTTTCGGGTCTCCAAAAATTCTGGAAGGTGCAGCTAATCACAGACTCTTGATTTGTGTCTTTGATCAATAAAGGATTTAACAGAATAACAGAACTGGAAGAGACTGTGAAGGTTTTCTATTCCTACTTTTTGCTCAAGCAGAATACCGATACCATTCCAGACAAGTGGTTTTCCACTCTCTTCTTAAAAGCCTCCAGTGTTGGAGCACCCACAACTTCTGAAGGCAAGTGGTTCCACTGACTAATTGTTCCCACTGTTAGGAAATTTCTCCTTAGTTCTAAGTTGGTCCTGTCCTAGATAAGTTTTCATCCATCCATTATTTCCTTGTCCTGCCTTCTGGTGCTTAAAATCAATTTATAACTTTTTTGAAATGCCCTTTTCTGGATTTTTTGTTGTTGTCATTGTTAAGTTCGGGCAATGAAGAGGCAGGAGATGATACAAGAGACAACAGCTCTTTGGTTTATTGTGATCCTAGCAAAAGCCAACAGGCAAAAACCCCTCTTTAAATAGTATTTTGGCTGAGGCATCAGCCAATCAGCAACGTGCATTTTCCCGCCCAAATTTCCCTCCTAAAATTCAAATACATTACACTCCTCCCCTCCCAGAACACATTGTACCATATTTACATAGTTTTTTGCATAACATTTGCATGTTATTTTTCCACGTAGTCACGCAGGTAGACAGGGCATCTCCTAACTCTTTCTGACCTGCGCAATTCAATTCCTGGGAGTGAGTCGAGCTGGTCGGAGGGACTGTTTGTTCCTCCCAGCTCCTCCTCTGGGCCCTCCGGCCCTGGATTATTGTCAGAGTCATCCCTGCTGTCCTCTGGAGGAGCCGGTTGGCATCGCTGGACTTCTTCAGACTCAGCTAAGTCCTCCGATCGCCTCGGGGTTGAGTTAGCTGTTGGTTCAAATATTGGGTAGTTAGGGTCTGGCTGTTTGGTTTCTGGATTGTTTTGTATTCTTTTTCGTAATTGATCTATGTGGCGTCTCCACACTCGGCATCCCCCATGTCTACTATGTATGACTTTGGGCCCGTCACTCCTACAATTGTTCCCTTTAGTCACGCTGGGCCCTCACTATAGTTATGTGCCCATACCGGGTCACCTGTTGTCATTGTTCTGGTTTTTCCCTTCGTGCTTTGGTACCCATCAGGGGAGTATGTTGGGTTTAACCGATCTAGGGGACACCGGAGTCTTCTACCCATTAATAACTTCTCTCACTTCTCTCACTGTTAAAATACACCTACCATTACAATTACCGATTATCATTACAATTACTTTGTCAGTGGGAAAGTGTACAAAATCAGCAGGGGATCAAATACTTTTTAGACAGACAGACAGATATGAGACAGACCAGTAGTGGGTTCCTCTTATCTTCACTACTGGTTCAGAACTGTGAGCATGCACAGAGCATCCATGATAACATCTGGGTGGGTGGGCAGAGCCTCCCGCCGCCACCATTTACCAGTTCTCCCGAACTGGGGTGAACCGATAGAAACCCACCAGTGAAACAGACAGAGTAAAGTAGAGTAGAATAGAGTAGGGGAGGGGAGGGGAGGGGAGGGGAGGGGAGGGGAGAGTAGAGTAGAGTAGAGTAGAGTAGAGTAGAGTAGAGTAGAGTAGAGTAGAGTAGAGTAGAGTAGAGTAGAATAGAGTACAGTACAGTAGAGAGGGGCAGGGTGGGGCGGCGTAGGGTGAATGGGATGAGATGGGATGGGATGGGATGGGATGGGATGGGATGGGATGGGATGGGATGGGATGGGATGGGATGGGATGGGATGGGATGGGATGGGTTAGGACAGGACAGGACAGGACAGGACAGGACAGGACAAAATATAGCCAAGGTGTTTGTAAATTTCAACCATCACATTGACACTACTGAAATCAAGCTGACAGTTTTTATTTCAGCAATGCACAGAGGTTTGTCATTCATGTTTCACTTGCTAGAAAAGGGAGATCAGGTATTTTGGGGACAAAGATTCTGTAAAAGGGCAGGGGGGAAATCACATGATTATTGAGTTCACTCAAGGAAATGTGAGTTAAACAATCAAGCCTAGATCTACTTAACGCTGCTTACGGTCCCATGCTGTGCTGATCTATATTATGGATAGAAGCAAAATTAGATGGATGCACAAATTAGTATATGCACTGGAATACAATTATCCTTTGATTTTCACACTTCCCCAAATTTTGCAGTCCAATTTCCTGATTAAAAATCGTGCTCAAAGATGTGTAGACTATTAAAAAGTATTTTGCAAAACTGTCAAAATTAGAGGAAATTGCATATAAAAAAACCACAGTTAGAAAATATTGCTTGAAAGGCGGGAAGGAGAGAAAAGAAGAGAATTTCATGGTGTACACAAAAAGACATCAATTTTTGAGCTGGCTTTTAATGAACATGATGGATGCAGAAATGAATGCAATTAATTTATGGTAATAAAAATAAAATAGAAGACAAAACAGACAGGTTGTCCATTCCTGGTCTACCCAAACAGGGGTCAATGAAGTAGCAGATTGCTGGATCAAAACAAATGGAGCCGAGAAAGTGTCCGTTATATAAGTCAGATTTTAAAATTCTCCCACAATCACACACAAAGGGACACACAAACCTGAAACAAATAAAATACAAAAAAAAATCTACCTTATGATTCTTGATGAATGTATCTTTTCTTTTTATGTATACTGAAAGCATATGCACCAAAGACAAATTCCTTGGGTGTCCAATCACACTTGGCCAATAAAGAATTCTCTCTCTCTCTCTCTCTCTCTCTCTCTCTCTCCCCCTATCCCTATCCCTATCCCTATCCCTATCTCTGTCTGTCTGTCTGTCTGTCTGTCTGTCTGTCTGTCTGTCTGTCTGTCTATCTATCTATCTAATTTATAAAAAGTAAATATATTTAGTCTATCATTTTAGGAGAAATTTGTTCCCTATCAAAATCTTATATTTTAAACCCAAAATTAATATACTGATGGTATTAAACACATTTCCAATCAGACCCACACTGTTAATTTCACCTGTGCATGATTCAAATATGGTTGTCAACCCTGAAGCTAACCTGACAGTGGCCATTTTGAGACTTCAGTGTTGCCATCAGTAGCGTGTTTCACTTACCTGTGCTACTGGTTTGGAATTGCATTTTGCTCATGCGTGGCGCTTCTGTGCATTCACAGAACCTTCTGCGCATGTGCAGAGTGTCCATGATGACGTCTGGGCTTGTGGGTGGAGCCTCCTGCTGCCGCCACCGCTACCAGATTGCCCAAACCGGGGCAAACCAGTAGAAACCCACCACTGGTTGCCACACTGGAGCTGAGAGAAAGGGAGGGGGGATTAGAGATAGCAGGGGTTTTTTGTAGCCACAAAAAAATACTTTCCCCTGGGAACCAAGGACATTCTCGCACATGGGCAGAGAGAGGAGGAGTGAAATTGCCAGGCAATCGGAGGGCATCTTGATTGGACCATGTGAAAATTTTACTTTTAATTAGGTGAAAACCGCGGGAATATTCAGAGTTGTTTTTCAGTAGCCTGTGCCAATATGACATGTCCAATAAAACTATTCTTTGAGGAATCTACCTGCCTTGGAGTTCTGTTTGCTATGGGCGTATTACTTGGAACCCTGACATTGGTTAGAAGTTCTAATCTGGGTCAGTGACCGGGACCAGAGGTTTAATTCTGTGAGCTTTTGGACTCGTGCTGGAGTCCATCCTCCAGGGTGGGTTCCACTATTATATTCTGTGGGTTCCGTAATAATTGAGGCTCCACAGATGTTCACACATAACGTTTATTTTAACTCACAGAGACCAGCAACAACCAGCAGACCAGGCCTGCTTTGACAGCCCTCTTTTTATTCAGCTCCAAAAGCGGGAGCCAATCAGAACAGAACAAGAAACCATCTCCACCACTAGGGGCCGCCACTGCTGGTGCAGGACATAACACTTCTTTCCCCCTAGCTTGCACAATCGTAATCCTGGAGATACGCTGGGTGCCGCTTGATTCGGCTGGACCCCCTATGGTTCCCAGGAAAGATCGTGGGAATCACCGGCCCGTGCTCATACAGGGTCGAGTTAGATGAGGGTAGAGTGTGGCGCAGACATTGTGACCAGCTCAGGGCCCGGCGTCAGGTTGGGGATGGGCAGCTGCCAGAGTGGGGCACTCAGGAAGAGCCAGGAGGTAGCCCAACCCAATCATCCCGGGCAGAGGAGCTAAGCTACAAGGGAATAAGACGCCCAGCCCCTGTACCTGATAACCGAGAGGAAGCCTTGTCTGCTCTGCCGGTGGAGGGGCTAGGGATCCCTGGGCCGGAGACGTCCCCCACAGAAGAGGCTGAGGAGTTGGGTCAGCCAGTGACCATGGCTACAACGGAGCCACGAAGGTCCAGCCGAATCAAGCGGCGCCCAGCGTATCTCCAGGATTACGATTGTGCAAGCTAGGGGGAAAGACGTGTTATGTCCTGCACCGGCAGTGGCGGCCCCTAGTGGTGGAGATGGTTTCTTAACCTCTTTAAGGCGATGGACAGCGTCTTCTTCCTCCTCCTCCTCATATAGTGGATCAGCTTTGTTGAAATGAATTGTTGCTCCTTTTGCTATCTGTGGGCTCTGCCCTCGAGGCATATCAGCTAATGAGAGGGTGGCCAGCTCTGAGGCACATGCCTCATCTAATGCCATCTGAAATGTGAGGTCCTGCTTAGCGATGAGACGCCGCTTGAGGCGTTCATCCCGGACACCGCTGACGAGCCGGTCCAAAAGGTAATCATCCAGATCAACAAATTCGCAATGGCGCGCCACTTTACGTAAAGCGGCTACATACTGGTTTATCGATTCCCCCTCAGCCTGATCCCTATGGTAAAACAGCTGCCGCCGGGCGATTCTGGAGGGTGTCGGGGCGTAATGTCTTTTTAATTTAGCCATGAAGTCATCCCAAGTCCCTGCATGAATTGACTGGGGGGCCATCAATGTCATGGCTGTCTCGAACATTTCTGCCCCACAGAAACCCAGGAAATAAGCACGCTTCCTTTCACTAGATAGGTTTGTATATTCATTGGCAATAAGAAAGCATTCAAAACGGGCTACAAATGCCTCCCACGATTCGGTCACTGGGTTAAAAGGCACAAAGTTCTGAGGCGATGCCATGGTTTGCTCTGTAGGCCAGGGATCTGAATAGCTCTGAGGAGAAATTCACACTTTGCCTCGCTCAGCAGCTCAGCAACTCACATACTTTCCTCAGTCCTCGTCACCAATATTATATTCTGTGGGTTCCGTAATAATTGAGGCTCCACAGATGTTCACACATAACGTTTATTTTAACTCACAGAGACCAGCAACAACCAGCAGACCAGGCCTGCTTTGACAGCCCTCTTTTTATTCAGCTCCAAAAGCGGGAGCCAATCAGAACAGAACAAGAAACCATCTCCACCACTAGGGGCCGCCACTGCCGGTGCAGGACATAACATCCACCATGAGTCCAAAAGCTCAGAGGATTAAACCTCTGGTCCCGGTCACCGACCCAAATTGGATCCTGCCACATAATCCTGAGACATTTGTGGTTGGAAGTGTTTGGACCATGTCAGGGTAATGATGATTTAAAGCTGACCAGCCCCTTTAAGACTCAGGATGAGTCAGCAGGGTTATTGCCCTTTAAGAAGCTGTCTATATAAAGGAGGCCATTAGAGGGCACCTCTTTCTCCTCGTGTATCGCTCTCCTTGTCATGTGTATCTGCATTGTAGTTCTCTGTATAGAGTTGAAGAAGACTGATTGGTTGCCTGGCTTTGCTTAGATCGTGTAAGTATATATAGTAGTGGGGAAATGTAAAATTTGTTACTACCGGTTTTGTGGGTGTGGCTTGGTTAGGGGTGGTGGTAATGTGACTGGGTGGGCATGGTCAACTTTTTTTTTTCTACTTTTAAAATTATTTTTTCTACAACCTATTCGGCTGAAGAAGTTGTAAAAATATGTTTTTAAAAGGCTCTGATGATCCCAGCTGAGCCACACGATCGGCCGAAGAAAAAGTGCTTTTAAAAGTAAAAAAAAAAAAAGCCTCTGATGATTGCACGGCTCAGCTGGGCATGGGGGAAGGGGGAAAGGATTTTTGCTACTGGTTCTCCAAACCACCCGCCACCATCGCTACCGGATCTAGTGATCCGGTCCAAACCGGAAGCATTTCACCCCTGATATATACTGTATATAATTTGTAGATTAAACCACTGTTTGTAAAGACAAAACCTCTGTGTTCCATATTTTGCTCCTGGGAGGTCTCAAAATAGTAGTCGCACTGTAAACACTCCGACAGACCACATCCAAGGGCTCTTCCTGTCAGGCCTGGAAACCATACTAGACTTTAGGGTTCCAGACGCTGCCACATTTTTCCCCTGAGGGGAAGAAGGGGGGTTGAGGGGTATGGTAACATTCTTCAAGCGGTCAAGGTCGGATGGTGTTCACATCTGCAGGAAGAGTGGCGAGAAGATATTCGAATGAACTGGGAGAACGTGGGACCATGTGACCAGCAAAGGGGTCAGGGGGGTGGGACTCTTGGGGTTTGTATAACTGGGAAAAGAATCCGGAAGTTCAGTTTTGGAATTTCACTCATCGTGTGCCAGTTTCCTCATGCTAATAAAGAACTCTGAAAGACAATGGCTTCTGAGTTTTTCTTATGCAGAAGAGGTTTTTCTGGAACCTTGACACTTCTGCAATTCATTAAAGCAGTGGTTCTCCATCTTTTCTTCACCATGGACTTCCTTTAAATACCTTTTGTGGCCTAGACCATGGCCACAGACCCCCAAGATTTAACTCAACATTTAAATCACGGCCTTCCTTCAAGCCTTTGCAGACCCCTTGTGATGACATCACAGACTCCGGGTTGAGAACCACTGCATTAAAAGCATTTGTTTCCAATTGTGTGTGTTTTTCCAGTCTCCATTTGAACTTGCAAAAGGATGACTCTAAGAGACACGTTAACTTCAAGGAATGGATTTCTTGAAAAAGTAGTGTGTGGGGTGCGGGGACATGTTTGTTTGTTTGACATAGAGCACTGCACACCAGAACAACTAGACACAAGAACAGTTTTTTCCCGAAGGCTATCACTCTGCTAAACAAATAATCCCTCAACAATGTCAAACTATTTACTAAATCTACACTACTATTAATCTTCTCATTGTTTTCATCACCAATCTCTTTCCACTTATGACTGTATGACTGTAACTTTTTGTTGCTATCACTAAGGGTTAAATTGCAGCCTATGAGCATCATTTGTGTTGTAAATGTTTTATCTTTGATGAAGGTATTTTTTTTTCTTTTCTTTTATGTACACTGAGAGCGTATGCACCAAAACAAATTCCTTGTGTGTCCAATCACACTTGGCCAATAAATTCTATTCTATTCTATTCTATTCTGTTGACAAGTTTATACAGAGGTGTCCTGTTGTGTACCATATTTTTCGGACTATAAGATGCACCTAAATTTAGAAGAAGAAAACAACAAAAAAAATTTTTTAGCCTCCCCGCGCCCCATTTTCAGCCCTTTTTTGGGGCCTTTTCCAGTCTTTTTTCTGCTTATTTTCGGGCCTTTTTTCAACCCGTTTTTGAGGCTTTTTGGCCCATTTTTGAGGCTTTTTTGGCCCATTTTCAAGGCTTTTTTCAGCCCAGTTTTGAGGATTTTTTCAGCCCATTTTTGAGGATTTTTCAACCCATTTTTGAGGATTTTTTCAGCCTGTTTTTTCTGGAAAAAAATGGACTGAAAAAAGGCCCAAAAAAAGCCCCCAAAATGGGGTGTACAGAGCCCAAAAAACAGCTAGTGGGTGGGCAGGGCTTCGGCACTATTCAGTCTATAAGGCGCACAGACATTTTCACCCCCTTTTGGGTGTCTTTTAGTCCAAAAAATAGTATATAAAATCATTATTTATACATTTATACAGAAGAGGAGATTGACATATTCTCAAAAGCACCCGAGGACAGGACAAGAAGTAATGGGTGGAAGATCATTAAAAGAGAGTGCCAACCTGGAGCTGAGGAAAAATTTCCTGTCAGTGAGAACAATTGCCAGTGGAACAATTTGCCTCCTGGAAGTGTGCATGCTCCATTGCTGAAGGTTTTCAAGAATAGAATGGTGTCAGCTTTGGAAGCCATATTAGGCCGGAAGCTTCCGTGCTGCTACTTTCTCATGTGTGGGAAAGTCGGAAGGGGGAATTTAGTAGAGAGGTTGTCTTTAGACATCATAGCATTCTTCCTGTCTGTCAAGGTCAGGCCGATCCTGCATCTGGAGAAGGAGTGGTCGGAGTGCTGTCTCGAGATGGGACGGATGGTAATTGGAGCATGTGATCAACTGAGGAGTGAGGGGATGGTTTTGGGGGTTTTGATTTACTGAGGGAAAATCCGAACCTCTCAGATTCGTGCTTTCCCAGATGTGCCAGTTTTCCTATCCCAGTAAATAGAACTTTGAGAAATACTTGCTTCAGAGTTTTTACTTGGAGTTGGGGGTTTTTTTCTGGAACGCTGACAAATGGATAACCATTTGACCAGAATACTATAAAGTCTCCTGCCTTGAGCTGGGGGGTGGACTAGATGACTTCCAATGTCTGGTGGGTGGCTCAGACTGCTAAGACAGTCTGTTATTAACACAGCTGCTTGCAATTACTGCAGGTTCAAGTCCCACCAGGCCCAAGGTTGACTCAGCCTTCCATCCTTTATAAGGTAGGTAAAATGAGGACCCAGATTGTTGGGGGCAATAAGTTGACTTTGTATATAATATACAAATGGATGAAGACTATTGCTTGACATAGTGTAAGCCGCCCTGAGTCTTCGGAGAAGGGTGGGATATAAATGCAAATAAATAAAAAAGTCCCTTCCAGCACTATGACTTTATGATCTGAGCCTGAAAAAGAACAGGCTGCTTTCATGAAAGTGAGGGTGTGTGTGTGTCTGTGTGTCTGTGTGTTCGGCATGTGTGGCATAAAATCCAAAAATCTAATTTTCAAATCATGCAAAATCCTGCTTCAAAGTATGAAGAGTTCGTTCATACTAACCAGACATGGATATTTTTCAGCAAATATTTGCTTTGAGGCAGAACAAATATGCCACAAAATGTATTAGGGCTTGCTGGATGTTTTTCAATTTAAGGTTTCTCTCTCTTTTTTTCCCCCTGTAACATTAGGATCGCTCTATAGCTGTGCATCTCTGCTAATAATTACCTCCAAAATAATTTGACTACAAGAGACAAAACAGCATGCTTTTCAGTTCTAGCAAAAATCATCGAACAAAGACTCCAGTCCTCAAGAATTTACTTAATAGAATAGAATAGAATAGAATAGAATAGAATTTTATTGGCCAAGTGTGATTGGACACACAAGGAATTTGTCTTGGTGCATATGCTCTCAGTGTACATAAAAGAAAAGATACGTTCATCAGGGTACAACATTTACAACACAATTGATGGTCAATATATCAATATAAATCATAAGGATTGCCAGCAACAAGTTATAGTCATACAGTCATAAATGGAAAGAGATTGGTGATGGGAACTATGAAACGATTAATAGTAGTGCAGATTCAGTAAATAGTCTGACAGTGTTGAGGGAATTATTTGTTTAGCAGAGTGATGGCCTTCGGGAAAAAACTGTTCTTGTGTCTAGTTGTTCTGGTGTGCAGTGCTCTATAGCGTCGTTTTGAGGGTAGGAGTTGAAACAGTTTATGTCCAGGATGCGAGGGATCTGCAAATATTTTCACGGCCCTCTTCTTGATTCGTGCAGTATACAGGTCCTCAATGGAAGGCAGGTTGGTAGCAATTATTTTTTCTGCAGTTCTAATTATCCTCTGAAGTCTGTGTTTTTCTTGTTGGGTTGCAGAACCGAACCAGACAGTTATAGAGGTGCAAATGACAAATACTTGCAATCTTAGTCACTTGCGTCTTGTAATGGGATGTAGGAGTGACCTTGAGAGATGGGAGGAAAAACTGCTGCCCTGTGGGAGGTTTGTGCTTTCAAATGTGCAAGATTTTGTTAATATATGCTTAGGAGTAAAATTAGCTCATCTTGTCATGTTTTCTAGCTTGTCTACCCAGGAAGGATAACATCAATCTTGCAAATCTGAAATCCCTCCCCTCTCTCCTACTACCTAAAGAAGTAGTTTGATCTTTTAATATTATAAGCCACCCATAGTTACCCTGTGGTAAGATGGCCAGCCAATAAATTTAATAAATAATAATGACTACTGCTTAGAAGAGAAAGAACTGAAGAAGATAACAAAATAGAAAGACTTATGAATGGAAATAGAACGAGCGTGGCAAAAGCAAGCAAAGATTGTACCAATAGTAATAGGGCCCTTGGGTACACTCGAAAAATAACCGGAGCACCACTTGAACACCGTCGGCATTGACAAATTTGCCATCAGTCAATTTCAAAAGGTGGCTTTACTCGGAACAGCTTAACATCCTGCAACGATATCTGTAACAACATCAAACATTCAGATCTGCCTATCCCAGGTTCTCGGAAAGGATTTGATAGGGAGACAAAAATGTCAAATAGAGTCTGAACATCTGGCTGATTTAATAACAACAACAACAACAGTAACAGTAATAATGCTTAGAACATCATACATTTTAAGAAGATATTTGGTTGATACCTAGGACGCTGGCAGCAACCCGTATCAACCATTAGCACCAGTCATTGGTATTTGTGATACATTTTTGAATGTTCAGTTGACTGAGTTTCATGCTTAATGAATAAAGTAAATAATAATAATAATAATAATAATAATAATAATAATAATAATAATAATAATAATAATAATAATAATAATAATAATAATGGCTCTTTTCTGAATATTTTTCATCTGCCCATTACACAGCTGCAGATTATACCCTCTCTTATCTGATCATTCCCTAGGTGGCATCTCTTCTCCCTCCTCTGTCTCCCAAGGTCATCTTGACATGCCATTGTACCTCTCATGCTTTTTTCAGCTACTAGAATACCACTGATAAAACCAAATAGGATGTCAAGACAATGATGTGTGGGTTAAATGGACAAGGAAAAGCTATTTTCACCTTCCCAAAATTCTAGAGCCAGAGGCCCCTCGATGCAGGTGTGAAATCCAGCAGGTTCTGACAGGTTCTGGAGAACCGGTAACGGAAATTTGAAGTAGTTCGGAGAACCGGTAAATACCACCTCTGGCTGGCCCCAGAGTGGAGTGGGAATGGAGATTTTGCAATATCCTTCCTCCAGGAGTGGGGAGGGAATGGGGATTTTGCAGTATCCTTCCCCTGCCACGCCCAGCAAGCCATGCCCACCAAGCCACACCACACCTCCCAAGCCACGCCCACAGAACCGGCAGTAAAAAATTTCGGATTTCACCACTGCCTCAAAGCAACTGAATCTTGGAAGAATCAGAAGAGAGTAAAAGTTTACACAATGCACAATACAACCCTTGGAATTCTAAACCAGGGCTTCAAAAAAGGATTGGACCAATTCATGGAAATTGTGACCTTAATGAGAGTGGGACTGCCTCTGAAGGCCATCTGCAAGGAGATTAGTGGGCTTCCTGATGCTGTTGGTCGATCGCTGTCATAACAGACAGCTGGATTAGATGGACCAGGAGTTTGGCCCAACAGGTCACTGCTTATATTCTCCTGTTCTTGTGATAATAAGAACCTGACTTGAAACTTTACTGAACATGTTGCATTGCCATCCCTTTGGGTCTGTATGTCTTTGGCTTCCTTTCCATTTCTGGGTCACCAAATAGTGCCATCCCAGTTCATTTTCTGCTATGGCTCTGCTCTCTGTTTTTGTCACCATAAGCAAGAAGAACTAAAAATCTTTATCGCAATCAATGACCAAGTACACAATAAAACTCAATAATGTAAATAATGTGTGTTCGGATAAGTAATCATAAAATTAACCGGACGTACCAATCAGTCAACGGCATAGGGCCAGGCTATTTACGGGACCGCCTGCTGCTACCGAATACCTCTCACCGACCCGTGCGCTCTCACAGAGAGGGACTCCTCAGGGTGCCGTTGGCTAGGCAGTGCCGTCTGGTGACACCCAGGGGAAGGGCCTTCTCGGTGGGGGCTCCCACCCTCTGGAATGAACTCCCCCCCAGGACTTCGTCAACTTCCAGACCTCCGAACCTTCCGCCGCGAGCTTAAAACACATCTATTCATTTGCGCAGGACTGGATTAGATTTTTAGATTTTTAAATTTAGATTTTAATGGGTTTTATTATATATATTGTTCTTTTAATTATTTGGCTACATCAAATAAGTTTTTTAATGGATATTTTACTCTGTATTTATATGTATTTTTACTTGCCTGAGTCCCTAGGGAGATAGGGCGGTATACAAATTTGAATAAATAAATAAATAAATAATAAATAAATGTTTTGCATACCACATCTCCATTTAGCTGCACTTAGGGCAACAGTATCACATGTGCTTGAAAGTATTGTAAACAGAGCAGGTCTGAACGACTGGGAAATTTATATAAATGTAGGGTTATCGACTCTGAACAGAGCATACAGCAGGCAATGTAATAAAATAGGATTCCTCGTTTCAGTAGCTCCTTCACAGCATGGGAAAACCTTAGCCCAAATGAAATGCTCTTATATCTTCCTGATAAGAGTGCTGTAGGACCTCAAATTGAGCTAGAGGCCATAAGCAAATATTCAGGAATTTATTCAGTCTCCGAGACAGCTTTTACAAGAGCCTTCCTAATTAGTACCAAGAATTGGTACAAACATGGCAGAAGAGCACCATTCTTTAAGGGACTGTATGTTGTGTCCTAGGCCCTAGTAGGTAGTAGTAGATGCAATCAGTTCAAAAACAAACAGAACAGCTGAGAATTAACTCATTCTCAGCGTCCTCCAAACTAAATCAAAGCAAATTCTTCATAGCACAATTCTTCAGTCTTATCACCAACCTTGGTCTAATTGGGCAGACTGCCAAAGGCTTTTCCTGGCAAAAGTTCAGAAGCAGAAGACGCTGACATGAAATAAATGCAGCAAGACAAGAAGCAAGTCTATCAACATTGTTTTCCTACAAAGAGCCCAAGAACTGTTGCTGGTCTTTTAAGCCTTATGGGAGGGGCCAATCATCTCTTGGTCCTACTCCTGAGTCGTCCTCTTTGCTTTAGCTGCTCTTGCCTTCTGGCAGCTCTTCTCATGCGTGCATTAGGAACAGGCACCTCCTGTTCCTCTGCCTCACTACTGTCAGCCTCTGACACATCACTCCCAGATGGCCCTGGCCCCACCTCTGCCTCCGACACAGAGTCCTCATCCTGGCCTTCCCCAGCCTCCAGGACTGGCCCATGTTCTTCCTCAGCCTCATCGCTGTCCGACTCCATTGCCAGCTCCGCAGGCTGCTGGCAGACCACAACACTGTATATTTGAGATAAGGAAAGATCTTTTATTCCGAACATTTAAAAAAAAATAACTAAGAAGTATGTTACAAACTGCAGAGGCCATAAGTAGAAATGAGAGGTGGACCCAAAAGTAGAAGATATTACAATCATATTAATTTTATAGCCCCATCCAGCTTATTTGTAGGAATGTACCTACAATGGATGCTCAATCATCCAGGTCATGGTTGTCCCAAAAGTGCTTTTTTACAAAAGGCAACTAGACTTTCTTGGATTTTCTTGGATGAGAAGCAAAACGTTTTCCAAGAAAGAGAAAAAAAAGCCAAGAAAGTCTAGTTGCTTTTTGGGGGGTGGGAAAGCACCTTTGGCACATCAATAAGGATGAAAATCAATCAAAGTGTGTATTTGACCACACACCTATCTAAATTTGTATTTCTTAAATCAATATATGGAGTGTGATGGATGGATGGATGGACGGACGGACGGACGGACGGATGGAAAAACAAGAACCAATACACGGTATCACAAGCACCTACACCTTCCTTCCTCCCCTTCTTATCTGGTTAAGAGTTCCATCCTGTTTGGTTGTAAGTTGACTACCTATTGCAGCTTAGTCTCATCTGTTCTTACTAAAGAACTAAAAAAAAAGATATATTTATTCACTAAAAAGATATATTTATTATACTAACTATATTTTGTCTGCCACATGTATATACACACATATATGCACACCCCAGAAATGCACCGAACCTTGATCATTGGGATTTTCAAATGCCCAGTGAGCATTTAGCTGAATGCCAAAGTGTTTATACTAGATCGAAAATAATTAAGGGTTTGAAAATGACTTGAAATTCATTCTTGGAAGGAATATTAACCAAGTTCAATAGGCAGCCTATACTCCCTTAAAATAAAAAGATGAATGCTCTGTTTTTTTCACGTTCTCTCTTTTAAGTTTCACCCACTGTCACTGCCCACTGCAGGATCAAAAGCAAAAATATGGCTGCTCTGTACCAGGAGAATGAGAAATTCTTCTTTGATGTTTCATCTTTTGTGTCCTTTCTCTCCTCCCACTTTGCATTGAAGATATTGAGATGCCAAGAACCTCTTCAGATTCCAGAAGCTACTTAGAAAACAAATCCCATCGCTAAAGGGCAGAAAAAATTGGGTCACCCTATTCTAAGAACACCCTGAAGTCAGATTCATGTATATACTAATACGCAAGATCCTTTTTTTAAAATATAAAAACGCTAAGCCTTTATCTGTTATCCTCTTGTGCAAGACTCATCTTTTTGCATGGATGGGGCTAATGGAATTTTTTAATTTGTTCTGACCTAGGCTTCCTTAGAAAATATACAGCACAATCTTAGTCCCGGCAAACCTCTTTAATCCATGCGGCTGTGAATTATTCATTCCCAGTCTGAAAGGCTTCTGAAATAGTCTTTCAGGGGAGTGTTTACAAACACCCACCTTATCTCTCTTGGAATGCTGCCAGAGAACTAATTGACACATGCAGGGCAAGGCCAAACTTAGCACAGAGTCAAACAGAACTTTTCCACAGCTTTTACCGACCAGATGAACTAATTGCTTTCTGCAAAAGCTCGCGTCCGTTCGCTTCTCTTTTATGTCTTACAGGAGGGCCAATCAGGGTGAAATGCTCCCCGTTTGGACCGGATCGGCCGATCTGGTAGTGATGGCGGTGGGTGGTTCGGAGAACCGGTAGCAAAAATCCCCGCCCACCCACCCCCGCCCATGCCCACCCAATCGCCCACTCGCCTGCTTGCCCGCTTGCTGCTTCTTTTAAAAAATGCTTTTAAAAGTAAAAAAAGGCTCTGTCAATCACAGCTGAGCTGTGCGATCATCAGAGCCTTTTTTTACTTTTAAAAGCATTTTTTCAGCCAAATAGATTGTAAAAAAATGCTTTTAAAAGTTTAAAAAAAGGCTCTGACGATTACAGCTGAGCTGCCTGATCATCAGAGCCTTTTTTTAACCTTTTAAAAGCATTTCTTTACAGCTAAATAGGTTGTAAAGAAATGTTTTTAAAAGTTAAAAAAAAGAGGCTCTGACGATTACAGCTGAGTGCGTGATTGTCAGAGCCTTTTTTTATGTTTTTAAAAGTAAAAAAAAGATCACACGCCACAGCTGATCACCCATCCCACCACGTTGTTCTACTTACCCCATGCCTCCTTTTGGCATGCACTGCGCATGTGCACGCGGGCACCTCACATTTGGTGTCTGGTGCGCACTGCGCATGCGCATACAACACGCATGTGCAGCTAGCGAACCAGTAGTAAAAAGGTTCAGATTTCACCACTGGGGCCAATCATCTCCAAGCCTTACTACCAAGTCAACCCTGTTTTCTTCACTGTTCCTGTCTTCTGGCAGCTCTGCGCATGCGCACACTGGGAACAGGCTCCAGCTGTTCTTCTGCCTCTCTGATGTCAGACTCCGAAGACTCTGGAGGCAGCAAAGAACTACCACATGGCCATGGCCCCCTCTCTGCCTCTGACTCAGAACCTTCCCCAGACTCCAGGACTGGCCCACATTCCTCCAACTTCCTCACTTACCAAATCTGCTGCCAGCTGTGTTGGCTGCTGGTGCACCACAAAACAATTATGGAAAGGACCTTCTCACACAGTGGTTCCTTAGAGAAAGGATGCCCATTCATAAAGTAGCTGTTGATGTTTCCAACTCCCTTTCAAAGCATAGGGAAACCGAGGCTTCCATGTCAAACAAAGGGATGAACTGGGAGACCTCTCCAGTTCTCAAATTAATTGGGTTAAATATGAACCGATGCCTTTGAGGGGTAACTAAGTAGTCAAAATTCAATTTCTCTGCAAAGTTTGGATGATGCCCAGAGGCGATCTTGGGCTGAGAATACCTAAAGATATATCTTGGATGATTGAATTAAATTTAAATATATTGCTGTTAGAAATAAAAAGCATTTTGAATTGAGTGACTTTGCTTAAAGAGAAAATAAAATTAGTCCTTTAAAAATGAATATATTGCCATGAGTAATTTATGCCGCGTACGGTATTCCTGTGTAGATGCCAAAAATGGAAATTTTAGCTGTCAGGTAAAAAAAGAGAGTAGAAACCTATGAAGCCATCTTGGTATCAGCATATGTACAACTTCCTACAAATTGGATATAGTTTCTAAATTAGCTAGTATGGTTCAACAATAGAAACAGAGGTAAATTTTTCAGATTGCTATTGTAGGAGTTGACAGGCTGAGCCTGAGGGAAGGGTAATGAATCACCTCATGCCCTCAAGAAATCTAAGTCCACCCTACCGTGAATTCCTTCTATTCTTATCTACTGCTAATTTGCTTGGGCCGTTAGTAGTTCAGATTCTTGTAGAGAGCTTAAGCTTGCAATAAATCCTTATACCCATCTGAATTTCCTGGATTTCCTGATTTCCCTGGTGCTGGACAAATATTCATTTATACGGTCACCAATTCACAAAATGCAACTCTGGGTGGTATACAATTATAAAATGGTCTCTCTCTCTCTCTCTCTCTCTCTCTCTCTCTCAAAACAATACTTATAAAAATATAATGTCATTATTAAAACTTAAAATAGTCAGTTCTTCAAGGGAGGCCAGATCAGAAAGCAGATTCTAGAAGTAAAACTGGAAATCTACTTCATTGTAACAGAATCTTGAAAGCTGGACAATATTTTTTTTAGTGGAATGGCTTGCCTCGAGAAGTTGTGGGGGCTCCATCCCTGGAGGTTTAGATTGGACAACAACTTGTCCAGAATGGTATAATGACTTCTGCCTTGAGCAGGGACTAGAAGACTTCCAAGGTCTCTTCCAATCCTATGATTCTTTCTTTCTTTCTTTCTTTCTTTCTTTCTTTCTTTCTTTCTTTCTTTTTTCCTTCCTTCCTTCCTTCCTTCCTTCCTTCCTTCCTTCTTTCTTTCTTTCTTTCTTTCTTTCTTTCTTTTATACTTAAGAGCAGTGTCTCTCAATCCTGGCAACTTGATGTGTGGACTTCAATTCCCAGAATTCCCCATCCAGCAACATCTTCAAACTGCCAAGTTGAGAAACACTGTTCAAGGAAGTTAAGGAAGGGCTGGTTTGAGTTTCTTTCTCAAGTTTCTTTCTGTCCTGAGTTTAAATTATGTTTGAGCATTTGAGTATGAGATTAATTTATGCTGACGACCATCCCATAGTTTCTCCAAGAACTTATCTGTGGGCTTCTACATTTCTCTAGCAGGGATGAACACCAATGCATGGGGCATCTGGCTAGGAAGATCTGGGAGTCCAGACAGCTTAAAATTGCTGTGGTTGAGAAACACCACTATAGAGGATATGGAATTCCAGTTAGAAAGGAAAACCAGAAAGTTAGCTGAGATAGGTAAAATAAAATAGAATATTCTATTACGACTTTAGAATACTGCATTCAGTTTTGGTCACCGTATTATAAAAAAAGATGTTGAGACTCTGGAAAGGGTGCAGAAAAGAGCAGCAAGGATGATTAGAGGGCTGGAGGCTAAAACATATGAAAACCAGTTGCAGGAACTGGGCATGTCTAGTTTAATGAAAAGAAGGACTAGGAGTGACATGATACCAGTGTTCCAATATTTGAGGGGCTGCCACAAAGAAGAGAGAGTCAACCTATTTTCCAAAGCACCAGAAGGCAAGACAAGAAACAATGAATGGGAATTAATCAAGGAGAGAAGCAACCTAGAACTAAGGAGAAATTTCCTAACAGTGAGAACAATTAACCAGTGGGTGCTCCATCACTGGAGGCTTTTAAGAAGAGATTGGACAGCCACTTGTCTGGAGTGGTATAGAGTCTCCTGCTTGAACAGGGGGTTGGACTAGATGACCTCCACGGCCCTTTCCAACTCGGTTATTCTATTATCCTATTATTCTGGAGTGGACATTGGATGTCTGATACCCTACAAGCAGTGGTGGGATTCAGCCAGTTCGCACCACTTCGGGAGAACCAGTTGTTAACTTTCTGAGCAGTTTGGTGAACTGGTTGTTGGAAGAAATCATTAGGGCAGAGAACCGGTTGTTAAATTACTTGAATCCCTCCACTGCCTACAAGTAACAGTCTGTTGTGGCTCCCGCCCCCGAAACTGGCCCCATGCCCGAAAGTGCCTTGGAGCCGGGCCTGCTGCCAGAAAGTGACTTTGACAGTGAGGGGGAAGGGCCATCAGGACTTACCTCGGAAGCACCAGCCTCCCTGGATCAGCTCCAGGAGCCAGAAGCAGCCCAAGCGAAAGAGATAACGAGGCCTCCTTCTCCTGACTCTTCCCCCCCCCAGGCCACGCCTGCAGACCCAGCTGACAGCAATCAGGCTTGGCTCAATCCCAGGTTTTGTAGGCAGGAGAGAAGAGAACAACAGAAGCAGGGCAGGCCTAGGAAGTGCTGAGTCATGGAGCCACACCTACAGGATATAAAAGGCAGCAAGAGCTGGTGTGTCTCTTTGTATCAGGCAAATCCACGGATTGACTAGAGCTGAAGGTTGTGACTCACCAGCGTCTTGGCAGCCAATGAGGGCTCTTGGCAAACGCTGGCTCTTTTACTGCCAGAGCTGATAAGAGCCGGCTAATTAAGCCATCGTTCGGATGGAGGCGAAGAGGACATAACACAGTCCTTTTAAAAGATGAAGATATGCTATGAAATATTGTTCCAGTTAATTTGCCTCTTTCGTGCCCAGTATTGTTTATAAACCTTCCTTATTCCACCATGTTATAGTCTTACTTGAAATACTGTTTAGATTCTTATAATCTTTCATTTAGTTCCATTGTCACTGAACCAAAGAGCACAATGGACAGTTTCGGGTATGCTCAGGTGCAGAACAATCTTTATTCATCAGAGCCCACCAACATTATAATTTTTTTAAAATTAGATTTTGATTTACTGGACAACCCTTGGCCGCCCATCCCACTTAGCAGATTTTGGACCTTTCCCGAAATAACAGTTATTTGGATATGTTCCCAAATAGTGGACAAGTTTGTATCTGAATAAAGCAGTACAATTTATGCTAATATTACCTTAATTTTATGACATCACCCCCCCACCTCCACCCATTCACTTCATTTGCATCACGATGCCACCACAGCAATGGTGTAAATTGATGCAAATCCCATCATTTGCATCACGGTGCATCATTTATGCATCAACATTATGCAAATGCTATCTGTGCATGCAAATTGTGCTTTTTAACATTTTATGAACAATCAGAAGTACTGGACACCCCTTTCCCCAGTTAGGCTGCTAAATCAAGATTTTACTGTATCTTCTTCATAGCATAAAATTATCACATTTTCCAGAAGGACCCAGAAGAACGCAGCCCAAAATATATTTAGTGTTTAATGAGGCCCTTTCCAAAAGATTAATCTGTCGGTAACACCTCATTAATGGGTTGTCGGCTACAGATAGGTGTATTTTAAAACACTTCCCTGCTCCACTGCACAGCCAGATATAATGAATTGCTCAGAAACCTCTTAAGAGTTCCCAGGGATTTGGGGGGCAAAGTTTCCCTTATATGTAACATTTGCAAAATAAAATTCCTGTAATATGACACAGGGTGCTGCAAAAAAAGGGCCTCTGTGGCTCAGACTGGTAAGACAGTCTGTTATTAACAGCAGCTGCCTGCAATTACTGCAGGTTCTAGTCCCACCAGGCCCAAGGTTGACTCAGCCTTCCATCCTTTATAAGGTAGGTAAAATGAGGACCCAGATTGTTGGGGGGGCAATAAGTTGACTTTGTATATAAATATACAAATAGGATGAAGACTATTGCTAACATAGTGTAAGCCGCCCTGAGTCTTCGGAGAAGGGCGGGATATAAATGCAAATAAAATAAAATAAATAATTAATAAATAAATAAATAAAAACAAAATAGAAAAAATGCACCTTTTGAAGCATTTTAGCATTATTCAGAGACATACATATTTAGGACCTTTGCATTAAAATAAGAACTGGATGAATTTCTGATGGAATTCTATGCAAGTAGTCCTCGACTTACAACAGTGACCGTTCAAAGTTACAGTGGCACTGACAAAAGGGACTTACGACCGTTTTTCAGACTTATGACCGTTGCAGCATCCCCGTGGTCACCTGATCTACATTTAGATGCTTGACAACTGATTTACATTTATGACGGTTGCAGTGTCCTGGGGTCATGTGACCCTCTTTTGCTGCATTCTGACAAGCAAAATCAAGATTCACTTAACAACCGGGTTACTAATTTAACAACTGCAGTGGTTCCCTTAACAAGAAAAGCCCTAAAATGGGGCAAAACTCACTCAACAAATTTCTCACTTAGCAACATACATTTTGAACTCAACTGTGGTTGTAAGTTGAGGACTACCTGTATTTGATAGACCTGTTCCAGTATCTGTAGGTCCCTAAATCTGATGAAGGCTGCAACCGTAAATTGCCATTTTAAACCTTCCATGGTGTTTTTTAAATACTATTATTTGAAACTGTAGGGAATTTAGAATAGAATAGAATAGAATAGAATTTTTTATTGGCCAAGTGTGATTGGACACACAAGGAATTTGTCTTGGTGCATATGCTCTCAGGGTATATAAAAGAAAAGATACCTTCATCAAGGTACAACATTTACAACACAATTGATGGTCAGTATATCAATATAAATCATAAGGATTGCCAGCAACAAGTTATAGTCATACAGTCATAAGTGGAAAGAGATTGGTGGTGGGAACGATGAGAAGATTAATAGTAGTGCAGATTCAGTAAATAGTTCGACAATGTTGAGGGAATTATTTGTTTAGCAGAGTGATGGCCTTCGGGAAAAAACTGTTCTTGTGTCTAGTTGTTCTGGTGTGCAGTGCTCTATAGCGTCGTTTTGAGGGTAGGAGTTGAAACAGTTTATGTCCTGGATGCGAGTGATCTGCAAATATTTTCACGGCCCTCTTCTTGATTCGTGCAGTATACAGGTCCTCAATGGAAGGCAGGTTGGTAGCAATTATTTTTTCTGCAGTTCTAATTATCCTCTGAAGTCTGTGTTTTTCTTGTTGGGTTGCAGAACCGAACCAGACAGTTATAGAGGTGCAAATGACAGACTCAATAATTCCTCTGTAGAATTGGATCAGCAGCTCCTTGGGCAGTTTGATGGAGTTAAAATGGAGAACCAGAATATGGTAAGTTAAATGTCAGACTAGGAACAGATTCATGTCTGACCTCAGACATGGAAGCTGTTGAGTGTCTTTAGGTCCCACCTGACTTACAAAACTGTTATTGGCAAAGTCACAGAAAGTATTGGAGTTTTCAGGGGACACAGTGATGTAGAAGTTTAACGATGCTGGAACTGCCGACCAGAAATATATGAAGAACGGTTGCAGGAATTGGGTATGCCTAGTTTAATGAAAAGAAGGACTAGGGATGACATGATAGCAGTGTTCTAATATCTAAGGATCTGCCACAAAGAGGATGGAGCAAGCTATTCTCCAAAGAACCAGAAGGCAAGACAGGAAACAACAGATGGAAACTAATCAAGGAGAGAAGCAACCTAGAACTAAGGAGAAATTTCCTGTCAGTTAGAAGAATTAATTAGTGCAATGACTTGCCTCCATAAGTTGTAGGTGCTCCAGTACTGGAGGTTTTAAAGAAGAGATTGGACAACCATCCGTCTGAAATGGTATAGGGTTTCCTCTTGAACAGGGGGTTGGACTAGAAGACCTCCAAGGCCCCTTCCAGCTCTGTTATTCCGTTAATCCAAGGGAATGACCATCTTTTGTTTGGGTCTAGATTCCTCTATCACAGGGGTGTCAAACTCATGTCGTCACAACATCGTCACATGACGTTACGTGATTTTTTCCCCCCCTTCGCTAAACAGGGCATGGGCTTGGCCAGCGTGCGGCGCATCCGGCCCATGGACCGTGAGTTTGACAGCCCTGTTCTATCAGGTAAACATCAGAAGTGTTGAGTTAAATTCACTGAGGGGCTCCACAGGAATAAGAAGCTTACCATGGGTTTATCTCAGTGGTGGGATTCAGCCAGCTCGCACCACTTCGGGAGAACCAATTGTTAACTTTTTTTTGTTTGTTTTTTTTGTTTACATTTATACCACGCCCTTCTCCGAAGACTCAGGGCGGCTTACAATGTATAAGGCAATAGTCTCATTCTATTTGTATATTTTTTTACAAAGTCAACTTATTGCCCCCCCAACAATCTGGGTCCTCATTTTACCTACCTTATAAAGGGTGGAAGGCTGAGTCAACCTTGGGCCGGGCTCGAACCTGCAGTAATTGCAGGCTCTGTGTTCTAATAACAGGCTTCTCTACTGCCTGAGCTATCCCAACTACTTTTGAGCAGTTTGGCAAAGTGGTTGTTGGAAGAAAACGTTAGGGCAGAGAACCAGTTGTTAAATTATTTGAATCCAGGGCTGAAATCTAAATTTTTTTGATACCGGTTCTGTGGGCGTGGCTTGGTGGGTGTGGCTTGGTGAGGGAGGTCATGTGACTGGGTGGGCGTGGCTATGTAACCATGTGACTGGGGGAATCAAAAGACAGAAACTCACTAACAATCTCCTGCTGGAGCAGGGTTGGACTAGATGTCCTCAAGATCCCTTCCAGCCCTGGATTATCCTCTGAAGCTGTGTCTAGTGCCAGGTTTGTACTCCTTCCTTCCTCTCCTCCTCTCTTCCTCCCTTCCTTCCTTCCCTGCCTTCTTTCTCTCTCTCTCTCTCTCTCTCTCTCTCTCTCTCAAAAACAAACCCACACACACACACACCATTTTTCCTCCCAGCAGACTCTGCTAGCCAAACTAAAAAACAGCAGGGGGAGTCCGTTTTTCCTCCCAGCAGGCTCTGCTAGCCAAACCCAAAAACAGGGGGGGAGTCCGTTTTTCCTCCCAGCAGGCTTCAGCAAAACTTCAGGGAAGCCTGCTGGGAGGAAAACAGACTCCGTTTTTGGCTAGCACCCAGCTGAGCTGAGCGACCATCAGAAGCTTTTTTTTTTACTTTTAAAAGCATTTTTTTTTGGCCGAAAAAATGCTTTTAAAAGTAAAAAAAAAAAACCTCTGATGATCACGCGGCTCAGCTGGGCATGGGTATGTGGGGGGCAGGGATTTTTGCTACTGGTTCTCAGAACCACCCGTCGCCATCGCTACCGGATCAGGCGATTCGGTCCGAACCGGGAGCATTTCACCCCCTGCTTGAATCCCACCACTGGCTTACCTGCCTTACTCTTGCTTTCATGCCTTCTCTCTGGCCCTTGCCAGCATTTCTTCTTTATTTCTGACAGAATGCTTATCCTCATATTTCAGACGAATGGGGCCTTGCTTGGAGAATATAGGAGGGTGAGCCTTATTTCATTCCCATTGGCAGAGAAACACCGGCTTTTTTTTGTTATTACTATTATTTTTGCATAATTATGAATCGGGAGAAGTAATTTGCAGCCCCTTTTCTCACATCACTGCATTTCTACCCTCATTATCTACTCAGTTTCGGCGCGTAGAATTTGCAGACTGAACCATTTCCCCAGCCTTAATGAATTCGGCTTGACTGCTGAGTCACCAGTTTTTCCAGGCCTGCTGTAAAAAAAGCAGTTGTAAAGAAACTCTGAGGGTCCATCTCGCTCCAATTCATGACTTTATTTATAGAGGGGCCCAAAGCTAATCATTTACAGTTATTACCCAGTTGTACAGTTTTTATTGCAGGATGGACTGGCAATTTATGGCGGGCAAGTATCAGTGCTGCTCCTCCTCTTCAGACAGTATGTATTGCCAACATAACCCATTTATTTTACTCTGAAGGACAAATAATTGGAGGCAAGCAATGAGGGGTAGTTATCTGTGTTCTCACAATAGATCAGTATTTCTCTTGGCTACTTTAAGATGTGTGGAGCTCAATTCCCAGAATTCCTCAGCCAGCATGGTTGGCTGAGGAATTCTGGGAGTTGAAGTCCACTCATTTTTAAAGTCGTTAAGGTTGAACAACACTGCAATAGACCAACCAAAGCAGGTGCCTTGGCCCAATATATCAAGCTTGGATTGGGTTATGCTTGGCTAGATATACCCTTAGTTGGGTTCTTTATGGTTTAGCATGTTAAACCATGCTAAGCCTTTCTCACCTAGTTCATTCATGGATCAGAATGTCATGGGAACTGATAAAAGGTGTTAATTCGGAATCTAGGTAAATAAGTTGTGTGAACTGCACCCTTCTCTGGGTCCTGAAGAACTTTCCATTTCCAGGATCACTTTGCTCTAAGAGCTAGGTCTTCCCATACCACTCTATAATGCCTTGATAAGGCTACACTTGGAATATTGCATTCAGTTTTGGTCGCCATGATGTAAAAAAGATGCTGAGACTCTAGAAAGAGTGCAGAGAAGAGCAACAAAGATGATTAGGGGACTGGAGGCTAAAACATATGAAGAATAGTTGCAGGAACTCGGTATGTCTAGTTTAATAAAAAGAAGGACTAGGGGAGACATGATAGCAGTGTTCCAATATCTCAGGGGTTGCCACAAAGAAGAGAGAGTCAAACTATTCTCCAAAGCACCTGAGGATAGAACAAGAAGCAATGGGTGGAAACTGATCAAGGAAAGAAGCAACTTAGAACTAAGGAGAAATTTCCTGACAGTTAGACCAATTAATAAGTGGAACAATTTGCCTGCAGAAGTTGTAAATGCCCCAACACTGGAAATTTTTAAGAAGATGTTGGATAACCATCTGTCTGAGATGGTGTAGGGTTTCCTGCCTGGGCAGGGGGTTGGACTAGAAGGCCTCCCAGGTCCCTTCCAACTCTGTTGTTATTATTATTATTTTATTTACACAAAATGACAGTATACAGAGCAAATGAGATAATTATGCTGGATTTCGTATCACAGATCACTAGTCGAACACTTCCCAAGCGTTTAGGACATTATTATTATTATTATTATTATTATTATTATTATTATTATTATTATTATTATTATTATTATTATTATTATTATTATTATTATTATTATTATATAGTGTGCCATTCTGATTTCCTCAGCATAAGCAGAGCATGGAGAGGCATATCTTGTTCTCTTTCATTTAATGCAGTAAGCTGTTAACCACGAGAGATCATGCCATCTTGAACCCATCAAAGCCATTCATCTCTGCTGATGCACTCCTTAATTATTCAGCGGTCCTTAACTGAGCATTTTATTTGTAGCAATAGAGGCGTTCAGTGATGACTCACTCAAGGCATTGCTTGAAGAATGAAGATGCAGCTTCTAAACATGTGTGTCTTGATTATAGAGGCTTTAGAATAGGACTGTCAAACTCAAATTTCATTGAGGAACACATCAGGGTTGTGTTTGACCTCAAGGAGCCAGGGTGGGCATGGCCAGGGTGGGCGTGGCCCAGAGGTGGGTTTCAGCAGGTTCTGACCAGTTCTGGAGAACCTGTAGCAGAAATTTTGAGCAGTTCGGAGAACCGGTAGTAAAAATTCTGACTGGCCCCGCCCCCCATCTATTCCCTGCCTCCCAAGTACCAGCTGATCGGGAGGAAATGGGGATTTTGCAGTAACCTTCCCCTGGAATGGGGAGGGAATGGAGATTTTACAGTATCCTTCCCCTGCTACACGCACAAAGCCACACCCACTAAGCCATGCCACACCCACCAAGCCACTCCCACATAACCGGTGGTAAAAAAAATTGAAACCCACCACTAGGGTGGCCAGCTCGATGTCGCTCATGCCAGGGGGCACCTGTGGTGGTCTGAGCACTTTGCCAGCAAAAATGGGCTCCATTTTCGGCTGTGGCGGCCTCCTGCAACCCTCTGCCAGAAAAAACAGAGCTCAGGAGGGCTGCCCATGACCCTCGCAAGCTCCATTTTCAGCTGAGATGGCCTCCTGCAACCCTTTGCCAGTGAAAAGGGAGCTCTGGAGGGCCACGCGCGACCCTCCAGAGCTCCGTTTTCACTGGCAGAGGCACGCCAGGCTAGTCCTTTACTAGTCCAGGCAGATCCAGCACCCTGTAGGCTGGATCTGGCCCATGGGCCTTGAGTTTGACACCTCTGCTTTAGAATTACAAACTTAATTTTGTAGATTATTTTTTTTTATGTTCGTATCCTCTTTTAAGCTTTCTTTTAATGGCTAGTTATTCACTTTGGGAACATTACTATACCGAAATGATCAAGCCTGGATATTTTGGTAAGGATCATTATAATTTCTGCAAAAAGCATACTGTCTCAGTAACTTCATAAAGCAACCAAGTTCAGAGAGCATCAAGGATGCTGCAGTTTAAACTGAGCTACAAGTATTCCCCTTTATAAGCCTCCCTGTTTGGAATGCTCCTGTTCTGTTTCCCTACCCCAATACTCCCAAGAAAGAGTCAGTCAAAGGCCTCCTCTTCTACTTTTATTTACATAGATAAATGTCCTGGCCATTTCTACCCATGGGCCTGCCAAGTTTCTGGAGATAACGAGGAAATTATAGATAAGGCCAGAATTACTCACGAATATATTCTTCCCTCCATTGATACAGTTTGCCCGCGCAAATTCATTGCTTTGTCCAAGACAAAAAACCAGGAAGTCCCGCCTCCTACTTATAGTCTCTGCAGATGTCACTGCATGACCATCATTCCTTGGCTTTATCCCAATGCTGCTTCTGCTGTGCGCACCGGTCACGTCTGCGCAGTCTTGCATCACTCCAAAACTGTTCTTGGGGCGTTGCCAAATCAGAAGAAGGCTCGAGAGAATCAGGCCTTGCCGGCCCCTCCTCCTCCCTTTGAGTGGGTGCCAGGGAGGGAGAGGGCTCAAGAGAAGCAGGGCTTGCCAGGTCTTCTCCCTCACTTTCTGAATCATCCGAGTCCAGGAATCCGGGTCCAGGAACCTGGGTCACAACACTTCCTGATATGCCAATTCTGCTTGCTTTAGTCCCGAAGTACTAGTTTGGGTAATGAAATGTTGGCAAGAAAACATCCAAGCTCAGAGAGTATCAAGGACCCCTGTAAAATAGTTATTCTTGAGAGTATTTTTTTTTAATTTGCATTTATATCCCACCCTTCTCCGAAGACTCAGGGCAGCTTACACTATGTTAGCAATAGTCTTCATCCTATTTGTATATTTATATACAAAGTCAACTTATTGCCCCCAGCAATCTGGGTCCTCATTTTACCTACCTTATAAAGGATGGAAGGCTGAGTCAACCTTGGGCCTGGTGGGACTAGAACCTGCAGTAATTGCAAGCAGCTGCTGTTAATAACAGACTGCATTAGCAGTCTGAGCCACAGAGGCCCAGGGCCCAGAGCCCAGAGACTCACTCCTTGCATTATTTTAGTAGAGATGGAGGAAGCACTTATACGAATTGAATAATATCTTCTGAGTATCCTAGAATATGAGAAATGGAAGAGAACTTTGAAATTGCCGAATCCAGTGTTTCTCAACCTTTGTCTCTTGAAGATAGGTGGACTTCAACTCCCAAAATTCCTTAGCCCGCCATGACGACTAAGGAATTCTGGGAGTTGAAAACCACACATCTTCAAGTTGGGAGACATTGTCTCCAAGGTTTATTTATATGCTATACTGGCTTTCTTTTAGGGTTAGGGTTGAGGGTTAGAGTTGGGGTTGGGTTGGGATTATGGTTAGGGTTAAGCTGCTGGTTGAGGAATTCTGGAAGTTGAAGAGACCAAAGTTGAGAAACTTTTCCTTAAAAGTTTATTTATATACCATGCTTGCTTTCTTAGGGTTAGAGCTGTGATGGCAAACCTATGGCACACATAGCCATATCAGTGGGCACATGAGCTCAGCTCTGCCAGATGACTATTGGGCCTACCAGAAGTAGGGAAACAGGCTATTTCCTGCCTCCAGAGGGCCTGGGTGGTGGTGGGGAAGGCCCGTTTTTCTCTCTCATCTGGCTCCAGAGCCTCTCTATGAGTCTGGGGAGGGCGAAAATGGCTTCCCCTTCCCCACCCGCACCCCCCCACCCCGGAGGCCCTCCAGAGGCCAGAAATGGCCCATTGCTCCTAGCCTTTCTAGGAGTCTCTGGAGGATGGGGATAGCAAAAAATGTCATTTCCTGTCCAACTAGAAGTTGGTAAAAGGGCCGTTTCTGGCCTCTGGAGGGCCTCCAGGGGTTGGGGAAGGCCGTTTTTGCTCTCCCCAGACTCATAGGGAGGCTCTGGAGCCAGGTGAGAGAGAAAAATGGACCTACGTTACGTGCCAGGAGCGGGGGGCGGGAGTCGCGCACGCATACCTGGGGGTGGGGCGCATAGAATTATGGGTGGGCACACACTCATGTGACCCCCTCTGCCCCCCCTTCCTGGCACATGATGGCAAAAGGGTTAGCTATCACTGAGTTAGAGCTAGGCAGTAGAGGGTTTCACTTACCTTTGCTACCAGTTTGGAACTGTGAGCGTGTGTGGTGCTTCTGCACATGCACAGAACCTTCTGTACATGCGCAGAGCATCTGTGATGATGTCCGGGCGGGTGGGCAGAGCCTCCCGCCTGCACCACTACCGGTTTGCCCGAACCGGGGCGAACCAGTAGAAACCCACCACTGGAGCTAGAGTTAAAGTTAGGGTTAGGATTGGAGTTGGGCTTAGACTTAGGTTTAGAGCTGGGCTGATGGTTGAGGAGTTCTGGAACTTGAAGTCTATACATCTTCCAGGGAGTAAGATTGAGAAATACTGATCTAGTCCATCCCCTGTCCAGTGCAGAAATCCAGACAAACAAGTACCCAATCTCTGTTTAAACTTCTCCAGTGAAAGTGTCTCTCCTACATGAAGTATTCCACTGTTGAACAGCTATTATGAATTATCTGAAGTCTGCTGCTCCCTTCATTAATAATAATAATAATGTTTTAATTTGTATACCGCCCTTCTCCCGAAGGACTCAGGGCGGTGAACAGGCAGATAAAATACAGACATACACAATAGTTAAAACAACCCTTAAAAAACTGATTTAAATTTGCCCAAAAATTAAAATAATATACCCCGCCATAAAATTACAAAAATTTAAAAACCCATCAAATTCAATTAAAATTAAAGGTAAAAATCAAGCTAGTCCAGCCATACGAAATAAATAGGTTTTAAGTTCGCGGTGAAAGGTCCTAAGATCAGGTAGTTGTCGAAGCCCGAGGGGAAGTTCGTTCCACAGGGTCGGAGCCCCCACAGAGAAGGCCCTTCCCCTGGGGGGCCGCCAGTCGACACTGTTTGGCTGACGGCACCCTGAGGAGTCCCTCTCTGTGGGAATGCACCGGACGCTGGGAGATAGAGGCCGGCAGTAGACGGTCCCGTAGATAGATAAAAGATAGATTAAAGATTAAAGATAAAAGATAGATTAAAGATATGAGCATTGAGGGTGAAGGCAACAGAGTTTATGAAGTTGGGGGGGGGTCTTAATGTTTTCTAAGCCTGGTGTTTTTCTGTGATGCCCTGAAGATGCTACCTATGTTGGTAACAAAACATCTGCAGGAAAACCATCCAGCTCAGAAAATATCAAAACTCTCACAGCTCAACGATGAGAGCGAGACGTAATTTGCATGATTGGACTTCATTGCGTCATAACAGACTAAAGACATTGGAAGGAAGAACGCTGCATTTTTTTTTTCTTTTCTGAATTAATTCATGTCAACTTTACATCATTCAAATTCATTTTTTGGCCTTTGGGTAACCAGGGGCCAAGTGGCATTGTGTCCAAATGGAAACGGTGTGAATATCTAGTAAGCGGTCGAGAGTTGGGGGTTAGGAAATTGAAGCTAAATGGTTGGATGGTAAGCATGAAGCTACTTCTCAGCAAATGCCTGTCGAAAAGAAAAAACCAAAAAGAAATGCCTTTTGATAAATGTTAATTGGCTTTGTCTTGCTGCCACTAACCGCAGCCTTATTGATTTTAATTATTGATTGCAATTATTGAACTGGCGGGATAAAGAAAAATCTGCTCTACTCCTTCAATGAAAAGGCACAGGGGACAGCAGAGTGAAGTTCTATTAGAAATAATCATGATTAGTGAATAACAGAGTACACTATCAAGAATTAATAGGGTCAGATGAGCGTGCATAGAGTTTAATCTTGTTATTTTTTTCATTGGGGGGAAAAAAAAAACTAAGATAACCGAAGCAACCCTTTAAGGAGAGGAATGTTCATTACGAACAAAATAACTGGGAATAGTCAGAATGCACACGAACACACCAAGAATCTGGATCAAATCATGGCATTAGTCTTGGTCCCTCCTGAATTCCCGTCTATCCGTGCCTTCTGGCTCCATTTTTAAAAGAAATGCAGCTTGGGTGAAAAAATTTCCCCCTTTTTTTTCCTCCCATAGAGATTCTTCAACTAGGAAGGAAGGAAGGAAGGAAGGAAGGAAGGAAGGAAGGAAGGAAGGAAGGAAGGAAGGAAGGAAGGAGGGAGGGAGGGAGGGAGGGAGGGAAGGAAGGATGAATGGAAGGAAGGAAGGAAGGAAGGAAAGATGGAAGGAAGGAAGGAAGGAAGGAAGGAAGGAAGGAAGGAAGGAAGGAAGGAAGGAAGGAAGGAGAGAGGGAAAGAAGGAAGGAAGGAAGGAAGGAAAGATGGAAGGAAGGAAGGAAGGAAGGAAGGAAGGAAGGAAGGAAGGAAGGAAGGAAGGATGGATGAATGGAAGGAAGGAAGGAAAGATGGATGGATGGAAGGAAGGAAGGAAGGAAGGAAGGAAGGAAGGAAGGAAGGAAGGAAGGAAGGAAGGAAGGAAGGAAGGAAGGAAGACTTTGCTGGAGAAGAATTTCTCTTTAACCTGAATAAAAGAGGTTTTATCGGGACGAGGAATCTGCTTCATGATCTCGGGAGGCCTAGGTCAGCCCAGCTCCAACCCTCCTATCCTTTCAAAAGGACCTACAGTTATTGTTCTGCCAGTTGGTTTCAGGCCCCAATGGGGGAACAGCACAGGTGGAGGTGGGTGATCTAGTAACAACAGATCCCACCCCACCTCACTCTGCCCCCACCCTCCCCATGTGCCCTTAGATTTTAATATTTGCTTTTAATGCACTTATATTCTAATGCAAGGGTGTTCAAACTCGCATCGTCATGGCAGCATCACGTGACATAGCACAACCTTTTCCTCCTTCGCTAAACTCGGCATGGGTGTGGCCAGTGCGTGATGCATCCGGTCTGCAGGCCACAAGTTTGAAACTCTTGTTCTAATGCGAAATTGACATGTGTGTAGCCATTTTAGTTAGCTTTATATCAGGGGTCTCCAACCTTGGCAACTTTGAGCCTGGCGGACTTCAACTCCCAGAATTCCACAGCCAGCTTTGCCTGCTTTGCCAGCTTTGCCAGCTTTGCCAGCTTTGCCAGCTTTGCCAGCTTTGCTGGCTGTGGAATTCTGGGAGTTGAAGTCCACCAGGCTCAAAGTTGCCAAGGTTGGAGACCCCTGCTTTATATAATACTCATTTATTCCTTCTCTTTCTCTCTGTTTTGTGGGAGGAACAAAAGGTGGGAGGAAGGAATAGATAGTGAGCATTGTTTTGGCTAGGTGATCTTCTTTCCCATGGGAACGGAGGCTGTTTATGCTGAGAGTTGAAGATAGAGTTTGATGACATCAGGCAATGTTGATTTTACTTTTATTGGGGAATATGACTTTTGTGGGATGTTTCTCATTTTCAATATTATGAGGATGTAATTCCCAGTTTGTGTCAGATCGGGAATTACAACAGCCTTTGCCAATTTGATGCCTACCTAAATAAATGAATTTTATTTATTTATTTGGAAGATGGACTTTGCCTATTTCTTTTTTTGAATGGGTTTCATCACTTGGAAACCTGACATAATGACTGCCATATTCATTTTTGAATTGCCACATTCGCAATTGCCCACCGTGTTTGCTTTAAAATAGCTGCAAAAAATATTGTAAATAGACTAGAATAGAATAGAATTTTTTATGGGCCAAGTGTGATTGGACACACGAGGAATTTGTCTTGGTGCGTAGGCTCTCAGTGTACATAAAAGAAAAGATACCTTCATCAAGAATCATAAGGTACAACACTTAATGATAGTCATAGGGTACAAATTTAACGTTTAATGATACAATACTTAATGATAGTCATAGGCTACAAATAAGCAATCAGGAAACAATCAATTACAGTATAAATCATAAGGATACAAGCAACAAAGATATAGTCATAAGTGGAAGGAGATAGGTGATGGGAACGATGAGAAGATTAATAGTAGTGCAGACTTAGTAAATAGTTTGAGTGTTGAGGGAATTATTTGTTTAGCAGAGTGATAGCGTTTGGGAAAAAACTGTTCTTGTGTCTAGCTGTTCTGGTGTGCAGTGCTCTATAATGTCGATTTGAGGGTAGGAGTTAAAACAGTTTATGTCCAGGATTCGAGGGGTCTGTAAATATTTTCACAGCCCTCTTTTTGACTCATGCAGTATACAGGTCCTCAACGGAAGGCAGGTTGGTAGCCATTGTTTTTTCTACAGTTCTAATGATCCTCTGAAATCTGTGTCTGACTTGTTGGATTGCAGAACCAAACCAGGTTAGTCATGTGATGACCTTCTTTATTACCAATTGCCAGACTCAATTATGGTCATAAATCAAGGACTCCTTGTAGCTAATTTCTGAAAACATTTCCTTAGAAAACACCACTCTTCAAAAGGAAACCTACCAATTTTTTCTTGATCTTCCAGCCTGATCAGGTATCTCTTTTGACATGCATTTATCATACAGTCTTCATATTAAAAGCAGAATTGCATACCTATGAAATAATACTGACAGCCTCAATGGGTTTTGGAGAGAGAGGCTTCTGAATAATCAGGATATATCTGCACCAGGTGCCAATACGCAAATATTAAATGCAGATTTATGGGGATGCAGTTTCAGATCTCAACCTAATAATCTGATTATTTTAAACAATGAAAGGAAAAAGATCATTTCTTCGCATAATTAAATTATAAGAGAAGCCATCATACATTTAGCTAATTCACTTATCTTCTCTGTGATTAAAAAAAATGCTCTTTTCTTGTTATACATATTTAATCTCACAAGGTGGAACACAATCCTTTGGAATGTTTGCTTGTGTGCAACACTAGACTGCATGACAGCTTCTTAAGAAGCTACCAGATTCATTGGCTCTGCAAGTGTATTTTGGAGTGTCTTACACGCGTATAAATATGAATTCAGAAGATTTAAGTCAAGGTCTGCTGTTAGTCAGGGATTAAGAGTCGTTCAGTAAAAATCCAATACTTTATGACATCTTCCAGCATTATGTCTGAATATGTTTAAGAAGAAGAGAGTTGCTTACACCAATAACCGAGTTGAAAGGAACCTTGGAGGTCTTTTAACCTCAAAATTGCTTATGTATATTAATATACACATATTGCTTAGCAAAATGGCAATTTGTGGTAGGGCCTCTGGTGGCTCAACAGACTAATGCAGTCTGTTATTAACAGCAGCTGCTTGCAATTACTGCAGGTTCAAGTCCCACCAGGCCCAAGGTTGACTCAGCCTTCCATCCTTTATAAGGTAGGTAAAATGAGGACCCAGATTGTTGGGGGCAATAACTTGACTTTGTATATAATATACAAATGGATGAAGACTATTGCTTGACATAGTGTAAGCCGCCCTGAGTCTTCGGAGAAGGGCGGGATATAAATGCAAATAAAAAAAACAAAACAAAACTGTGATCTATTGCAAGGAGTTAACCTGGGTTCCAGTCAATCTTGGATGCAGATTATTAGGGAAGTCCAGAAATGTAGACTAGATTGGAAAATCAAAATCATCATCATCCCAGAAGGAAAATGATGACAACCACATCTATCTCCTTAAACTACAGAAAGAGTTTATAGGAGATCTTCTAGTCCAACCACCTGCTCAATAGGAAACCCTATAACATTCTGGACGAATGGCTGTCCAATGTCTTAAAAACCTCCGGTCATGATAGGATAAAATATTGAATACAGAATGGAATAATAGAGTTGGAAAGGACCTTACAGGTCTTCTAGTCCAACCCCCTGCTATGAAATGGCTGTTCAATCTCTTCTGTAAAACCTCCACGGATGGAGCATCCCACAACCTCTGGAGATAAGCCATTCCAGTGATTAATTATTCTCCCCATCAGGAAATTTCTCTTTAATGATCTTCCAACTGTTACTCCTCGTCCTTCAGGTGCTTTGGAGAATAGGTTGAAACTGTGTCAGCCCCCCAAATATCTTAGCTTACTCTCTTTTCTGAATAGAAAAGTTTAGTTGCCCCTCTGCTCATGTCATCAGAAAAGATTAGAGTCCCTCATATGCAATGGGGAATTCTCTTCATCCAAGCTTTTGATAGCCGAAGGGGTTATAGATATTCAAGGGAAGATGAATTAAGGTCAATTACAGACCTTTTAGATGGCCCAGGAGTGAATCAGAACAATGGGGATGCTTTTTCCATTTTATCAAATTGTCTGAGTAGAGCTTTCACCATCCATTAGTACCCACCAAAAACTCAGCAAGGATGCTTTTTTTGAGTGCCACAACTTCCATTTCCCCTATTAATGGAGACTGAGGGTATCTTGACATTAAGACATCCATTGCTTTTATCAGGGAAACCCAAATGCTGTGGTTAACAAGGCTTCAGGAGAAACTGAAGCTCCAGAACTCAAAGAAACAGGACATGAAGTTACTTCGTAGGTGAAATAGCTTGTGATTGTTGGTCATAATACCCGGTATTTGCTCTGGGAAGTCCGGGGGGGGAGGGGGGGAGGGGGGGGGAAAGGGGGGGAAAATGATACATGGATTGATTATTAATGTACAGTAATGTTTGAAGATATGAAATTAAAATTTAAAATGATATTGGGGCTGCCCGACTGCCATTTCAGAAAGAAAAGGAGAGAGGAGTAGAAGGAGGGAAGAAAGTAGGTAGGAAAGAGTTGAGAAGGAGGAGGGGAATAAGAAGGTTAGATAGGGTAGAAGAAAGGAGGAGTGGAGAAGGAGGAGAGGAAGTAGTAAAGTGAAGGAGATGAAGGATGGGAAAGTAGTAGAGGGTAGAGAGGGAGGTTGTGAAGAAAGGAAGTGGCAGTCGGGCAGGCCTGAATCAGTAATAAATAAAAATTAATGATTAATGATGGATAATAGTTTGTACATAAATATGATGTTGGAAAATGGAAATAAAAATTATTTAAATCTGTGGGGAAAAAAAGTAAGGTTCTACATTTAGGCAAAAAAACCCAAAATGCACAGGTACCGTATATGTGGTACCTTGCTCAATAGTAGTGAGAGGGATCTTGGAGTCCTAGTGGACAACCATTTAGATATGAGCCAGCAGTGTGCAGCAGCTGCCAAAAAAGCCAACACAGTTCTGGGCTGCATAAACAGAGGGATAGAATCAAGATCACATGAAGTGTTAATACCACTTTATAATGCCTTGGTAAGGCCACACTTGGAATATTGCATTCAGTTTTGGTCGCCACAATGTAAAAAAGATGTTGAGACTCTAGAAAGAGTGCAGAGAAGAGCAACAAAGATGATTAGGGGACTGGAGGATAAAACATATGAAGAACGGTTGCAGGAAGTCGGTATGTCTAGTTTAATGAAAAGAAGAACTAGGAGAGACATGATAGCAGTATTCCAATATCTCAGGGGTTGCCACAAAGAAGAGGGAGTCAAACTATTCTCCAAAGCACCTGAGGGTAGAACAAGAAGCAATGGGTGGAAACTAATCAAGGAGAGAAGCAACTTAGAACTAAGGAGAAATTTCCTGACAGTTAGAACAATCAATAAGTGGAACAACTTGCCTGCAGAAGTTGTGAATGCTCCAACACTGGAAATTTTTAAGAAAATGTTGGATATCCATTTGTCTGAAATGGTGTAGGGTTTCCTGCCTAGGCAGGGGGTTGGACTAGAAGACCTCCAAGGTCCCTTCCAACTCTGTTATTATGTTATGTTATGTCATTCCCAGCTAATTTCTCTTCTTCCATCAGCAAGCATGGAAAGAAAAAGAAATAACAATATTAAACAGCTCTGAGAAAGTTTCCTCAAGTTCCTAGGAAGCCTTTTCATTCAAACTTTCTCAGAAAAATTGAAAAAAATCAGAAAAACTAGATGAATGATACAGAAGATCCAAAACAGCTCCACTAGAGACAATAGACTGAGGATTTATTCATGGGACTCTAACCTTGGCCACTTGGAGACTTGTGGACTTCAACTCTCAGAATTCCATGGCTGACTGAGGAATTCTACGAGTTGAAGCACACGTCCTAAAGTTGCCAAAGTTGAACTGCCCATGGTATAAACATTATTTTTTATATTTAAAAAAAAATCCAGTCTCAGATCTCCTAGAATTATTTCAAAGCAACCTGCTTCATAAATCAGAGACAAGGTACCCATCCTCAGAGGTTCTTTAGGCAATGAAGCAGAGATGTGTTATAATAACTTGATAGATAGATAGATAGATAGATAGATAGATAGATAGATAGATAGATAGATAGATAGATAGATAGATAGATAGATAGGTAGGTAGGTAGGTAGGTAGGTAGGATGGGGAGAAACAGGCTCAAGCTTAATCCCTCCAAGACGGAGTGGCTGTGGATGCCGGCACCCCGATTCAGTCAGCTGCAGCCGCGGCTGGCTGTTGGAGGCGAGTTATTGGCCCCAAAGGATAGGGTGCGCAACTTGGGTGTCCTCCTGGATGATCGGCTGTCGTTTGAAGACCATTTGACGGCCGTCTCCAGGAGGGCCTTCCACCAGGTTCGCCTGGTTCGGCAGTTGCGCCCCTTCCTTGATCGGGATGCCTTATGCACAGTCACTCATGCGCTCGTTACCTCTCGCTTGGATTACTGTAATGCTCTCTACATGGGGCTCCCCTTGAAGTGCGCTCGGAGGCTTCAGTTAGTCCAGAATGCAGCTGCGCGGGTTATAGAGGGAGCTACGCGTAGCTCCCATGTAACACCGCCCCTGCGCAGACTGCACTGGCTACCTGTGGCCTTCCGGGTGCACTTTAAGGTGTTGGTTATGACCTTTAAATCGCTCCATGGCTTAGGACCTGGGTACTTACGGGACCGCCTGCTGTTACCACACGCCTCCCACCGACCCGTACGCTCCCATAGAGAGGGACTTCTCAGGGTGCCGTCCGCCAAACAATGTCGGCTGGCGGCCCCCAGGGGAAGGGCCTTCTCTGTGGGGGCTCCCACACTCTGGAACGAACTTCCCCCGGGTTTACGCCAAATACCCGACCTTCGGACATTTCGTCGCGAACTCAAGACTCATCTTTTTATCCGCGCAGGGCTGGCTTAAATTGGGATTTTAATTAATTTTAAACGGGGTTTTCTTAGTATGGTAAATTTTAATTATTGGGCTAATTTAAAATAAGTTTTTTAAATCGTATTTTAAATTTGTATATTGTATTGTCGGTTTTATTATGCCTGTACACCGCCCTGAGTCCTTCGGGAGAAGGGCGGTATAAAAATCAAATAAAATAAAAATAAATAAATAAATAGGTAGGTAGGTAGGTAGGTAGGTAGGTAGGTAGGTAGGTAGGTAGGTAGGTAGGTAGATAGATAGATAGATAGATAGATGGATGGATGGATGGATGGATGGATGGATGGATGGATGGATGGATGGATGGATGGATGGATGGATGGATGGATGGATGGATGGATGGATGGATAGATAGATAGATGGATGGATAGATAGATAGATGATAGATAGGCAGATAGACAGATAGATAGGCAGATAGACAGATAGTAGATGAGTTAGAGATGAGAGAGATGATGGAGATAGATAGATAGATGATAGATAGATAGATAGATAGATAGATAGATAGATAGATAGATAGATAGATAGATAGATAGATAGATAGAGACAGACAGACAGACAGACAGACAGACAGACAGACAGATTAGATGATAGATGATAGATGATGGATGGATGGATAGATGGATGGATGGATGGATGGATGGATGGATGGATGGATGGATGGATGGATGGGAGAGAGAGAGAGAGAGATTCAGGGTGGCAGTTCTAGCTATCTTTACATTTTAACAGTGGACTGCCTGTGCAGCTGCACCCAGCTTTTCACAGAGATGTTTCTTTGGTCCTTAGACACTTCCTGGAATGACCGCAGAGTATTTTGGCTTGGTTTTCAAGGTGGGCAGGCTGTTCCTTTGCCTTCTAATCAACCTCTGCAGTTCATCAAGCATAGTATTGGGCTCCAGTCACCCTTAACTGCTCCTCCTCTTCTCCTTTCCCTACCTAAATACACTGATGGGACCTCTTACAAGTCAGAGGCATTCTTGTAAATAAATAGTTTGCTCTTGACAGGCACTTAGTTTTCTAATATGCAACTTCACTTTAATTTTTTCATGGATAAAAAAAAATCATTTTAAAAGTAATGAAGTCACTTGCTGTAGGAAAACTGTTGGGTTTCAAGAGAAAGACTACCAGACCCATGGGTAGCTCTGGACATCACACTGTCAATTTGTAGTTTGGGGGGAAAGTGAAATCCCTGTTGCGTATCATTTGTCACCCTAAAGACAACAAAATGACAAGCTGTCAAAAACTATAACTTCCTTTTATTTTTACCATTTTGAATTTCGTGTAAAATCATTTGTATTCATCTTGTCATTTCTAAGAAGAGAGAGAGAAAAAACTTTTTGTTTGTTTTTTCATTCTTCTCGTCTTGGTCTGACCGAAATCCTCCTTTGGTTTCAGTCTTGCATGAAATATGAAAATAAAACTAGTTTCATTCTAGCTGGGATAACAGATCTGAAGACTTTATCAAAGTTATTATAAATTATACATCTTCAAAAACTACTCACTATGGACTGGGAATTTTTTAAAAAAGGAACAGATCCTAGACTTGAATGGAACTTTTCATAGTACATATAATGTTAATTTTCAGAAATGATGAATATTATATAAAATATAGGTTTTTATTTTCAAATAACTCGATTGCAGGACTGTCACCAGTGAAGGATCAAATATAAATAGATGCTGTCAGATAAAAAAGACTTGTTTTATGTCAGGATGAAATAGCAAAGAGAATTGCCAAGTCTTGTCTACAGGTCAAGCTACTTGCTGAATTCAGCACCACGGACAGTTCCCTGAAGCTACCGAAGGCTGAAGGGGAAACTAATCAGAGCTGCAACTATAATAGAATAGAATAGAATAGAATAGAATTTATTGGCCAAGTGTGATTGGACACACAAGGAATTTGTCTTGGTGCATATGCTCTCAGTGTACATAAAAGAAAAAAAAAGATACGTTCATCAAGGTACAACATTTACAACACAATTGATGGTCAATATATCAATATAAATAAAGATGTTGTTTCAACAATTGTCAGAAGCCAAGTGTGGGATTCAATAATATGACAAACAAGGAATCTCCCATCAACCCACCTTTTCATATGAATAATGTTGTTTTTAAATATTGGAAAGCATGAAGCTCCAATTTAACCTTCTTCGTTGACAGGGATAAAAAATCATTTTTGTTCAAATATTAATGAAAGCAACAGCATTTCACACACACACAAAACTGCTTACAGAATTTTGGCCATGAGAGTGGATATTTGGAGTCCTACCTAAATTTTATTGCCCATAGTTAACACAACCCAGTATTAGGATGATAACATTTAGTTAGGGACTTTTTTTTTAGTTAGAAAAAAAGAAAAAGAGAAATAACACTCTTCCCAAAAGACAAAAAAAAAAAGGCATTCAAATCAGATTTTTCCAAGTTAAGATGAGATAAGGAAGATACAGGAAGAATCAAAAGGTCAGTGCAGAAAATCCTATGGAGACACAGTCCTTCAATTTTCATAAAGCAGTCACTGGGCAAGTATAATGAAGGCATTGTTTTCAACGTGTGAGAGATGCAGAGAACTGAAATATAAGGTAGTCCTCAACTTGCAACATCAACTGAGCCCCAAAAGTTCTGTAGTTCAGTGAGACATTTGTTAAGTGTTTGTTAATTTGTTAAGGGCCACGGTGTGGCTCAGGTTATAAGAAGCCTATTATTAAAACACAGCTGCCTGCAATTACTGCAGGTTCAAGTCCCACCAGGCCCAAGGTTGACTCAGCCTTCCATCCTTTATAAGGTAGGTAAAATGAGGACCCAGATTGTTGGGGGGGCAATAAGTTGACTTTGTATATAAATATACAAATAGAATGAAATTATTGCCTTACACACTGTAAGCCACCCTGAGTCTTCGGAGAAGGGCGGGATATAAATGTAAAAAAAAAAAAAAAGTGAATTTTGCCCCATTTTACGACCTTCCTTAACACAGTTGTTAAGTGAATCACTGCAGTTGTTAAATTAGTAATATGGTTGTTAAATTGTTAATGGCTTCCGCATTGACTTTGCTTGTCAGAAGGTGGCTAGAGATGATCACATGACCTTGGGACACTGTAATGGTCATAAATATGAACCCGTTGCCAAACACCTGAATTTTGATCATATGAGCATGGGGATGCTACAATGGTGTCAGTTTGAAAAATGGTGATAAGCCATTTTTGCCAGTGCTGTTGTAACTGGAACGGTCACTAAATGAACTGTCGTAAGTCGAGGACCACCTGTATTGAAAGTTACTGGCACAAAGCTTTAATAGTATATTATATTGGAGAGAATCCCAAACGGTCTATCTCAGGTAGACAATGCACATGCAGTATGTCTCAGTGGTAGGTTTCAAAAATTTTTACTACTGGTTCTGTGGGTCTGGCTTGGTGGGCATGGCAGGGGAAGGATACTGTAAAATCTCCCTCCCTCCCTTCACATTTGATTCTTTTGTGAAAGGTAGAAAAGCAAATAGAAGAAGACTATGCTAAAAACAAAAGGCCGAAATCAATTGGACTGCCTAAAGTTTTTTGTTTGTTTGTTTTAGAGTACACCACTAGGTGTGTATTGGCTTTCCCTTAAAGAGGAATCAGCTAATGTAAAATGCAATGAGCCACCTGCTAAGAAGCATAAAGATGAGTATAACATATCCAGCATCTGCTCTGAGCCTTGTTCCCTATAATGAGGGTGGCAAAGTTCAGAAATAACAGATATTTAATACTCAGACTTATTTATGATTGGATTCTTTTATCCTGAAGCTGTCATCACAATCAACAGGAAAGATAGATAGATAGATAGATAGATAGATAGATAGATAGATAGATAGATAGATAGATAGATAGATAGATAGATAGATAGATAGATGTGTGTGTGTGTGTGTGTGTGTGTGTGTGTCCTACTTTTATTCATGTTACATTGGAATTCACTATGTAGTGAAGTCAATATTTAGAGTTAGAGGCTGTGTATTATTGGTTAGGCCCATATTCAAAATATGTATTTTATTTTTGGAAACGATTAATTTCTATCAATAGCTGTCAATTTGATGTTTCATGACAGGGAGGGAGGAAGGAAGGAAAGATGGAAGGGGGGGAGAAGGAAGGAAGGAAGGAAGGAAGGAAGGAAGGAAGGAAGGAAGGAAGGAAGGAAGGAAAGATGGAAGGAAGAAGGAAGGAAGGAAGGAGGGAGGAGGAGGAGGAAAGAAGGAGGGAGGGAGAGAGAGAGAGAGGGAAGGAAGAAGGGAGGGAGGGAGGGAGGGAGGGAGGGAGGAAGGAAGGAAGGAAGAAAGGAAGGAAGGAAGGAAGGAAGGAAGGAAGGAAGGAAGGAAGGAAGGAAGGAAGGAAGGAAGGAAGGAAGGAAGGAAGGAAGGAAGGATCTTCCTTCATAACTTAGAATCTGGATGTCTATGTAACCATCTTATCCTGGGACTGTGGTTATTTTTTCTGCTTGCCAGGTGGGAAGGAAATGCAGACTGGTTACCTATCACACTGGGGAATCCACCAATCCCTGTGATTTAGAAAACTTAGGTTGAGCAAATTCCAGGAGAAACGACAATCTCTTTCCATTCTATTTCCCCGAAAACAGCCTGGTTGCGTCCGTGAAGTCACGTGGAAGCGAGTACGAGGACTTCATCCCTCTCTTGTATCTATTACTCCAGCTAAATTGGCTTTTGGATTATAAACTATGTTTAATATGGGCTTCAGCAAATAATTTTCTGTAACGGTTTCTTCCTAGATTTAAAAAAAAAATCCTTTCTATCATTCTGTTGGGATGAAAATGTAGATTTTCTCTGATTTCCCCATCTCTCAGTCTCCAAATTAAGCCTTCCAAATTTGCATGTTGGAAGTCTTTTTTTTTTTTAAAGCATAAATCCAGCTTTCCCTAGATTTGCATTATCTTCATGCAGCATTCCTATTCTTGTCGCCTAATCCAGGGACCTTGCAGCCTCTAGGATGCCAATGGAGAATTAACTTTTCTACAGGAAGCTGGTAAAAATGACTCGCCTTAGCAATAGGCTACATGCTGTATAATCAGCTGGGCAGCCTTATGGGCTGTATAAATAGCAAGAGGGCATATTTATTGGTCTAGAAAACAGCCAGCTTAGCATATCAGTCTGTAACATCTGACTGTCCATTACGGTCATTTGCAGTTTGCGGTGGTATTTTCCACTGGCACCCACAGGCTACAGTTAATGGCTTTTATGAAGAGATGAGTAGGCTAATATTCGCAGTATCATTTTTAGGATGCTCTGAACAGATTTATTGATATCCCCATTGAATAAAGGCATGGAACACGGCTTTATCACACAGGGGGGGGGGAAGAATATTATATATGTGAAACAAAACAAAACAAAAAGATAACAAAGGAAAGATGGCAAGTTATCCATAACTAGAGTTATGGTTGCTTTACTCTTTGTTTAGTTTCTTGGCCATCTCTCCAGCTACAAGAAAAAAAAAGTGTTGCAATGACAATGTGTTGATTTCCATATTATGGTCTAATATCTGCTAACTATCAGAGGCAATTTAAATACTGAGTCAAATTACTCCAAATCCTGTTAATCCCTTCTCTTAATAACCGGGGAAAAAATCCTGCAACAGCCATTGTAGAAAACTGCCAGCATTTAGTGAATTATTTGAACAGCTAAGATAAAACTGGAAAGCATGTTTATCTGCCGTAGGTATAATTACTCAATGGAAATGTTCGCTTTTGTTATGACTTAATGGAAGCGTTTATTTTCAAAATGTATTGGTTGATCGGCATTAGATTGATATCAAGGGTTTTCTCACAGGACATTAAAATATAGTGATACGGTTCCATATGTGATATTAAAGCTGCTTACTTTCTTGACAGAAGAGTTTTTAAATATCTAAATAGGAATGCCTTAAGTTACTGCCTAACAAACGATACAGAGATTGCATTTATCAAATACAGGCAGTTAAAGATATATGGGCTACATCAGGGGTACTCAACCTTTTTATACCTACAGCCCACTTTTGTATCTCTGTTAGTAGTAAAATTTTCTAACCGCCCACCGGTTCCACAGTAATTGTTGTGTCCCATCCCCCACTCCGACGAACGAGTCAAGGAAGTCCATGACAAACTTGGCAACGAAGCCTCTGCAGCTTGCCAAGTTCCTTCGAGGTTTATCAGGGCAGGCAGGAGTCCAAGTTGTGACTTCAGCAATAAGGTCCGGTATCAACAAACTCGATAAGACTTTGCTTGACTCAAGGTTGGAATACCAAAAGCAGGTCCTTTATATAGGCTGTGGGGTGTGGCTCCATGACTCAGCATTTATCCAGGCCTGCCCCACCCCTCCTTCTGCTGGCGTCGCCTCTCAGATCTCCGGAAGCGAGGGTCCTCCTACTGTGAATTGTCTTCAGCTGGATCTGCTGTCACTAATTCCAGCCCCTGGCTGGCTTCCTGCTCACACGCTCTAGGAGTGAAGTTTATCGGGCTTGTCCGTTCACTCCTGGAATCCTCTCCAGGCATGGGGCCAGGGCCAGGGGCTGGAGGCATGACAGGCCGTTCATCTTCATTATCAGACTTGGAGTCTGATAAAAGGCCCGGTTGGAGACGGGAGGGGCCCGGCTGAGGAGAGGAGGGAGGACGAGTCACAACAGTAATGTGCCATGTATCGTCATCTGTGCATGCCTCTCGCACATCGTGGATTGGGTTTGGGGGGGAGGGTGCCAGCTACTAGCTCTGCTTGCCTGTTATAGCTGGGTGGTGTGAGGGGAGATGCGCGAGCTATTCTGGGATGAGGCTCTTTTGTTTGCGGTCACACTATAGCACCATTTAGTTTTACTTATGTAACGTGAACTAAACTTATGTGCGGGCAATACAAATAGTATATTTTCAGATATTTAAATTGTCACGGGGAATTTTATGAAAACCTAATGAAAATGTTTTTAAATAATGCTATGAATTTTTTTTTTTAATTCAATTAAATTAAAAAAAGGAAAGTGCTTCAGTATCGGACAAAACCCCTACCGCCCACCATGAAAGCTGGAACGCCCACTAGTGCACGGTAGGGACCAGGTTGATTACCGCTGGGTTACATTGTGGTAGCATAGGAAATTTGGTTAATGTTAGATTTGGTTGAATCATAGGGCTGGAAGGGACCTTGGCAGAGGTAGATTTCATATACTGTAGCAAACGGTTCGCCCAGCACCTAAAATGTGAGCGTGCATGCGGCATCACAAAACATGACAATCAGTGATGGGTTTCAAAATGTTTTTACTACCAGTTCTGTGGGTGTGGCTTGGTGGGCATGGCATGGCTTGGTGGGTGTGGCTTGGTGGACGTGGCAGGGGAAGGATACTGTAAAATCTTCATTCCCACCCCACTCCAGGGGAAGGATACTGTAAAATCCCCATTTCCTCCTGATCAGCTGGGACGCAGGAGGCAGAGAATAGATGGAGGCGGGGCCAGTCAGAATTTTTACTACCGGTTCTCCAAACTACTCAAAAATTCCGCTACCGGTTCTCCAGAACTGGTCAGAACCCGCTGAAACCCACCTCTGATGACAATTCTCTCGCACGCATTGACGTCCACACATTCGTGCGACATCAAACAACACGGCAATTCACTCGCTCATGCCATCCACATATGTGTGCGGTGTCAAAAACACACAATATAGGACGGTATTGCGCCCAGGCAGGTGGGCAGACGGGCCCACCCTCAGGTCACCCCTACATGTACAGAGTTTAGTACCCCCAGTGATGTGCTGCTAAATATTTAAGAACTGGCCCTGCCAGATCAACTGTCATCATCACACTTTTATTTATTTATTTATTTTATTTATTAATTAAACTTTTATACCGCCCTTCTCCCGAAGGACTCAGGGCAGTGTACAGCCAAGATAAAAAGCAATAAGTATACAAAGTTAAAAAATCAATTTAAAATACCTATTCAATAATGGCCGAATTAAAACCGTCAAATTGACCAACCTAAAATACCCCATATAAAATTACAGAAAATTTAAAAATTTAAAATTTAGAAATTTAAAAAATCTAAAAAAATCAGTCCAGTCCCGCTTGGATGAATAAATAAGTTTTTAATTCCCGACGAAAGGTCCGAAGGTCAGATATTTGGCGCAAACCGGGGGGAAGGTCGTTCCAGAGAGTAGGAGCTCCAATAGAGAAGGCCCTTCCCCTGGGGGCCGCCAGCCGGCATTGCTTGGCGGACGGCACCCTGAGAAGACCCTCTCTGTGAGAGCGTACGGGTCGATGGGAGGCATAAGGTAACAGCAGGCGGTCCCGTAAGTACCCGGGCCCTAAGCCATGGAGCGCTTTAAAGGTGGTAACCAGAACCTTGAAGCGCACCCAAAAGACCACAGGTAGCCAGTGCAGACTGCGCAGGAGTGGTGTTACCCGGGAGCAACGTGGTGCTCCCTCAATCACCCGCGCAGCTGCATTCTGGACTAGCTGAAGTCTCCGGGTGCACCTCAGGGGTAGCCCCATGTAGAGAGCATTGCAATAATCCAGGCGAGAAGTGACGAGACTTTGTTAGGTGTTCAGGATGAACCCTGAATAGAATAACAGAATGGAAAGAAATATTGGAGGCCTTCTAGTGAAGGCAAGCCATTCTACTGATTTAATTGTTCTAGCTGTCAGGAAATTCCTCCTTAGTTCTAGGTTGGATCTCTCCTTGATTAGTTTCCACCCATTGCTTCTTGTCCTGCCCTCAGGTGCTTTGGAGAATAGCTGGACTCCCTCTTCCTTGTGGCAGCCCCTCAAATATTGGAACACTGCTATCATGTCACCCCTAGTCCTTCTTTTCATTAAATTAAAAAAGGTAAAGGTAAAGGTTCCCCTCGTACATCCATGCTAGTCGTTCCCGACTCTAGGGGGCGGTGCTCATCTCAGTTTCAAAGCCGAAGAGCCAGCGCTGTCCGAAGATGTCTCCATGGTCATGTGGCCAGCATGACTAAACGCCAAAGGTTCACAGAACGTGTTACCTTCCCACCAAAGGTGGTCCCTATTTTTTCTACTTGCATTTTTTATGTGCTTTCAAACGTCTAGGTTGGCAGAAGCTGGGACAAGTAATGGGAGCTCACCCCATTACGCAGCACTAGGGATTCGAACCACTGAACTGCCGACCTTCAAACAACAAGCTCTGCATCTTAGCCACTGAGCCACCGCATCCCTTCATTAAATTAGACATACCCAATTCCAGGAACCGTTTTTTTATGTTTTAGCCTCCAGTCCCCTAATCGTCTTTGTTGCTCTTCTCTGCACTCTTTCTAGAGTCTCAACATCTTTTTATATCATGGTGGGTGACCAAAACTGGGTGCAATTTTCTAAGATGCTAAATATTTAAGAATTGGCCTTGCCACCTGCCAGGTCATCATTTGTCATCATCACATTGTGTTAGGTGCTGAGCCTGAACTCTATTCTCAAACAATTCACAGAATTCCAGAAAATTTTAAAATTGGCTCTCGAGAGCCAGGGCAAGCCAGCTCCAGCATATCATTTCTTTTAGAGCCCAAAATCTTTTATACAGAAGAAAGAAGAAGTTTAGATCTTTTAAAAGAAGTGAACTGGAGTCTGTTTCCTGACCCGTGGTGGGTTTGTATCAGTTCGCCCTGGTTCGGGCGAACTAGTAGTGGCAGCGGCAGAAGGCTCCACCCACCTGCCCGGACATCATAACAGGCACTCTGCACATGCACAAACGTGCTCACAGTTCCAAACCGGTAGTGAAGGTAAGTGGAACCCACTACTGGCCCGACGTTTAGAAAAGTACAGGACTACTATGGTCATGAACCTATGAACAAAATTTGGAATCTCTAGGATCCTAGGAAAAAGCCAGTGCATTGAAATAGATGACCATTTTGCTTTAGGAAGTATTTTTCTGAAGAAGAATATAAATACAACTAGCCAAGAATATTACATTATAATTCTCGATATATAGAATTAAAGACTCATGTCTGCATTTGATTGATCTAGATAGAGAATTGCTTTTATTCTTCAGGCGGTGTGTTAATTATGTTTCTGTAAAAATCTTCTTGTAATTGGAATTTTTTATTTGAATTCTTTATCTTGTTGCACCACATTTTTGTGGGTCTGCCCAGAGCATCGTATTGATTTTTGAAGTTTATCTTGAGAAATTTGACAACTGCAATATCCCCTAATCTAGACAGCACTGGGCTTTATTTGATTCCCAGATTTTATGCTTGCATTTATTTATCTAAAATTAAAATGCTTTAAACAATTTTACATTTTCTTTAAGAAGGTTTGATTTTGTTTATCTGTCATGAGATTGGGCTCTCAAGCAACATGCCTCTGCAGCAGGGGTCTCCAACCTTGGCAACTTTAAGCCTGGCAGACTTCAACTCCCAGAATTCCCCAGCCAGCAAAGTGGGAGTTGAATAGAATTAGAATTAGAATAGAATTTTTTTTATTGGCCAAGTGTGATTGGACACACAAGGAATTTGTCTTGGTGCAAGTCCGCCAGGCTTAAAGTTGCCAAGGTTGGAAACCCCTGCTCTACAGTACCTAGCAGGATATGGTACTCTACTCTTGAAATTATTTTTCTTTCTTTCTTTTTTTTATTTTGTTCTTTAATCAGTGAAAAGATAACAGCAGGCCTTATCTACGGCTTTATTTATCTAAGTGGGAGAATGACAGATAAGGTAAAGATAAAGGTAAAGGTTCCCCTTGAACATATGTGCTAGTCATTCCCAACTCTAGGGGGCGGTGCTCATCTCTGTTTCAAAACCGAAGAGCCACCACTATGTGAAGACGTCTCTGTGGTCATGTGGCCGGCATGACTCAACGCCAAAGGTGCATAGAACACTGTTACCTTCCCATCAAAAGTGGTCCCTATTTTTTCTACTTGCATTTTTACGTGCTTTCGAAACTGCTAGGTTGGCAGTAGCTGGGACAAGTAATGGGAGCTCACCCCGTTACACGGCAGCACTAGGGATTCGAACTGCCGAGCTGCCGACCTTTCGATCGACAAGCTCAATGTCCTAGCCCCTGAGCCACTGCCTTAATGGATAGTGGCAACAGGAAGGACCAAGCTGCTATTCCAAAATATGACCATGGACTGGTGGAAGACAAGTGCCAAAGATGCTTTTTCAGGAGGCAACTGGACTTTCTTGTTTTTCCTTTAAAGACATTTCACTTCTCATCCAAGAAGCTTCTTCAGTTCCGACAGTGGAGAATGGAACGATTTATATTCCTTGCAGACAGCTGGTCATTTGCATCCTTTTAGAGGGTTGTTGAAGCACTTGGAGGTTTATCTGTGTCCTCAGGGTCACCTGAGTAGTGCAAATGGTTCCTGTAGTCTGCAATTTGTTTTCCTCTGGAAATCCATTCCTACTCCCACACCATTCAAAGGGTGTTCATCCCAAATTGTATCGCTAAAAAGTCTATGGAGATTCTCAGTCATCCAGATCACATCCCAAAGGTGCTTTTTCTGGAGGCAACTGGACTTTCTGGTTTTTCTTTGCAGACTACAGGAACCAGGAGAACTACTCAGGTGACCCTGAAGACACAGATAAGCCTCCAAGTGCTTCGAGGACCCTCTACAAGAATGCAAATAATAATATAATAATAATAATAATAATATTTTAATTTGTATACCGCCCTTCTCCCCAAAGACTCAGGGCGGTTTACAGCCAAAATAAAATACAGCAACAATGCATACAATACTAAAAACAAACATTAAAAAACTTATTCAATTTGGCCCCATTTTAAAATACAATCAACCCTAAAATTAATAAAAATTTCAAACCCATAAAATACGCTAAAAAATTTAAAAATTCAAGTCAGTCCAGCAAGACGGGATAAATAAGTCTTAAGTTCGCGGCGAAAGGTCCGAAGGTCAGGTAGTTGTCGAAGTCCAGGGGGAAGTTCGTTCCACAGGGTAGGAGCCCCCACAGAGAAGGCTCTTCCCCTGGGAGCTGCCAGTCGATATTGCTTGGCTGACGGCACCCTAAGGAGTCCCTCTCTGTGAGAACACACAGGTCGTTGGGAGATAGAAGATGGCAGTAGATGGTCCTGTAAGTATCCTGGTCCTAAGCCATGGAGCGCTTTAAAGGTGGTCACCAATACCTTGAAGCGCACCCAGAAGACAACAGGCAGCCAGTGCAGTCTGCGCAGGATGGGTGTTACATGGGAGCTCCGAACTGCTCCCTCTATCACCCGTGCAGCTGCATTCTGGACTAACTGGAGCCTCCGGGTGCTCTTCAAGGGGAGCCCCATGTAGAGAGCATTGCAATAGTCCAAGCAAGAGGTAACGAGAGCATGAGTGACCGTGCATAGAGCATCCCGGTCCAGGAAGGGGCGCAACTGGTGAATCAGGCGAACCTGATAAAAAGCTCTCCTGGAGACGGTCGTCAAGTGATCTTCAAAAGACAACCGCCCATCCAGGAGAACGCCCAAGTTGCGCACCCTTTCCATTGGGGCCAATGACTCGCCCCCAACTCGTGGCTGCAGCTGACTGTACCAGGGTGCCAGCATCCACAGCCACTCCGTCTTGGAGGGATTAAGCTTGAGCCTGTTCCTCCCCATCCAGACCCGTACAGCTTCTAGACACCGAGACAGTACTTCGATACTTCGAAATGACCAGCTGTCTGCAAGGAATATAAATCCTTCCATTCTGCACTATCCTGTCAGAGCTGAAGAAGCTTCTTGGATGAGAAGCGAAACGTCTTCAAAAAAAAAAAACAAGGAAGTCCAGTTGCCTTCTGAAAAAGCACCTTTGGGACAATCATGATCTGGATGGCTGAGAATCTCTACAGACTGTGGAAGTGAAGATTTAAAATCCCCAGCCTTACTAACTCTTATTCCATCACCTCCATGCATTTTCCTAACCAGCTGATCTAGCAATAAGAGTCAGGACACAACAGCATTAATCAGCGGAGCCCTGCATTTCACCCAATGAGTTTCTAAGATTGCTTTGGAGCAGGCAAGAGTACGGTCATAGTATTTTTTACAACACCTTAATTCAGCCATGACTTTTCCGCCAACTGCTTCCTGAAATACTTCAGCGTGTCAGCATTCCAGGAAAAAACCCCAGCTCCGAGTAAAAACTCTGAAGCAAGCATTTTTCAAAGTTCTATTTACTAGGATAGGTAAACTGGCACATCTGGGAAAACCCGAATCTGAGAGGTCCGGGTTTTCCCTCAGTAAATCAAAACCCGCAAAACCATCCCCTCACTCCTCAGTCGATCACATGCGCCAATCACCATCTGTCCCATCTCAAGACAGCACTCCGACCACTCCTTCTCCAGATGCAGGATCAGCCCGACAGGAAGAATGCTATGATGTTTCCCACACATGAGAAAGTGGCAGCACGGAAGCTTCCGGACTAATATGGCTTCCAAAGCTGACACAGAGATTGAATCAGAAACATTTCCCTGCTATTCAAGCAAATTGTTTTTTCAATGAAGGAAAAGGCTGAAATACACCAATGAAGAATTACTTAAAATACGTATACTGGGGGTGCCAGCGCTGAGCTCTTCAATGCAGGAAGAAAGGGATTTAAAACATTAGTAATAATAATATTGCACCGAAGTTCTCATTAATTAATATGTGCCCTTTGTTTCATTGCCGTTCTTTCACTCTGAACAGAAACGTAGCTATTCAAGGGTTCAACAGATCATATAATTAATCATAAGCCATCATACGATTAACCAAAACGCCTTTAAGCTGCAATATTAGAAGCAGGAAACTGAGGATTAGCCCAGCTTTGTAAATATTCACTTGAGAAAGCCAGGATGGGGTGTAAAAAAAGAATGTGCAGGACTTGTAATTTTAATAAAACACCAACCCCGGCACATTAGAAATTCAAAGCGCTTTTTAACAAGATTTCCATTCTCTTCCACTTTATTAAACATACATTATACATCGCAGCCTCTAAAGGGACTTTTCTGGCGCCATGCTAAAATTGCCCGTTTGATCTTTCTCCCTCACTTTAAGGAGGCAACCTGGCATCATTTTTATTTTATTTTTTGTCTTTATGGGTAATGGAAGGATTTTTCTGTCCTTTGCGTCCCTTAAGAATAAAGAATTCGGGGGGGGGGGGGGAACCAGACCGATTAAGCCGTCAAGATCACTTTTTACATTTTTATTAGGAATTGCATGTAGATGGAAAGTTGGAGATAAATGAGAGATCACCGGAAGGTAATCAGCACATTGGGTCATGGAGTTGGTTTAAGTGTAATCCCCTCCCACCCTTATATTTTCCATCAACTAATTCTGGTTAAATCAAAATTATTTACACAGCAGGAGTTCCCCGGGGCTCTATTTAGAAGTTGTTTTCCAATGAGAGGTGACAATATTATCACGCTCTTTGGCCTCGATGGGTTCTTGAAATAATGTCTCTGTGTTTGAAACAGCAACCGGCTCTTGCATTTATATGGATCTCCACATTAGGGAAAGCTGAATAAAACATTCTGCCTGCACAAGCAAACTGTGTGAAAGGAATGATAAGAAGGGGGAGGGAAAGAGTCAAGCTACATTTTCCCTGATCTAGCAGACTGTTAGCAGCGCCGGAGAAGAAAAAACTCACAAATGGAGAGTCAGCGACAACGTATTCATATGATCCCAGCATCTGGTGTACTGGAGCATGCAGCCCTTAATCACAGAGGCTCCATTCAGGCATGCAATCTAATAATTTTCAGAAACTATTGATCATGCATATGAATATTTCTTCTTGATGGGAACTGGGATGCCCATATCTATTGGCTCTCCGTGCCTCGGTTATTCTGTTGTTCAGAAATGCTGAAAAGATAAAGTGGATTTCATAACGTCAAAATAAGAGTGAAATAAGATTGCTAAACACAAATGAGAGAAGAATGATGATGAAGGAGGAGGAGGAGGAGGAGGAGGAGGAGGAGGAGGAGGAGGAGGAGGAGGAGGAGGAGGAGAAGAAGAAGAAGAAGAAGAAGAAGAAGAAGAAGAAGAAGAAGAAGAAGAAGAAGAAGAAGAAGAAGAAGAAGAAGAAGAAGAAGAAGAAGAAGAAGAATAGATAGATGATGGATGATGATAAAATTGGAAATTTAAAAAAGAAAATCCTGGAAGAAGGCAAATGTAAACCATATTCATATTGCAATAAAAAAAATATTAATGGATGTGTCCACGTAGTCAACAAGAATCGGTCATGAAAAGAGACTTTACTTTGGCCTCACTACATTGTTTGTAGCAACACAAGCCTGCCATCCCTAATGGTTTGGTTTTAGAATATTAAATCCGGTTTTCAGACAATACACTGAACCATCAACCAGCCAACCGCAATTCAGACTAGAATCTGTATTAATTATATCATGTCCATTGCTGGGAATCATGACTGAATTATAGCAGTGTATAAATGGAATAAGTTGGCACAGGCCTTGTGCCAGAATCAGAGAAAGTTTAGCATGACTCAGATAAAGCACAAATGGGCCTCTTCACCTTGAAAAATGGGTTATATATGCCTTATCACTTTGCTCACTATTTTATTGCTTGCTTTCCATTAAAGGGTTTTGATTTTGCCATAAACTGCACTAATTGCATTAGAAGTAGTTGGCAGGAAAATATGATAAAATATCACTCTTGAATCAAAGGAATAGGGACAGGGTAGGGCATGTCCAGCCAAATCATCTACAGTTACTTCAATCAGTGTTAAAAAGACAATATGCTGTATGGATAAAACCAGAAGCTCTGAATTCCATCAAGAATATGTTTTGTATATTGAAATTAACTTTCCTTCCTTCTCTTCCTTCCTTCCTTCCTTCCTTCCTTCCTTCCTCCTCCTTCCTTCCTTCCTTCCTTCCTTCCTTCCTTCCTTCCTTCCATCCTTCCTTCCCTCCCTCCCTCCCTTCTTCTTTCCTTCCTTCCCTCCCTCCCTCCTTCCTTCCTTCCTTACATCCATCCTTCCTTCCTTCCTTCCTTCCTTCCTTCCTTCCTTCCTTCCTTCCTTCCATAATTTAGAATAACTGTAATATTTTCACTGGGTTGAGTTTTCTGGGCATGGAAGTAGAATGTCACTCTTGTAAACTTCAATAAAATCAACAGAGTTACAGGTAGACCTCAACTTACAACAGTTCATTCAGTGACCATTCAAAGTTACAACAGCACCGAAAAAAGTGACTAATGACCATTTTTTACATTTACGACCATTGCAGTATCCCCATAGTCACATCATCAAAATTTAGATGCTTGGCAACTTGTTCATATTTATGACGGTTGCAGTTTGATCCCCTTCTGTGGCCTTCTGACAAGCAAAGTCAATGGGGAAGCCAGATTCACTGAGCAAGCATGTTACAACTGAACAACTGCAGTGATTCAACTCAACAACTGTGACACAAAAGGTCGTAAAATGGGGCAAAATTCACTTAACAAATGTCTCACTTAACAACAAAAGTCTGAGGCTCAATTGTGGTCGTAAATCGAGGACTACCCAGGGTGAAATCCAACAGGTTGTGACAGGTTCTGGAAAACCGGTAGCAGAAATTTTGAGCAGTTCTGAGAACCAGCAAATACCACCTCTGGCTGGGCCCAGAGCGGGGTGGGAATGGAGATTTTGCAGTATCCTTCCCCCAGGAGTGGGGAGGAAATGGAGATTTTGCAGTATCCTTCCCCTGTCATGCCCACCAAGCCACGCCCACAGAACCAATAGTAAACAAAAAATTGGATTTCACCACTGGGACTACCTGTATAAATATCTTATCTGAGAAAATATTGTCAAAGTGGAATTGAATGGGAAGTAATTCATGTATGGATGCCATTTCCACTAAGATTAGGATCTTCTGCTCTTCATTTCCACTAGCTGTGTGCCACAAAATGCACTTTGCTGGTGAAAAATTGCTTGTTTTCCGTCACACGCTGTCCCTTGATTGTCTCATCACAGTTAGGACTGGAAAAAGGCAAGAGGCGATGATCTTTATAGATAGATAGAGAATAGGTGTAAGGGGGGAAAATGTCTCATTGGAGCAATAATGTAAAAACAGATCTTGGTTCAGTTCAGCAGTTGTAAAACAAAACAAAACAAAAAACATGGGGCTACCAGTAACATCAGTCGTTTCCTACCTGGTGGTTTGGGTTGACTGTTTTTCGGTATCATGGAAGTGTCCAAGATCCAGTGAAATTTCATGGACTGTGAAATATGAGAAGACTCCCATTAACATCAGTCAGTGAAGCATTTGGCATATATTAAGTTGTGGTAGGGCTCCTAAACTCCTAATAGGACCATGGAAACATCCATTCCTACTTTCACTTGTCTAAACCTTCAGGGTTTTGACTGGGGTTATCGGTTGGTCACTCCATGTCAGCCTCCACTCCAATCTTCATATACTTTTGAATGATTATATCAGTAGATAGAATGTGAAATGTTTATTTCTGTATTATAAAACTATTAAGGAAATGAGATGTATCATACCACCGTACAGGGTAAGGGGAAGGAGCCTATTAAGAGTGTCGGCTGACATAACAGTGGGGGAGGGATGATTAACGACTGAGTGTTATCAGCGCGGGTTTTTCTAACAGACACTGCATTCCTAAGATGACTGACATCTAGAGACCTGTGGAAGAAGATTACCACGAGGGGCCGAGAAGGAGCTGGCATTGGACCAGACCAGCCTGACCTCCTGGAGGAGGAGGGACAATTGGGGGGATATGATATGTTAGCCATATTTTGTCTCAGATCCAACTTAGCTTGGCTGCTATCAAGACTGTAAAAAGTAAAAGTACTTGTCTTTATTCCAAATGAAGTCAAGGTGAATTCTTTCCTAATTATAGTCGGAGGTAGCCTGACACTCCATCAGTTCTGGGCCAGTAAACTCAAGAGAGAAACATAGATGGTAATGACCAAACAAAATTAGCCTGGCCTAAGCCTCCAGAGCCTCCAGAGACTGACAGTAGTGAGGCAGAGGAACAGGAGGAGCCTGTTCCTAATACACGCATGAGAAGAGCTGCCAGAAGGCAAGAGCAGCTCAAGCAAAGAGTGTCAGGAAATTATTATTTGCCTAACTAGTTGGCCAGGCAATATATAAACTAACTACGTATGTTTGCAGTAAGAAAGGCATGATATTGCTTTAAGGCTGTGCTGCATCATGCAAACATCCTGATTGGTTGAGCTCTGTAGCCAATGTATAAAAGGACTACTAAATTATAGCTTGTGGGGAATCTACAGGGACGCTACAGCATTGTAACCTGATGACATGCTGCAACTGTATATTTGAGCTTTATGATCGTTGCTTGATCATGGCTAGTTACTGATTCCTCAAGATACTGACTGTTGTGAATTGAACTGTGTTTTGCCAAACTGAAAGAAGACCTTGTTTGCTGTGCAAGTCTACGTCTAGTAAGAAGACTTTGTAACATCCCTGACTGTCTGACTTTATATGTGTATGACCTGGAATTGTTTTTGGACTATGATTATGCCTTTTCCCTAAAAGTTAAGGAATATCAAACCCCAGTTTGTCTGCAAGTGACTGTTATTGTATACAACCAGTCTCAGTCGTTTTCATGCATAGGGTACTCTGCTCAACAGTCCACAACCTTGGTTGTGAACCCAGATTACCCTTAACAAAGAGGATGACTCAGGAGTAGGGCCAAGAGATGATTGGCCCCTCCCATAAGGTTTAAAGGACCAGCAATGGCGTTTGGACTCTTTGCCAGGAAACAATGTTGATAGCTTGGTCTTGTTGCATTTATTTTGTATCAGTGTCTTCTGAACTTTTGCCAAGAAAGGCCTTTGGCAGTTTGCCTAATTGGACTAAGGTTTGCAATAGGTTTGCTTTGGGAGGAATTTGCTTTAATTTAGTTGAACTACACTGGGAATGAAAAAATTCTCAGCTGTTCGAATAACATTTGTTTGTTTTTACACTGACTGAGTTTCCTACTATCTACTTGGGCCTGGGTCACAACAGACACCATGAGATTGTCAGTGAAGCGCTAAACCCTTCTTTCAAGGAAGTGCCTCCAGAATGTCAGCTAGATGATCTTCAGTATTATGGCAGGTGCCTGGGTCTATTTCTTTTTCATCCAATTTGGATGATGAGGTCTCGTATTAGACCACGTTTTCCATCAAGGTATTCTGACCTAGGCTTCTCAGGAGCATGAAGCAGATTCCTCGTCCTGATAAAACCTCTTTTGTTTAGGTTAAAGAGAAATTCCTCTTCAGCAAAATCCCGGCAAACAGTCTTTCGTGAGATTTCACAAATACAGACCTTTATCAAATTGGCCAGGCCGATATCTTCCAAACACCTGTAGCAGCAATTACTTGGCAAGAAGTCAGGAACAGATCTTCACTCTAATGAATTGAACTAATTGTCTCCTGCAAACTCCCCTCCCCTTCACTCCTCTTTATTCCCTATGGGAGGGGCCATTCACCGTCCACCTGTGCCTTTACTAAGGAACAGCCCTTGTTTCTTAGCTGTTCCTTTCTCCTGGCGGCTCTGTGCATGTGCACATTGGGAACAGTCTCCAGCTGTTCTTCTGCCCCACCTATATCCGACTCCGAAGGCAGCTGATAACTGTCGGATGGCCCTGGCCCCATCTCTGTCTCTGACGCAGAGCACTCATCAGAGCCTTTCCCAGACTCCAGGACTGGCCCATTTTCCTCCCCAACCTCTTCACTGTCTGATTCTGCCATCAGCTCTGCTGGCAGCTGGAGGGCCACAACACAAGGCTCCAAGTCACTCTTGAGTGGTTACTTGGAATGTCCAGAAGGCATTTTTATATTCCCAAAGTTCTATGAGAACGCTTGTCATTCAAAAATGGACAATCCTGGACCATTTGAAGCTAACCCACCCATCCTTTAAGCCCGTGGCTGCAACCTATAAGACATAATAGAGAATTATTTAGCCACAATTCAGAAAGGCGTCTACAGAGAGGATAGTCCACAGGTTCTCGTGTCTGACTTTCTCTGCGGTATCTGACTTCCTTTGCATTGATCTGCCACAGAAAATCAGAACAGTTGAAAACTACATCAGCAACTCATTCATCTGACAGCTCAAAGTAAAGCTACGGAGATAAAAGCAGCCTCGGCTGGAGCAACAGATCTCTTCAAGGCCACGTCATTCAGGCTTTCTTGTCAATGACACAGAAGTTTTTGGTAGTTGCATTCTTTCAGAATGTGCAGTATTTATTTATTTAGAACTTAGAACTCAGGAGAAATTTCCTGACGGTTAGAACAATTAATCAGTGGAACAACTTGCCTCCAGAAGTTGTGAATGCTCCAACACTGGAAGTTTTTAAGAAGAAGTTGGATAATCATTTGTCTGAAGTGGTGTAGGGTTTCCTGCCTGAGCAGGGGGTTGGACTAGAAGATCTCCAAGGTCCCTTCCAACTCCGTTATTCTATTCTATTCTATTCTATTCTATTCTATTCTATTCTATTCTATTCTATTCTATTCTATTCTAGTCCATTCCTTTCCTTTCCTTTCCTTTCCTTTCCTTTCCTTTCCTTTCCTTTCCTATCCCTATCCCTATCCCTATCCCTATCCCTATCCCTATCCCTATTCTATTCTATTCTATTCTATTCTATTCTATTCTATTCTATTCTATTCTATTCTTATTCTATTCTATTCTATTCTAGTCCATTCCTTTCCTTTCCTTTCCTTTCCTTTCCTATCCTATCCCTATCCCTATCCCTATCCCTATCCCTATACCTATCCCTATCCCTATCCTTATCCCTATTCTATTCTATTCCTATTCTATTCTATTATATTCCTATTCTAGTCTAGTCTAGTCTAGTCTAGTCTAGTCTAGTCTAGTCTATTCCAATCTATTCTATTCTATATCTATCTGTCCGTCCATCCATCCATCCATCCATCCATCCATCCATCCATTTATGTATGTATGTATGTATGTATGTATGTATGTATGTATGTATGTATGTATTTATTTATTTATTTATTTATTTATTTATTTATTTATTTATTTATTTATCTATAGTGGGCAAACATCTCAATTTCCACCCAGTGTGAGTGAGGAGCAAGGAATCCAGATTGTCTGGGTGATGATTAAACCAACTCTCTCTCTCTCTCTCCCTCTCCCTCTCCCTCTCTCTCTCTCTCTCTCTCTCTCTCTCTCTCTCTCAAAAAAGAATTTGTTGTAAATGGCCACTGTTTGATCCAAGCTGTTTGACATGGCCTAAAGCAGACACCGGACATTAACCAGGCTGATGACTACATCGTGAAGATTCCATTCCCATCTCTCTCACCTTGATAATGAAATTGCCAAGAATCAATTTGGTGCAGTGGTTAAGGTACTGGACTAGAAAGTAGAAGTCTGTGAGTTTGAATCTATCTTTGGGTGACTTGACTTTTGGGCTGGTCATTCAATGTTTGCCTTAAAGTTGTAGTTGTTATTGCTTTGGGGAAAACAGGACTTTTATCTATGTTTCCTTGAACTGTGCACAATAAAGGTCTAACAATCTAATAATAAATAAATATGCCTCGTAGGGGAGCTGCAAATGTTTGTTTTAGCTCTATACCAGCTTCATTCAGTGAAGTAATTCAAAATGACGTCACAGGCCCAGACCACAAAATACACAGACAAAAATTAGGTTGGTTGTTGTCTTTGCTCCATACAATCACATTTCTATTTCATCATGAAGTATAACAAAACTGTTTTCCTTACAGTCACCACTTGTGTTTTTGAGATCTCCTTTGTTCTTTTTAAATGCCTCTCAACCCAGTCCAGTCAGAGGTGGACAAAAGGAGATTTCTTAAAAGTAAGAGAAGGGAATTTTAAATTATTAAAATACATTCGAAGACAGCAAATCAAATGTATTTTGTCCATCTGGAGAAACCGCCTGGGGATTCCATGCCATATAAAGCATACCTAAAAAATGGAGAAGGTCAAAGAACACGAGGCAGACCCAGAAGAAGATGGAAAGAAAACATTAAAAACAACTACTGGGCATCAAATACCGATGGTTGAGGCTGCCAGAAGTACAAGAACCAAAACTTTGTATCTCCCTCAACATCTGAAGTGGTAAAAGAGGAAGAGGAGGAGTGGGGAAGAAAGGAGGAGGAAGGAAGGAAGGAAGGAAGGAAGGAAGGAAGGAAGGAAGGAAGGAAGGAAGGAAGGAAGGAAGGAGAGGAGGAGGAATAATGGGGGAGAGGGAGGAAGAAGGGAAGGAAGAAAGGGAGGGAGAGACGGAGGGAGGGAGGAAGGAAGGAAGGAAGGAAAAAAGGAAGGAAGGAAGGAAGGAAGGAAGGAAGGAAGGAAGGAAGGAAGGAAAGAAAGAAGGGGAAGGGAGAAGGAGGAGAAAGAGGAGGAAGAAGAAAGAGAGGGAGGGACTTCCTGGTTGGCTCCGTTGGCAATGGAGGTGATCTTTCTGGTCACCAACCTCTGGATCATGTTGGACTGCTAAGACAGCGACAATCAGCTGTCCAGCAGTTCGGAAACCCCCCTCTTCGGGAGAAGAAGCGGTGGTGAGCAAAAAGAAGCAGAGGTAGAGCTTCCCTAGAGCTCCTGGAAGATACCAGGGAGCTCGAAGGGTTAAGCCCCCTCAGAACTTCAAAGTGCTCCAGATCTGAGGCTTTTTTCCTGCTCCGGCAGACCTAATTGCCGCGACCAACTTCCGGGACCAATTTTAACTTAAAGAAGATAATACCGGACTGAACAGAAACAGGAGAGCTCTAATTATAAAAGCAAGTAATCAATCAATTCCTGTTATTTTTTTTTTAAGTTTTGGATTTGACTTCAAAGTGAAAATGGTGATCGTTCTTTAATGAGCTACGCAGTTGAAAACGAAAGTGTTACAATTCTCTGTTTGCTGTTTATTGCTGAAGGCCAGCTGGAAATTTTTTTTAAACATTGTAATGAGAAGGGAGAAGAGATCGAGATATTGAGACTGATTTAAAAAAAAAAAAAAGACTTAAAAGGTTTATACGTAATATTAGCCGGGACCAATTTTAACTTAAAGAAGATAATACCGGACTGAACAGAAACAGGAGAGCTCTAATTATAAAAGCAAGTAATCAATCAATTCCCTGTTATTTTTTTTTTTAAGTTTTGGATCTGACTTCAAAGTGAAAATGGCGATCGTTCTTTAATGAGCTACACAGTTGAAAACGAAAGTGTTACAAGTCTCACTGTCTGTTGTTTATTGCTGAGGCCAGCTGGAAATTTTTTTTTTTTTTTTAAACATTGTAATGAGAAGGGAGAAGAGATACTGAGACTGGAAAAAAAAAGACTTAAAAGGTTTATACGTAATATTAAGTTAAAGAGAAATTTTAAGAGATGGCAGCAAAACAATTAAAGTCAACTGCTACAAAACCCAGGAACATTAACACCGAGTCTCTCCAGCACATACAGCAGATACAAAATCACTAAATTTGGAAGCACTTCAGGATAACCTGAAAGAATTTATGAAAGAATCTCTTAACGATGCTATGAATTGGCAAACTTCCCAGATAGAGGATAAGTTTAAATTAATTACAGAAGAAATGTCAGAGATGAAAAAACAGATGTTAGAAATTCAGACTGGAAATAAAGAAGTTAAAGAAGGTTTGGTGTCAGCAGTACAGGGTCTGGCATCAAATGTGATTTTATTGGAGCAGGAAGTAGAAGAAATAAAGAAAGTTAATTTAAAATTGGAAAATGAGATTGAGGCAGTTCAAAGTAAAATGGATAAAGTTGATGATGAAATTGTTTTGGTACAATATAGAGCAATGGAACTTGCTTTACGAATCCGTGGACTAAAAGAATGTAAAATGAGAATTTGAAGCAAATTTTTCGGAGGCCTTTGCAGAGATTTTGGCAGTTCGGCCAGTAGATGTGGCATTTTATATTGATAAAATTTATCGTGAATTCCTGGATAGCAAGACAAAGAAATCTTCCCAGAGACATTGTTATTTATTTTACTACTAGAACAGTGAGAAATGAGATTTTACAAGCTTTTTAAAGGAGACAAGATTCAAGCAGCTGGCCAAGATATTTTAATACTAAAGGAAATTCCCCCCAAAATGTTGAGAGGTAGGAAGGAGTTTGCTTTTTTGGTGAACGAACTTAAAAAACGTCAGATTGAGTATAGATGGGACATCCCAATTGGTATAATAGTTTACTATGAAGGGAAAGCACATCGTCTTAATACAGTCAGTAAAGCACAAGAGTTTTATGCTTATGTGCTTAAGGCTGGAAGTCCACCATCTCTGGATGGTAGGAGAAAGGAAGGTGAAATTAAAGAAAAAGAAGTGATAGTAATGGAAGAAGACCGTTTACAAGCGTTGGATGTGTCTAAGATGGGATCAGAGATTCCAAAAGAGCCAAGGATGACAAGAGCAGCTGTCAAACGCAAGGAACAAGAAGAAAAGGCTCAACAGGCTCAATCTGCTATTACCAAGACGGAAACAGTGGGAGGAGCAAGGCCCAAAGAAAGATATGATTTGCGGCTGGTGCTTCAAAAGTTTCCGATTGCTGATAATGGCAATTAGACTTTTATCTTAGAATGTCAATGGATTAAACTCACCACAAAAGAGAAGAAAGATATTTCATTATTTGAAGCAATTTAAAAATGACATTGTATGTTTACAAGAAACACATATTAGAACATTAGACCAGAAATATTTGATAAATTCGAAATTGGGAATACATTTTGTTGCATCTGCTACAGAAAAGAAGAATGGACTAGTTGTTTATATAAAGAGTAATTTATCTGCAACATTAATTGAAGCGGATAATCAAGGAAGATATATTGCTATTGAACTTTTATTGGAAGGGAAAAAAATACTTTTAATAGGAGCTTATGCACCAAATCAACAACAAGAAAAATTTTATAAGTTTTTACATAAAAGAATAACATCTTGGGATTATAAAACTTATATATTAATGGGTGATTGGAATGGAGTGATGGATACCCAGAAAGATAAAAGAAGTCTTAGAAATATTTCCAATCGTGTAAAACTGCCAAAGGCATTCTTTGATTTGATGGAAGATTTAGAATTGAGAGATGTATGGCGAGAACGCAATGAAAAAGAGATTTTACATTTTTTCTGACAGACATCAATCTTTTCTAGGATTGATTTCATTTTAATTACTAATGATTTGTTTTCAGAGTGAAGAAGACAAAATTTGTTCTAGAACCTTGTCTGATCATAGCCGGTATGGATTGAGTTAGATCGGGAAAAAGAGGCCAGGAGGTCGTGGAGGATGAATGAGAACTTGTTTAAATATGAACAAAATGTAAATGAATGTAAAACTCTAATGAAGGAATTTTTTTCTTTGAACATGGATAAAGGGACACCTATAGAGATAGTTTGGGACACCAGTAAAGCTTATATGAGGGGAATTTTATTAGAGATGAATAATAAATATAGAAATAGACTGCACAAAAGGCGAAAAGAACTAGAAGAGGAAATTAAAAGGAAGGAGCAGTTATTGGTAGGCAATCCAGGAGATAGTAAAACAAAAGAGTCAATAAATATATTAAGAGGTCAATTTAATATGTTAATGGCAGATCAGGTGGCAACTAATTTACAATATGTAAGACATAATTTGTTTAATAATTCTAATAAACCTGGAAGGTGGTTAGCATATTTATTAAGAAAGAAACAGAAACGATGTATAATTGATAAAATAGAATATAGAGGTAAGGAAGTATATCAGCAAAATTTGATTAAAAAAGCTTTTTTAGAATATTATACTAAGTTATATTCTAGAGATGTGATTAGTGATAAAGATATAGATAGATATTTACAGGACCACGGTATTTTAGAAATTACAGTAGATCAAAGGGAAGAGTTGAATCAATTAATTTCTTCAGAGGAAATAGTGTTTGCAATTAAGCAGCTTAAAGCGAATAAAGCACCAGGTACAGATGGCTTGACAACTACTTATTATAAAAATTTACAAAATGAGATGATTGTACCACTTAAGGAGTTATTTAACAGAATACAAAGGGAGAAGCTCCTCCTTCATGGAGGACAGCTTTTATTTCATTAATACCTAAAGAAGATCGAGATGGTGTTAAACCAGAGAATTATAGGCCAATATCGCTTTTAAATACTGATTATAAGATATTTGCTAAGATACTAGCGAATAGATTGATGCCACTGATGAATCAATTAATTCATAATGACCAATCAGGATTTATTAAGGGGAGACAGATGAGATATAATATGAGACAAATTGTAAATTTACTTGAATATTTGGAAGGAAACAGCCAGGTTTCAGCAGCATTCCTCTTTTTGGATGCCGAAAAAGCTTTTGATAGATTGGATTGGCAGTTTTTGTTTAAAGTAATAGAAAAAATGCAATTTGGGGATTATTTTATTCAAGCAATTAAGGCTATATATCAAAAGCAAACAGCTCAAATAATAGTAAATGGTGGATTAACAGAATCTTTCAAGATTGAGAAAGGGACTAGACAAGGATGTCCCTTGTCACCATTATTATTCATTCTAACTTTGGAAATATTATTGAGTAAGATACGTGGTTTAGATCGAATAAAAGGAATTAGAATTAAAAATCAAGATTATAAATTAAGTGCGTTTGCAGATGATTTGGTTGTTTCTTTATCTCAACCAATACATTCAGCTGTATATTTGATGGAGACAATTGATCAGTATAGTAAGGTATCTGGGTTTAAAGTGAATCAACAGAAGACAAAAATGATAATTAAAAATATGAATACACATCAGAGGGAAGAATTAGAAAGAATAACTGGATATGAAGTAGTTAAAAAGGTTAAATACTTAGGAGTATACATTACAGCATCGAATGTAAAATTATATAAAAACAATTATGAGGTATTGTGGGGAAAAGTAATTAAAGAAATGGAGAAATGGAAGAAGTTACAATTATCATTGTTGGGAAGAGTGGCAGCTATAAAAATGAATGTTTTGCCTAGATTTTTATTTTTGTTTCAAATGATTCCAATTTTGAAGAAAGATGCAAATTTACAAGAATGGCAAAAAGGGATTAATAAATTTGTATGGAAGGGTAAAAAACCGAGGATAAAGTTAAAAATAATGCAAGACGTTAGGGAAAGAGGGGGTTTAAAAATGCCTAATTTGAAATTGTACTATGATGCAGTTGTTTTAACTTTAATTTCTGATTGGATTAATTTAACAGAGGAAAGGATTTTGAATATAGAAGGTTATGGTTTGTTATATGGATGGCACGCATATGTAATATATGACAAGAAAATTGATAAGACATTTAAGAATAATATGGTCAGAAGTGCGTTGTTTATTTATTTATTTATTTATTTATTTATTATTCAAACTTATATACCGCCCTATCTCCCAAAGGACTCAGGGCGGTTAACAGGCATATAAAAACATCAATATACAAATTAAAATAATCATTAAAAAACTTATTCTAATGCCCAATATTAAAAATAGAAATATAAATACTAAAATCAATTTAAAACCCCTCTAAATTTAAAATCTAAGCCAGTCCTGCACAGATGAATAAATGTGTCTTGAGCTCGCGACGGAAGGTTCGGAGATCCGGAAGTTGACGGAGTCCTGGGGGGAGTTCGTTCCAGAGGGCGGGAGCCCCCACAGAGAAGGCCCTTCCCCTGGGCATCGCCAGACGACACTGCCTAGCTGACGGCACCCTGAGGAGTCCCTCTCTGTGAGAGCGCACGGGTCGGTGAGAGGTATCTGGTCGCAGCAGGCGGTCCCGTAGATAACCCGGCCCTATGCCATGGAGCGCTTTAAAGGTGGTCACCAAAACCTTGAAGCGCACCCGGAAGGCCACAGGTAGCCAGTGCAGCCTGCGCAGGATGGGTGTTATGCGGGAGCCCCGAGGAGCTCCATCTATCACCCGTGCAGCCGCATTCTGGACTAACTGTAGCCTCCGGATGCCCTTCAAGGGAAGCCCCATGTAGAGAGCGTTGCAGTAATCCAGGCGAGACGTCACGAGAGCGTGAGTGACCGTGCATAGGGCCTCCCGGTCCAGAAAGGGGCGCAACTGGCGCACCAGGCGAACCTGGTAGAACGCTCTCCTGGAGACGGCCGTCAAATGATCTTCTAGAGACAGCCGTTCATCCAGTTGTTGAGGATTTGGAAAAAATATCAATATAAGTTAGATGGAAAGATACCAATATGGACCATCCCCAGACATATGATAGAGAATATAAATATATTACAAAAAATGGAAGTTATCACTTACAAAGAGCTTTTGATTATGGAAAAAGGGGAATTACAGTTGAAATCTAGGGAGAAATTGAGGGATGAAGGAAGAAATTATACATGGTTCCAGTATGGACAATTGCAATCTAGATGGAAAATAGATCAGAAAATTGGTATAAGGCAAAGTGATGATAATCTGGTAAAACAAATAAAAGATCAAGGTCAACAGCATATAAAGAGATTATATAATGTATTGGTTGAAATTGATTCAGAAATGGAGTTGGTTAAAGATTGTATGGTAAAATGGGCACAAAATTTTCAACAACCTATAATGTTAGAAACATGGGAAAAAATTTGGGTGAGGAATGTTAAATTCACGCAAGCACAAAATTTAAGAGAAAATTTTAATAAAATGTTTTATAGATGGCATTTAGATCCTAAAAAACTGTCATGTATGTATCCAAATGTGAAAGCAAAATGTTGGAGATGTGATTGTGAGGATGCTACCTATTATCATATATGGTGGACTTGCAAAAAAGTTAAAGCCTTTTGGATTAAAATATGGTGGATTATGCAGAACATTTTGAAAAAGAAGATCAAGTTTGTTCCACAGTTCTTTTATTAGGAATAATCTCAGATTGCACTGTTATAGAGACAAAACTGATTCTGAATTTAATAACTGCTGCAAGATTATTGATTGCACAATATTGGAAGAAAGAAGACTTACCTACAATTGGAGAATGGATTAGTAAAGTATCAAATTTAGCAGAAATGGCAAAAATTTCTGCCTACTTGAAAGACTGTACACAAGAAAAATATATATTGGAATGGAGGAAGTGGATTGATTATATTCAAAATAAGTATCAGATTAAAAAATATCAATTAGTTAGGAATTATTATGTATTAGTTTAAGAAAGAAGGGAATTGATAGTGTGATGGTGTGAAATGGAATATGTTTTATGTTATATTTTAGATTATGTTTGTTAGTTACAATACCCTGTATTCTGTTCTGGGAAGTCTCGGGGGGGGGGGGAAGGAGGTGGGGAAGGGGAAGACTATAAATTGATTGGTTGCCATTGTACAGGAATAATGGTAGAATTAAACAAGTTGGAATGGTGTAATGTCAGGACTGCTCGGCAAACACTCCCGAAGGGAAAGTGTAAGGAAAGAGGAGTAAAGAAGGAAGAAAGTAGGTAGGTAGGTGGGTAGGGAGGAAAGAAGGGAGGGAGAAGAAAGGATAGGAGGAGGAGAAGAAGGAGAAGATAGAGGGTTAGAAAGGATGGTAGTGAGAAGTGGGAAAGAGGAGGGAAGTAGGAAAGTGAGGAGAAGGTGGTGGGGAAGTTTAAGAAGGATGAGAAGGAAGAAAGGATTAAAGGGGAGTGGCAGTCGAGCAGCCCTGACTGAGTATAATTTGAGTATAGGACTGATTGTTGGATAAGTGATTGTATTGTACACTGGTCAAATTGTGGGAATTATTATGGAAAAATAAAAAAATTTTGCAAAAAAAAAAAAAAAAGAAAAGAAAGAGAGGGAGGGAGGGAGGGAGAAGGAGGGAGAAGAAAGGGAGGAAGGAGGTGGAGGAAGAAAGAGATAAAGGAAAGGAAAGGAAACAGAGAGAGAGAGAAAGAAAGAGAGAGAGAGGAGAGAGAGAGAGAGAGAGAGAGAAAGAAAGAAAGAAAGAAAGAAAGAAAGAAAGAAAGAAAGAAAGAAAGAAAGAAAGAAAGAAGGAAGAAAGGATAGGAGGAGGAGAAGGAGGGAGAAGGAGGGAGAAGGAGGGAGAAGGAGGGAGAAGGAGGGAGAAGAAAGGATAGGAAGGAAGGAAGGAAGGAAGCGGAAGGACAGTGCTATGCTTGAGAACAGAGCAAAGTCACCTATAGAAGTAACAAAAAAGTCTCAAGCACCTGTTTATACTAAACTTGTTTATACTAAAACTCACCTGTGGCTACATTTGGCGTGGCTTATTTACAAATTGCTGCATTCAACAAATGCATTCAATGTGACCGTCCCTATCTCTGCTGAGTTACTATAGTCAATTAAAGTACCACCGGTGACTTTCTTTGTCCTTATTGATGTTGTTCAACCAAACACTGAGCACCTGTTTTTTATCATGTTGTATATTTTTGGGTTGCTTTTTTTTTTTTTTAAAGTGTGCAGACGAAAGGTGGAAAAAGTGAATTGATCAGAGGTACATTTGTGCTCAAAAATATTCACGCATCCTGTTTGGTAAAAATGTGACCCGCTAGCAATGATGGTTCGGTCACATCAGAATTTGTCATTTATGGGGCACAACGGTTGCTTATAGGCTTGTGATATTATTGCTTATCTGTAGCTCTGCCCCTGCAGTGCAGTTTTGACTCTTTTATTACTTCTTTCTGAATACAGCAAAGATATTTATGTGACCGTTTTCTCTTTTTTCAGTTTCTTTTTATTGCTTTTACTATGCAGAAATAATAATAAAAAAAGCATGGAAAAATGCAATAATGAAAAAAGCAAGGTCAAGGGAAAAAAGGACATGTCAAAAACATATGTTCATACATATAGATTAATTTTAGGGCCTTATCCTCACCGGATAACAGCAGTCGGTCTTTTGATTATCTCAGAGAGCAAACGCATTTCATCAATCCAAAATTGTAAAGTAAAGCTGCTCTCTGCCGCAGCAAAATAATCTTTATAGCAAAATCATAGTTTTATATAAATCCATAGGCAGTTGGCCCAGAATCACTTGCTGAATTATTGTGCTAAGAAAATTCAAATTTACAAACTCTTAATTTCAGGCATGCACAATGTTTTTTTTTTCCTTTTAGCAGCCTCTATTGCAGGGGTGTCAAAATCGATTTCATTGAGGGCCACATCAGGGTTGTGTTTGACCTCGGGGGGGGGGGGCAGAGTGGGCGTGTCCTGCTCGATGTCACTCATGGCGGGGGCGTCTGTGGCAGCCTGAGCGCTCTGCCAGCGAAAACAGGCTCTGTTGTGTTTCGCCCGCCCCCCTCTCTGCAGCCGGGCCCCTCTCATCTCCTGTTATCTCAGCCAGAGACTGATAATGCAGATGAAGGGCCTGGCATGCTTCCAGCCCCCAGTCCTGGCACCATGCCCAGACAGACCGAGCAAGACGAATGGCCTGGTACCATGCCCGGACAAACCGAGCAAATAAACCCCTCCCCCACAGCATGTGAACATGAGGAACCTGAAGCCAGTCACGAGCTGGAATTGCCGGCAGCTGGAGGGTGGATGGATCCACGCTTCCGGAGAATGGAGAGGCGACGTCAGCAAAAGGAAGGGAGGGGCAGGCCTAGATAAGTGCTGAGTCATGGAGCCACACCCCATGGCCTATATAAAGGATCTGCTTTCTGGCATTCTTTGAGTCAGGCAAAGTCTAATTTGGATTACTGAAGTCACATCTTGGACTCCTGCCTGCCCTGAGAACTCTGACAGAACTTTGGCAAAGCTACAGAGGTTCTGTGGCCACGCTTGATACAGACTTTCCCGACCCGGCCGTCAGAGGAGGAGTGGGACACGACAGGCTCCGGAGCTCCATTCCCAGCTGTGAAGGACTCCTGCAACCCTCTGCCAGCTAAAACAGAGCTTGGGAGGGCACTCCATTTTCACTGGCAGAGGGTTGCGAGTGGCTTTCACAGCCGGACACGGAGCTCGGGAGCCCGTTTTCACTGACAGAGGTACCTCGGGCCTATCCCTCACTGTTTCCAGGGTGGCCCCATGAGCTAGATCCAGTGGTGGGATTCAGCCGGTTCACACCTATTCGAGAGAACCAGTTGTTAACTTTCTAAGCAGTTCAGAGAACCGGTTGTTGGAAGAAATTATATTTTGTTTTTTTCCACTTTTACAGGGCTAATCCTGTAAGGAAGGCAGGAAGGCAACATTCTGATGTTGTTTCTAGCCTAATTTTTATTGCTCTGCTTACAGAAACTGCCTCTCTGGTTAACCCTTATTATTTTGTAACAGCTAAGGCGAAGTGCCCATCGGCGTGAGTGATGTTGAGTTGGCCACGGCCACATAGTCACATGACCACTGAGCCACGCCCACCCAGCTGTTCATTAGGGCAGAGAACCGGTTGTTAAATTATTTGAATCCCACCACTGGCCAGATCTAAGCACCCTACGGGCCGGATCTGGGCCCCGGGCCTTGAGTTTGACACCCCTGCTCTATTGCCTTCATTCTGTTAAACCTAGAAAAAGGGGCTCCAGAAAACACCACCCCAACGGTGATCTAAACAGTAACAGAACCTTGGAGATCATCTAGTCCAACCCCCTGCTTACGCAGAAGACCTGTACTAGAGATTCGAACCACTGAACTGCCAATCTTTCTGATCGACAAGCTCAGTATCTTAGCCCAGGGGTCTCCAATCTTGTTAACTTTAAGACTTGTGGACTTCAACTCCCAGAATTCCACAGCTAGCAAAGCTAGTTGAAGTCCACAAATCTTAAAGTTGACAAGGTTGGAGACCCCTGTCTTAGCCACTGAGCCACCTAGTCATCTCTTTGACTAAATGTCATCTCCAGTGCATAGCTAAATGTTTAGGGAGATTCTCAGTCATCCAGGTCCTGGTTGTTCCAAAGGTGCTTTTTCAAAAGGCAACTGGACTTTGTTTTTCCTTGAAAATGTTTTGCTTCTCATCCAAGAAGCTTCTTCAGTTCTGTCCTTTCAGGAGTTTCAAGACGGTTCCACACCTATTTGCACTACTGATGTGACTCTGAGGGCATAGATAACCTCCAAATGGCTTCAATGACTCTAGGAAAGAGTGCTCATGACCAGATGACTATAATAATATAATATAATACAATATAATGTAATGTAATGTAATGTAATGTAATATAATTTAAATTAATAATTTAATTTAATTTTATATATATAAAATAAGTGGAAGGATTTTAATACAAATTCTCCACCATTCAGTCAGAACTGAGGAAGCTTCTTGGATGAGAAGCAAAAAGATCTTCAAGGAAAAGCAAAGTCCAGTTGCTTTTTGAAAAATTCAAGAGACTCCATCAGCAAGTAAACTCTTCAAAAAACAGAACAAGATGAGACCTATTTGGTGTGATGGGAGAAAACAGCAAAAGAAACAACAGAATAACATAGTTAGAAAGGGCCTTGGAGATCTTCCACTCCAACCCCCTGTTCATGCAGGAAACCTTAAACCATTTCAAACAAATGGTTGTCCAGTCTCTTCGTAAAAACCTCCAGTGTTGGAGCATTCACAACTTCTGGAGGCAAGTTGTTCCACTGATCAACTGTCTGGAAATTTCTCCTTAGTTCTAGGTTGGTTCTTTCTTTGATGAGTTTCCCTCCATTGCTTCTTGTTCTGTTTTCAGAGCCTTTGGAAAATAGGTTGACTCCCTCTTGCTTGTGACAGCCCCATAAATATTGTTGACCTCACCCCATTCCTAAGAGGTCTGTAAGGGGCGTGCATAAGAGCACCAGCGTGCCTACCATCCCTGTCCTAATGTTCCTTTTAGTTGTATTCATTTTATGTATTCAATTCATGCTTATACTTATATATATTATTTAATATATATTTGACAAAATAAATAAATAAATAAATAAATAAATATTGGAACACTGCTATCATAGCATTTAGTAATACCACTTAGACTTATGTGCTGCTTCACAGTGTTTTACAGCCCTCTTAAAGTGGCTTACACAGAGTCAGCCTATCGCCCCCAACAATCTGGGGTCCTCATTTTACCGACATTGGAAGGATGAATCAACCCTGAGCTGGTCATGTCACTCCTAGTCCTTCTTTTCATTCAACTAGAAAGTTTAAGTTTCAGATTGGACTGAGTTGTACGGCGGGTTTTGGAGAAAAAGAAATCCAGGAAAATACTCCAAAAAAAAATCCCTGTTTTTCATATCTATTTTTCCCCCCAGTCATTTCCTCCAGCCATTTTTTAATTTTAAGCCAGTAATCTTCTGCTTTGGGACATGTCCATCACATGTGGTAGTATGTCCCTTGTGCATGGTTGCATTTCCAACAGTGCGGTGAATTGTTTGGAGACATTTTAGCCAATCTCGCCAGGGGTAAATGCCACCTATAAAACATTTTATAAATATTTTCTTTGAAGGCTGCCAACGACGTCATTTTATAATTTGTTCCCCATATTTTTTCCCAATATTCCAATTCTGTGTTGTATCCAAAATTTTTCATCATGGAAAATCAAAAAAAATATCCCTATGGAAGAGGCAGAGAGGCAGAGACTCAGACTGCTGCCAAACACTCCATTCTCAATCCTACTTTTTCTATCCTCCTGATCAAAGCTCAGATCAGAATGTGCACCTGGCCTTCCCAGAACATACACATATGTTCAAATACATAGAGACTCAAAATGAAGAGAGAGCAGGAACTCACTGGCTGAGGAATTCTGGGATTTGAAGTCCACACTCCTTGAAGAAACCTTGTTCTCCACCATTGTTGAATGAACCATCAAACATGTTTCTCCAAAAAGAAGGACGGGTCTTATTTTCTTTTGACCCCACGAAAAAACAGCCAGGCTGTTGTGTCTGCACCCCCCGAGCCGGGCCTCCTGCCAGAAAGTGACTTGGATAGTGAGGGGGAAGGGCCATCAGGACTTACCTCGGGAGCACCGGCTTCCCTGGCTCAGCTCCAGGAGCCAGAGGCAGGCCAGGTGGAAGAGATAACGAGGACTCCGTCCCCTGACTCTTTCCCCCCCCCAGGCCATGCCTCCAGACCCAGCTGATGGCAATCAGGCCTGGCTGGACCCTAGGTTTCATAGGCAGGAGAGGCAGGAACAACAGAAGCAGGGGTGGGGCAGGCCTAGGAAGTGTTGAGTCATGGAGTCACACCCCATAGGATATAAAGGCAGCAACAGCTGCTGTGCCTCTTCATAGCAGGCAAATCAACTGCTTAACTAAGAGCTGAAGTACTGTTTGTTCCTGGGTGACTCATCGGCATCAAGGGAGATAACAGAGACACTTGGCAGATGCTCGCTAGTTTGCTGCCAGAGCTGATAGTGCCGGCTAATTAAGCCATCGCTCGGACAGAGGCAAGGGGGGACAGAACATAGGCCTTCTTTTTGGAGGGTTCTAATTATTGACTCACCTCGTGGCGGTGGCACCAACAGTCCCACCCAGCAGGAACCTGCTGCTGGCTCACTTCTTCTGCAGCCGCTTTGCGCCACTCGCACGCATTTATTTATTTTTATTTATTTATTTTGTCACAACAGTATATATAAGCATGAAATAATTATACAATATATAAACATATATATAAGCATAAGTATGTAATAACTATATTAATTGGATATAATTGAGGGAAACAATAGGGCAGGAATGGTAGGCATGCTTTTTTTTTTTTATTTGCATTTATATCCTGCCCTTCTCCGAAGACTCAGGGCGGTTTACACTATGTTAGCAATAGTCTTCATTCTATTTGTATATTTATATACAAAGTCAACTTATTGCCCCCCAACAATCTGGGTCCTCATTTTACCTACCTTATAAAGGATGGAAGGCTGAGTCAACCTTGGGCCTGGTGGGACTAGAACCTGCAGTAATTGCAGGCAGCTGCTGTTAATAACAGACTGCATTAGCAGTCTGAGCCACAGAGGCCTCTTATGCACGCCCCTTACAGACCTCTTAGGAATGGGGAGAGGTCAATAGTAGACAGTTTTTGGTTAAAGCTTTGGGGATTTTGGGAAGAGACCACAGAGTCAGGTAATGTGCTCCAAGCATTAACAACTCTGTTACTGAAGTCATATTTTCTGCAATCAAGATTGGAGCGGTTAACAAGTTTAAATCTATTGTGTCTCGTGTATTGTTGCAACTGAAGCATTGCCCCAACCTACATTTTGCCTTCAGATGCCTGCGGGAAGGCATTTCTGGAGCTCTATTATCGGCTGTATAACAAATCTGAAAACAAAATGGAGGCTGGGGTGATATGTGCGAGTGGTGGCAAGCGGCTGCAGAAGAAGCGGCTGCAGAAGAAGACAAGGCAGACGTCAAGGTGTGTGAGGCCTGGTAAATAGAGCTGCTCCACCATCCCCAATCCCCACCCTAGCTTATTTTTTACCTGTGTGCCTCACCCCACCCCCTGCACCCCAGGGTGGGCGGAGTCTTAATTAGGACCAATTTTGTGGGTGGGGCTTAATTTGATCGCATGCGCTCAAAAACGTGATAGGGCATCTTTTCAAGCTGAGTTGTCTTTTTGGAGAAACAGAGTAGAACTTTTTTTAGAAAATGGTCAGAAATTTCATGCTCCTTGATGTTTACAGCACAGCGAACATCAACATTTATGAAAACTCTTTGCTGAGAAAGCTTAAAAAAAAAAAACCCAGCCCTCATTTGTGCTCAGTTACCAATTTTAAATAAGTAGGCCTTTAAGTCAGAAGTGATAAGCCTCTTGTCAAGACGGCGAAAGTTCCCCTTGGAATACCACAAAAGAAGAAACATTTGTGTAGAATCCGCTCCCCTTGAAGGAGAAGGCAATTCTCCCATTTTTCTTCTGCCAAGTTTTATGCACAGCAAGGAGACAAAAACAAAGATAAGGAGGATTTGATTATTTTGTGTTTCACAGCATCGAGCCCATTACGGCTGCAAATTGGAAGATTGATGTCAAATAACACTAACTATTGCTCCTTGAAAAAAAAAAAGATAGGGAAATTGCAGACAAATAACTCATGATTGCGGAACTATTTATATATATATATATATATATATATATAAATGTGTAACAGACCAATCAGTTGGAGAAGTCTATTTCATTCCCTTGGCAATTGTTCCATTTATTCTAGTGATTCAAAGATTTTCGGCATCCTCTGAATTGCACTGGGGGGAGGGGCAGCCACCTCTGAGGGGGATTGTTCAGAGCCGAGTTGAACTTTTATCTTTCTCCCTTTCGTCTATTTTGAGCCAAAATATAAAGGACCAAATGAAAAGTTAAAGAAATTAGTTGATTAAGAAAAGCTCAACATTTTGCTAACCCCATCATTTCCCCAATTCACACTGTAATAAAAAAAAAAGAAGAAGAAGCTCTTTGTAGAATTCAACATCAGTTGAGTATCCCAGTGTATGCAGTTATTTCTCATGAGATTAAAAATGCATTTTAATAATAGGCTTGTGCGATACACACAGTCATGTTCTCTTTTAAATCGATAACAAAGGAAGCACAAAGAGGAAAATAAAGGAAGGAAAAATAGGCATAAAACAGTAAAGTATGACTGTGAGAGTTGGAAGGCTGAGTGCCAAAGTTGCCTGACGATTTTCTGTCTTAAGATTGTTGGACGAGCAGGGTCAAAAACAGCCAGGGAAGTGATTAAAGCCTTGGGAAGAGGCCCCTTGTCAGTCAAAAGGAATGCTGATTTACCACCAGCTTATCAAGTACTTAGAAGGTGAAGGCTGGGCACAGGGGTGAAATGCAAATTTTTTTACTACTGGTTCTGTGGGCGTGGCTTGGTGGGCGTGGTGTGTGTTGGTGGGCGTGGCTTGGTGAGCATGGCCGGGGAAGGATACTGCAAAATCTCCATTCCCAACCCACTCCAAGGGAAGGATACTGCATAATCTCCATTCCCACCCCACTCCAGGGGAAGGATACTGCAAAATTCCCATTCCCTCCCCACTCCTAGGGGAAGGTTACTGCAAAATCTCCATTCCCACCCCACTCCTGGGGCCAACCAGAGGTGGTATTTGCCGTTTCTCCCAAAAACCCAAAATTTCCCCTACCGGTTCTCCAGAATCTGTCAGAAGCTGCTGGATTTCACCCCTGGCTGGGCAGCACAAGCAAATGATAGCTACTGACTTAAAAGCCAGCCATCAACACATCCCAATCAACATCTAAAAAGCCATATACAATAGGCACAATAAATAGCATACAAAAAACAGCACACACTCTGCTAGAGAGAAGTTTCCTGAAGATGGACTCCAGCATGTCTGAAACCTCGGGAGACAAAACCTCTGATGCCAGTGACCAACCCAGATTGGATCCTACAACATTATCCTGGGATGTGTGTATTCACCTTCATTCATAATTGATGCTTTCTTTGTAGTGGTTTTGGAAAATTGGACTGCAAGGAGATCCAATCAGTCAATCCTAAAGGACATCAAAACTGACTGTCCTTTGGAAGGACAGAGACTGAAGCTGGAGCTCAAATACTTTGGACATCAAATGAGAAGAGAGGACTCCTTGGAAAAGACCCTGATATTGGGAAAGATGGAAGGCAAAAGGAGAAGGGGATGCCAGAGGATGAGATGGTTAGAGTGTTAAGTCCGGACATGAACAGAGAGGCAGGATGATTGTAGTGAAGTAAAACAACCATTTATTTCACGCAACAGGAGCAACCACAAAAATAACTACGAACTGAGAGCTGCCCAAGACTGCAGCTCCTTTTACCGGGAGCTGTCCAGCCTGTCAGCCACCGATGCTTGTTCATTTTCCCACCGGGGAAAATGAACCAATGAGTGAAGGCTGATGTAAGACTCACTCCTACTTGCATATTCAACAAGATAGTGTCATGGATGTATTGAACATGAATTTGGACAAACTCAGGGTGATAGTGGAAGACAAGGGGCCTGACGTGCTATGGTCCATGGGGTCACAAAAAAAAATCAGACACAATTTAGCAACTGAACAGCAACAACATTTTTTTAAGTCGGGGAAAGAAAAGACGGGAATAATGAGATGAATGTCTAGCAATTATAATATTTGAAAATCTTCATCCTTGTCCCTTTGTCAAAAAAAATCAAATTCATTGTTGACAAACAGTATCAATTAAACCAATTATAATTTGATGGATTCACCTTCCAAGGTATTGCAGTAATTTTTTTAGCCAGCAGCCTTCCTAATCCATTGGGTTTGGGGTTTTTTACGTCTTTTTAGATTCCAAATTTTAAGAATTTAAACAAGTAACTCATATACATCTTTAATACATAACGATTAATACATAATGATGCTGATTTCAATCCAATGGAGGACAATAATAGGCCAAGGTTAAATCGTCTGAGCTGATTTTCCAGTTTCTGCAGTGCATCATCGACAGCAAAGTGATTTCAACCTTTATCAAGCATACTCTGAGGAGTTCACCACTGCCAAAGCATTATGGTGTACTTATTGCATTAAGTTTATTTTAAAATTGTAGGGAATTAGGTACATGATAGAGACAGAGACAGATTAAAGACACAGAGAAAGAGATAAAGAATTTTTTTTATTATTTGAATTTATATCCCGCCCTTCTCCGAAGACTCAGGGCGGCTTACGCAATAGTCTTCATCCATTTGTATATTATATACAAAGCCAAATTTATTGCCCCCAACAATCTGGGTCCTCATTTTTCCTACCTTATAAAGGATGGAAGGCTGAGTCAACCTTGGGCCTGGTGGGACTTGAACTTGCAGTAATTGCAGGCAGCTGTGTTAATAACAGACAGACTTAATCTGCTGAGCCACCAGAGGCCCTACCGAAAATAGCGAAAAAGAGAGACAGCGAGAGAAAGAGAGATGATAGAATGAGTGATCAAGTTGGTATCAACTCTTGGACACCACATAGATAGATCCCCCATAATTATCTGTCCCTATCTTGATTTTTTAGGTCTTCCAATCCATTACCACAATAACTGAGTCCATCCATTTTTCTGCTGGGTATCCTCTTCTTTTTCCTTCCGTGTTCCCCAGCCCTCTCCAGAGACATAGGTCTTAATATAATTTACCTGAAGTAGGGTAATTTGAGCCTGATCATTTGTTGGTTTCCTTGGCTATCTGTAGCATTCTCAAGAGTTTTCTTTGACACAGATTTTCATTATTATTATTATTATTATTATTATTATTATTATTATTATTATTATTATATTATTATTATTATTTATTTATTCGATTTTTATACCGCCCTTCTCCCGAAGGACTCAGGGCGGTGTACAGCCAAGGTAAAAAACAAACGATACAATATACAATTAAAATACAGATTAAAAAACTTATTATATAGTGGCCTAAAAACTTTAAAATATATAAAACTAAAACTAAAAAACCCTTAAAATTAATAATAAAAATTTAAAACCAATAAAATTTAAGCCAGCCCCGCGCGAATAAATAGATGTGTTTTCAGTTCGCGGCGGAAGGTCCGAAGGTCAGGTATTTGGCGTAAACCCGGGGGAAGTTCGTTCCAGAGGGTGGGAGCCCCCACAGAGAAGGATCTTCCCCTGGGGGCCGCCAGCCGACATTGCTTGGCGGACGGCACCCTAAGAAGTCCCTCTCTGTGAGAGCGTACGGGTCGGCTCATCAATATTCAATATTCTTTCTATCCTGCTTCTGGTGGGTCTGAGTTTGATTGTTTTCTTGCAGATATCTTGTTACCCAACTAAGTAACGTCATCACTGCTAGCACTGATGATATTACCTAGTTGGGTAATGAAACATCTGGAAGAATAACCAAGTTAAGAGAGCACAAGGACACCCACCGTTCAGTCCTGAGCTACAAATATTCTCTTCTTTTGATATCCTGTTTCTTTAAAATCCCACTTTTGCTCCCATAGAATATCTCAGGGAATATCATAGCTTGAGTCTCCAAAGACCTATGCAAGGGTCCTTTTTGTAGACTTTAGTTCAGCATTCAATACCATCATTCCAGACATTCTTCTAATTAAGCTAAACCAGCTATAGGTACCGGAACAGACTTGTAAGTGGATCACAAGTTTCCTAACAAACAGGAAGCAGCAGGTGAAGCTAAGCAAGATCACATCAAATACCTGTACAATTAGCACAGGGGCCCCCAAGGCTGTGTGCTCTCCCCACTTCTCTTCTCTCTGTATACCAATCACTGCATCTCCAATGATCCATCTGTTAAACTATTGAAGTTCGCAGATGACACAACAGTGATTGGTCACATTTGAGACAATGACGAATCCGCATATAGATGAGAGGTCGAACAACTAGCCTTGTGGTGCAACCAAAACAATCTGGAACTGAACACACTCAAAACCGTAGAAATGGTGGTAGACTTAGGACAAACCCTTCCATACTTCCACCTCTCACAATACTAGACAACTCAGTATCAACAATAGAAACCTTTAAATTTCTAGGTTCTATCATATCGCAAGATCTAAAATGGACAGCTAACATCAAAAACACCATCAAAAAAGGACAACAAAGAATGTTCTTTCTGCGCCAACTCAGTAAGCTGAAACTGCCCAAGGAGCTGCTGATTCAGTTCTACAGAGGAATTATTGAGTCTGTCATTTGCACCTCTATAACTGTCTGGTTTGGTTCTGCAACCCAACAAGAAAGACACAGACTTCAGAGGATAATTAGAACTGCAGAAAAAATAATTGCTACCAACCTGCCTTCCATTGAGGACCTGTATACTGCATGAATCAAGAAGAGGGCCGTGAAAATATTTACAGATCCCTCACATCCTGGACAGAAACTGTTTCAACTCCAACCCTCAAAACGACGCTATAGAGCACTGCACACCAGATCAACTAGACACAAGAACAGTTTTTTCCCGAAGGCCATCACTCTGCTAAACAAATAATTCCCTCAATACTGTCAAACTATTTACTAAATCTGCACTACTATTAATCTTCTCATCGTTCCCATCACCAATCTCTTTCCACTTATGACTGTATGACTGTAACTTTGTTGCTGGTAATCCTTATAATTTATATTGATATATTGACCATCATTTGTGTTGTAAATGTTGTACCTTGATGAAAGTATCTTTTCTTTCTTTTATGTACACTGAGAGCATATGCACCAAGACAAATTCCTTGTGTATCCAGTCACACTTGGCCAATAATAAAAATTCTATTCTATTCTATTCTAATTCTATTCTATTCTATTCTTACATAGGTCTAATCTTTGTAGATATAAACACATCACATATCTCAATATCTTTCCAAGACCTACATGGCTAACCTACAACGTTTTAGTCTGTGGTGATTTCTTGGCTGGTTGTTCTTTTATTGCTATGATTGATCCTAAAAGGCAGAAACTATCATTTCAATTATCTTTAATACATAATTTGAATATAGGGAATTATGTTTGCATTATTTAAAGCAATTCTCCATTTTACCAGGACAGGATTTCAAAACCCATTATTCTACAGTTTGCATAAGTGAGTAATATAAATGTTATCAGCTGCCTTCAGCATCTTAAAAAAAATATTATTCTGGCATAGAAGTTATAGTTAATTTCTCTATAACTGCCAACTACCATGAACTTCAGAAGTACCATTTGAATTTGGATCAAGTAGACTGAATAATAAATGTTTGTGTTGAACAGACTGCCAAGACAACGATAACTCACACTCAGTTTTTACTTTTGCAAACTTTTAAAAAGGGTTTTCTCATGACAGAATTGATGTAAAGTAATAACGTTTTGAAAGATTCAGGTTTTACTCTTGGAATAGATTTACCTGCTATTTTTAAGGTAGGATTACCCTACTTTAAAATACTTTCATGGGTCAAAGAATTAAAATTGCAACTCTAACCTAATCTTTTGGGCATTTTCCATGTATTGCTTGCAGCATTATTTATAAGCACCGATATGAAACTGATCCTTGAACAAACAAACATCCCAGGATCTGCCAGGATTTCAATGAGGGTCAAACAACCCCCAAGTTGACCTCAAAGAGGAGGTGAATTCTGAAGTCCCTTCTTCCAGCCAATGATGGAAGCTACAATAAATGCCCAATCAAACATCTGAAAGGTTTAGCACATTAAATTCATTTTTCCCCACAGGTAGATTTCATTCCTGCAAAGAAAATCTCACAGGATGTGCTCATCCCTACTTGATATGCAGAAATATAAACTGGTGCTTCAAATCTGGTTGCTATTTTCAACTCTCAGGAGTATAATAGAGTTACTGAGAAGTAGGGAAGCGAAGTCAGGAAAGTAAGAAAGATGGTTTGCATGCTGATGAATAGCACCAAGGAGAACAAGAATCTGTTCTCCATCTTTGACCGTTCATCAAATTTGGGACACAGGAAGAAGGTCAGCTGTGGCAAGCTTTCAGCAGTCCAGGAAGTAATTTTTCCTGGCAGGCGTTTATCTAGATCTACCAATGTCAGAATCTCCTTTGGGGATCTTGCCAGAGAATTTGAGACTAGCAGAATAACACAACACAGGTGGAAGAGACCTTGGAGGTCTTTTAGTCCAATCCTCTGCTCAGCCAGGAAACTGTATACCATTTCAGACAAATGGTTGTCCAATCTCTTCTTAAAAACCTCCAGCGCTGGAGCAGTCACAACTTCTGGAGGCAAGCCGTTCTGCTGATTAATTGTTCTAATTAATCTGTCAGGAAATTTCTCCTTAGTTCTAGGTAGGCTGGTTCTCTCTTTGATTAGTTTTCATCCATTGTTTCTTATCCTGCCTTCAGGTGCTCCCATTTCATATTTTCAGCAAGGCTCAAGAACCATTTGCTAATTCTAATAATCTCCCTAAGATTATTTTTCTGGTTAAGGAGACATCTGACATACTGTAAGCCTTTCTCAAACCCTTCTAACGTTCAATTAAGGGCTTTCAAAAATCCAATCATGTTTAAATCTCACAGTGGTTTACCCTGCATCAACAACAGAAAGAAACTTTCCAGGCAAACAGTTCAGAGCGTAAATCCAAGCATTGCTAAACGGCCTAAAATAAATTGGATTAGAATGTGAAGTCCTATATATTCCCTGGTCTTCTGGCATTCTTGGTGTTGTGTTTTGTTCATTTTGGTGAGTAGAGTATGGCCAGCTCCTTGCTGTTCTAGCCAGCCAATTAGTGACGTTCATGTTCATGTCATGTTAATGACACAGTTCTGGGCTGCATAAACAGAGGGATAGAATCAAGATCACGTGAAGTGTTAGTGCCACTTTATAATGCCTTGGTAAGGCCACACTTGGAATATTGCATCCAGTTTTGGTCGCCACGATGTAAAAAAGATGTTGAGACTCTAGAAAGAGTGCAGAGAAGAGCAACAAAGATGATTAGGGGATTGGAGGCTAGAACATATGAAGAACGGTTGCAGGAACTGGGTATGTCTAGTTTAATAAAAAGAAGGACTGGGGAGACATGATAGCAGTGTTCCAATATCTCAGGGGTTGCCACAAAGAAGAGGGAGTCGGGCTGTTCTCCAAAGCACCTGAGGGTAGAACAAGAAGCAATGGATGGAAACTGATCAAAGAAAGAAGCAACTTAGAACTAAGGAGAAATTTCCTGACAGTTAGAACAATTAATAAGTGGAATGACTTGCCTGCAGAAGTTGTGAATGCTCCAACACTGGAAATTTTTAAGAAAATGTTGGATAACCATCTGACTGAGATGGTGTAGGGTTTCCTGCCTGGGCAGGGGGTTGGACTAGAAGGCCTCCAAAGTCCCTTCCAACTCTGTTGCTATATTATATTATGTTATCTTCCAGAGTGACCAATCCATGAACATTATTGCAAACAGGTGACAAGTGTCCACCTTACTACGTCCAAAAAATGTGCAGCTTCTAAGTTCCATCTTTAAAAATATAAGGAAGGAACTTACTGATGGACCTACCTATTAATGGGTTTGCAAATAAAAAAATAATCCCTTCAGCAGCTCACTGGGTGATAAATGAGCTTTCAAATGGGAAGAGAAGAGTACAATTTAATTAGCATCTAAGTAAATAAACGCCTTGGATAAGAACATCTTGGAAAAAATCAACTTCTAGAAAGGAAGGAGTATTTTTAAAGATCCAGACATTCTGTCAGGCTTCCTTGGGGGGGGGGGGGAACCAGTCAGATGGAAATTTTGACACATTAAAAGGGAAGAAGAGATAATACAGAAACATTGAACTGCATACTGGATGTTACTGGAACTGGCAAAGTTACTGGCCATTTGGCAACTCTGATAGGGCTACAAAACAGACCTCTGCAAGTTCTCCATCACAAACTGTAATGAAACCTAAATGACAGCTTACATCATACAGATGCTGCAATTACAGATAGTCCTTGACTTACAACTGGTCACTTAGCAATCCTTTGAAGTTACCACAGAGTTCCCCAAATCTACTTATGACCCAGTTTTGAAATTACAACATCATACCCTAACAATCATGTGACCACATGTTTTTTGCTGGGCGATTGACCCATATGTTTATTTTATTTATTTGTATTTCGTCAAGCATGTATTTTATGATAGATACAAGTGTAAACATAATTATGAATACATGAAATGGATACGAATAAATGGGGACATTAGGACAGGGATGGTAGGCATGTTGGTGCACTTATGTACATCTCTTAAAGACCTCTTAGAAATGGGGTGAGGTCTACAGTGGACAGCCTAAGGTTAAAGTTTTGGGGGTTTGCGGAAGAAACCACAGAGTCAGGTAGGGCATTCCAGGCATTGACAACTCTGTTACTGAAGTCGTATTTTCTGCAGTCTAGTTTGGATCGGTTTACCATGAGTTTGTATCTATTGTGTGCTCTTGTATTGTTTTGGTTGAAGCTGAAGTATTCATTGGCTGGTAGGACATTGTAGCAGATGATTTTATATACTATGCTTAGGTCGGACAGAAGATGGCAAAGTTCTAAGTTGTCTAAGCCCAAAATTTCAAGTCTGATGGCATAAGGTATTTTGTTGCAAGCAGAGGACTGGAGGACTCTTCTCGTGAAATATCTCTGGACTTGTTTGATTGTATTAATGTCCGATATGCAGTGTGGGTTCCAGACAGATGAGCTGTATTCAAGAATTGGTCTGGCAAAAGTTTTGTATGCCCTAGTTTGCAGCTATTTACAGCCATTTGCAGTGTTCCATGGTCATGTGACTGCAATTTTGCTGGAAACCAGTGTCTACTTCTGGCAAAAACCGGCCCAGAACAAACAAGGGGTTCACTTAATGACCCTCATGTTTCTTTAATGACTCTTTCATTTGCTTAATAATCACTGCAGAAAAGATCATAAAATCAAGTCGGATCACACTGTGACCTGCTATATGACCATCATGACTTATGAGCGTAATTGCCAAGCTCAATTATGGTCCTAACTAGAGGTCTACCTGTGTATACTTGCATCATGTGAGGTATGTTAAGTCACAGTATTTACATGACAATCTCATCACACATGCCTCCATTGTCCTTCCCCCCCTCCATAGATGTCTTATTACTTGAGATAGAAAAGAGATCATTTTATAGCAGCTCAATTTAAATCTACAACACAGTCTATCTACAATCTACAACACAGTCTTTCCAACAGCCAAGAAGGCTCCACACCAATTTGCAGCACTCAGGTGACCCTGAGGACACAGATAAATCTCCAGGTGACATTAAGAACTCGTTAAAAGAATGCAAATGACCAGCTGTCTGCAAGGAATATAAATCCTTCCATTTCCCACCATCCAGGCAGAGCTGAAGCAGTTTCTTGGATGAGAAGCAAAATGCCTTCAAAGAAAAACCAGAAAATCCAGTTGCCTCTTGAAACTATAAGCGTTGCGGTGATACTGGCTGGAAATAGCGAATTCTGACGAGCTTTACGAAAATCCAGACCATCGCACTGGAACCATCTAGGAGGGATGGGGAAGAAAGAGAGGCACCTCAGAAGACCAAGAGGAACAGGAGGCAGCTCTTTGATCCAGTGGCAGGGACAGTGGCCATTGAAACAACTGCTGCAAGCTGGGGCAACCAGATTAAGATTTGCGCTGGAGCGGTGATTAACTGGAGTATTGTTACCGGGTGAGTGATTGGCCAACTCACAGGTAAGAAGAAAAATCTTTTGAAAGCTTAAAAGAGATCCCAATGTGAAATAAGCAACTAATTGGCACTTGGGAATTCAAAGTGAAGGGAAAAAAACAAAAAACAAAGAGGAATTTAGAAGATTAAAGCCCAAAAAGGAGAACATTCTACCTGGATTTAAGATTGGATTTGGGGGAGATTAAAAATAATACAAGAAAAAGAAAACAGAGGTAAAGCATTCTTAACAAAACAAAGGAATTAAAGGAAGAGAAAGTACTTTCTATGTGGATTTAACACATAACTTTGTTGCCTGGGGATTTGTGGATCGGAGAGGGACATCTGCTGGTGGAAAAAAAGCATTGCAATGGTTGTTTTGGGAAATTTTGAGTAGTGTTTGTTTGAACAGCTGGAGCACGACTTCAAAAGAAGTGAGAAAGATAAAGCCTTAAACTGGAATAGTCTAAATGAATATTTGAATTGGACACTATTTGGAAAGAAAAAACAAAAAAGAGACATTATATGGGCTTGAATTTGGACTATACATAAATTAACATAACAATGAACAAACTTTTTTTTTGTTTGAATTGACAGCATGGAAAATTGGGACTATGAGTATGTGGAATTAAGGGAAATGCTTAAAGTGCGAGAAGCATTTAAAGAAAATAAAGAAGCAGAGGACTGGTTAGAATACAAAAAAAAAGGAAAAAGAAAACCAAAATGAGAAGCAATAATATAACGTTGAAAAGAAAATAATTGAAGATTAAAAAGTAGATAATTATATTGGGATTGACAGTGACAAAATAAAGATGGATAGGGGGGAATACTCCTCAAAAAAGAAGAGAAGAGAAAGAAATGGGAAAAGATTGAGGGGGAGAATCAAGAGGGTAACTGTTTTAAAAACTAGAGAAAGGATTCAGGAGGAAAGATACAATAAATATAAAAAGAAAAAGAAAAAGAAGGAAATAAGAGAATGGGAGAAAGGGAGAAAAATATCAAGAAATAGAATTCTGGAGGGACCAAAAGAAAATGATTAAAAAAGGAAGAATAGTAGATAGTAGAAAGGGAATTAAAGCATTAATTTGTTGATTTAAGGGAATTGTATTAGTAGTAGAAAATGTATGTAAGAAGTAAATTAGAAGAAGTATACAGATTACTGTAAAATTGAATAATTAAGATACAAAATTGAAATGTTAGTAATGATGTATGTAAGGATGAAATGTAATGTAATTATTTATTTTTTATTTATTTATTTGTCAAATACAACAGTATATATAAGCATGAAATAACCATATGAATTGGATACAATCAAAGGGAACATTAGGACAGGAACAATAGGCACACTGGTGCTCTTATGCACTCCCCTTACAGACCTCTTAGGAATGGGGTGAGGTCAATAGTAGATAATCTTTGGTTAAAGCTTTGGGGATTTTGGGAAGAGACCACAGAGTCAGGTAGTGCATTCCAGGCATTAACAACTCTGTTACTGAAGGCATATTTTCTACAATCAAGATTGGAGCAGTTCACATTAAGTTTAAATCTATTGTGTGCTCATGTATTGTTGCAATTGAAGCTGAAGTAGTCTTCAACAGGAAGGACATTGTAGCAGATTATTTTATGAGTTATACTCAGGTCATGCCGAAGGCGACGGAGTTCTAAATTTTCTAAACCCAGGATTTCAAGTCTGGTGGCATAAGGTATTTTGTTGTGATCAGAGGAGTGGAGAACTCTTCTTGTGAAATATTTCTGGACACGCTTAATTGTATTAGGTGAGCTGTATTCGAGAATTGGTCTAGCAAATGTTTTGTATGCTCTGGTTAGTAGTGTAATCTTTCTGGAGAAGAAACTACGCAAGATTAAGTTTACAACTCTTAAAGCCTTTTTGGCGATGTAGTTGCAGTGGGCTTTGGCACTTAGATCATTTGATATGAAAACTCCAAGGTCTTTGACGGGGTGAGGGTCATCTACAAGGTAATGTTCATCAAGCTTGTATTTAGTGTTCTGATTTTTTTTTCCAATGTGTAAGACAGAGCATTTGCTGGTTGAGATTTGGAGTTGCCAAATTTTTGACCATTCCGACACAAAGTCAAAGTCTTTTTGAAGGGTAACCGCATTGTTGGTAGTGTTAAATAGTTTAACATCATCGGCGAAGAGAACACAATTACTTATAATATGGTCACAGAGGTCGTTAATGTATAATATGAAGAGTGTTGGTCCTAGAACGCTGCCTTGGGGGACACCGCTATTGACAGGAGCGGGATTTGATAGGGCATTGCCTATTTTGACCACTTGTCTGTTTGACAGGAATGCTGTTATCCAATTATGGAGGGGTCCGGAGATGCCGTAGGATTTTAGTTTTAGAAGAAGTTTGTCATGTACCACTGAGTCAAAAGCTTTACAGAAGTCTATGTAAATTGCATCTATTGCTTTGACCTGATCAAGATTTGTAGTCCATATGTTTTTGCAGTGTAGAAGTTGTAAATTACAGGATAATTTTTTTCTGAAACCAAATTGTTTATTAGAGAGTAGGCTGTTTGTTTCAAGGTGGAGGGTGATGGATTGGTTGATGATTGATTCCATTACTTTGCAGGTGACGCAGCACCTGTATGTAATGTAATGTATGTAACAAGCAAAAAAGAAGTATATTGTTTATTGTAAAATGGATCAACAGATGCAATGCAAAAGATTTAAATGTTTAAATGTGAAAATAATTGAAACTAATAATAATTGAAAATAATGTGAAATAATTGAAATGCTAAATGAGAAAAACAATTAACTGATGTGGGAATAAGAAATTAGGAAAAAAAAGAAGAGGTGGAAGGTTAATTTAGTTATAAAGTTTTAACATAAAAATGGAATAAGTTGAAATACACTGTTAATAATTTTAAAAATGTGATGGGGATTCTGAGAAATATATTTAATAAATGGAGAAAAATCGGGGTTGCCCGGAACCATAGCAGAAAATTTGAATTGAAAATGAATACAGCAATAGAGAGAGAAAGGAAGAAGGAGTAGGGACATGGAAGGAAGGGAGAAGAGAGGAAGGAGAGAGAGGAATAGAAGAAAAGGGAAAGGAGAGGAAGAAAGGGAGGGAAATTAAGAGTAGGAAAGAAGGTTAGATAGGGAGAAAGAAAGGAGGATGGGGAGAAAGGAAGGGGAAGTAGAGAAGGAGTAGGAGAGAAAGAATGAAGAAAGTAGGAAGGATTTTTTTTTTTAATTTACATTTATATCCCGCCCTTTTCCGAAGACTCAGGGCGGCTTACAGTGTGTAAGGCAATAGTCTCATTCTATTTGTATATTTACAAAGTCAACTTATTGCCCCCCCAACAATCTGGGTCCTCATTTTACCTACCTTATAAAGGATGGAAGGCTGAGTCAACCTTGGACCTGGTGGGATTCGAGCCTGCAGTAATTGCAGGCTGCTGTGTTTTAATAACAGGCTATCTTACAGCCTGAGCCACCACGGCCCTGGATAAAAGAAGGGAAGAACGGGAAAGAGAAGAGAGGAAGAAGGAAGATGGCTGTATAACAAAAAAGATGAAATGGACGAAAGGCAACCCCAAACACGTTTAAACTTATCAGGATGAAGAATGGACTACTCCGCAAGTTAAAAGAGAATATATATGATTAAAAATGGAGAAATTAAAATTTGTGGGCGGAAGAAGATGTTCTTCATATAATAAGCATAGAAGTATTAAGATAAGATTAAAAAATATGGGAAAAGAACATTTTGGCCGAAATTGTAACTATGTAAAGTGTATTTGGAGGTGATAAGTTGTATAAGATATGATACGGTCAATATTCTGTTCATAAAATATGTGGGTGGGTGTGAAAGAAAAAAAAATCAATAAAACTTGATTCCAAAAAAGGAAAAGGAAAAGGTATGATCTGGATGACTGAAAATCTCCATAGACAGCTCAGTTTAAAATGAAAATATTTTGTCCTCCCCTCTGGCTCTCTTGCATTAACAATAGGTTTAGGTCAATAAACCATGGGGAAAATTGTAACAGCGTGATTGAAAACGACAGAAAAAAAAGACAATACTCCATCAAGGCCTCATTGGAGAATCAAAATAAAAAGGAAGCACTGAGAAGCAAATGTATGAAGCTCTCTCGCAGATTTAATTTGGGATTTAAAAACACTAATAAGGGAAAAGGCTAAGAAGGATCATAAAATAGAGGTTATTAAAAGGAGGTGTCAAACCAGAGAATAACAAAGAAAAGCATTTCTCTCTAAAGAAAAAAAAATGCATAATAAAAGGACCAACCAGATGATGAAGTGATAGCAGGATTAGGAAAACATACCTATTTCAGATTTACAAAGCATCTCTACCGTTAAGTCTACCTGCCTCAACCTACCAAGAATTCATCCAATTTTGTGTTCCAATTTCTTTTTTCCTGACTGTTGGAGGCCAGGATTTTTTGCACAGCAGCTGCTAAGAGAGTCGCTGGCAGACTGTTTGTTGTATAACATGTTATTAGATTATAGAATAAAATACAAAAATACAAAAGCAAACAGTTGGAGGGAAAGGGGAAAAGAGAAGGAGGGGAGAAGAAAAAGGCATTGACTTTCAACTCCCTCTGTTGCCGTAGAATAAAGCTTTAACACCTCAACTTTTTACTTTTCCATAATATAAACTAGCCATTTCTATGTTACTCAATCAACCTAATCAGTAAAACTCAAAGTCAAAGTTTCATATATATTTTTTATTTTTTTTAATTTGCATTTATATCCCGCCCTTCTCCGAAGACTCAGGGCGGCTTACACTATGTCAAGCAATAGTCTTCATCCATTTGTATATTATATACAAAGTCAACTTATTGCCCCCAACAATCTGGGTCCTCATTTTACCTACCTTATAAAGGATGGAAGGCTGAGTCAACCTTGGGCCTGGTGGGACTTGAACCTACAGTAATTGCAAGCAGCTGCTGTTAATAACAGACTGCATTAGCAGTCTGAGCCACTCAAGGACCCTTTTCCCCCACTTTAAGCACACAGTTCTTAAGTAGTCTCCATGTACAAACAAAAGTCCTTATATTCTTTTCTTTGAATAAAACAGTCAATTTAACCATCTATGCCGACTCCTATCAGCTTCGGTAGCCATTTGTCCATGGAGGGAATCAAAATGTCCTTCCATTTTTATTTTTTTTATTTTTTTCATCATTAATCATTAATTTTTATTTATTACTGATTCAGGCCTGCCTGACTGCCACTCCTTTCTTCACAACCTCCCTCTCTACCCTCTACTACTTTCCCATCCTTCATCTTCTTCACTTTACTACTTCCTCTCCTCCTTCTCCACTCCTCCCTTCTTCCACCCTATCTAACCTTCTTATTCCCCTCCTCCTTCTCAACTCTTTCCTACCTACTTTCTTCCCTCCTTCTACTCCTCTCTCCTTTTCTTTCTGAAATAGCAGTCGAGCAGCCCCAATATCATTTTAAATTTTAATTTCATATCTTCAAACATTACTGTACGTTAATAACCAATCCATGTATCATTTTCCCTCCCTTTCCCCCTTCCTCCCCCTTCCCCCCCCCCGGACTTCCCAGAGCAAATACCGGGTATTATGACCAACAATCACAAGCTAAAATATACAAAATATACATAAACTCCCACCCTCAAAAATTTAAAACTCTAAATCCCCTCACAATAAAAATAAAGAGATAAGAAAGAATAAGAAAAAAGAAAAAAGACAAGAAACAATACCAACTTCACATATTACTTCTTCTTACAATCCATTTTTAAAATTGATCCATCTTCTCAAATTCAAATTTTTCCCCCCTTATATACTCCTTCAAATTTCATAAGTCCATTTCTTGAATTACAGTCCATCTTCCCGAACTCAAATTTTCATCAGTTATATATTTCTTCAATTGCCGTAACATTTAATGTCCGTTCTTCTTACAGCCCATTTTAAAAATTAGTCCATCTTCTCAAATTCAAATTTTTTCTCCCACTTGTATATTTCTTCAAATTTCATAAGTCCATTTCTTAAATTAAAATCCAGCTTCTCAAACTCAAATACTCATCACTTATATCTTTCTTCAATTGTCATAACATTTAATGTCCAATCTTCCAATACTACTCCAATCAAATATCATTACGAATAAAATTTCTCAAATACAATATTTCCAACTTAACTTCATAACTTTTACTATCTACAAACGTGTCAATTAAAACAAATAATCATTTAAGCTACATCCACAATATAACAGTAAACAATTAAAATCATTTCATCCACAACATTATCTAAATTCATAAATTTTACTTTCCATCCTTCACAATTAAATAATATCATCCCATAGGTTTATACCATACAAATAGCAAATAAAAATCCTATAAATCCTTCCATTTTTGTGCATAGAGTAGTTGCCAGGTTTCCAAAGTAATAGATCCATCGCAAGCAAAAACTCTTGAGGCAGGTAAATCCTGAAAGAATAGCTGTATTGGAAATATCATATTGGCACATAGCTGGTGAAAACCAACTCTGAGGAGCCCCTTGGGTTTCACCTAATTAAAAGTAAAAGTTTTTCCCTCAATTTCAAATATACAGTCACATGGCCCAATCAGAGGTGGGATTCAGCCGGTTCGGACCGGTTCAGGTGAACCGGTAGTGGCCACCTGCCTGCCTCACCCACTTGTCCCCAAGCTATGCCAGCCTATTCAGCCATGTTTTCTAAGCCCCATGCATGCGTGCAAGCCACATTTTCGGTGTGTGGCAAACCGAAATTATGTAAAACCCGCCTCTGGGCCCAATCAATGCAGCTTCTGCTGGTCAGGTGACATTACTCCTCTTTCCTCCAGTCAGGTGTGAGAACATCCTTGGTTCCAAAGAGAAAGTATTTTATTTTGACTACACAACCCCAGCTATCTCTAATCCACCGTCCCTATTCCTCGCTCTAGTGTGGCAGCACTGAAACCTCAAGATGGCTTTGTCCAGGTGTGTGTGTGTGTGTGTGTGTGTGTGTGTGTGTGTGTTTGTAGGTTTTCAAGGGTATAGGTATGTAGGTCTTGGCATATTCGGGTCTTTTCCCATTTAAGGTTGAGAGTATCTTGGCGACGTTTCGACGAGGTCTCACTCGTCATCTTCAGGCTGGTGCTTACGGCTTCATGGTTGTGCGAACAAAGCGTGGTTGGAGTTGCCGTCTCTATAAATATTGGTGGGGAGCTGTGGAGTGTAGGCTTTGTTGCTGTAAGCAGGTTGGTTGGCTGTGTGGTTGCATCTTGATTGGTAGGTGGAGTGGGTGTTTGCAGATTAGTCGGCTGTTTCGTAGCATCCTGTGTGGGTGTGATCCTAATCAAGATGTAATCACACAGCCACCCAACCCGCTTACAGCAACAAAGCTGTATATATATATATATATATATACTGTCAACCCTGAAGTTGACCTGGCCAAAGCCATCTTTGGTCATATATATAATGATCCCAGAACAGTGTACAAATAATTTTTTTAAACAAAGCCAGTTCAATTTTTCTGGCTTATTAACTGAAAAAAACATGGGGGGGGGGAGGAGACAGAAAGAAAAAAGGAGAGGAAAAGAGGGGGAAAATTTAGGGAGGAAAAAGAGACAAGATTAGTTTGCTGATATTATGCAGCTCTGACAGGAACCAGATCTTCATCATATACTCCTCGACTTACAACCATTCGCTTAGTGACTATTACAAGTTACAAAGGAACTGAAAAAAAGTGTCTTATGTCCGTTTTTCACACTTAACTACCACTGCAACATCCCTGTGGTTACAGAATCAAAATTTGGATGCTTGGCAACTAACTCTTATTTATGACAGTGGCTGTTCTGTCCTCCCTCACCTCCATCCGAATGATGGCTTAATTAGCCGTCACTATCAGCTCTGGCAGCAGAATAGCCAGCGTCTGCCAAGAGCTTCCATTGTCTTCCACGACACTGGTGAGTCACCCAGAAACAAACTTCAGCTCTTAATAAGTGGATTTGCCTGTTACAAAGAGACACAGCAGCTCTGGCTGCCTTTTATATCTTGTGGGGTGTGGCTCCATGACTCAGCACTTCCTAGGCCAGCCCCACCCTTGCTTCTGTTGTTCCCTCCTCTCCTGCCTATGAAACCAAGCCTGATTGCCATAAGCTGGGTCTGCAAGTGTGGCCTGGGTGGTGGGAAGAGTCAGGGAATGAAGGCCTTGTTATCTCTTCCACCTGGCCTGTTTCTGGCTCCTGGAGCTGAGCCAGGCAAGCCGGTGCTCCCGAGATAACTCCTGACAGCCCTTCCCTCTCACTATCCAAGTCACTTTCTGGCAGCCGGCCTGGCTCGGGGGGCACAGACACAACAGCGGCAGTGTCCTGGTGTCATGTCAGAGGTGTTATCCAGTAGGTTCTGACTAGTTCTGGAGAACCAGTAGCAGAAATTTTGAGTAGTTCAGAGAACCGGTAAATACCTCCTCAGACTGGCCCCACCCCTGTCTATTCTCTGCCTCCCAAGTCCCAGCTGTTTGGGAAGAAATGGGGATTTTTGCAGTAACCTTCCCCTGGAGTGGGGTGGAAATGGAGATTTTACAGTATCCTTCCCCTGTCACGCCCACCAAGCCATGCCATGCCATGCCCATCTTAGAAAACATGGCTAAATAGAATGGCATAGCGCTGGAGCGAGGGCCCACCCGCAGGTCGCAACTACCGGTTCACTAGAACCAGTCCAAACCGACTGAATACCACGACTGGTGGTAGCCTAGTGGTGAAGACACTCACCTCCCACTCAGAAGGTTGAGAGTTCAATCCTAGGTAGCGGCAGATGATTCTCTCCCAGGATGCATATATATCCTGAACTCATGAATTAGACATGCTCAAATCATCCTTATTGTTCCAGTGCTGAAGTAGTACTCTCACACCGATTCCAGCATCATCCCAAAACAGTCCTAAAGCACCTAAGGGCAGCTATACTTCATCATCCAGAACCTTGAAGGAAGTCAGGTGAGGCAGGATATAGACTGGGAGAGGGAATCAGCCAATTTCACGCCAGGAATGTTTTGCCAATTCAAGGATATGCAAAGAACACTTCAACTCACAGTGAGGGAAAAGCCCATAAAAATTTTCTGACCTTCCCTGAAGCTAACCTAATGAAAGAGGTGACGCTGTTTTGTTTTAAAACTCAACGCCTTCTGATCTGCCAGATCACAGATACCAGGAGAATGGGTATATCTTGCACTGTACCACCGTATAATATTAATATAAGTGCATTCAAAAGCAGGGGTTGAAAGCCTACAGGTTAAACATAGCCCCTCGAGTCAATTTTTTCCAAATCCCCCCTCTCAGATTGTCCCACCAAATATAGCAGCAGAGTGTTTACAGCCATGATGGTGAACCTATGGCATGCGTGTCACAGGTGACATGCATAGTCATATCAGTGGGCATGTCAGCTCAGCTCCTGCGCACATGCGCATGCCAGCCAACTGATATTCGGGCCTTCTGGGCCCACTAGAAGTAGGGAAACAGGCTGTTTCTTGCCTCTGGAGGGCCTGTGGTGGGTGGGGAAGGCCCGTTTTTCTTTCTCACCTGGCTCCAGATCCTCTCTATGCATCTAGGGAGGGTGAAAACAGCCTTCCCCAGGGCCTCTGGAGGCCCAAAATGGCCCATTTTCCAACTTCCGGTTGGACAGGAAGTGACTTTTTTGCTGTCCCCAGCCTCCAGAGACTCCTAGAAAGGCTCTGGAGGCTGGGGACAGCAAAAAACATCACTTCCTGTCCAACCAGAAGTTGGGAAATGGGCCATTTTGGGCCTCCGAGGGGGTGGGGAAGGCTGTTTTCACCCTCCCTAGATGCATAGAGAGGATCTGGAGCCAGGTGAGGAAGAAAAGCGGGCCTACCAAGCCGTCATATGCCAGGAGCGGGGGGGGAGGAGGGTTGCGCGCACATGCGCAGGGCAGGGCCCATAGAATTATGGGTGTGGGCACATGCGCGTGTGAACCTTCCCCCCCACATCCTGGCACTCAATGGCAAAAAGGTTAGCCATCACTGGTTTACAGGTACTCCTCGCATTTACAACAGTTCACATAGTAACCATTCGAAGTTACAAAAAGTGATTGATGTCCATTTTTCACATTTATGACCATCATGGCATCCCCATGATCACGTGATCAAAATTCAGACCCTTGGCAACTTACTCTTATTTATGATGGTGGCAGTGTCCCGGGGGTCATGTGATCACCTTTTGTAACCTTCTGACAAGCAAAGCTAATGGGGAAGTCAGATTCACTTAACAACCATGTTACTGACTTAACAACTGCAGTGACTCACTTAGCAACCATGGCAAGAAAGGTCATAAAATGGGGCAAAGCTCACTTAACCAATGTCTCACTCACAATAGGCTACATTGTGATCATAATTCGAGGACTACCAGTTGCCAGGCCTGGAAGCCATTTTTTGCATTGGGCCTTCAGGCCTGCCACATTTACTACTGTGGGAAACTGGGAGGAGGGATTGTATAGACCAGGGGTGAAATATAGTGATAATAACATTCCTTTCTCAGAGAGTCAAGGACATTTTGCCCTGCACCTGGAGGGATGGAACTGGGAGGCCTCTCCAGTTGGGATGATGCTTTGATAGGACCACCTGATGGACATGTGGGTGCTGGGCAGGGACTTGGACTATCCTTTGGGTGGGGAAAACCTGGAAGCTTTCAGATTCAGGTTTTCCCAGATGTGCCAATATGACATCTCTAATAAAATGGAACTTTGAGGAACTTCTAGCCTCGGGTCTTCTTTTGTTGGGGGTGTTACTTGGAATCCTGACACCTGTATTTTTAAAATCAACAGCAATAAAATAGACTCATTAAGTCTCTTGTACTCATTTTAATAAAACAACAAATGATACATTGCACCCTCCTTCTCCAGTAATATCCTGCAATGCTGTCTGAAGATCTTGATAGCTAAAATACTGTATTTTTCAGAGTATAAGATGCACCTTCCCACCCCGCAGAAGAAGGTGAAAATTTGGTGTATCTTATACACCGAATGTAGCCCCACCCACCCACTGGCTCCCACCCTTTGGCCTCTGCCTCCCAGCAATTTACCTCCTTGCAGCAAGCAGCAAGAAGAAACAGCCCATCTCAGCTTCATCACAGCCTAATTAGCACAGGTTGATTGTCCCTGACTCTCAGCTATTTCAGGCTGCAGGGATTGCCATTGCCTATTGCTGCGCGGGCCTCTGCTGCTTGCTGCAAGGAGGTAAATTGCTGGGAGTATATATTTTTTTCTTGTGCTAATCAAGCTATGCTGAAAACGAAAATGAAAGTAAAGCAGGCTGTTTGCTGCAATGAGGAAAATTGCTGGGGGGCAGAGGCAGATTTTTTTTTCTTGTTTTCCTCACCAAAAAGGTAGGTGTGTCTTATAGTCCGGATCATCTTATACTCCAAAAAATATGGTAATCTCTTTTTCCACCTCTCCAACTCCTTGCTACAGAAAGCTGCTGTCTCTGGGGCTTGAATACAGACATTCTCCTTCCCATTCAGCTATAAAATTAGAGTGATTTCTTGCATCACAATCGTAGCTTGTTCACCAAAGGGAAACAAGCCCAAGAACAAGGGTAGAATTGTTACACTGCCTTTCCTGTTCATAGGGAATCCAGTTGGACTGAAAAATATAATCACCAATATATATATATATATATATGAATAGGCTTTTATTCCCCCACAAAGTGAAATCGCATTTGATAAGATTGTCTTGAGTCCTGTTGGGAGGTTGAGGGCAATACACATTCTTGCAAAGAAAGAAAATATTCCATCAGAAAAGGGAAATACGTTCAAAGGGAGGAGGGAATTGAAGCAAAGTCAAACCTCAATTTGCATTATTAATGGACAAAGCAAGCAGAATCTATTAATTATGATCATCAGAATCTCGGTTCACCAACAGCCAAACTTCCTGCACAATCCACACTGAAAAGCCAATGCTACCACTTCGATGTTCACTGAAAATCTCATGTTGCTGGCTGGAGTTTTTCTGCAGCTTTGCCATTTATAAATGTAGAAGGTTCATGAACCAACACAGGTATGTATATTCCAACACTTTTCGGTAGATGAGCTCTGTAGTTAGAATGCAGTAATCTAAGACACTGAGCTTGTTGATCGAAAGGTCGGCAGTTCAGCAGTTCGAATCCCGAGTGCTGTGTAATGGGGTGAGCTCCCATTACTTTTCCCAGCTTCTGCCAACATAGCAGTTCAAAAGCACGTAAAGAATGCAAGGAGAAAAATAGGGACCATCTTTGGTGGGAAGGTAACAGCGTTTCGTGAGCCTTTGGCATTGAGTCATGCCGGCCACATGACCATGGAGATGTCTTCAGACAGTGCTGGCTCTTCGGCTTTGAAACGGAGATGAGCACCGCCCCCTAGAGTCAGGAACAACTAGCACATATTTGCGAGGGGAACCTTTACCTTTACCTTTTAAGGTAGGCAAACTCTACCCAAGAATGAACTTCAGTCTTGATGGGCTGAAAGTTGACTCAGCCTTCCATCCTTCTGCGGTTGGTAAAATGAAGACCCAGATTGTTGGGGGCAATATGCTGACTCTGTAAACTGTATGGGGTGGTATATATGTCTACATTTTATTGCTATTGCTATAACTTTTTCACTGTGTGGAATTTTATGCATACTTTTCTGGAGGTCTGTAGAGATTCTCAGTCATCCAGGTCATGGTTGTCCCAAAGGTGCTTTTTCAGGAGGCAACTGGACTTTCTTGTTTTTTCTTGGAAGACGTTTCGCTTCTCATCCAAGAGCAGTGGTGAAATTGAGCCAGTTCTATCCAGCTCGGGTGAACCGGTAGCGCCAGTGGCCGGATGTCATCATGTCCTGTTTTTGACCCTCTGCGCATGCACAGAAGGTCCTGCGCATGCACAGAGGTGTCACGCGCACAGTAGCGAACCAGTAGTGAAGGTAAGTAAATTTCACCTCTGTCCAAAAAGCTTCTTCAGCTCTGACTGGATGGCGGGGAATGGAAGGATTTATATTCCTTGCAGACAGCTGGTCATTTTCATCCTTTTAGAGCAGGGGTCTCCAACCTTGGCAACTTTAAGACTTGTGGACTACAACTCCCAGAGTTCCTCAGCCAGCTGGGGAACTCTGGGAGTTGATGTCCACAAGTCTTAAAGTTGCCAAGGTTGGAGACCCCTGTTTTAGAGGGTTGTTGAAGCACTTGGAGGTTTATCTGTGTCCTCGGGGTCACCTGAGTAGTACTCCTGCTTGCAGACTACAGGAACCAGGAGAAACAAAGATATAAATCCTTCCAAGCTGAAGAAGCTTTTTGGCTGAGAAGCCAAAAACAAGAAAGAAAAAACAAGAAAGTCCAATTGTCTTCTTAAAAGGCATATTTTGGGACATACTTTTCTAGAGTTCATACAGTTTGGCAATGCTCCACCTCTCCCAAGTGTGAAGAAAAGTGTCCTGTGAACAGATTATTTTTGTCTAGGAATATCGGAGGAAACAATTTTGCTGTATCTCAATTCTATCTTAACTTCCTTCTGGATTAGATGAGCATATAGCACCTTTGGAAACCAAATGGTCCAACCTGGAGACCAGAGTAGACAGTTGGCCAAAGTCTCCTATCCTACTCCATTCTGAGCATTGAAAGTTGGCAACTGACAACCAGGAACCAACTCAGAGCTTGGGGAACATTTTATAAATTGTGGGGACCTTGGCAATTTGTGAGCTTGGTTGTGTTTTTTTATTTTTTTTATTTTTATTTATTTACATTTATATCCTGCCCTTCTCCGAAGACTCAGGGCGGCTTACATTGTGTAAGGCAATAGTCTTATCATATTTGTATATTTATATACAAAGTCAACTTATTGCCCCCCCCAACAATCTGGGTCCTCATTTTACCTACCTTATAAAGGATGGAAGGCTGAGTCAACCTTGGGCCTGGTGGGACTCGAGCCTGCAGTAATTGCAAGCAGCTGTGTTTAATAACAGGCTGTCTTACAGCCTGAACCACCCACGGCCCTTGTACAAAGGAAAGGTTTTATTGTGGACATTTCACTACCCAGCTAGGTTACATCATCAGTGCTAAAGTGGGTAGGGACCATCTAGCTGTGATGATGTTATCCACTTGGGTAATGATGTTATCTAGTTGGCTGCAAGAAAGCAGCCAATCTCAGAGAGCACCAAGGACCCCACAGTTTGGCCCTGAGCTACAAATATTCTCTTCTATTCATTTATAAATTGCACAATCCTATCCTTGAAAACACATCACCCTTCCAAAAATGTTCATAGTCTGCAACATGTGTGGCTTGTAAGGTGGAGAAGGAGCTGGAAGAGAGGCTGTTGCTTGGATCCAGCTTTTATCACGACCTCCTGCACAGAGCTGAAATGCTGCCGGTTCGGACCCGATCACTCGATCTGGTAGCGATGGGGGCGGGTAGTTTGGAGAACTGGTAGCAAAAATTCCTGCCCACCACCCACCGCCCACACCTCGCTGTTCCTCTTCTCTGTCCCTGAAGCTCTCGGTGGTGATACAACTGTAAATGGCCTTAAATGACTGCCCCGGCGCTTCAAAGGGCCACACTATAGCTGAACAGCATTGTAGGCAGCTAGTAGACCGGTGCCTCTATTTTTAAAGAAAGTAGACTGGTGCCTCCCAAAAAAAGGCAATTAGTAGACCAGTGCCTCTATTTTTAAAGAAGGTAGACTGGTGTGCTCCCAAGTTTTGTATACTTTATTATTTTTATTATTTATTATTATTGGCCATGCCCATTCAGTCACCTGACCACCAAGCCACGCCCACCAATTAAGCCACGCCCACAAGCAGTAGGGAAAATTTTTAGATTTCACCCCTGCTCCTGCAGCTTTCCTTAACAACTAGTTTGACCTCCCAGCTGAAAAGAAACCCAGCCCTCATCGGAAACTTCTGTGACAACTTACTTTGCGAAAAGAACACGGAAGTCAGCAAGTTGTATTTTTCAGTCATGGTTCTGTGAGGATAGAGGACATTAGCCTATTAATCAGCTTTTAGGATTATAGGAGGAGTAGGAAGAAAATCAATTTTGATCAAAGTGAGGCAGTCAAATGACTGATGTGCCAATTTTATTTTATCCACTTACTACCTGAGAATATCAAGGCTACTTGTTGCTTTAATCTCTCAAAAGGATTTCCTTCCATAGGAATAAGGAAAATGAAACATTTCGACACTGTCCTACAAAGAAATTCTAAGGATGTTGAAGCAAGATGTTGAAATAAAGATGCCATTTCCTTCCACCATTACTTTGTGGGCATTACAAACATCTTGTTTATGGTAGCTTTGTGTACATTGATTTTTTTTAAAAAAATTGTCATCACAATAGAGTTTTTGAAAGACAGCTTATCTCTGTTATTGTGTTGTTGTTTTTAATTAGATGCTGAGACTCCACTAGGGAAATATCAACTGACTTATCCTAATGCTGCTTTCTTCAAAATTTCTTTGGTGTCTTTGCATAGCAGGAAACTTAAAAATGTGCAGAATGAGGTGAGAATGAAAATATTAGGTCTGTCAACTTCGACCAGAATTTGGTCAAGGCCATCCTGTAGGACTGAACTTTGGACTATCAAGTTGACGGTATTTCATGCAAGTAGTGTTTGACTTATGAAAGAGCGGGAAGGTGGCTTAGAGATGAAGATCCCACCTCACAATCAGGAAGCTGTGAGTTCAGTCCTAAAATAGCGGCCGATATTTCTCTCTCTGGGCAACATAAGTCTGCTGTGAACTCTGCGTAGGCATCAGGAAGGGCATTCAGCTAGTAAATGTTCGAGCTCCATTCAGTTGCCCCAACTCCACCCCGATGCAAAGGATTACAAGGTCATTAAAAGAAAAAAAAAAGTGTTTGTCAGGTAGTAAGCCAGGTGGTTATTAAATGAGCTGGACCTGATTGTATGACTTTTTGTTAAGTGAACCACATGGTCGTTAAGCAAATCTGTCTTCCCCCATTTATTTATTTATTTATTTATTTATTTATTTATTATTTAAATTTCTATACCGCCCTTCTCCCGAAGGACTCAGGGCGGTTCACAGCCAGATAAAAATACACAATAATATTACAATATAAGTACAATTAAAATACAATTAAAAAACTTATTCAATTGGCCGAGATTAAAAATTTAGAATAAATAATAAAAAACCCATTAAAAAACCCATAAATTTAAAAACTAATCCAGTCCTGCGCAGATGAATAAGTGAGTTTTAAGCTCGCGACGAAAGGTTCGGAGGTCCGGAAGTTGACGGAGTCCTGGGGGGAGTTCGTTCCAGAGGGCGGGAGCCCCCACAGAGAAGGCCCTTCCCCTGGGCGTCGCCAGACGACACTGTCACGCCGACGGCACCCTGAGGAGTCCCTCTCTGTGAGAGCGCACGGGTCGGTGAGAGGTATTCGGTCGCAGTAGGCGGTCCCGTAAATAGCCCGGCCCTATGCCATGGAGCGCTTTAAAAACGTTCACCAAAACCTTGAAGCGCACCCGGAAGGCCACAGGTAGCCAGTGCATTGACTTTGCTTGTCGAAAGCTGGCTAGGAAAGTTGCAAATTGTGAGGACACAATCCCAGGACACTGCAACTGTCACAAATACAGTACATGCCAATTTGCCAACTGCGCAAATTTTGATCACGTGACCGTGGGGACAGTTGCAAATCTGACCTTATAGTCTGACCTTTTTCAGTGTGGTTGTAACTTTGAACAGTTGTTAAATGAATGATTTGAAATCAAGAGGAAAGTGAAGTCCAAAATTCACTTGAAAGTGGTATGTATTTCACTTTATCCAGATAAAAACAGATGGGCAGCCTGTGCCTTCTTGTTGACTTTCAACTTCTACCCGCTCTTGCCAGGAGAACTAATAGGAAAGAAATATGGGACCGCCACTCTAGCAGCACTTCAATGATGGAAGGTACAAAGGAAAGGTAAAGGTTTCCCCTGTCCAGTCACGTCCAACTTTCAGTTTTTTAGCCAAGGAAACTGTTCTGACCCACCCTTAGCAGAAGCAAAAAACAGACTCCTGGTCACGAAAACCCTCTCTCTTTATTTACCTCTTCTGAATTAATTGCATTCCCCCACCAAAAAGTCCAGGCAAGAGTCCTTCCAAGAATTAACTGCAGTAACAGACTTTATCAGTTCCTTGCGATAATTGCAAGGCCGTGATCTCCCAGCCGAAAGGCTACAAATTAAGTTCTGGCAAGCAGACTTTGCAGTACAAAACACAATGAACAAAATCTTCAGAAATACGAACTGTTGTCTCCTACGGCAACCACTCCCCTTTCCTTCTATTTATTTCCCAGCCAGGGAAGGGGTCATTCAGCGTCCACGTGTGCTTTGTTTCCCGAGTCGACTCCTTGTCCTCTGTTGTTCCCCTCTCCTAATAGCTCTGCACATACGTGCCTCTGGAACAGGCCCCAGCTGATCTTCCTCTTCATTCATATCTGTTCTGTTTCCCTCCCCCAATACTCCCAACAAAGAGTCAGTCAAAGGCCTCTTCTTCTACTTTATTTACATAGATAAATGTCCTGGCCACGTCTACCCATGGGCCTGCCAAGTTTCTGGAGATAACGAGGAAATTATAGATAAGGCCAGAATTACTCACGAATATATTCTTCCCTCCATTGATACAGTTTGCCAACGCATATTCATTGCTTTGTCCAAGACAAAAAACCAGGAAGTCCCGCCTCCTATTTATAGTCTCTGCAGATGTCACTGCATGACCATCATTCCTTGGCTTTGTCCCAACACTGCTTCTGCTGTACGCGCCGGTCACGTCTGCGCAGTCTTGCATCATTCCAAAACTGTTCTTGGGGCGTTGCCAAATCAGAAGAAGGCTCAAGAGAATCAGGCCTTGCCGGCCCCTCCTCCTCCCTTTGAGTGGGTGCCAGGGAGGGAGAGGGCCCAAGAGAAGCAGGGCTTGCCAGGTCTTCTCCCTCACTTTCTGAATCATCCGAGTCCAGGAGTCCGGGTCCAGGAACCTGGGTCACAACAATATCAGTCTCCAAAGGCAGCTCCGGTGGCTGGGAAATGTCAGATGGCCCTGGGTCTATCTCTGCATCCAACACAAAGCATCCATCAGAGCCTTCCCCAGACTCCAGCACTAGCCCAAGTTCCTCCCCAACCTCCTCATCGTCCGAGTCTGCAGCCATCTCCGCTGGCAGCTGGTGGCCACAACAGGAACCAGCATTGTCCGAATATATTTCTATGGTCATGCAGCCAGCATGACTATGCAGCAGCACACAGACCGCTGTCACCTTCCCAGCAAAGTGATTCCTATTTATCGGCTCATATTTGCCTGATTTCGAACGGCTAGGTGGGTAGAAGCTGGAGCAAGTTAGGGGGCCTGGAGGCTAAAACATATGAAGAACGGTTGCAGGAAGTGGGCATGGCTAGTCTAGTGAAGAGAAGGACCAGCGGAGACATGATAGCCGTCTTCCAATATTTGAGGGGCTGCCACAGAGAGGAAGCAGTCAAGCTGTTTTACAAGGCACCTGAAGGCCAGACAAGGAACAATGGATGGAAACTGACCAAGGAGAGATTCAACCTAGAAATAAGGATAAATTTTCTGACAGTGAGAACAATCAACCAATGGAACAGAAGTTGCCTTCGGAAGTTGTGGGAGCTTCATCACTGGAAGCTTTCAAGAAGAGACTGGACTGCCATTTGTCAGAAATGGTGTAGGGTCTCCTGCTTGGGTGAGGTGTTGGACTAGATGACTTACAAGGTCCCTTCCAACTCCATTATTCTGCTAAGTAATAGGAACTCATCCCACACGGCACTTGGGTCTCATTCCAGCTGACAAGCTCAGTGTCTTTAACCACTGAACCATCACACTCTGGCCTTCAGGTGGCACCTCTTGATAGAACTGGCCACAGAACACTTTGCAAATATTTCCATCAGTTTAATGGACAGAAAATCGAGGTGGATGAATCTTCTGAAAATCTCCAAAGGAAGGAGAAATTATCCAGCAACCTCCAAGAAGTAGGATTTCCTTTCAGTGGGACATTAAAACTGCTACTGAAAAAGCCCCATGGGAAAAATTTGGGTTGTTTATAAGATTTATTGACTGAGATGTTCAAAAGGGACTTGTTTGATGTCTTCCCTTAGGATTCAACCAACTTGGTAAAGCTCTAAGAAAAAAAAGGTAGGCGAATGAACGCGTGAATTAGTTAGTTTCGTTTTCATCCAATTTGCATTTTTTTTGGCGGTGTCATTAAATTTGGTTGCTATTTTTTCGTCTAAAGAGTTTTTCTTTAAATTTGAGCTGCATGGTGTATGTCCTTTGGTGCCCATTTCTCTGAGCAGCTGTATTTTGTTCACATTTGTTCCAATAAATTGTCCTAACATAATGGATTTTTGTACATTATTTTCATGAATATATGCTGTATTGGACAGAATTTCGCCCAATTACACCTTTTACACTGTTACCGGGAAAATCTGGTGATCTGGGAATTTGGAAAAATACTACATTAAGGTTGCATTCAGATTTAAGATGCAAAATTGGGCTGGTGCCCATTTCAAATGCAAATTAAATGAGCTGCTCCCCTATTTCTAGAGGTGACCTTCATTCAGAAATTTAAAAAAAAAACTGGTTGAAGACAAGATGGTTCAAACCCTCTTCAAATAATGTTTTAAAACAATTGTTATTAGATTTTGTGTGGGGGTGCTGACATCATGAAGAGGCCTCTGTCGCAGTGGTTAGAATGCAGTATGGCAAGCTAACTCTGCCCACTGCCTGGAGTTCAGTCCTGATGAGCTTAAGGTTTACCCTTCCATCCTTCCCAGGTCAGTAAAAGGAGGATCCAGATTGTTGGGGGCAAGATGCTGACTTTGTAAACCACTTAGAGAGGGCTGTAAAGCACTATGAAGCAGTATATAAGTCTTAGTGCTAGTAATAGTTAGTGTATATAACCCTAAGTGCTATTGCTATCATAAGAAAGTTGGAGAGCTATTTGTTGCATATGGTTTAGTATTGTCTATCCGTAATTCCCTTTTGATTTCGTATTAACACACTATTGGGGGAGAATAATACGAAATAATAATAAACTTTTATCCATTTTTGACATGTTTTTATATTTTATTCTAAAACTTAAAGAATGGAACAGCCATGTTTCTTTATAATCTGGATTTAATGATATATTTAATGATTGCATTCATTTTATATTATATGCATCTTATTTATTTTCTCTATATTCAATTTACTTTCATCTCTCTCTCTGTGTTTTGGCTGTACAATCCCTAATGTACTATTGTTGTTTGTTAGACATCGCTAATAACAGTTTCCAAAAAAAAAGAAAGAAAGAAAGGGAAGGGTAAAAACACAATAAAAGCTAAGCACTCCCAAGTCATCTACCAGTTTGAATTAATTTTGTCAGTTCATCTTCCCCTTCAACCACTTTTACAGTGCTTTAAAATCACTCAGGTTCTTCTTGATACTTGCAAAAAAAGAATCAATGGTTTTAGGTAAAACCAAGACCAAACAAGCAAGCAAATCTATGGCTCGTTTCTACTGGGAGTTCATGAAACAAGCCAGAACTGTTATTTCAATCTTCCATTGATGATGCCTTCCAATTCTTAGCTATAGTAGCTTTTGGTTCTTAAACATTCTTAATCTCTAGAGGCTCAATAGCAGCTCCTGGTGGGGGTTAATCAACAGCTTTCTCACCGATATGATAGATCCACCTCCTCCTTTTTGCTGAGCTGTAAAAGCAGGCAAAGGATAAAGTATCCCATTGCTAACATAAATTACTAATGCCTCCTTCGGAGAAACCAATTAATTAATTTCCCCCGAAAAGTACAACATTCTGATTCTCAAGGGTACATAAAACAGCCTCTCTGCTACCTCCAGACTCTTCAGTGCTTTGCTCCTGGATTTTCACTGGAGATCTGTTTGGCTCTGGCATTTAGATATTAAACAATGGGTGGAATCTAAACAAGCAGAGAAGCAACTTAGAAATAAGGAGAAAAATTCCTAACAGTGAGGCCAATCAACCAATGGACCAGCTTGCCTTCGGAAGTTGTGGGTGCTCCTTCACTGGAGGCTTTCAAAAAGAGACTGGACAACCATTTATCTGAAAGAATATAGGGTCTCCTGCTTGCTTGAGCAAAGGTTGGAGTAGAAGTGCTCCAAGGTCCCTTTCAACTTTATTATTTTACTAACTGATAACCCGGCATTGCCCAGGTATTTATTTATCCCAGTCCTGTATTAGACAGGAAGAGCAACTTCACCCTGAGTCCTGATTTTGGTGAGAATTAAATTAGTTAAAAATGTTTTCCCTGTGTCCCCAGAAGCATCAAGTAAACTGATACCACCTTGTTGTTTTGCTAGCTGATCCATGATCATTTGGTATGCTTTTTTCTGAACTTGATTTCGAAGTGGTTTCTTTCCGTTCTTTTCTCGTATGTAATCTGCATGAAGTACGTCATGTCGGTCTCTTAGTTGTGCAGGCAGGCCGAGTTGCAGTAATGTTTTATTGATCATCAAAGCCTTGTTGAAAGTGTCCGAACCAAACATAATTTCTAATGTTGGATTTTCCCCCTTACCAGAGGGTACCCGCTGTGAAGCTGTTACCATGGCAACTCAACTGTGCTGTACAGTAGAAGCCATTTTAAGGCAGTCCAGTAGAAGCCATTTTAAGGCACAACAGGCTGTATCTTAACAGAACATGCACCCCAAGGGGTGTTAGGGTTATTTTACCCCCATAGTATTTCTTTCCAGAGAGTAAGTCATCTGTGTACCAAGTTTGGTTGAAATTGCTCGAGGCATTCCAGAGTTATGCTGGAACACACACACACACACACACACACACACACACACACATCCATTTTTTAATATATAGATGTTCTATATGCTAGATCTTGGAAGGTTTGGGGGGCAGATTCTGCCCATCTTTCAAATCAGAGGATGTTCTTTCTCTTCCATAAGAACAGTGTCATTTTGGTAGCCCTTATAATGGACCCCCAAAGGAAGTGCCATGTTACAACCTTAGCATTTCTTAATCTATTTGTTATTTTCAGGATAATTTTGATCATGTGACCATGGGATGCTGCAACAATCATGAATGTGAAAAACAGCCACGGTCACTAAATCTATGGTTGTAAGTCAAGGACTACCTGTATTCAATAGTCAACTCCTCATCTCTGTCTGCAAGAGTCTCTACCACAATAACCTCACAAGAAATCTATTCAAGGTAATTTAATTGCCCCATTCAAAGGTAAAGTGGATAGAATTCAGAATATTGAAACCCTTTCATAAAGATTTTTTAAAATGTCATATCCCCATTCCACTGGACTGGTGATTCTTCAATTCTGACATTTTATCAGCAACAAAATTGAAACGAAGGCAGCATTTTACAAAATGTATTCAGTTTATTCAGCTTTTATGGGGTCTGCAGAGAGAAGTGATGGGAGCAAAAGCTGTTAACAAAGAAAATAATATGAATTTCGTTCAATTTATACAGCTGCCCATCATGCTTGCATGACTCGAGCAGCTTACAAATTAAAGCCATTTTTTTTTAAAAAAATGGTATAAACAACAATAAACAAAATATAAAACAACAAATAAAAAATATATAAAAATGCAGGAGAGGCCCAATCACACCTCACAAACAATGCAGGCACCTCCAGTAATTCTCCATATGAATGTTTCCTGAAGGCATCTAGCAAGCTTTTGAAGAACCCTATCCAAATCTGCAACGTTGAGCTATTTGATAGAAGATTTTTTAGTCTTCCATCTGATAAAGGTAAAGTCTTCATTTCATTGCCCAATCCATCTGAGAAAGGTTGGATTCACATCAGGGGTGAAATGTAAAATTTGTTACTACCAGTTCGGTGGGTGTGGCTTGGTGGTGGGGGTAATGTGACTGGGTGGGCATGGCCATTTTTTTTTAACTTTTAAAAGCATTTTTTCTGCAACCTCTTTGGCCAAAGAGGTGGTAACAAAAATGCTTTTAAAAGCCTGTGATGATCAGGCAACTCAGCTGGGATCGCCAGGGGATAAAAAAGCTTTTAAAGGGTTCTGACAATCCCAGCTGAGTTGCCTGATTGCCAGAACCTTTTAAAAACATTTTTTTACAACCACTTCGGCTGAAGAGGTTGTAGAAAAAAATGCTTTTAAAGGATTCTGACAATCCCAGCTGAGCCACCGGATCATCAGAGGCTTTTCTTTTTTTACTTTTAAAAGCATTTTTTCAGCGGAAGAAAAATGCTTTTAAAAGTTTAAAAAAAAAAACCTCTGATGATCCCGCGGCTCAGCTGGGGTGGGGGGGGGCAGGGATTTTTGCTACCGGTTCTCTGAACCACCTGTCGCCATTGCTACCAGATTGGACGATCCGGTCCGAACCAGGAGCATTTCATCCCTGCTTCACATCTTCCAAGCTGGAACAACATCCAAGAGTAAACAAGAGTCATGGCTAGACTAAGTCCAACTAGGTCTAAAGTTCTAAAATCACATGTTCTGGGCACTTATCTCGGGGTGTCGCCATTGAAAGAGATGTGAAAGGAAAAGCAGCAGAACACATTTTTGGCAGGAATTTGCCCAGGCTATTACTAATTGTCTTCCATCTGTGTCCTCCCAAGTGACCGTTTAGAGGAAGGTCCTTATAGATGGCCAGCACGTTTATTTCATTATTTATCTCCCAGGAAGCGGATCTGTGGATGGTTACTGGGCTATTTGGTTAATGGCTGAATGGTTAAAGAGCCCGAGCGGCTCTCTGCGACTCAACATTGCATTCATCATGCGCCATTGAAGTAATAAGAATGCATTTTTTAATATCTGCTTACCAATTAACGTTTACCACTGCATGGGGAGAAAGTCGCCAGAGGAGGGAACTCAGCATTTACTCCGAAATGCTTATATGAATATTCATGATTCCAAAGACCGTGGAATTGGAAAAGTCCCCTGGGACCCCTCCCCTTTCAACCTCCTGCTCCATGCAGCAAATCGGAAACATTTCCAACAAATATTCAAAAGTTGCTTTTGTTCTTCCATTAAGGGTGAGTCGCTCACTTTGCTGGGAAATTGACTTCATTCTAAACCTACTCAGAAATTTGAATGTCAGTGGAAAATCCATTGCTAGCAAGATGCCTTTCTGAGATATCTGCGATGATCTGAAATAAATTAAAAGAAATGTTAAACAACGAAGTTTAGGAAAAGAGCTGAAATCCTACATAAATCTCCCCCCGCCCACCTTGCAGAGGTGGTATTCAGCTGGTTCGGACCGGTTCACCCAAACTGGTAGCGGGTGGCCCCACCTACTGCCCCGGCTCTATGCCAGAGGTGGTATTCAGCAGGTTCTGACCAGTTCTGGAGAACGAGCAGTGCAAATTCTGAGTAGTTGAGGCCCCATCCCCATCTACTCTCTGCCTCCCGAGTCCCAGCTGATCGGGAGGAAATGGAGATTTTACAGTATCCTTCCCCTGCCACGCCCACCAAGCCACACCCACAGAACCAGTAGTAAAAACTTTTGAATCCCACCGCTGCTCTATGCCATCTGATTTAGGCACGTTTTTGAGGCCGAGCGAATGCACAGAAGGCCGGGAGCATGAGTGGACATGCACGCTCACATTTGCAAACCGATAGGGAAAGTAAGTGAACGCTGCCCTCTTGCCCATACATACAGATGTATACATTAGCAATACAATGGACATATCCAAAATAAAAGCATGATATACACAATCAAAAGTTGCATGCAGCAGTTTACACATCGTCTGATCTCATGGAATCTTGTTTTATGTATTCTGAGCTTCAAAGCAAGGTTTCAGAGTTCTGGCCTTTTCTCCAACCTCTTAATAAAAATGAACATTTTACTCCTCTTGAACATTTTGCAACCATCCTTATGTAAAGCAAATTTCTTATGCCCTGCATTTTCACCCAAGATCTCCAAAAAATGTGTGGGCTGATAGTAATTAGTAAGAGCATCATTTTTTACATTTTTGAAAAATGTGCATGCAATGTTCTTTTATTTTTTTTTAAACTACAGGTAGTTTAAAAAACCCACAGGTAGTTATTAACGATGGCAATCAGGATCAGAGTTTCTGTCGCTAAGCAACCTGGTCATAAAGCACGATGTCACGTGACTGCACTACTCAGCGATGACAGTTCGGGAACTTCCTGGTTGCAGTCATTATGCAAACCACCATGGGTCATTGAGTGAGGACAACATGCAGTTGCCATTTGCGACCTCCTGATGGCTTCCCCATTGATGTTGCTTGTAGGAAACTGGCAAAGGTAAAGTTAAAGGTAAAGGTTCCCCTTGCACTTATGTGCTAGTCGTTGCCGACTCTAGGGGACGGTGCTCATCTCTGTTTCAAAGCTGAAGAGCCAGCGCTGTCCGAAGACGTCTCCGTGGTTATGTGGCCGGCATGACTCAACGCCAAAGGCGCATGGAATGCTGTTACCTTCCCACCAAAGGTGATCTCTATTTTTTCTACTTGCATTTTTATGTGCTTTCGAAAGTGCTAGGTTGGCAGAAGCTGGGACAAGTAACGGGAGCTCACCCCGTTACATGGCAGCACAAGGGATTTAAACCGCTGAGCTGCTGACCTTTCGATCGGCAAGCTCAAGGTCCTAGCCCCTGAGCCATCACGTCCCCTTAAACTGGCAAAGAAGATTGCAAATAGAGACGACATGACCAAAGGACATTGCAACATAATTGCAAGCTGACTGCCAAGCAACAGGATCACAATCACATGACCACAGAGTTACTGTAACAACTGGAACTTTGAGGTAATAAATACCACTCATCCAGGTCCATCAGAAGGTTAAAAGGTCGCTGAACAAATGGTACTTAAGTAAGAACCTATAGGAGATGACCAGGTTGAGCCCAAGGGAGGGGTCAAATGCATCATCAGTTTTGAGTCCCTTTGCATAAGAGATCTAATTCCAGCCCACCATGAATTCCATTGACTCTTATCCACCGCCAATTTGCTTTGACCATTAGTAGGTCAGATTCTTGTAGGGAGCATTAGCTTACAATAAAATCTATATTCATTTGTATTGTCTGGAGTCCTGATTTACTGTGCTTGATAGAACCACTTATTTTGCTTCCAATATTTTATTGAAGAATTTCATTTTTTAAAAAAATAATAATTATCCTCTTGGCTGATTTAATTATAATTTGGGTCAGAGGTAGCATGCAGCATGGACCATCACTCTGTTCACTTTTCTGACCTTAGGATCAAAAATAAGATAACAAGGTCTTCTTGTTTTTTTTTTTGTTTTTTTTTGTTTACATTTATATCCCACCCTTCTCCGAAGACTCAGGGCGGCTTACAGTGTATAAGGCAATAGTCTCATTCTATTTGTATATTTTTTACAAAGTCAACTTATTGGCCCCCCCCCCCAACAATCTGGGTCCTCATTTTACCTACCTTATAAAGGATGGAAGGCTGAGTCAACCTTGGGCCGGGCTTGAACCTGCAGTAATTGCAGGCTGCTGTGTTCTAATAACAGGCTTCTTAACAGCCTGAGCTATCATGGTCCCTATCACGGCCTGAGCTATCACGGCCTGAGCTATCACGGTTTCTAGTTCCTTTTGTTCCATGCCATGGAATCGTTAGAATCATAACAATTCAAGTCAATTTTGAACTGTGTTTTTGCTGTTGCAACCATTATTGCTTCTCAGTATGCCAACAAACCGGGAGGGTGGGAGGGAAGGGTGAGATGGAATGTATGCTCCAGATATCAAGAAGACAAGCCGTCAAAGCCAAGGTAACTTCACCAGATGTTTGCCAAAGCCAAAGACTTTTTCTCATAACAATATAAACTCAATTGGACAATGTGACCTGCTCTAATGAGGGGGAGAATCCTATATTTTAATCATGTGGGTTTGTGTGGGAATTTGCTAGATCTGATTTGTCCTCATTGGTGCCGAAATGATGTATTCAATAAAGTTTTGCATTTAGAGATTGTCCTGGTACTTAGAATAGAATAACAGAATTGGAAGGGACCTTGTAGGTCATCTAGTCCACCCACTGTTCATGCAGGAGACCCTATATACCATTTCTGATAGACAGCAGTCCTGTTTCTTCTTGAAAGCTTCCAGTGATGACGCCCCAACAACTTCTGAAGGCAACTTCTGTTCCATTGGTTGATTGTTCTCACTGTCAGAAAATTTCTCCTTACAGGTTGACATATTCCTTGATCCATTTCCATCCATTGTTCCTTGCCTGGCCTTCAGGTGCTTTGGAAAATAGGTTGATCCCCACCTCTCTGTGACAGCCCCTCTGGAACACTGCTATCATGTCTCCCCTGGTCCTTCTCTTCACTACACTAGCCATGCCCACTTCCTGCAACCATTCTTCATATGTTTTAGCCTCCAGTCCCCTAATCATCCTGGTTGCTCTTCTCTGCACTCTTTCTGGAGTCTCAGCATCTTTTTTATAGAGTGATGACCAAAACCAATATTCTACATCCTTGCTTTGGTTGGGTTCTTCATTGGAACCTTGACATCTTGTTCTGTGAGAATACAACTCACAGAACAGAACAGAACAGAACAGAACAGAATAGAACAGAACAGAATAGAATAGAATAGAATTTTTATTGGCCAAGTGTGATTGGTCACACAAGGAATTTGTCTTGGTGCATATGCTCTTAGTGTACATAAAAGAAAAGATACGTTCATCAAGAATCACAAGGTATAACACTTAATGATAGTCACAGGGTACAAATAAGCAATCAGGAAACAATCAATATCAATATAAATCGTAAGGATACAAGCAGCAAAGTTACAGTCATACAGTCAGAAGCGGAAGGAGATGGGTGATGGAAACGATGAGAAGATTAATAGTAATGCAGATTTAGTAAGTAGTTTGACAGTGTTGAGGGAATTATTTGTTTAGCAGAGTGATGGCCTTCGGGAAAAAACTGTTCTTGTGTCTAGTTGTTCCGGTGTGCAGTGCTCTATATCGTGGTTTTGAGGGTTGGAGTTGAAATAGTTTATATCCAGGATGCGAAGCAGGGGTGGGTTCTACTTATCTTTATTACCAGTTCGCATTTTGCCCGCGCAAGCACACTCACTCCACTTGTCCGTGCACTCTTCTGCATGTGCGCAGATCACTTTTTTTTTTTTTTATTCAAAAAGTTTTACAAAATGTTTTTTCCCCCTTTCCCCCCCTCCTCCCCCCTCCCTTCGCAACCCCCCTCCCCCCCCCCCCGACTTCCCGGAACGAGCACAAGGTATAGTTAAAAATAAAACAAACATATGCTAAAAAATTTTCGTCCCAACTTAATTATACCCCTACAATCATCAATTCCTAACTTCCCCCAAAAGCAATCAAAAATAATACATCATAATCATTCAAAAACAGTCTGATAACTCTTAGTCTGATATCTACGTTGAATATAGTCAATCCATTTTTTCCATTCCTTTAAGTATCTTTCTTGCGTATTGTCTTTCAAAAAGGCTGATATCTTCGCCATCTCAGCCAAATTGGCAACTTTCAATATCCATTCTTCTATTGTTGGTACTTCTTTTTTCTTCCAGTATTGTCCTATTATTAATCTTGCTGCAGTTATTAGATTTAAAATCAATTTAGTCTCAATTACTGTACAATCCGTAATAATTCCCAACAAGAAAAATTGCGGCAGGAGTGTGCAGATCACTTTTGATGACGTTCAGGTCAGTGGGCAGAGCCTTCCGCCAGTTTTACTACCGGTTCTATAGAACTGGTCCGAACCGGGAGCAACCCACCATTGATGTGAAGGGTCTGTAAATATTTTCACAGCCCTCTTTTTGACTCGTGCGGTATACAGGTCCTCAATGGAAATGTCTTTTGAGCTTCAGTGAACTTCAAACTTTTTTCTAATTTTCTGTGCACTCCTAATTCCCAGGGGCAGACTTGCCAGTCCTTCAAAGACCTCTACCTTCTAACACACACACACACCCAAAAAAGTTTGGCATCTTTGATGTACTGCCCTTCTGTAGTCTGATCAGGAAGATTACAGAAGCTGTGAGAACAACTGTTAAACAGGAGTCTTATGTCTAAATAAAGAAGGCACCATTGACAACATTTTGACAGATGGGGGAAAGCCACTGGGGACGTGATTGGCTGGTGTAGTAGATGCCTTTTAAAATGTCTTTCCTTTTTTCCTTTATCTTTTTTAAAGTTAGTCACTTTGCTTGTGAATAAAGAAAATTTACTGCCAGCCTGAAATAATGTATTATTCTTGCCAGCAGAATCACTCTTTAAAAGGAGGAGGAGGAGGAAGAAGAGAGAGAGAGAGAGAGAGAGAGAAGGACTAATTCTGAAAATAGAATGATGTCCTCATAGGAATTTGCATCATTTAAGACTGCCAAGTCTCCAACATTTCATGTTAGATCTTTGAGCCTGATGCATCTATTTTTCCAGCTAATGTTTGTGGGAAGGTTGATAGATCTTTTCCAAAGCAAAATTACTTGTTTCACACTGAAAGTCAGCAAGCATAAATTTACCTCTGAGAGTTATGCCTGCATCATACGCTCACAAATTCAACCAAGGAAGCACAATATCCTTCTTTATCACCAATAAGGGGGCTAGCACATCCGTCAGCACCCTGCCATTAAATTATAAGAAACGTTCAAAAAAGCTGCTGAAATTTCATGACTGCACACACACACACACAAAAGTCTGCAGACTGCTTGTACACAGATTACTCACGCCTGGCCATCTCCCAGTTGGACTACAAATAGTTCTCGAATTGTGACCACAACTGAGCCCAAAATTTCTGTTGCTAAGCAAGAACGTTGTGAAGTGAATTTTGTTCAGTGAATTTCGCCCCATTTTACAAACCTTTCTTGCCGCAGTTTTGTCAGGGAATTGCACAGCTGGTGCCCAAATGAAGTTAGAGATGCTGACATGAACTTGTAGTTTTATATAAATAAATACATTTTACATATGTACAGTACATATACAGTTTCTTTGTGTCATATAATATATATGGGTATATGTATAATTTTGTATTTATTTATTTATTTATTTTGCCATGTATATTGGAGATGGTGATCTTTTGAGACCTGTAGGCAATGAAATTTCATTTTAATATAGGCCGATGAATGTACATTCAATGTAACAATAAAGTTATTATTTGATTTGATTTGATTTGATTCGACTCTTGTACATACACAGACACAGAAGCACACATGTATGTATATTGTATATCATGATATATCGTGACCAGAGAACCTCTGATCACGAACACCACGACCAAATTAGGTTCCGACCAAAAAATTCACAAACAATTGTTTTCACAGCCGATTTCCTCTTCCGTGCCCCCCCCCCTTTTTTTTTTTTAGCACCAAATTTCTAAAATTAGGTTCGGGTCACAACCAAATTGGGTTATGACCAAAGTTATGGAAAGAATTATGGTTGTGACAGAAGTTCTACTATACATATATACAGTATGTATATTATATTATATTATATGTGTGTGTGTATAGATGTAGATGTAGATGTGGATGTGGATGTAGAGGTAGAGGTAGAGGTAGAGGTAGAGGTAGAGGTAGAGGTAGAGGTAGATGGATGGATGGATGGATGGATAGATAGATAGATAGATAGATAGATAGATAGATAGATAGATAGATAGATAGATAGATAGATAGATAGATAGATAGATAGAAGGGGAAGGGAACCTCCCCTTCCACACCCACAGCAACCAATCACAGCATAGATTGCCTCACACAGAAGCAAGCATCCTCCAACCAATTGAATATAACTATCTGTGCTGACTCATGGCATAGCCACACTGTTCCAGCTACTAAATTTAAATATCTTAACAGTTGTTAAGTGAATCACTGCAGCTGCTAAGTTAGTAACACCGTTGTTAAGTTGATCTGGCTTCCCCACTGACGTTGCTTGTCAGAAGATTGCAAAAGGGGATCACATGACCCCAGGAGACTGCAACGGTCATAAATACATGCCAGTTGCCAAGCATCTGAATTTTGAACGCATGACCCTGGGGTTGCTGCAATGGTCATATGTGTGAAAAATGGTCATAAGTCTTTTTTCAGTGCTGCTAAATAAACTGCAATATGCTCTGCTTAGGGCTTCCCTTGAAAAACATCCAAAAACTTCAGCTGATGCAGGATGTGGCTACATGAACAATCTTGAATACCCAAAGATTGTGCGTGTGATATTTTTGCTATGGGGGCTGCCTTGGATGCCGGTTTGCTTCCAAGTCAAATTTAAGAAGTTGCTTATGACTTTTAAGCCATTTTGAAAGGCATCGTCTCCACCAGTCAATCATATTCGTCAAGTGCCTGATCTTCGGACCTTCCGTCGTGAGCTAAAAACACACCTATTTATTCAAGCGGGACTGGCATAATAGTGTTAAATTTTAAATTTGGGGTTTTATTAATATTTCTAAAATTTTAAAACTAAATTTTTAATTATCAGCCTTTTTGTAATTTGCTAGGTTTTAAATGTTTTAATTGTATATATTTCATGTTTTATCTTTGGCTGTACACCGCCCTGAGTCCTTCGGGAGAAGGGCGGTATAAAAATTTAATAAAATAAATAAATAAAATAAATAATTTGCAGTGACAGCTTTCCCACATCTGTCAAAGGCGGTCGGTGGTATGTCATTTAATTAGACCTAAGACTCCTGTATAACAGTTATTCTCACAGCCTCTGTAATTTTCCTGATCAGACTATAGATGGACACTATATCAAAGCCCCCATCCTTATCTCTGATCCAACTTAGAACTAGGGAGAAATTTCCTGACAGTGATAACGGTTAACCAGTGAAACCGCTTGTCTTCAGAAGTTGTTGAGGCTCCATCACTGAAGATTTTAGGAAGAGATTGGACACGTCTTTGTTTGAAATGATATATTGGGTTAAGGTTTCCTGCTTGAATAGGGGGTTGGACTAGAAGACCTCCAAGGTCCCTTCCAATTCTGTTATTCTGTTCCATTGCCAGACTAAGTATAATACATAATTATGGTTAAATTATAGTTAATAGAACATTCCTGGCATCAGGAGCTCCACAACCCTCAATTCCCAAAGGTCTTCTGCAACAGCCAAATTTTTATGGGCTTCCAGAGTATGAGCTGTCCTATCTCTGAAAGGCAAGCTGTTCCTGTGAAGAGGAAATAAATCATGTGAGTTCTTTGTTGATTGATGATTATGTGATGTCAAATCATTTTAGAATCCTAGAAACCACAAAGATAGATTTTCTCTATGAAGATTTGGCCGTAACTTGGTCTTTTGGATCTATTTAAAGAGCTGGGGGTGGCTCAGTGGTTAGAATGCAGTACTGCAGGCTACTTCTGCTGACTGCCGGCTGACTGCAATTCGGCAGTTCGAATCTCACCAGGCTCAAGATTGACTCAGCCTTCCATCCTTCCAAAGTGGGTAAAATGAGGACCCAGATTGTTGGGGGCAAGATGCTGCCTCTATAAACTGCTTAGAGAGGGCTATAAAGCACTATGAAGCGGTATATAAATCTTAGTGCTAGTTAATGGTACCTATGGTGCCCCTATCACTACTATCATTGAATCTATGCACTTTTCTGCTGGTCATCCTCTTCTTCTCATTCCGTCCACCACACCCAACATTTGATTGATGTCTATGGAGATAGTCATCCAGATCATGGTTATCTCAAAGGTGCTTTTTCAAGAGGCAACTGGACTTTCTTTGTTTTTCCTTGAAGATGTCAAGATCAAATGAGGTACTAATACCACTCTATAAAGCCTTAGTAAGACCACACCTAGAGTACTGCATCCAGTTTTGGTCACCAAACTATAAAAAAGATGTTGAGACTCTAGAAAAAGTGCAGAGAAGAGCAACAAAGATGATTAGGGGACTGGAGGCTAAAACATACTATGAACAGTTGCAGGAACTGGGCATGGCTAGTCTAGTGATGAGAAGGACCAGGGGAGACAGGATAGCAGTGTTTCAATATTTGAGGGGATGCCACAGAGAGGAAGGCCACAGATGCCACAGATGCCACAGAGAGGAAGGCCAGACAAGGAATAATGGATAGAAACTAAACAAGGAGAGATTCAACATGGAAATAAGGAGAAATTTTCTGACAGTGAGAACAATCAACCAATAGAACAGAAGTTGCCTTCAGAAGTTGTGGGAGCTTCATCCCTGGAAGCTTTCAAGAAGAGACTGGACTGCCATCTGTCAGAAATGGTGTAGGATCTCCTGCTTGGGTGGGGTGGGGTTGGACTAGATGACCTACAAAGTCCCTTCCAACTCTGTTAAACTGTAATCTGTATGTTTTGATCCCATCCAAGAAGTGCAGAACAGAGGAGTCAGAACTGAAGAAGCTTTTTGGATGAGAAGCAAAACGCTTTCAATGAAGAACAAAGAAAATCCAGTTGCCTCTTGTAAAAGCACCTTTGGGATCGGCTTTCTCCAGAAAGCTGGCACTTCACATAATTTGAGGCTGGTCATTTGTTCCTTGAGTGAGAACTCTGAATTGATTTCTTCGATCATCTGTTGGCTTGTTTTCTTGGCTGGCTTTATAATTAAGCCTGGGGGTTCAGCAGAGAGAATTATTTTCCAAAAATAGAAAGAAATCTGCTCTATACTGCTGATATTAAGGAATTGATTCAAAATATGTGTTCTTTATTTTTAAAATGCCTTTATCTTTGAAAAATGAGAAGATGGAACAATTCCTTTCTGTGTATGTCTAGATTTAATAACAGTTTAATGATTCCATTACTTTTATATTATTACTATGTGGATATACTCTTTCCCTGTTTTTTCCCTTCATTTCTTTTTGTCCCCTAACATTTAATAATACATTTAAAAGAAATCTCCTAAATTTAATCTGTACTTTTCAAATCTGTACTTCTCCCATATTAGTTGTTAGGGTAGTATCAGGATAGTAGAGCACCATGCCTTAACTAGTATTAAAACTCTTCTTTTTAAAGCAAAATATCCCAGTTCTACTTCCCCACAGCTCTAGGTAGGATTTAAAAAATGGATATTTTTAGAAATCCTACCTGGGATCACTAATGATGTTACTTAGTTGGGTTATGTGGACTTCTTGGTGCTCTGTGGGTTTGGTACATTGGTGGGATTCAAAAAAATTTACTACGGGTCTGTGAGAGTTGCTGGGTGAGCATGGCATGGCTGGCAGGCATTGCTGGGTGGGCGTGTCAGGGGAAGGATGCTGTAAAATCTCCATTCCCTCCCCACTCCAGGGGAAGATTACTGCAAAATCTCCATTTCCTCCCAATCAGCTGGGAATTGGGAGGCAGAGAATAGATGGGGGAGGGGCCAGTCAGAGATGGTATTTACCGGTTCTCTGAACCATTCAAAATTTCCGCTATTGGTACCTCAAAAATGGTCAAAACCTGCTGAATACCACTTCTCGCTTAATAATAATAACAACAGAGTTGGAAAGGACCTTGGAGGCCTTCTAGTCCAGCCCCCTGCCCAGGCAGGAAACCCTACACCATCTCAGACAGATGGTTATCCAACATTTTCTTAAAAATTTCCAGTGTTGGAGCATTTACAACTTCTGCAGGCAAGTTGTTCCACTTACTAATTGTTCTAACTGTCAGAAAATTTCTCCTTAGTTCTAAGTTGCTTCTTTCCTTGATTAGTTTCCACCCATTGCTTCTTGTTCTACCCTCAGGTGCTTTGGAAAACAGCCCGACTCCCTCTTCTTTGTGGCAGCCCCTGAGATATTGGAACACTGCTATCATGTCTCCCCAGTCCTTCTCATCACTAGACTAGCCATGCCCAGTTCCTGCAACCGTTCTTCATATGTTTTAGCCTCCAGTTCCCTAATCATCTTTGTTGCTCTTCTCTGCATTCTTTCTAGAGTCTCAGCATATTTTTTACATCATGGCGACCAAAACTGAATGCAGTATTCCAAGTGTGGCCTTATCAAGGCTTGGAAGTTTTCTTGCAGACATTTCACTACCCAGCTAGGTAGCATCATCAATGCTAGAAAGGAGTGTGTCAAGGTTCCAGAAAAACCTCTTCTGCATAAAAAAACCTCAGAAGCCATTGTCTTTCAGAGTTCTTTACTAGCATGAGGAAACTGGCACACGATGAGTAAAATTCCAAAACTGAATTTCCGGATTCTTTTCTCCAGTTATACAAACCCCAAGAGTCCCACCCCCCTAACCCCTTTGCTGGTCACATGGTCCCACGTTCTCCCAGTTCATTCGAATATCTTCTCACCACTCCTCCTGCAGATGTGAACACCATCCGACCTTGACCGCTTGAAGAATGTTACCATACCCCTCAACCCCCCTTCTTCCCCTCAGGGGAAAAATGTGGCAGCGTCTGGAACCCTAAAGTCTAGTATGGTTTCCAGGCCTGACAGAGTGGAGTTTGTCCCATAGACATTTTTCCAAAAGGCAACGGGACTTTCTTGGGTGTTTTTTTTTTTCCTTGAAAACATTTCACTTCTTATCCAAGAAGCTTCTTCAGTTCTGGATGAAGAAGTGGAACATTTTCAAGGGGGGGGGGGAACCCAAGAATGTCCAGTTGCCTTTTGGAAAAGCACTTCTGGGACAACCATGACCTGGATGATTGAGAATCTCCATAGACAGAATGGAGTTTGCTCTCTGTTTATATACTAGTGGCTTGCTGTGACAGTGTTGGTGGGAGCATTCTTGATGGTTCCTTCATTAGACTGTTGTTTATTGTTTGTCTAACTTGGTAATTCCTTGAGTGGGTGCCGTTTACTGCTTCATTGTCATTCTCTTATGTTGTTCTTTTAAACTTTGTGTGTGTGTGTTTGTGTTTGTGTGTGCATGTGTGTGTTTATATCAGAGGTGGGATTCTTACCTTCCCTACCAGTTCGCAAATATGAGGGCACGTGTAGTCGCGCATTAGGTCTGGGTGGGTGGGCGGAGCCTCCTGCAGTCGCCACTACCGGTTCGCGCGATCCGGCTGAATCCCACCATTGGTTTATATGTGTATCGATGAAGTTCTAAAGACATTTTCTTATGAAATACTAATTTAAAAAGACTTTTTTAGGCAGTGTTTCTCAATCTTGGCAACTTTAAGCTGGATGGACTGCAATTCCCAGAATTCCCCAGCCTGCTGGCTGGGGAATTCTGGGAATTACAGTCCACCCAGCTTAAAGTTGTCAAGGTTGAGAAACTTTGTTTTAGAGGATTACAAACAGGAAACCAAATTGCGCAGGGAAGCTTTTTCTGTAGTGTTTTGGCAGACTTTTCTATTCAAAAAGCTTACAATGGATCCTTGGCTCCATTTCATTTTTACTGCCTTTTATGGTTGAAGGGAGGTTCTTGACTCCTGTGTGGTAGATAAATAAACATAAGTCTAACAAATTACATTAACAGCACTTTAATAAATTATAATCCTCAAAAAGCAGAAATGGGGGCAGTAAATATCATTGAAAGGTTTTAAAATGCAGCGTTTTGTGATAATGGTGATGGAAGAAATTTTCACAAATATTTTCCATGTTCTCCATTGACAGTTCTTACCACATGAAGCTATCCAATTTTACACTTTTGGGCTAATACTTGAACAGAAATCTCAGCATTTTTTAAAAAATACAAATTTGCTATGCACTTCTGTATAAATGCTTACAACATATTCTTAAAAATGCACATATGTATACATACATAGAGTATATATATTCCGTTCTGTTGGTGTTCTGTCCTCCTCCACCTCTGTCCGAATGATGGCTTAATTAGCCGGCACTATCAGCTCTGGCAGCAAAAGAGCCAGCTTTTGCCGAGAGCCCTCGTTATCTTCCATGACGCTGGTGAGTCACAACCTTCAGCTCTAGTCAATCAGTGGATTTGCCTGTTACAAAGAGACACAGCAGCTCTGGCTGCCTTTTATATCTTGTGGGGTGTGGCTCCATGACTCAGCACTTCCTAGGCCTGCCCACCCTTGCTTCTGTTGTTCCCTCCTCTCCTGCCTACGAAACCAAGCCTGATTGCCATCAGCTGGGTCTGCAGGCGTGGCCTGGGGGGGGAAGAGTCAGGGGATTGAGGCCTCATTATCTCTTCCACCTGGCCTGTTTCTGGCTCCTGGAGCTGAGCTAGGCAAGCCGGTGCTCCCGAGGTAAGTCCTGACGGCCCTTCCCCTTCACTGTCCAAGTTACTTTCTGGCAGCAGGCCCGGCTCGGGGGGGCGCAGACACAACAGTTGTGGGGGCAAAGAGGATGGATAGATGGACAGACAGGTCCACTTTTGATGCAATTTTTTTTTAAAAAAAAATCTGCAATGTATCAAAATGGCATTTAATTAAATTTAGAGTGGAAAAACCTCATAGCATATATTGTAGATTGGTACATACTCTATTTTCCCCAGTTTTCCCTCAGTAGCGCTAATATTGGTGCCCCACATATCTGCAGGTAGTCCTCAACTTACAACAGTTCATTTAGTGACCACTCAAAGTTACAGCGACACTGATGAGCAAAAACAGTGGGGAAGCCAGATTCACTTTACAGAAAGGTTACTAACTTACTTATTTACTAACATGGTCGCCACGATGTAAAAAAGATGTTGAGACTCTAGAAAGAGTGCAGAGAAGAGCAACAAAGATGATTAGGGGACTGGAGGCTAAAACATATGAAGAACGGCTGCAGGAACTGGGTATGTCTAGTTTAAGGAAAAGAAGGACTAGGGGAGACATGATAGCTGTGTTCCAATATCTCAGGGGCTGCCACAAAGAAGAGAGAGTCGGGCTGTCCTCCAAAGCACCTGAGGGTAGAACAAGAAACAATGGGTGGAAACTGATCAAGGAAAGGAGCAACTTAGAACTAAGGAGAAATTTCCTGACATTTAGAACAAATAATAAGTGGAACAACTTGCCTGCAGAAGTTGTGAATGCTCCAACACTGGAAATTTTTAAGAAAATGTTGGATAACTATCTGTCTGAGATGGTGTAGGATTTCCTGCCTGGGTAGGGGGTTGGACTAGAAGGCCTCCAAGGTCCCTTCCAACTCTGTTGTTGTTGTTGTTGTTGTTGTTGTTGTTGTTACTATTATCAATTGTAGTGATTCAACTGAGGCAAGAAAGGTTATAAAATGTGGCAAAACTAAATATCACACTTTAAAATACAAATTTTGTGGTCAATTATAGTCATAAATTGAGGACTACCTGTGTTTTGCTATCTGTCTATGCCTATCTTTCTATCTCTCTATCTCTTTCTCTCTCTCTCTCTATCTATCAAGTGTTGTAAGTGTTGTATCTTGATGAAGGTATCTTTTCTTTTATGTACACTGAGAGCATATGCACCGCGACAAATTCCCTGTGTATCCAATCACACTTGACCAATAAGAAATTCTATTCTATTCTATTCTATTCTATTCTATTCTATTCTATTCTATTCTATCTATGAGTCAGTCTGTCAGCTTAGCTCTGTATCTGTCTATCTTTCTCTTAAGTGAAATATGTTGTTTTGGAAGAACTGAACATGGATCCTCCAACAAATTGCCTCACAGAAGAAGTATTTGAAAAGGATTTAAGATTTCAAAAGGATCAAACAAGGCTAAAATTGAACCAGTTTACTTGCTGTGAAGTTGCACGAAAGCCTTTGACTCCCTCCCCTGCACTCTTTCATTCTGTCTGCATGTCTTCCCCAGTACATTAGCTTCCAATGAGAAACATATTTTTCTTCTAAATTGCTCTGTCTTTTCAATAAATACACATTCCAAGAGGGCTGTTTTTTTTTTAAAGAAAGAAGATATATTATGCCTCAAAACAATCATTCAAAATCGCACTAAATTCTGTTCGGAATTGTTATCGGAGGCAGGTGGGGGGGAGAAACGGCATAAACTATTTGAACACACAAAAATATTTGCATCGAATACAGCTTGCTACATTAAATCGAGGTTCCTTAGTATAATCTTCCTTTTTCCATAGGCAGGGCAAAAATTACCTCCCAAATTTTACATCCTATAAATAAAAAATCCTTGCTGTTTTAGAAAAACTATCAACTTGTACAAGATAGGAGCCATGGTGGCTCCTGGGGTTAGGATACTGAATCAGAAGACCAGCTCCCAGTTCTAAATCCAAGAAGGCGAGCCCTGTGACCAAATGAACTCCTGTCAACTTGTCCCAGCTCCTGCTGTGATGACCTGGGGCATGGCACAGAGGTAACCCAGGCAGCTGGCAGTTTAAACTGCCCCTTTATTGCTCCAAATTTCCCCAAACGCTCCCATGTTTCTGGCAGAGCAAAGTGATGACGCACACACCTCCAGCACCCTCTGGCCACATATAGTCCAGCCTAAAACTGTGAGCACCACAGCTGCAAAGCAAGAAATCCAAAAAGGATGCAAGGAATCCAGGAAAGTTCAAACACCAGCACTCCACACTCCAGGAATTCAGCATTTGCTCCTGACAAATGCCCCTCCTCACAGTGTCTCCTTAAGTCTCAGTCCCCAGGTGTGCCTTGTGAAGAGGGATGGGATGCTTTCCCCCTGAATTGTCGCTGCATGTTCTCGCCTTCTCTCCGCTCTCCATGCTCAAGGATCAGAAGGGGTCCTTGCTCATTGCCTGAGCTCTGTCTCTCATGTTCACTGCTTAGCCTCTCTTGGTCATCCTTCCCCCCTTCCTCCCTGCCTAGAAGCCGTCCCAATCCTGAAAGGTCCTGGCCAGACTCGGCATGTTCCTCCCCACTTTTCTTCCAAGCCAATGATGCTGCCCCCTTGATCTCTGTCTGCTCCAGTCTGGCTCGTCTTCCTCCGCAGATTCAGGCTCCGATGGGGGCATGACACCTGCTCACTTAACAGTTTGAAATCATGCAAATGCAAGTAGATAATTAGGTACCACTTCAGTGGAAAAATACCAAGGACATGAAAGGAGCCCCCTTGGTGATCCCTTGGGCAATGGTGATGTCACCGGCTAACCCTTTCAACACGGAAGCATCTTAGTAAGTGCCTCTGACACAAATGTAGCAGTAGTAGTCACCTGTATAGGGCGGATTTCAAAACCATCTGCATCTACATGTACATGGAAAAATAAAAGAGGAAAAGTATGTGGCTATTTTAAAATGGTAGAATTACGGGTAATCCTTGACTTACGACCACAATGGAGCTCGGAGTTTCTGTTGCTAAGTGAGACAGCCATCAGGAGAGTTTTGCCCCATTTTGCAATCTTTCTTGTCACAGTTGTTAAGTGAATCACTGCAGTTTTTAAGTTTGTAATATTTAAGTTAAGCGAATCTGGCTTCCCTATTGACTATCACTAGTCAAAAGGTCACAAAAGAGAATCGTATGACCCCGGAACACTGCAACTGTCATAAATACGAGCGAGTTGCCAAGCCTCTGAATTTTGATCATATAACCATGGGCCATCAGTGTGAAAAATGTTCAAAAGTCACTTTTTTCAGTGGCATTGTAACGTTGAATGGTCCCTGAACGAATGGTCGTAAGCTGAGGATTTCCTGTAATGTCAAGTAGTTAGCTGGACTTATCCACGTCAGAAAGTGAGAACACATGACACTCTTAAAAAATGCCAGTTTGGGGCAGAAAAGTCAAGATGGTAGCTGTGACTATGTGATGGAAGCCCCTCCCCTTTTTAACATGCACTTCTATACGTAAAGGACGATTAAAACTTATCACCTCATGGTTTCCATCCCATCACCTAGCCACTATACGAAACTGGCGCTCAGTATGTAGATTTGTGGGAGTTAAAAATTGCTGGCAGAAAGAAGAAAAATGTTTTATTTGATTATGGTTAGAATAATAGAATGTTATTTCTGGGGATGTATAATGGTTTTGTTTTTGACTCTGGATGATTATAGTTATTATTGCTAATGTCTAAATGGATGGAATGGATTGATTTCTAAGGCAGTTTTCAATAATGCTTGACTGTTAATTGGGATTGGATTTTGATTATTTGAAGAGAGGGATTAGGGGAAATTTATTTAAATGGAAATGCAGATATAAAAGCTTAAGTTGCTGCTTAACCCTTTTTGGCCTTTTGCAGATTAATAAGGAGAAATGATGAAGATTCAGAGATGGGTTTATAGAAAAGAGAATGAGATATGGAATAAAGAAAGATTTAGTTATACTTTAAGAGTCAGTCATAAATTGATAGTGTTTCTTATACCTGCTGTGGAAGAAGGGAGAAATTTCTTATTCTATTTTTTCTTTTTATGTATTTATTTTATTTTATTTTGGGGGGATAGATAGATGGATGATGATAGATAGATAGATAGATAGATAGATAGATAGATAGATAGATAGATAGATAGATAGATCCTTTTTCAAAAACTTATTTCTAAATTAGGCTTTTGTATTATTTTTATGAGCTTGATATAATCCTTTAAAAATATTTTTTAAATGATCCAGACGAGTTTCAGTTTATAACTACCTTCCTGCCTGAGTTAATTTGGAGATATTATAAAACAGCAGATATAAATATTATATTACGATGCATTTTGGATAGGAGATACTTTTCTTAATCATATTTTAATTTTCCTCTCTAATGTTGTCCTTTTGAATCAACATTACCTAAAATTCGTCTATTCTTTGGCATTCTCACATCCCCAAATTTTACAGTGCAGTGGCCCAGTTCATAAAAATACTACTTTTAGAGGAAACTACACACATAAGAATAGTAAATAATATAAAAATAGCAATAGCCCTTAGACCTACCCATCGCCCCATAGTGCCTTACAGCACTCTCTGAACAGTTTACAGTGTCAGTATATTTCCCCCAACAATCTGGGTCTTCATTTTACCCAGCTCAGAAGGATGGAAGACAGAGTCAACATTGAGCCCATCAAGACTGAACTCCCGGCTGCGAGCAGAGTCAGCCTGCAATACTGCATTCTAACCACTATGCCGCCACAGCTCCTATGTATAATATTGTCTCAATATTGTTACAAATGAACATTGCAGGGAAACATAAAATGTAAATTATATATATATATCTATAATAATTAGCATAGAAGAATATAACTGGTTGAAGAATGTGAGAAGTTCTATCTCTTTTACCCTATACTAGTGTTTTTCAAACTTGCAGCTTGAAGATTATGGACTACAATTCCCAGAATTCCCCAGCCAGTATAGGTTAGAGAATTCTGGGAACTGAAGTCCATTCATCTTCAAGTTGCCAACGTTAAGAAACACTTCCTTATACATTCTGTCATTCTTGCCCCCAAAGGAACCTGGGAATAGCAGAATTAATTTGATTTATTCGATTTGGCAATCACCCCTTAAGTTAGAACATCTGTCAAGTTACAGTATAGCAGATGGAGAACCAATGATTAAGTTACTTGTTAAACTCAAGTACTGATTGCCAGGTTCTGCTGACAACATAGACCAAATAGTTCACAAATTGGGCGAGGGCAGTTGTGTTAATTAAATCTGATTAAAGTCTCAGCTGTACTGGCATAGGCTAATATCCCACATCCTCTTTTTCTGCACCAGAGTCATCTTTAATGCCAAAGTGATGCATTGCTCAGGAAGTCTAAAATGTGACATGAGCTGATTTCATTGGATTTACTATTACTGTGTCTTCTTTGGGTTTGTAGTATGCCTTGGTGAAGACACATACGTTGTTAATATATCAGATTAGAACATGTGAAACTTGAGCGCAGGTTTTTGCTGCAAATGATAATCCCTCAATCATGGTTGCTTAGAGGTGAAGGAGAACTCATTAATAATGGCCTGGGTACTTACGGGACCGCCTGCTGTTACCACATGCCTCCCACCGACCCGTACGCTCTCACAGAGAGGGACTTCTCAGGGTGCCGTCCGCCAAACAATGTCGGCTGGCGGCCCCCAGGGGAAGGTCCTTCTCTGTGGGGGCTCCCACACTCTGGAACGAGCTTCCCCCAGGCTTACATCAAATACCTGACCTTCGGACTTTCCGCCGCGAACTGAAGACATACCTTTTTATTCGCGCGGGGCTGGCTTAAATTTTAAATTTTAAATTTTAAATTACATAAATTTTATCGATTTTAAATTTTCTACTAATTTTAAATGGGGTTTGGTTTTATAAATTTTAAAGTTCTAGGCTAATTGTAATAAGTTTTTTAGCTTGCATTTTAAGTTGTATACTGTGGTGTTTGTATTTTATTGTTGCCTGTACACCGCCCTGAGTCCTTCGGGAGAAGGGCGGTATAAAAATCAAATAAATAAATAAATAAAAATAAAATAAAAAATAATAATTTAATAATAATTAATTATTAACCGGAATCTGCTTGGTGTAGTGGTTAAGGTGCTGGCTTAGAAACCAGGAGACTGTGACTTCTAGTCCTGCCTTAATGATGAAAACCAGGTAGGTGACTTTGGGCCAGTCACTAGGAGAAGGTGAGTTCTAGTCCCACCTTTGGCATGAAAGCTGGTTGGATGACTTTGGGCCAATCACTCTGTCTCAGCCCAATTCACTTCACAGAGTTTATAAATAACTCAAGGTGAGCTATACATAATACTCCTTCTGCCTCCTGTTTTCCTCACAACAACCCTGTAAGTTGAGTTTGGCTGAAAGAGAGTGACTGGCTGAAGCAGCTTTCATGCCTAAAGCGGGACTGCAACTCACAGTCACCTGGCAATTGGCCCAAAGTCACTCAGACAGCTTTCATACCTCAGGTGGAACTAGAACTCATTGTCTCCTGGTTCCTAGGCCAGTAATTGGTGGTTTTACCACTGAATCACATCTAGAATTCACTGTCAGCAATGAATGATTTTTGAAAAGGTCTACAAATACTGTCAGTACAAGTAATCCTCAACTTACTGAGCCCACCAGTAAGCTAAGCGAAACATTTAAGTGAGTTTTGCCTCATTTTATGACTTTTCTTCCCGCAGTTGTTAAGTGAATCATTGCAGCTGTTAAGTTAGTAAACCGGTTGTTCAGTGAATCTGACTTCCTCGTTCAGTTTACTTGTCAGACGGTCACGAAAGGGGATCACATGATCCCGGGATGTAATCATCATAAATATGAGTCAAAGTCAAGCGGCCGAATTTTGATTATGTGACCGTGGGGATGCTGCAACGGTCATAAGTGTGAAAAATGGTCATAAGTCACTTTTTCAGTACTGTTGTAGCTTTGAACGGTCACTAAATGAACCGTTGTAAGTTGAGGACTACCTGTACTAGCAAAAGGTAGAGAGCTGAGTATACGGATTCATCAGAAAGTTACATTAAGGTATTGTTGGAAGAAATATCCATCTGGTTCAGTTCCAAGCCGGGAGGAAAACAGTGGAAACATGGAGACTGATTGGAAAGATGGTTTAATGATGAAGCGGAACCACCAAGCACATGATTCTCTGGTGCAACTGACCACATGGAGTTGAGAGTGGGAGGGGAGGGTTACCTTCTCGTGGGCTTTGAACTTGAAGTTCCTGTTCCTGTGCAAGAACATATATTCTATTGGCTGTTTGCAGATTCCTATAGGGTCATGTTTGTCTGAGGTTTGGTTGAAGTTTGCTGGGTGATGCAATGTCCTTAGGAAATTGTTCCATGCGGTAAACTCTGCTGCTATTAATCCTATTATGTCCTGGAGGGCCATGTCTTAATCCCATCACCCTGGAGCTGAAGGTCTTTTGTCTTGCAGATAGGCTGGCCCAGTCCTGCTGGGGCTATTAAAAAAGACTTGGGGGCTGCTTTCTGTCTTGAAAAACATGTTTCTCCTTTAGGGAAATATAATATTCTGGCTTTTTAAATATTTCTCAGAATATTTCATTCTTCCAGGAGGAGTGTAGCTTCCCATAGTACGAATAGAAAATGTGTACTGTAGATCCCCAGATGTTAGTGCAGAGCTCCCAAAAAAATGTTGCCAAAATGGCGCACAAAGAGGGATGGTGAGAATGGAAATCCTCAAATATTTGCAAGGCTCCTTTTGTCGAGCTGTTAAAAAGTCTGTTTGCAATCAGAGACTGCGCTTAAATGATACACAAGTCCCTCAGGCCTGCTAACGCCAGCAGGTCCTCTGATACATTTGAACTGGCTCAATATTTGGAAGTCAGTCTTTGCTGTACATAATGTACCGTGGCCAGATGGATTGAAATTTTTAGCAAGCCAAAGTGAGGAAATTTATGCCAGATCAAACTTGCATCTAAACAAGCACTTCGTTTTTCCGGTAGCAGGAGGAAAGCTAAGGTTATATCTGTATTCTGATCTTCACTGAGTTCAGCGTGATTCAAAAATATATAGAAACTCAGCCAGGAGTCAAAATTACATGTACTTTTATTTTGCTTGGGTTTAAATCCTACTGAACTCAGCAGGATTCATTTGCGGATGAAATACAGAGGCCAAGCTTCAAGAGTGAGTTCATGTTTGTTTTTATTTCACAGGGATATTCACTGTGGGATTTGAAAGCATAAAATGAAATCCCAGGACTATATGTGTCCTCTCCAACCTGTGTTTTGCAGCTCTCAAACTCTCCAAACAACAACAGCACAGATTCCCTGTCCTTTTGTGATGGAAACTGTTCAGGAACTGTAATGCATACTCTAAAATTAGGTTTATTGTTCAAAAACGTCCCAAACCCTGGCTCCACATGGCTGTGGCATGTTCCACTAAGTCTGTTCCTTCTCCCGATCCACTTAAAAAATCTTTTGATAAGGCCATGGGCCAGCAATTGATGGGCTGCCTGCTAAAAGAAAGCCAGGTCATGACACACACTTGAAAGTAAATCAGGAAACCTGTAATTGTGGAGTCAGTCTGGCAAGGACAAAGACTGCTTATTCACAAGAAATATACACGTGTAACGCTTGTAACAATTCTCAGTAGTTAGAAAGCTGATAAAAGTAACAAAGAGTTAGGCAACTTGCAGACCTCAGCTAAAAGTTAGGAATAGAGATGGCCTGCAGCAAATAAAATGTGCATTAGGTAACTCTTGGGGCATTCATTAGCCAAGGCTTAGAAATAGGGACAGCTAGAGACCAATATAATAAATTGTAGAATTATTACTAAAATGTTTATTAGATGATATTTCTTATTATCCCACCTTGTCCTACCTTCTTATTTATTTATTTATTTATTTATTTTGTCACAACAATATATATAAGTATCATACAAAAAGATTACATAGTGTATAAACATATATATGAGTAAATATTAGGAGGAATAAGCATTATATATATATAAGAAGAAGAAAAAGAAAAACAATAAGACAGGAATGGTAGGCACGTTTGTGCTCTTATGCACGCCCCTTATGGTCCTCTTAGGAATGGGGTGAGGTCAATATTAGAAAGTTTTTGGTTAAAGCTTTTGGGATTATGGGAAGAGACCACAGAGTCAGGTCTGACTTTAGTAAAAATGTATAAAGCTTTCTTAATTCTTTGTTCTTGGCTCTCTTGGCATTCTGGCCAGGAGCCCTTTTCCTTGGTGAACCCCAATATAAAGCAGTCAAAACCTGCCCCTCATGTCTGGCGCCCTTCATTGGCTTCGGCACCAGGCTCAGACCTGAATTGGGGTCAACACAACAGTTAAGCATGAATGCCAGAAGTCACCCATAACTGATGCATTAGAACATATCAATATGGGAGCAACACTTTTATTTATTTATTTATTTATTTATTCATTCATTCATTCATTCATTCATTCATTCATTCATTCATTCATGACATATTCCAACTTTATTATTTTTATAAATAATTCAAGGCAGTGAACATGCCTAATATTTCTTCCTCCTCTTATTTTCCCTAGAGCAGGGGTGTCAAACTTGCATCGTCACAGCATCATCACGTGACGTATCGTGACTTTTTTCCCCCTTCACTAAACCTGGTGTGAGCCTGGCCAACATGTGACGCATCTGGCCCGCGGGCTGCGAGTTTCACACCCCTGCCTTGGAACAACAATTGTTCTGTCTCCTTCCCTACTTCAGACCCACGAGCTGGCCTTCAGCCAGTGGATTCACAGCTCTTATCAGTCTTGGCAGAGAAATCGCAGCTGCCTGCCAAAGTTCAAACAAATGACTCACGGAGCAAGACTTTCAGCTCTTTTTGAAACGGTTCAGCTAAACTTTTGCTTCCCGTGGAGTGAGAGCAGTCCCAAAGCTCCTTATATATCCTGTGGGGTGGGGCTCCTGCCCCTCCCTTCCTTTTGATGATGCCGCCTCTCTAATCTTCTGAAGCGCAGGTCAGTCCAAGCTTGATTATTATTATCAGCTGGGTCTGAAGGCGTAGCCTGGGGAAGGGAGGAATGAGGGGATGACAGCCTCATTACATCCTCCGACTAGTCTGGTTCTGGTTCCTGGAGCCAAGCCACAGGAATTGGCGCTCCCGAGGTAAGCCTTACCAGCCCTTCCCCCTCACTCTTGGAGTCACTTTCAGGCATGGGGCCAGGTTTGGGGGCTGGAGTCACAACAACAATCCTATGAGGTGAATTGGGCTTAGGGAGAGTGATTGGCCTAAACTCTCCAGCCCACTTTCATGTCTAAGGCGGGGCTAGAACTCACAGTCTCCCGGTGATTGGCCCAAAGTCACCCAGCCAGCTTTCATGCTGAAGGAGGGACTAGAACTCACAGTCTCTTGGTTTCCAAGCCAGCATCTTTATCACTAGAATAATATCAGTTTTTATATCAAAAATGGGTGCAGGGAGAGACTGGAACAATTTGGAGATGAATACTGAAAATTTAGGTTATAAATACATCAGGAGATGCATTTAGGAGAACATGTATTATGGAAGCATGGCAAATTGCTCAGACTTCCTGATGCTTCACTTGAAAGACAATTTTAGACTGGGCTCACTTGGGCTTTGTGATGCTTCCACCCTCTGAAGATAGATATTGGTCTACTAAGATAAATGTCCTTCTGAGTTTTTACCATTGAAACTCCTGCTCCAAATTAATTTAAGAAGCCCCTCGGTTAACACTAAGTTAAAACATTTTTCAAGCATTTTCTTTGACTCATAAATGAATTCTCTGCCTATTATGCTTTTAATGCTTCTTAGGTTTATGAACTGCTGGAGAGAGAAAAAGAGAGACAAAGACAGAGAGAAAGAGAGTGACTTTACATCGCTTTAGTGTTTACAGGCTTGCTGATTCATTTATTATTGTCTCTTGCTTTGGATATTTTTGTCAAATGGGCATTCAGAAAGCAATTTAAAATAAATACACAACAATTCTGCTGAAACCTCCCCGTTTCCTATCATACATTTTCCTCCACACTTCTCTATGTATAAGCGATATATTCTACTTCTCTACTGTGATAACAATGGAATGACCTAACATCTATCAGCTGGGGACATGGTACAAAACTGTACACGGAATGAAATAAAATGGAATGTGAGTTCTCCCAGAACATTAATTTTGCTAAGGCTCCTGGCAAACATGGAGCAGGAAACAGAGGGATATCCGTTCAATCATCAAAGAATGTTGTGTATTTTCAGAATGGGGTAAAACAAAAACAAAAACAAAAATCTAACATCTGCTCAGATACTCAGCCGACATCAATCTATACTGGAAACACCAGAGGATGGACAGATCTACTTTATCATTCTTACTCTGGATCTAATGGGAAGAGTTTGCTTTACATGGGATAATAAACTCCCCAGCAGATGGCTTGGCTGGAAGTGATATTATGGCTCAATCCAAAATGCAAATCGGCCCCAGGAGTAAGCTGGTGTGACGTTTCTCACTAAGACTTTTAGACCGTCCTTTGAAAAGGAAGTTGGAAGCATGCTCTGAAGGTGGTTCAAGGGGACTTTCATTTTTTTGCCCAGGCATAAGTTGTTTCATTAGGAAAAGGTGAAGCCTAGAAGATGACTCCTGACACTCTTGGGCTTATTGAAATTAGTTTTATAAGTATCTTGCTAACACAACCTATATTAAAACTGAATATGTGGTTGGAAGAAATGTCCACCTGGGTTCAGTTCCAAGTGGGGAAAAAGACACTGGAAACATGGAGACAGCTTGGAAAGGTGGTTTAATGGTGGACAGGACCACATGGTTTGAAATACTGGACAAAAAACACATGGGAGAGAGAGAGGGAGAGAGAGAGAGGAAGGGAGAGAGAGAAATTTATGCCCTCTCTTGGATCCCGGCTTGAAGCTTCCTGTTCCTGTGTAAGAGCAGGTATTCTGATTGGTTATCAGACTCCCATGGAGCCATGCAGGGGTAACTTTGTAGGTTGTCTTGAGTCCAAGACCTGGTTGAATTTTGCTGGGTGATGATTTAATGAAGGGGCTTTGGGCAATTCCTATAACGGCTTAATGGCTTTGTCCTGGTTTGGATCTTGAGTGAGAGCTAATCCTATCATGTCTTGAGGACCATGTCTTTTGTGTTGTAGATAAGCTGGCCCAGCCTTTGTCTTGTAGATAGGTTGGCACCAAAATATCTCTTGGGGGTGGGGGGGGCAGGGAGCTGAGACTCTGGGTTTATGTCTTTAGAAACATGTATCTCCTTTAGGGAAAATATAATATTCAGACTTTTTAATATTTCCTAGAATATTTCATTTTTCTAGGAGAGTGGTGGGTGCTAACTTCCTACAATGTCACAAGGGGTCTTCTGCTCCATTAAGGCTACAGGATGTGACATTACACCCATCCAAGTCTTCCTACCTCTAGAAGTAATAGTGAAGTGGAGCTAGCACCAATAAATGAGTTTCCTGTGGCATATTCTTATATATTCATATTCATAGACATATTCTGTATATATTCTTTTCTGCAGATTTCAGATGTTCATCAAGTTACGATGAGTACATCATTATAGTAGTAGGAATAACAGAGTTGGAAGGGACCTTGGAGGTCTTCTAATCCAACCTCTTGCTCAACAGGAGACCCTATACCATTTCAGACAAATGGTTGTCCTATCTTTTCTTTAAAACCTCCAGTGACGAAGCACCCACAACTTCTGGAGACAAGCAGGTCCACTGATTAATTGTTCTAACTGTCAAGAAATTTCTCCTTATTTTTAGCTTGGTTCTTCTCTCCTCAGTTAGTTTCCATCCAGAAAGTTTCATCACCTCAGGAGAAATCCAGATTCAAAATCATTCAGCATGAACCTCCTTTAAGTATCTTCTCAGGAAGGCACCCTTCCTCAGCTACCTCAAAATTCCAGGCTTATGGAGTAAATAGGGATACAGATAGTCCATGACTTACAATCAGTGGTGGGTTGCCCCGGTTTGGACCGGTTCGCAAGAACCGATAGTAAAACCGGTGGGAGGCTCCGCCCACTGACCCGAATGTCATGAGTGCATGCGCGCAGCCCCATTGCGAACTGGTAGTAAAGGTAAGTAGAACCCAGCCCTGCTTACAACCATAATGGAGCCTAGAATTACATTATAAGTTCTGCCAGTCATTAACTGGGTCATTATGTGATCATGCCCATTTTACGACCTTTTTTGCAGAGGTTGTTAAGGACCGTCATAAAAAAAATACCACAATTATAAAACGAAACTGCAATTATTAAGAGAACACTGTGGTTATTAAGATAATAATTTTTCTGCAATGAGCGTTTATTTTTTTTCTGGAAACCAGAATTAAACACCATTTTCTGGCAAAAAAAAAAAATCTTAATTAAAGTCACATGACCACAAAAGGCTGCAAATGGCTATAAATGTGAGCTGGTTGCTGAGTACCAAAAATGCAATCACATGACTATGGGGTGGGGAGGTTGGCTGTCAGAATTTTTAATCCAGGTCATAAGTAGCCCTAGGGAAATCTGTTATAATTCTCACTAAGCAAACAGTCATAAATCAAGGTCTATCTGTAATCATGTACATCCTTTGACTCCTGAAAGTAACAGAGTTGTTAATGCCTGGAATGCACTACCTGACTCTGTGGTCTCTTCCCAAAATCCCCAAAGCTTTAACCAAAAACTGTCTACTGTTGACCTCACCCCATTCCTAAGAGGTCTGTAAGGGGCGTGCATAAGAGCACCAGCGTGCCTACCGTTCCTGTCCTAGTGTTCCCTTTGATTGTATCAAATTCGTATAGTTATTTCATGTTTATGCTTATATATACTGTTGTGACAAATAAATAAATAAATAATATAAATAATATAAATAATATAAATAATATAAATAATATAAATAATATAAATAATATAAATAAGATAGTAGATAGAAATGTACTAGATTAATTAGACTAAATGGTTTTATTTAAAATGGGAGCTTCTGCTTTCTCACTTGTTAGAATATTCTACAATGACTTCATGACTGAGACATTTCTGAAAAACAAAACAGTTTTATGAAAATAAAATTGGAAAGAAACATTTTACGATTCAAAATAAAACTGATTTCTATCATCCAGTGCTTTGGCCCAATTTACGTTCTCCTTCTGTTGAATAACTCTTCATTTTCGCAGCAAAGGTAACAAAATCCAAACAATTATCATTTAATTTGCCTTCATTCATGAATTATAATTTAATTAATCTCTTTGATGTCCCAATCAAGCCTTATTCTAGTTTACTATTTAAAAAAGCTGGAGAATTGAATGGAATAAAAATGATATTGTCCACAACAAAGAGGTTTTAGAAAGGAATATAGCATATTTGGCACTATTTAATTCTGTCCATCCTGCTCTAGAAATATGTCTCACCCAGTCATTTTTTTTATTCCAAATGACCACATAGATGTCCATAAAGAGCTATCCATAACCTGGTATTTCAGCTCTTCCAGTGATGCATTTACCATCACTGCAACTGAGTCCATCTGCTTTGGTGTTAGTTGTCCTCTTCTCTTTCTGTCCACCTTTCCCATCATTGAACCTGTCAGGCCTAAACCCAAAAACAACACTATGAAATCCAATGAAGTCCAATTCTTTAGTTGCTTGTACCTAATACACTACCGGGCACAAAGAAGCAGGAGCATATATTAAGCTCCAGCTTAGCTAATTTATTGTTCACTCCTCTATCCAAGAATCTAGTCAACTAACAGTTATCACTAAATTGGCACTAGATAAGAGTCAACAGAATTCAAGAGGAGTTGGACTTAGACCATTTGTGGGAACCTAACAACTCTAGGCTGATTACTCTCTTGACTCCACCCCCCAGGCTTGCCCTGCCCTTCTCCTACATAGAGAGAATCTTGCCAGACTAAGGCTATAACCTACTAACCTAATAGATATACCTTGAGAGACTCTAGGGCAGTGATGGCTAACCTTTTTGCCGTTGCGTGCCAAAAGCAGGGGAGTCATGTGTGTGTGCGCTCACACCCATAATTCAATGTGCCTGCCTTCGTGCATGCTCAAGTGCCCCCTTGCACCTCGCCCCCCACCCCGCTTTTGGCACACGATGGCCAAGTGGGCCCAGTAAGCCCGTTTTTCACCCTCCCCAGGCTCCAGAGACTTTCTTGGAGCCTGGGGAGGGTGAAAACAGCCTTTCCCATCTCCCCGAAAGCCCTCCAAATGCTGGAAATGACCCGTTTCCCAACTTCCAATGGGCCCGAAAATCAGTTGGCCGATGCACGCTGGAGTTGAGCTAGGGCAACACACACGAGCCCACAGATATGGCTCCGCATGCCACCTGTGGCATGCGTGCCATAGGTTCGCCATCATGGCTCTTGGGTGAGCTACTCTGAATCTCTTGCTCCCTTCTCCATCCAGTTCAGGATTGCACCTTTCTTGCTTGGACCCCTCTCTGAGAAACCACATCCTCTTGCTCAGATTTCCCCCAGCCATTCCTTCTCCAGTGGACGTTCCACCGCAAGACCTTGTTCTAGGTCTTCACATAAATGTGTCCAAAGTAGGATAATTTGAGCGGAGAGGCAGTCGTGGGCTTACCACCACAATCGAGCCCAAAATGGATACTGCTAAGTGAGACAGTTGTTCAGTGAGTTTTGCCCAATTTTACAACCTTTCTGGCCACAGTTATTAAGGGAATTGCTGCAGTTGTTAAGCTAGTATCACAGTTGTAAAGCAAATCTGGCTTCCCCATTGACTTTGCCTGTCAGAAGGTCACAAAGGTGATCACATGCTCCCAGGACAAGCAACCAATAGGAGCCAGTTGCCAAGCATCCACATTTTGTACCCTATGACTATCGTTAAGTGTTGTACCTTACGATTCTTGATGAATGTATCTTGTCTTTTTATGTACACTGAGAGCATATGCACCAAGACAACTTCCTTGTGTGCCCAATCACACTTGGCCAATAAAAATTCTATTCTATTCTATTCTATTCTATTCTATTCTATTCTGTTCTGTTCTGTTCTTTTCTGTTCTATTCTATTCTATTCTATCATGTGACCATGGGATGCTGCAACGGTCATAAGTATGAAAAACAGTAATAAGTCACTTTTTCAGAACTGTTGTAACTTCGAGCGGTAACTAAACAAATGGTTGTAAGTGAGGACTACCTGTAGTCATTTGTGCCTCTCTTAGAATCTGCTTTTGACTCACTAATTCATAGTAAGATGATTTTAGGGGGAGTCTATTGGTTTCGATCAACTACTTAGTGCAGGAATCTAAAGTCAAGCCATCCCTAACAGGGACCAGCCAGGGATGGGATAGCCAGCACGTCTTCGAGTCAATGTCCCAAAGGTGCTTTTTCAAGTGGCAACTGGACTTTCTGTTTTTTCTTTGAAGACATTTCACTTCTTATCCAGAGCTAAGGAAACTTCTAGGATGAGAAAGGAAAGGAAAGGAAAACATGTAGTTTTTAAAACGGAACTTTTTCTATTAGACACAGTACCAGAAAAATTGGATAAGCAAAATGTATATTTAATATTGCATCTATTAATAGCACCGAGGATTATATTTGCACAATATTGGAAAAATGAAGATATACCACAAGAGAAAGAGATAATTAGGAAGATACTGGATTGTAGACTTTAGGAGAAACCCTTCCATACTTCCACCTCTTACAATACTAGACAACACAGTATCAATGGTAGAGACCTTCAAATTTCTAAGTCCTACCATATTGCAAGATCTAAAATGACAGCTAACATCAAAAATATCATCAAAAAAGCACAACAAAGAATGTTCTTTCTGCACCAACTCAGAAAGCTCAAACTGTCCAAGGAGCTGCTGATTCAGTTCTACAGAGGAATTATTGAGTCTGTCATCTGCACCTCTATAACTGTCTGGTTTGGGTCTGCAACTCAACAAAACAGACACAGACTTCAGAGGATAATTAGAACTGCAGAAAAAACCATGGCTACCAACCTGCCTTCCATTGAGGACCTGTATATTGCACAAGTCAAAAAGAGGGCTGTGAAAATATTTACAGACCCCTCACATCCCGGATATAAACTGTTTCAACTCCTACTCTCAAAACAACGCTACAGAGCACTGCACATTAGAACAACTAGACACAAGAACAGTTTCTTCCTCGAACACCATCACTCTGCTAAACAAACAATTCCCTCAACATTGTCAAGCTAGTTACTAAATCTGCATTACTATTAATCTGCTCATCGTTCCCATCACCCATCTCCTTCCATTTATGACTGTATGACTGTAACTTTGCTGCTTGTATCCTTACAATTTGCAGTATATTGATATTTATTGTTTCCTGATTGCTTATTTATATCCTATGACTATCATTAAGTGTTGTACCTTAGATTTCTTGATGAACATATTTTTTCTTTTATGTACACTGAGAGCATATGCACCAAGACAAATTCCTTGTGTGTCCAATCACACTTGGCCAATAAAAAATTCTATTCTATTGTGCAGAAATGAGCAGACTCACATTGAAGATTAAACAGAAAGAAGTTACAGAATATTATCAAACATGGAACTTATTCTACCAGTGGTTGGGAGGAAAGGGGGGGGGGAGATTAATAGAATAGAATAGAATAGAATAGAATAGAATAGAATAGAATAGAATAGAATAGAATAGAATAGAATAGAATAGAATTTTTATTGGCCAAGTGTGATTGGACACACAAGGAATTTGTCTTGGTGCATATGCTCTCAGTGTACATAAAAGAAAAGATACGTTCATCAAGATACAACATTTACAACACAATTGATGGTCAATATATCAATATAAATCATAAGGATTGCCAGCAACAAGTTATAAGTTATATATTCTTATAAGTTATAAGAATGTAATCTGTACTGCTAAGCAAATAAAATAAGACAACAAGATGTTTATTAAGCACTAACAAAATGTAAACAATAGAAAATTAATAAAACTTTAAAAAAGAAAAAGAAAGAAAGGAACGGGGGGAAAAAACCCACAGGAAGTCCAGTTGCCTCTTGAAAAAGTACCTTTGGGACAACCATGACCTGGATGACTGAGGATCTCCATAGACACTTTGAGTCAATAGTTCTACCATGAGCTATTTTTTCCAGCAGGAAGGCATTGCTAACATCCAACTAAAATCTGCTTGCCTGCAAGTTTAAATCCATTATTTCATACCCTGCACTTTGAGTAGATAAATGACAGACTTCGGCTCTCCTCCGTGTGAAATCTTTCATCACTATTTGAAAAGTCTTCCTCTTTGAAGATTAAACATTCCCAGACCTTCCATTTTTCTTGATAGGCTAGCTCCCTGGTTATCCTTATTGTCCTTCTCTAAACTTGTTTCTGTAATGAATGGGGCACATTAGTGGCAATTAAGATAAATAGGCTTCTTTTGATCCATTTTTTTATCCGTTCCGCAAAAAAAAAAAAAAAACCTTATCCATTCTGCAGAAAAACAAAAATGAAACCGAATATAAAACCGCTGGCACTGACCTCCATATTTTATAATTCCCAGGTCCAATATATAGTTCAGACAGGTCCTTTCTTCCGGACTTGCTCAGTTAACTTTAGGAGCACAGCTGTCTTGTGCTAAGAAATGTAGTTAGTGAGGCTTTTCTGCACCTTAATAACTCTGTGACACAAAACCTCCATCTGCTTTATTTCTGCATGCCAAATGCTAACGGCATAGGAATAATGCCACTTTTTTTTTTTCAGGTGCAGCCCACTATGTAGAACAAGAAAGGGGCTTGTAACGCAGAAAGTGAGCATTTGCCTTGCACGGACAAACACAGGTGCTAATCCATTCACAGAATTTAAACACATTTGGTAGCAGGTGATGGGGAAAATACAGCTTGGAGATTACAGAGGGTCATTTCTGTTCCCTGTCAGCCGTGCTAGTTATTAACTGAGCAGAAGAAAAATTGTTATTTTATCTCAGGTAGCTGTTTTGAAGCCTGTTGCAAATTAAAACAAAAGTTGAGACCTGCAGCAGACCAACTGAAAAAGAAGATTAAATGTTATTGGCATCTTCTTGCAGCTGGCCTGTAAATGAAAAGTTGAAGAAGTTACCATCACTTACACACTAATGCCCACATACACATCTGCTGATCCAGCTCTACAGAGGAATTATTGAGTCTGTCATCTGCACCTCTGTAACTGTCTGGTTTGGGTCTGCAACCCAACAAGATAGACAGAGACTTCAGAGGATCATTAGAACTGCAGAAAAAACAGTGGCTACCAACCTGCCTTCCATTGAGGACCTGTATACTGCAGGAGTCAAAAAGAGGGCTGTGAAAATATTTACAGACCCCTCACATCCTGGACATAAACTGTTTCAATTCCTACCCTCAAAATGATGCTATAGAGCACTGCACACCAGAACAACTAGACCAGGGGTGTCCAAACTACGGCCCGCGGGCCAACTGCGGCCCGCGGGTCAGTTTTTATTGGCCCGCAGCAAATTCTCGGTGGACAGTGGGGTGCGGCCCCCATCCTGGCCCCCAAGGAAGCCACCGCTCGCCCGGTTGCAGATGCGGAGTGGCTCCGCTGAGGCGATCCCCGCCCACCCGGGGCTGCGGGCCGGCCATTCCGCCACTGGGCTGTAGGGGGCGCCCAGGACGCCCATGGCTCCAGCCCGGCCCACCAGACAGAGGAAGAGGCGGGTGGGCGGCGACGCCCATCGTCCCCAGCGGGCTGCAGCCCGGAAGCCAGGCGGGCGAGGCGCCTGCTTCCCAGCCCCGCGATCCTCTCCGGCGCGGCGCCTGCACGCGCTCAGGGGCGCTTACTTGTCGCGGATGATGGTCTGCAGCTCCCGGATCTGGTCGTTCATGGGCAGGAGTTTGAGCTGGGCCGCCGATCCCGGCCAGTCGTGATGCGTCGCCGTCGCCCGGCGTGGCCGTGGCCTCCTCGGCGCCCCGTCGCCCGCACAGCAGCCGTTCCGCCAGCGCAGCAGCATCGGCTGCCGCCGGCGCTGCTGCTGCTGCTGTCCGGGCTCAGGCTGTCACCGCTGCCCGGCCGGGTCGGCGGCGCAGCTGCCGAGGCCCGCCGCCGCCGCCGCATCCCGCCTCTGCCCTGCCAGGCCCACCACGCGCCGGTCGCGGCAAGGCATCGCCCATGCGCCGCCGGCAGCGCCGCGCGCCGCCACACGCTCCGCTTTACCTCAGCCGCGGGCCCGTGTGCCGGCCCGTGACGCGCCGAGCTCGCCCGCCCCATTGGCCGCCGCGCCTGCCACTCCGCGCGCCGCCACTCGGCGTTCGGAGGAGGGCGGTGCCCGCCCACTCGCCCCTAGTTAGCCCTGTCCCTTTCTGGCCTGGGTGGGAGCGTGGCACACCTGAGTGGCTGCGAGGAAGCGGTGCGGGCCTCGCCTGGGCCTCCCCGGAGTCCCTCCATTGGCTGCTGTGTCTCCCTCAGTGGGAAGAGAGTTCGCGACGGACGGCGGAAAATCCCCAGTAAATACATGCTGGTTGCCAAAAGCTTGACTTTTGATGTAACTGGGGATGCTGCGAAGGTCATAAATGCAAAGACTGGTGGTAAGTCACTTTTTTCAGTGCTGTTGTATTGGTCGCTAAATGAGTGGTTGCAAGCCGAGGATTACTGGTAGCCGCTGTCAGTATTTAGGTCTCTATGTATTTAGGTTTCTATGCCCATAGCCACGCCCACCAGTCACATGACCACCAAGCCACACCCCAAAATAAGCCACGCCCATAGAACTGGTACAAAAATTTTTAGCCCCCCCCCCCCCCCCCCGTGGCCCGGGCCTTTGCTTATTTTTCTGTATTTGGCCCTCACTCAAAAAACTTTGGACACCCCTGAACTAGACACAAGAACAGTAATAATGTAACAATTGCTACCAACCTGCCTTCCATTGAGGACCTGTATCCTGCACAAGTGAAAAAGAGGCTGTGAAAATACTTACAGGTCCTGGGCATGAACAGTTTCAACTCCTACCCTCAAAACGACACTATAGGGCACTGCACACCAGAACAACTAGACACAAGAAGAGTTTTTCCCCGAACGCCATCACTCTGCTAAACAAATAATTCCTTCAACACTGTCAAACTATTTACTAAGTCTGCGCTACTATTAATCTTCTCATCATTCCCATCACCCATCTCCTTCCACTTATGACTGTATGACTGTAACTTTGTTGCTTGTATCTTTATGATTTATATTGATATTGTTTCCTGATTGCTTATTTGTACCCTATGACTATCATTAAGTGTTGTACCTTAAAATTCTTGATGAACGTATCTTTTCTTTTATGTATACTGATAGCATATGCACCAAGACAAATTCCTTGTGTGTCCAATCACACTTGGCCAATAAAAATTCTATTCTATTCTATTCAATCATATCTGATGAAGGAAGGGGAAGGGACCTTGGAGGTCTTTCAGTTCAATAGGACACCCTATACCCAGTGGTGGGATTCAAAAAATTTTGCTACCGATTCTGTGGGCGTGGCTTGGTGGGCCTGGCAGGGGAAGGATACTGTAAAATCTCCATTCCCTCCTCATTCCAGGGGATGTTTACTGCAAAATCCCCACTTCCTTCTGATCAGCTGGGACTCGGGAGGAAGAGAATAGATGGGGATGGGGCCAGTCAGAGGTAGTATTTACCAGTTCTCTGAACTACTCAGAATTTCCGCTATCACTTCTTCAGAACTGGTCAGAATCTGCTGAATAACACCTCTGCCTATATACCATTTCAGATAAATAGCTATCCAGTTTCTTCTTTAAAAACCTGCAGTGAAAAAGCACCCACAACTTCTGGAGGCAAGCTGTTCCACTGATTAATTGTTCCCATTGTCAAGAAAAAATTCTTCTTAGTTCTAACTTGAATTCTTATTCTGCTTCCAGATGCTTTGGTGAATAGGGCCTCTGGTGGCTCAACAGACTAATGCAGTCTGTTATTAACAGCAGCTGTTTGCAATTACTGCAGGTTCAAGCCCCACCAGGCCTAAGGTTAACTCAGCCTTCCATCCTTTATAAGGTAGGTAAAATGAGGACCCAGATTGTTGGGGGCAATAAGTTGACTTTGTATATAATATACAAACGGATGAAGACTATTGCTTAACACAGTGTAAGCCGCCCTGAGTCTTCGGAGAAGGGCGGGATATAAATGCAAATTTTTTAAAAAATAGCTTGATTCCCTCTTTTTTTGAAGTCACCCCTTAGATATTGGAACACTGCTATAATGTCACCCCCAGTCCTTCTTTTCATTAGACTCAATATACTCAATTCCTGCAACCATTCTTCATACGTTTTAGCTTCCAGTTCTCTAATTCTCTTTGTTGCTCTTCTCTTAACTCTTTCTAGAGTCTCTTTTTTTTATTGTGATGACCAAAACTGGGTACAGTATTCTATGTGGTCTTACCAAGGTGGGAACGCAATACTAATACTTCATGTGAACTTGATTCTATCCAGTAATGAAATCTGGCCATGCATGCATGGTACACGCCAAATGCGTGCTGCGTGTACATGCACAGTGTGCACCAAACGCATGTTGTGCACGCATGCGCAGTACATGCCAAATCTGCACTGCACACGGAAAAAGGAGGCTTGGGATGGTAAGTAGAACAGTGGGGGGGGGAAACAGCTGTGCTGCACAATTTAGATTCACTAAAAAGCAGGATTTCTTACTTTCTAGCAATTTTAAATCATGCGGCACAGCTGATCGTCGGAAATTCCGGTTTGGAAGAACCGGTAGCTTATTTTTTACTAGCAGTTCTCCCAAACCGGTGGTTTTTATCACTACCGGTTTGCCCAAAGAGGTGCGAACCAGTAGCATTTCTCCACTGATTCTATCCCTCTGCTAATGCCACCTAGGACTGTGCTGGCTTTGCATTCACAGGGATTTTGAAAAGCCAACAAAACAGGCTTTGGGGGTTGTTGTGAACACATAGGCCATTTTGCTATGAAAAGAACAATCCAAGAACCAAAATAGGACATCAAGAGTAAATAAAACACAATTTTGCACCCTAGCGAAATAGGCACTTCATTTTAGAACCTTGCATTAAAACTCAGAGCTCATTCTGGCTTAATGGAAACATGCCTTGGGTGGAGAATAAAATGAATCACATTTTAGATTAATCCATAGCAGCACTTAGCTGCTCTTAACTCATCTCAAAAAAAAGGTAATCAGGTGTCAACCAGGTTAATATTGAATGAGAAATTACTAGCAAAATCCCAGGGCTGCAAGCTAAATGGGGAGGTTGAAAAACAACCTAGAATAAAGCAGGGACCCCGTTGCTGAGTAAACTTGATGGGTTTATGTAGTCACCAGGAGTCAAGCTGGCTTGTTCATGTGTTCACTGTTTAGGAAGACTGCTTAACAGCTGGTTCACAAATTAATTGGCAAATGTATTATTACAACAGCTTCTTGGTGCCCATTATCCAAAGAGTTCTATTCCACTGCGGGGGCTATCAGGAAAATTACGTGACTTTCCAAGTTTGGGTTCCTGGATAGGGCAGGCTTGGTTGCTCCCTGAGGTTCGTCCCGTGTTTCTACATTATTGGAGCAAGGTACAAGAGGGACAAAGAAGTGGTTCACATCTGCAAGGAGCTGTGAATTTAGTCCTAATTAGACCCAGTTGAGGGATTGTGTCAATTTATATTTTAAATAAACTGTGATCTGCATCTCCTGGTTTACACCACTAACTTGTTTTGTGTGCTTTGAGGTCACACCTCTCCAAATTCCATGCTACATCAAAATGCATAGAAGCAGCCCTCATGTAGTGACTGGTTGCTTAGCGGCCATTCAAAAGTTACGATGGACCCCACCACCATCACCAAGAGCGACTTACGACTCATTTCTGGAGTAACAATGGCTGCACGCACATTGTGATAGCCCAGGGCAGGGCAAGGAGGCAATACAGTCAGCTGTAAAATGCCCCTTTATTGCTCCAACTTTCCCCCAAATGCTCCCACATTCATGGCAAGTCCTGGAGCAAAGTGCTCACACACACACACACACACACACACACACACACACACACCCTTGCAGCCTCTGGCTGCAAGTAGTCCAGCAAAACACTGTTAGCACAACAGCTTCAAAGCCAGAAGTCCATCAGGACATGTCAATGAATCCAGGAAGCAAAGGAACAAGGCAATTAGTCCAGGAAGCAAGGAATAAGGCAAGAAGTCCAAGAAACTCCAAACATTGGCAATGGCACACAAAACTCCATGAATTCAGTGTTTGTTCCTGGCAAATGCCCCTCCTCACAGTGTCTCCTTAAGTCTCAGTCCCCGAGTGTGCCTTGTGAAGAAGGGCGGAGCGCTCTCATCCTGAGTTGTTGGGTCAGTCTGTGCTGTTCTTGCCTTCTCTTCATTCTCCGTGCTCAAGGATCAGGAAGGGGTGGTCCTTGCTCATCACCTGAGCTCCATCACTCTTCTTCTCCACTGCCTGCCCTCTCTCAGTCATCCTGCCCCCATTCCTCCCTGCTGGCAAGCCATCTCAAGCCCAAGTGGCCTGGAGCTGCCTCGTCCTGCTCTTCCCTGCATTCCTCCAAAGCCAACGAGGCCACCCCCTCAACCCCCATCAGCCCCAGCTCCAGCTCATCCTCCTCCGCAGATTCAGGCTCCAACGGGGGCATGAAAGACATCCCGTGGTCACATGACATTTTGGCCACTTGGCAACTGACTCACGATTATGGCTGGTTGCAGTGTTCCATGGTTACATGACCACAATTTACAGTGAGGGCAAAAATTTTTGCCAGTTTCCCGTCTTTGGCCCCAATTTCTAGCAAAAAAAAAAACATCCATAGGAATACATGTATTTGCATAACAACTGTCACAAAATTGTTCTAAAATCTGATATAGTCATATGGGTGTTTTGACTTATGACCATCATCACTTACAGCAGAAATTCCAGGCTCTATGGTGGTCATTAGTCGAGGACTACCTGTATAATAATATTAAAATGCATATTTTTTTGCCTCTATTGAAAGATATGGACTTTTGAAACACTTGTCTTGCAAAGAACAGAGCTCAAAATATAAGTGCAAAAATATACCTAAATATGGATTTGTAGATTGTTTGAAATAAGGACATTAAACACAGAAAAGGAATATAAAGTGCTTATGAATGGGCACATGAAAAACTAAGGACCAGAATTAGCGTTTATCCCACTTTAGGGTAAGAAGAAGAAAATGAATTAAGTATCAAGCTCAAAGATTTATTAACAGTTTCAGGAATTTAGATATATTCCATCTATTTCTAATGCAGGTCTAATAATAATGACTTATCTGGCACAAGACTCAGATTTAATCATTTCGCGAAAGTGCTAGCTGTATAAATATCATCATTACTTATTGATTTATTCATCATTCATCTTGTGACACAGCATGATTTGAAAATCCGAAATTTTGGCGATGAAAAGGAAGTCCCCTCTGAAATTCACTGAGAGCTGCTTTCTGTGAGAAAGAGAAACTAAGAAATCTGGAGTTAGGTAGTTTATGTGCATGCTGGAATAAAGAGAAGAATATTGCACAGATGAATAGAATAGAATAGAATAGAATAGAATAGAATAGAATAGAATAGAATAGAATAGAATAGAATAGAATAGAATAGAATAGAATAGAATAGAATAGAATTTTTTATTGGCCAAATATGGTTGGACACACAAGGAATTCGTCTTGGTGCTCTCACTGTACATAAAAGAAAAGATATGTTCATCAAGAATCATAAGGTACAACACTTAATGATAGTCATAGGGAGCAAATAAGCAATCAGGAAACAATCAATATAAATATAAATCCTAAGGATACAAGCCACAAAGTTACAGTCATACAGTCATAAGTGGAAGGCCCTGGGTGATGGGAACAATCAGAAGATTAATAGTAATGCAGATTTAATAAATAGTCTTGAGGGAATTATTTGATAGTCTTGAGGGAATTATTTGTTTAGCAGAGTGGTGGAATTTGGGAAGAAACTGTTCTTGTGTCTAGTTGTTCTAGTTTGTAGTGCTCTATAGCGTCGTTTTGAGGGTATGAGTTGAAACAGTTTATGTCCAGGTTGTGAGGGGTCTGTAAATATTTTCAGAGCCCTCTTTTTGACTTGTGCAGTAAACAGGTCCTCAATGGAAGGCAGGTTGGTAGCCATGGTTTTTTCTGCAGCTCTAATTATCCTCTGAAGTCTGTGTCTTTCTTGTTGGGTTGCAGAACCAAACCAGACAATTATAGAGGTGCAGATGACAGACTCAATAATTTCTCTGTAGAACTGTATCAGCAGCTCCTTGGGCAGTTTGAGCTTTCTGAGTTGGTGCAGAAAGAACATTCTTTGTTGTGCTTTTTTGATGATGTTTTTGATGTTAGCTGTCCATTTTAGGTCTAGCGATATGATAGAACCTAGAAATTTGAAGGTCTCTACTGTTGGTACTGTGTTGTCTAGTATTGTAAGAGGTAGATGTATGGATTAGATTGTAACAGAATCCTCCTTAAATCTGTCAACAGGAAGAGGAAAAACACTCATGGTTGGATGGATGGATGGATGGATGGATGGATGGATGGATGGATGGATGGATGGATGGATGGATGGATGGGTTGGGTGGGTGGATGGATGAATAGGGAGATAGGCTTTCTAGATAAGTAGATAGGAGGCAGGATACAAGATAGATAGAGGGATGGGTAGGTAGGTAGATAGGTTCTCTAGATAAGAAGATAGAATAAGTAGACCAGCGCACCCCTATTACATCAATCTAGCACACCAGGACTGGAAGGCAAGGCATGTTACAAGACCCATCAATTACAGATTGTCATCTGGTAGGACCATGAAAAAGGACCTTCTCAAGGGTGGCCTCTTATGGAACATCATTCCTCCTGAGGTATGGTTGGCCCCCAACCTTCTGCTTTCCTGAAAGGCTCTACAAGCATTACTTTGTCAGTGGAACTGGGAACCACGAATGGAAAAGAAACTAATAAAGTAGATGGGGGATGAGGTGGAGGAGGTTTTTTTAATAATGGTTTTATTATATGATATTATACGGCGTGTCAGCATTCCAGAAAAAAACCCAACTCCAAGTAAAACCTCCGAAGCAAGCATCTTTCAAAGTTCTATTTACTAGGATAGGTAAACTGGCACATCTGGGAAAACCCGAATCTGAGCGGTCTGGGTTTTCCCTCAGTAAATCAAAACCCCCAAAACCATCCCCTCACTTCTCAGTCGATCACATGCTCCAATCACCATCCGTCCCATCTCGAGACAGCACTCCGACCACTCCTTCTCCAGATGCAGGATCAGCCTGACCTTGACCGACAGGAAGAATGCTATGATGTTTCCCACACATGAGAAAGTGGTAGCACGGAAGCTTCCGGACTAATATGGCTTCCAAAGCTGACATCTTTTTACATGGATCTTTTGACATGAATCTTTTAAAGATTTTAAATCTTGTAAGCCACCCGGAGTCACCTATGTGTGAGTTGTACGGTTATATAAATTTGTTTAATAAATAAATAGGGTATTTGTCTATCTCTCTCCGTTGTGTTGGCCAAAATGGGTCCTAGCCTGGCCCCAAAGCCAATGAAGATCACCATACACAAGGATGTATTTATTTAGCTTCTTTTATTGGAGCACTCTAGCAAAAGGCTCTCAGCATCTAAAGGAGCCAAGACCTCGAACAATGCACAAACACAAATTTTATATAGTTACGATTAAGGAAGTTAACACCCTAAGAATCACACATTGGTTCCCTGACTCATATTTCTTTTGACTGGATTCTCCCAAATTGGATTGAACTGGGTTTATCCATCCTTCCTCCTTCTTCATAAATCGCATGTGTGTTAATAAGCTTTTTTATCAAAAGAGGTTTGTCTTTTATTATTAAAAAGGTAAAGGTTCCCCTCGCACAGACGTGCTAGTCGTTCCCGACTCTAGGGGGCGGTGCTCATCTCAGTTTCAAAGCCGAAGACCCAGCGGTGTCCAAAGACGTCTCCGTGGTCATGTGGCCAGCATGACTAAATGCCAAAGGCACACGGAACGCTGTTCCCTTCCCACCAAAGGTGGTCCTTATTTTTCTACTTGCATTTTTTATGTGCTTTCGAACTACTAGGTTGGCAGAAGCTGGGACAAGTAATGGGAGCTCACCCCGTTACGCAGCACTAGGGATTCGAACCAGTGACCTGCCGACCTTTCGATCAACAATCTCAGCATCTTAGCCACTGAGCCACCATGTCTCTTATCTTTTACATCCCTTTTACTATTACCAAAGTTTATATATCTTCGTGCCTTAGCTAGCATCCTTCTAGTGTGTCCTTCTAACTTGCAACTTTCTAACTTTCTTGTTGCTATGATCTGTTTTTATATGTATTGGTGTGTATGTGTGTATGTATCTTGGCCACAACTGAATTAGTGCAATCACGAGCCTTTCCCCAAAAAAGTCTCTTTCATCAAATTGAATGACAAGCAGTACAAGCTATAAGCAAAAATATATTTTCTGCACAACACTAGAGGCAGATTCTACCTTGATCCTGCACAGGTATTGCTAATGAGTCATGTATTCCCTGAATACCTGGATAATCCAAGGAGGATCTATCAGAGAGAATGGCCTCCAGGCTAGACTTGACTATTTCTAAACTTCTCCAATTGCCTACAAAATATGCCTGCCCCCTTAAGAGCATCCACTGGCAGTTGGAACGGTTGGAATTAAGAGTGAAAGCAACCATTCTCAATCTTCTCTTTCCTTCGATCTCCCTACTATGCAAGTCTAGAGAAAAGATTGAGGCCCTGTCTCTGAGATACAGGTTAGCAGTTCAGGCAAGCATGAAACTTGTGGGATCTGGGCCTTGGTTTTTTGTTTTTCATTATCAATCAATTTATTAATTATCAAATAATTATTTATTAATTATTTATTAAATAATTTATTAATTATCAAGCCCAATATTGCAAAGGGGTGACTACACAGTTAGGGTTAGGAACCAAGAATGGCTGCGAGTGTAAGCTCAAAGAAGAGAATATTTGTAGCTCTGGGTTGAACCGTGGGGTCCTCGGTGTTCTCTGAGCTTGATGTTTATGGAGATTCTCAATCATCCAGGTCATGGTGGTCCCAAATATATTTTTTCAAAAGGCAACCTGACTGTCTTAATAATAATAATAATAATAATAATAATATTTTAATTTGTATACCGCCCTTCTCCCGAAGGACTCAGGGTGGTGAACAGGCAGATAAAATATAAATACACACAATAATTAAAAACATCCCTTAAAAAACTAATTTAAATGCCCAAAATGTTAAAAAACGTACTCCCCCGTAAAATAACAAAATTTTAAAAACCCATCCAATAAAAATAAAAATCAGGCTAGTCCAGCCATACGAAATAAATAAGTTTTAAGTTCATGAAAGGTCCTAAGGTCAGGTAATTGTCGAAGTCCGAGGGGAAGTTCGTTCCACAGGGTCGGAGCTCCCACAGAGAAGGCCCTCCCCCTGGGGGCCGCCAGTCGACACTGTTTGGCTGACGGCACCCTGAGGAGTCCCTCTCTGTGGGAGCGTACCGGACGATGGGAGATAGAAGCCGGCAGTAGGCGGTCCCGTAGATAGCCCGGTCCTAAGCCATGGAGCGCTTTAAAGGTGGTAACCAATACCTTGAAGCGCACCCGGAAAACAACAGGTAGCCAGTGCAGTCTGCGCAATAACCCGCGCAGCCGCGTTCTGAACTAGCTGAAGTCTCCGGGTGCTCTTCAAGGGGAGCCCCATGTAGAGAGCATTGCAGTAGTCCAGGCGAGAGGTAATGAGAGCATGAGTGACTGTGCATAAGGCATCCCGGTCCAGGAAGGGACGCAACTGGCGGATCAGGCGAACCTGATAAAATGCTCTCCTGGAGACAGTCGCCAAATGGTCTTCAAAGGACAACCGACCATCCAGGAGCACGCCCAAGTTGCGTACCTTCTCCATCGGGGCCAATGATTCACCCCCGACAGACAGCCGCATCTGCAGCTGACTGTACCGAGGTGCCGGCATCCACAGCCACTCCGTCTTGGGTCATGGTGGTGGTGGTGGTGGTGGTGGTGGTGGTGGTGGTGGTGGTGGTTGTTTTTCCCCTGAAAAGGTTTCGCTTCTCATCCAGGAAGAACTGGATGAAGCTTCTTGGATGAGAACCAAAATGTTTTCAAGAAAAAAACCTGAGAAAGTTCAGCTATCCTTTGGGAAAACACCTTTGGGATTCTCCGAGCTTAGCTGTTCCCGTGCAGGCACTTAATTACCCAACTAAGAGTGGTGCGGTGGCCTAGAGATGGAGTTCTTGCCTCACAATCAGGAGGCTGTGAGTTCAATCCTAGGTAGAGGCAGGATATTTTTCTCTCTCTGGGCACAAGGAGAATGTATCTGCTGAAGAAAACTCCACATTAACAACAGAAAGGGCATCCGGCCATTAAAACACTCTGCTAGCTTCTACAGTTGCCCAGACTCCACCCCACAAGGGATTATGGGGTCATTAAAAGAAGATGATGATGATTTGATTACCCAACTAGTTATCATCATTCTAGCACTGATAATGTTACCTAGTTTGCTAATGAAACGTCTGCAAGAAAACAACCAACCTCAGAGAACACCAACGACCTCACAATGTAAGCTCAGTCAGAGAAGCCACTGTTGTATCGCACAATAGAAAAGCCATGTACCATACTTTCGGTATCCCCTCGTCCCCTATTTTCTTCATTTCAGCAGCTTTGGAAGAAAAAAACTTTTCTGTCTTGCTGGTGTTAAGTAACTGTGAGTCAAAATCAATTTTTATTGATCTGCTGCAATTCAGCTAGCAGTGTATCAGCTGGTTCTGATTTATTTTCCTCCCACTATAGGGGGAAAAGCATGGAGACTTTGCATGGAAACCACGTTTGGGGGCTTTGGAATTGAATAAAGGGGTAATGTGTGGCAACATGGAAAAACCAAGAAGAAGTGTGTTTTAAGCCTGTTGGAGTTCTGAATTCCATAAATCAGATAACAGATTAACAGAGTTGGAAGGGACCTTATAGGTCATCTAGTCCAACCCCCCGCCTAAGCAGGAGACCCTACACCATTTCTGACCAATGGCAGTCCAATCTTTTCTTGAAAGTCTCAAGTGATGAAGCTCCCACAACTTCCTAAGGCAACTTCTGTTCCATGGGTTGATTGTTCTCACTGTCAGAAAGTTCCTCCTCATTTCTAGGTTGAATCTCTCCTTGGTCAGTTTCCATCCATTATTCCTTGTCTGGCCTTCAAGTGCTTTGGAAAATAGCTTGACCCCCTCCTCTTTGTAGCAGTCCCTCAAATATTGGAACACTGTTATCATGTCTCCCCTGGTCCTTCTCTTCACTAGACTAGCCATGCCCAGTTCCTGCAATCATTCTTCATATGTTTTAGCCTCCAGTCCCTTAATCATCCTGGTTGCTCTTCTCTGCACTCTTTCTAGAGTCTCAACATCTTTTTTATAGTGTGGGGACCAAAACTGGATGCAGTACTATAGGTGTGGTCTTACTAAGGCTTTATAGAGTGGTATTAGTACCTCACTTGATCTTGATTGTATCTCTCTGTTAATGCATTTTAGGATTGCATTGGCTTTTTTGGCTGCTGCTGCACAGTGCTGGCTCATATTTACCTGGTTGTCCGCTAAGAGTCCAAGATCCCACTCACAGTCTCTGCTATCAAGCCTAGTTTCCCCCAGTTTATATGTGTCCTTTTGGGTTTTCTTACCTAAGTGTAGGACTTTACTTTTCTCTACATTGAATGTCATTTTGTTAGATGCGGCCAAATGTTCAAGTCTGTCAAGATCGACCTGGATCTTGAATCATAAATATTCAAATGTATACAATTCTCATTGGCATTTTCATCATCAGAATTATTGTTTAATTCTAAAATAGAAAGTCCAAACATTAAGTGAATGTAGGAAGAACTCCAGATTCAACATAGGTTTCATAGGCCTTCCATCGTGGGATGTGAGTCTGAATTTTCCATTTTGAGCAAAATTGTTTGAGGTGATGCTAAAGCTGATATCTCAGAAGATGGCCTAGTACAAAAATGGGAGAAAAAGGTGCCTAGTTCTTGCCAGGATTTATTCCTGGCTTGAAATAAAGGGTTGTTTACGTTCTCATCAGTGTTAGGATTCAAAAATTTTTACTACTGGTTCTTTGGGTGTGGCTTGGTGGGCGTGGCAGGGGAAGGATACTGCAAAATCCCCATTTCCTCCCGATCAACTGGGACTCGGGAGGCAGAGAATAGATGGAGGTGGGGCCAGTCAGAGGTGGTATTTACCGGTTCTCTGAACCAGGGGTTTCCAATCTTGGTCCCTTTAAGACTTGTGGACTTCAACTCCCAGAGTTCCTCAGCCAGCAAAGCTCAGCCAGCAAAGCAAAGCTGGCTGAGGAACTCTGGGAGTTGAAGTCCACAAGTCTTAAAGGGACCAAGGTTGGAGACCCCTGCTCTGAACTACTCAAAGCTACCTCTGGTGCAGTCTGTTATTAACACAGCTGCTTGCAATTACTGCAAGTTCAAGTCCCAGCAGGCCCAAGGTTGACTCAGCCTTCCATCCTTTATAGCAGGGGTGTCCAAACTTGGTCCCTTTAAGACTTGTGGACTTCAACTCCCAGAGTCCCTCAGCCAGCAAAGCTGGCTGAGGAACTCTGGGAGTTGAAGTCCACAAGTCTTAAAGGGACCAAGGTTGGAGACCCCTGCTCTGAACTACTCAAAGCTACCTCTGGTGGCTCAACAGACTAATGCAGTCTGTTATTAACACAGCTGCTTGCAATTACTGCAAGTTCAAGTCCCACCAGGCCCAAGGTTGACTCAGCCTTCCATCCTTTATAGCAGGTGTAAAGCCAGCAAAGCTGGCTGAGGAACTCTGGGAGTTGAAGTCCACGAGGACCCAGATTGTTGGGGGCAATAAAAGTTGACTTTGTATATAATATACAAATGGATGAGACTATTGCTTAACACAATGTAAGCCGCCCTGAGTCTTCGGAGAAGGGCGGGATATAAATTCAAATAAAAAAAAAATTCCACTACCGGTTCTCCAGAACTGGTGAGAACCTGCTGAATACCACCTCTGATCCTCATTCTGATCAATCCCCAGATAGAGGAACATGATGAATTCTTTGGCTGGTTCCTGAGCCTTCTTGGGAGGCTGAGAAAATGGATTCCCTGAGAGACAGCGATGAAGAAGATGGGACAGAAAAACCACTTAAGTCTCATGAAACCTATTTATGTCAAGGTAAGTGTGAAGATCATCTAGAATAGCCTTCTCTGACAGCATGCTAACCAGTGGTGGAATTCAAATTTTTTTACTACTGATTCTGTGGGCGTGGCTTGGTGGGCGTGGTGGGTGTGGCAGGGGAAGGATACTGTCCATCTCCATTCCCTCCTCACTCCTGGAGGAAGGATATTGCAAAATCTCCATTCCCACCCCACTCTGGGGCCAGCCCAGTGGTACGATTCAGCCAGTTCCCACCTATTCAGGAGAACCGGTTGTTAACTTTCTAAGCAGTTAGGAGAACCGGTTGTTGGGAGACATCTGATTTTGTTTTTTTCCACTTTACAGGGCTAATCCTGTAAGGAAGGCAGGAAGGAAACATTCTGGTGTTGTTTCTAGCCTAATCTTTATTGCCCTGCTTACAGAAACTGCCTCTCTGGTTAACCCTTGTTACATTGTAACAGCTAAGGTGAATCAACGTGAGTGACATTGAGTTGGCCACGCCAACATGGTCACATAACCACTGAGCCACACTTACCCAGCTGGTCATTACGACAGAGAACCAGTTGTTAAATTATTTGAATCCCACCACTGGGCCAGCCAGAGGTGGTATTTGCCAGTTCTCCGAACTAGTCAAAATTTCCGCTATCAGTTCTCCAGAACCTGTCAGAACCTGCTGAATATCAACCCTGGTGCTAACCAAAGATTGTGGAAGTTTGTTTATTTGTTTGTTTGTTTGTCAACAAGAACAAGGAAAGGAGTAACATAGACATAGACATAGACATGGACACATGAAAAAAAATTGGCACAAAAAAAAAGGATATAACTAGGCAAAACATAGCCATAAACACATAGAATGATTACATATAATTGGGAAGAGTAGGACAGGGACGGTAGGCACGCTGGTGCACTTATGCATGCCCCCTTAGGGACCTCTTAAGAAACATGAAAGGTCCACGATAGACAGTTAAAGGTAAAAGGTATGGGGATTAGCGAGACTAACAACATAATCAGGTAGCGTGTTCCAGACATTTACTACTCTATTGCAGAAGTCATATTTCCTACAAGTAAGATTAGAGCGAATTACATTGAGTTTAAATCTATTGATAGCCCTTGTGTTATTATGGTTGAAATTAAAATATTCGTTTACAGGTAGAACGTTTTGGTAAATAAACTTATGAACTAAGCATAGGTTGCAACAGAGATGATGTAGTTCGAGGCTATCTAGACCTAAAATTTCAAGCCCGGTGGTATAGGGAATTTTATTTCGAGCAGAAGATTTGAGCACTCTTCTAGTAAAATATCTCTGGACCCTCTCTAATGTAATGATGTCTGAAATACAGTGAGGGTTTTGCACATCTGAAGTTAGTCCCATATCTGAAGCTCTTTAATCCTGTATATCTGAAGCCCTCTAATTTGAAGCTCTTGAATAGCTTCAAGCCCCATGAGGAATGGTTAAAAAAAAAAAAACAAGGGAGATTGAATATGAATGAGTGAAAATTAAAGGAAGGCACAATTATTACTTTCCAATATTAGAAAGGCATGCAAGAGACCAACTTGTACAAACGACTTGGGATGATGATGAAGAACTTTAATAAATTCCCCTGTTTAATAAAACAGGGAGAAATGTAAGAACCTCTCAACAATAGAGTGACATTTATTGAGACATGATGCTCTAGAAAAATTCAGTAGAAGTGGTCCTGGTAATTACATCATTCCCCTTTAATCTTGAGCAAGATTGGGACAAGGGACCACTACAGTCCAATCTACAATTGTTTGGCTCTGCATCCCAAGACTTGCATAGATACTGAGCTGCGATGGCACAGTAGTTAGAGTGCAGTACTGCAGGCTACTTCTGCTGATCACTGCCTGCCAGCAGTTTGGCAGTTCGAATCTCACTAGGCTCAAGGTTGACTCAGCCTTCCGTCCTCCATGGGTAAAATGAGGACCTAGGTTGTTGGGGGCAAGATGCTGACTCTGTAAACCACTTAGAGAGGGCTGGAAAGCACTGTGAAGCGGTATATGGCTATATATTGCTATTGCTATTGCTATGTGCATAGGAAATGACACATAACCAAGTCAGCCTAGGATTGATTGATCAATTGATTGATTGAATTTATATGCCACCCATCTCGATATCCAAAGTGATTCTGGGCAAATTATGTAATTGATTTTGGCCTATGTAAATTGATTTTGGCCTATATACTGGTGATCCATGACTTACAACAATTTGTTGTTCAAAATGGCATTGAAAAGAATGATTTACATCCATTTGTCACGACCATTGCAGCTTCCCCGTAGTCATGTGATCAAAATTCAGATGCTTGGCAACCGAGTCACATTTATGACGGTTGCAGTGTTCCAGGGTCATGTCTTTTCTCTTTTGTCTTCTTCTGACAAGCAAAGTCAATGGAGAAGACAGGTTCACTTACTGCTGCTAACTTAACAATTGCAGTGATTCATTTAACACCTGTGGCAAGGGAGGTCATATAATGGGGCAAAACTCATGTAACAACTGTCTCCCTTGGCAACAGACATTTTGGGCTCAGTTATAGTCATAAACAGGGACGCGGTGGCTCAGGGGGTAGGACGTTGAGCTTGTCGATCGAAAGGTCAGCAGCTTGGCGGTTCAAATCCCTAGTGCTGCCGTGTAATAGGGTGAGCTCCCGTTACTTGTCCCAGCTTCTGCCAAACTAGCAGTTTCGAAAGCACATAAAAAAATGCAAGTAGAAAAAATAGGGATCACCTTTGGTGGGAAGGTAATAGCGTTCCGTGTGCCTTTGGCGTTGAGTCATGCCGGCCACATGACCACGGAGACATCTTCGGACAGCGCTGGCTCTTTGGCTTTGAAACAGAGATGAGCACCACCCCCTAGAGTCAGCAACGACTAGCACGTATGTGCAAGGGGAACCTTTACCTTTACCTATAGTCATAAGTCGAGAACTACCAGTATCTGATTTTGTTTCTGTTGCAATTACTGTATTTTTCGGAGTATAAGATATACTTCCCCCCCCCAAAAGAGGGTGAAAATTTGGGTGTGTCTTATACACTGAATGTAGCCAAAAACATGAGGAGGCGATGGTCTGTGGCAATCCCTGCAGCCTGGAAGAGTTGACTAGGGATATTCCAGGTGACCGATCCACCCGCCAATCAGCTGCTCATGCTGAATCAGGCTGCAATAATGTGCTGAAGTTGACCTGGCTGTTCGCTATTTGCTTCAAGGACTGTCAGAGTTTGCAGCAGCAATCACATCCAGAAAGCACACTCAAGTCACCAATTCAGGATTCAATAACTTCTCTTTATATATAATATCAAGTAAATGTACAATATCAAAACCCAAGCAGAGGAGAGGAGTTTCAGTTTCAGTTTTAGTTTTAAAGATCAGCACAGCATGCAGCTTTAGAACAGTTCACCTAAGCCACACCCAGATTTCTTGCTGTCTCCTTCCTTGTTGCCCACACAGCAAATACTGTTTCAGTTTCCAAGCAGCCCTCAACTCTCTCCACACTGACAGGATGCTAGCCAGATGAATACCAATGAATGCTGGTAGGCAGAGGCAGATTTTTTTTTCTTATTTTCATCCCCAAAAACTAAGGTGTGTCTTATACTCCAGAGCGTCTTATACTCAGAAAAATACGCTATGCTTTTTTTTCTTCGCATCGCACTACAGTTTTTACTCTCTTGTTAGCCACCTTAGCATCATATAAATGACAGAAGATCAGAACATGTTGCATCCACATCTAGATCAATCTATACATAACCAGGTTAAGAAGTTTTGTGCTTTCTACTTTTGCATGTATGTGTACTTCCATGCACATGTGCTTTGTATACTTATTTGTTTTGCTAGGTTTGAAACAGCTATACCAATCCCAACAACTTTGTGATATCACTTTGGGGGTTGAAGGAAAGAGCTTTCCTTGCCACAGGTAAGTCATCCCTATAGCCCTACAGCTCCCTCTACCTATGCAGATATTATTGAACTACAACACATTGAAAAAACCTGGCTATTCCAAACTGTTTTTTCACTGAGTAAAATTATTAATCTATCATATGTAATACGAATGAATGAATGAATGAATGAATGAATGAATGAATGAATGCTTTAGTTGGCCAGGTGTGATTAGACACACAAGACATTTGTGTCTGATGCAGAAGCTTTCAATGTACATGGAAAGCAACAGAATGTTGTTGTTGTTGTTGTTGTTGTTGTTGTTGTTGTTATTATTATTATTATTATTATTATTATTATTATTATTATTATTATTATTATTATCTTTATTCATGAAACATAAACTCAGTCAACTGAACATTCAAAAAGGCATCACAAATACCACTGATTGGTGCTGATGGTTGATACAGGTTGCTGCCAGAGTCCTAGATATCAACCAAGTACCTTCTTAAGATTATTATTATTATTATTATTTATTAAATTTTTATACCGCCCTTCTCCCGAAGGACTCAGGGCGGTGTACAGCAACGATAAAACAAAAATATATACAATTAAAACAACATTTAAAACATAGCAAATTATAAAGGCTGATAAATTAAAATTTAGATTTTAAAATTTTAAAATATTAATAAACCCCAAATTTAAAATTCTACACTATTATGCCAGTCCCGCTTGAATAAATAGGTGTGTTTTAAGCTCACGACGGAAGGTCCAAAGATCAGGCACTTGACGTAGGCCAGGGGGAAGTTCATTCCAGAACGTCGCTGCCCCCACAGAGAAGGCCCTACTCCTGGGGGCCGCCAGCCGACACTGTTTGGCGGACGGCACCCTGAGGAGACCCTCTCTGTGAGAGCATACGGGTCGGTGGGAGGCAAAGGGTAACAGCAGGCGGTCCCGTAAGTACCCGGGTCCTAAGCCATGGAGCGCTTTAAAGGTGGTAACCAAAATCTTGAAGCGCACCCGAAAAACCACAGGAAGTCAGTGCAGACTATGGAGTAGTGATGTCACGTGGGAGCCACGAACGGCTCCCGTTACTACTCGCGCAGCCGCATTCTGGACTAACTGTAGCCTCCAGGTGCACCTCAAGGGCAGCCCCATGTAGAGAGCGTTGCAGTAATCCAACCTAGACGTAACCAGAGCATGAGTGACCGTGCATAAGGCATCCCGATGTATGATGTTCCAAGTAGCACAGTTTTTTACAGTTCTGCTGGTGCTATTGCAGGAAGCTGCAATTTGTTGATGTATCTTATAAAATTCTTGGACATGGTACCAAGTGCCTTGATGACAATGGGTATAACTTTTACATGTTTAATCCATAGCCGGGTAGTTTCGATGGCCAGGTCATGATATTTCATGATTTTTTCCAGTTCTTTTTCTTCAACTCTGGCATCTCCTGGTCCCACAATGTCAATAAATTATACATTTCGGTTTTCCACAACTGTGATATCTGGTGTGTTGTGTTCCAAACGACGATCCATCTGTATTCTAAAGTCCCACAAGATCTTCACCATCTCATTTTCTATCACTTTTTCCACTTTATGTTCCCATGACTTTTTGGATACAGGCAAGTCATATTTTTTACATAATGACCAGTGGATTAATTTAGCAACTCGGTCGTGTCTAGCTTTGTAATCAGTTTGTACGATTTTGCTGCATTCACATATTAAATGTGAAACAGTTTCGACTTTGTTGTTGCAAAGTTGGCAGTTTGGATTGTCAGTGGATTTTTGTATCTTTGCTTTCATGGCATTAATTTGCAGTGCTTGTTCTTGAGCAGCGAGTATTAAACCGTCTGTTTCTTTCTTGATGGTTCCCATCTTAAGCCATGCCCGTGTAAAGTTGTTGTTATTATTATTATTATTAGACATGACCGAGTTGCTAAATTAATCCACTGGTCATTATGTAAAAAAATACAACTAGTTTACACAAGCACAGAATTTAAGGGAAAATTTTTATAAGATGTTTTATAGATGGCATTTAGATCCCAAAAAATTATCATGTATGTATCCTAATATCCAAGCGAAATGTTGGAGGTGTGATTGTGATGACGCTACATATTTTCATATTTGGTGGACTTGCAAGAAAATTAAGGTCTTTTGGATAAGAATTTGGTGGATTATTCAAAATGTACTGAAGAAGAAGATAAAGTTCCTGCCACAATTTTTCCTTTTGGGAATTATAACGGATTGTACAGGGATTGAGACTAAATTGATTCTGAATTTAATAACAGCAGCAAGACTGTTGATTGGACAATACTGGAAGAAAGAAGAGGTACCTACAATAGAAGAATGGATACTGAAAGTCATTAATTTGGCTGAGATGGCTAAAATCTCAGCTTTTTTAAAAGACAATACGCAGGAAAGATATTTAATTGAATGGAAAAAATGGATTGATTATCTACAAAACAGATATCAGATTAAGAAATATCAGATTGCCTTTGAATAATTAGAAAGTTATTTTATTTAATGGGAGGGGTTGGGAGATGAAAAGCTTTGGATGAGGTTAATTGGATTGGAAGGAAAATTTTATTCTATGTTTGGTTTATGTATAACAATACCTTGTGATTGACCCAGGAAGCCGGGGAAGGAGGGGAAGGGGTTTTTGGGAGGGAGGGGAAAAAGGATGACTGAGACACGTCTTGTTGATGTTGTTTGGGATGAGTTTGATTCTGTGGCTCCGAGGGCGTGGACAGGCTGCTGGGAGGTTACATGCCACTACATGTTTACTGGACCCGTGTCCTCCTGGCTGGTGCTGGCCACTCAGGAGGTGACACGAGGCTGGCTCAGGGAATTATAAATGCTTCTTTGTTGGAAGGGGTTTTCCCCGCTGCCTTGAAAGAGGCGGTGGTGAGACCCCTCCTCAAGAAGCCTTCCCTGGACCCAGCTATTTTGGGTAACTACCGTCCAGCCTCCAACCCTCGCTTTGTGGCGGAGGGTGGAGAGAGTGTGGTGGCATGGGTGGTTCCCAGTACCTGGATGAAGCCGTCTATCTAGACCCGTTCCAGTCCGGCTTCCGGTCCGGGTACAGCACGGAGACAGCTTTGGTTGCGTTGTTGGATGACCTCTGGAGGGCCAGGGATGACTTCCTCTGGTTGTTCCTCTGCCCTGGTCGTGCTGGATCTTTCATCGGCTTTTGATACCATCGACCATGGTATCCTGCTGCACCGGTTGGAGAGATTAGGAGTGGGAGGCACCGTTTATCGGTGGTTCTCCTCCTATCTCTCTGACCGGACGCAGACGGTGTTGACAGGGGGGCAGAGATCGACCGTGAGGCGCCTTACTTGTGGGGTGCCTCAGGGGTCGATTCTCTCGCCTCTCCTGTTCAACATCTACATGAAGCCATTGTGTGAGGTCATCAGTGGCTTCGGGGTGAGTTATCAGCTGTACGCTGATGACACTCAGCTGTACTTTTCCACCCCGGGCCACCCCAACGAAGCTGTTGAACTGCTGTCTCGTTGCCTGGAGGCCGTATGGGTCTGGATGGGGAGAAACAGACTCAGACTCAATCCATCCAAGACGGAGTGGCTGTGGATGCCGGCACCCCGGTACAGTCAGCTGCAACCGCAGCTGTCTGTTGGGGGCGAGTCACTGGCCCCAACAGAGAGGGTACGCAACTTGGGTGTTCTCCTGGATGGACGGCTGTCGTTTGAAGATCATTTGGCGGCCGTCTCCAGGAGAGCTTTTTACCAGGTCCGCCTGGTCCGCCAATTGCATCCCTTTCTGGACCGGGATGCCTTATGCATGGTCACTCATGCTCTCGTCACTTCCCGCCTGGATTATTGCAATGCTCTCTACATGGGGCTACCCCTGAAGTGCACTCGGAGACTCCAGTTAGTCCAGAATGCAGCTGCGCGGGTGATCGAGGGAGCTCCTCGTTGCTCCCGGGTAACACCGCTCCTGCGCAGTTTGCACTGGCTACCTGTGGTCTTTCGGGTGCGCTTCAAGGTTTTGGTTACCACCTTTAAAGCGCTCCATGGCTTAGGGCCCGGGTACTTACGGGACCGCCTGCTGTTACCTTATGCCTCCCATCGACCCGTACGCTCTCACAGAGAGGGTCTCCTCAGGGTGCCGTCCGCCAAGCAATGCCGGCTGGCGGCCCCCAGGGGGAGGGCCTTCTCTGTTGGAGCACCTACGCTCTGGAACGACCTTCCCCCCAGTTTGCGCCAAATATCTGACCTTCGGGCCTTTCGCCGGGAATTAAAAACTCATTTATTTATTCAAGCGGGATTGGACTGATTTTTTAAATTCTAAATTTTAAAGTTTTAATCCTTTGTAATTTTATATGGGGTATTTTAGGTTAGGTCAATTTGACGGTTTTAATTCGGCCATTATGGAATAGGTATTTTAAATTGATATTTTAACTTTGTATATTTGCTGTTTTTATCTTTGGCTGTACACCGCCCTGAGTCCTTCGGGAGAAGGGCGGTATAAAAATTTAAATAAAAAATAAAAAAAATTTTTAAAAAAGGGGCAAAAATGTCTTTGTTTTTTTTTAAAACTCTTTCAATAAAAAAAAAAAATACAACTTACCTGTATCCAAAAAGTCATGGGAACATAAAGTGGAAAAGGTTATCAGAAATGAGACAGTGAAGACCAGATATCACAGTTGTTGAGGTCCTCTATCTGCAAATGCATATTAATGTCCAAAGCCATTCTTTTTTTTTTTTTCCTCACTGCAGGATGCTGCTGGCATCTGTTAGCCCTTATTTTCGAGATCTTTTCACCAGTGGCAGCAGCGAGTCTCAAAATGGGGAGATCTTACTTGAAGACATGACGGCCTCCACACTCCACAGCTTGCTGGATTATCTCTACACAGAAGAATTGTCCCTCTCAGCCGAGACTGCTCATGATCTTTTCACCAGTGGCAGCAGCGAGTCTCAAAATGGGAGATCTTACTTGAAGACATGACGGCCTCCACACTCCACAGCTTGCTGGATTATCTCTACACAGAAGAATTGTCCCTCTCAGCCGAGACTGCTCATGATCTTTTCACCAGTGGCAGCAGCGAGTCTCAAAATGGGAGATCTTACTTGAAGACATGACGGCCTCCACACTCCACAGCTTGCTGGATTATCTCTACACAGAAGAATTGTCCCTCTCAGCCGAGACTGCTCATGATCTTTTCACCAGTGGCAGCAGCGAGTCTCAAAATGGGGAGATCTTACTTGAAGACATGACGGCCTCCACACTCCACAGCTTGCTGGATTATCTCTACACAGAAGAATTGTCCCTCTCAGCCGAGACTGCTCATGATCTTTTCACAGCAGCTAGCAAGCTTCAGATCCTCCCATTGAAAGAAACAGTTGGAAGGTAATGTTTACAGAAAAACAGAATTGGAAGGGACCAACTTCCAAGAAGATAATAAGAAGGATAAATAATAACACTACCGCCATAGTTCATGGATAAATGCACGTAAACATTAGATCAGGGGTAGTCAACCTTTTTATATCTACCACCCACTTTTGTATCTCTGTTAGTAGTAAAATTTTCTAACCGCCCACCGGTTCGGGGGGAGATCTTACTTGAAGACATGACGGCCTCCACACTCCACAGCTTGCTGGATTATCTCTACACAGAAGAATTGTCCCTCTCAGCCGAGACTGCTCATGATCTTTTCACCAGTGGCAGCAGCGAGTCTCAAAATGGGGAGATCTTACTTGAAGACATGACGGCCTCCACACTCCACAGCTTGCTGGATTATCTCTACACAGAAGAATTGTCCCTCTCAGCCGAGACTGCTCATGATCTTTTCACAGCAGCTAGCAAGCTTCAGATCCTCCCATTGAAAGAAACAGTTGGAAGGTAATGTTTACAGAAAAACAGAATTGGAAGGGACCAACTTCCAAGAAGATAATAAGAAGGATAAATAATAACACTACCGCCATAGTTCATGGATAAATGCACGTAAACATTAGATCAGGGTAGTCAACCTTTTTATATCTACCACCCACTTTTGTATCTCTGTTAGTAGTAAAATTTTCTAACCGCCCACCGGTTCGGGGGGAGATCTTACTTGAAGACATGACGGCCTCCACACTCCACAGCTTGCTGGATTATCTCTACACAGAAGAATTGTCCCTCTCAGCCGAGACTGCTCATGATCTTTTCACAGCAGCTAGCAAGCTTCAGATCCTCCCATTGAAAGAAACAGTTGGAAGGTAATGTTTACAGAAAAACAGAATTGGAAGGGACCAACTTCCAAGAAGATAATAAGAAGGATAAATAATAACACTACCGCCATAGTTCATGGATAAATGCACGTAAACATTAGATCAGGGGTAGTCAACCTTTTTATATCTACCACCCACTTTTGTATCTCTGTTAGTAGTAAAATTTTCTAACCGCCCACCGGTTCGGGGAGATCTTACTTGAAGACATGACGGCCTCCACACTCCACAGCTTGCTGGATTATCTCTACACAGAAGAATTGTCCCTCTCAGCCGAGACTGCTCATGATCTTTTCACCAGTGGCAGCAGCGAGTCTCAAAATGGGAGATCTTACTTGAAGACATGACGGCCTCCACACTCCACAGCTTGCTGGATTATCTCTACACAGAAGAATTGTCCCTCTCAGCCGAGACTGCTCATGATCTTTTCACCAGTGGCAGCAGCGAGTCTCAAAATGGGGAGATCTTACTTGAAGACATGACGGCCTCCACACTCCACAGCTTGCTGGATTATCTCTACACAGAAGAATTGTCCCTCTCAGCCGAGACTGCTCATGATCTTTTCACAGCAGCTAGCAAGCTTCAGATCCTCCCATTGAAAGAAACAGTTGGAAGGTAATGTTTACAGAAAAACAGAATTGGAAGGGACCAACTTCCAAGAAGATAATAAGAAGGATAAATAATAACACTACTGCCATAGTTCATGGATAAATGCATGTAAACATTAGATCAGGAGTAGTCAACCTTTTTATATCTACCACCCACTTTTGTATCTCTGTAGGTAGTAAAATTTTCTAACCGCCCACCGGTTCGGGGGGAGATGCGCGAGCTATTCTGGATCGAGGCTCTTTTGTTTGCGGTCGCACCAGTGGTAGGATTCAAGTAATTTAACAACCGGTTCTCTGCCCTAATAATTTCTTCCAACAACCAGTTTGCCAAACTGCTCAGAAAGTTAACAACCGGTTCTCCCGAAGTGGTGCGAACTGGCTGAATCCCACCATTGGGTTGCACTATAGCGCCATTTAGTTTCACTTACGTAACGTGAACTAAACTTATGCGTGGGCGATACAAACAGTATATTTTCAGAAGTTTAAATTGTCACGGGGAATTTTATGATAACCTAATGAAAATGTTTTTAAATAATGCTATGAAAATTTTTTAAAAAGTCCATTAAATTTAAAAAAAAGAAAGTGCTTCAGTATCGGACAAAACCCCTACCGCCTACCATGAAAGCTGGAACGCCCACTAGTGGGTGGTAGGGACCAGGTTGACTACCACTGCTTTAGATAATACTGTGAGAATTAGGTGTTCAGCATGATGATGGGATGAGGGACAAAATGTCCTGTGTCTAGTTGTTTTGCATTCAATGCCCTATAGCAGTGTCCCGAGGGGAAGTGTTATAACAGAATAACAGAGCCGTAAGGGACCTTGAAGGTCTTCTCATCCAATCCCCTGCTCAAGCAGGAGACCCTATCTATACCATTTCAGACAAGTGGCTGTCCAGTCTTTTCTTAAAAGGCCTCCAGTGATGAAGCACCCACAACTTCTGAAGGCAAGCCATTCCACTGGTTAATTGTTCTCACTGTTAGGAAATTTCTCCTTAGTTCTTTAGTCAGGAGCCACCTAAATTTGGAAGTCATTCTTTTTCCTAACACAATTCTCATGGTTTCTTTAGCAAGGTGTCCTAAGGAGAAAGGAATGGGATTAATCCTGGCAATTGAAGTATTTCCTACCCATCAGACTACATCTTCTGCTCTTCACTAATCACACAGGACCTTGCAGCTTCTTCACAAAACTGTCCAGCTTCTCAGTCTAGCACAGGGGTCTCCAACCTTGGTCCCTTTAAGACTTGTGGACTTCAACTCCCAGAGTCCCTCAGCCAGCAAAGCTGGCTGAGGAACTCTGGGAGTTGAAGTCCACAAGTCTTAAAGGGACCAAGGTTGGAGACCCCTGGTCTAGCAGGTCGAAACCTATTCTGAATTAGCAGGCCCTCCATACCGTCAGATACACGATATAGCTATTCCTCGACTTATAACCATTTGTTTAGTGACTGAAATTACGGCGACACTGAAAAAAGTGTCATTACCATTTTTCACTCTGATGACTGTGGCAGCATCCCCGTGGTCACATGATCAAAATTTGTACGCCTGGCAAATAACTGGCTCATATTTATGATGGTTGCGGTGTTCCAAGGTCATGTGATCACCTTTTGCAAACTTCCGACAAGCAGTCAACAGGGAAGCCAGATTTACTTAACAGCCACGTTACTAAACTTAACAACTGCAGAGATAGTCTTAATCACGGTGGCAAGAGAGGTTGTAAAGTGGGACAAAACTCACTTAACAATTGTCTTGCTTAGCAACAGAAATGCTAAGGTTTCCAATGCCAAGGACTGTCTTGTATAACAAAAACTGAACTTCCAAAGGTTCAGCTACTATAAGCGTTTCATTGGCAGCTACCTCAAAGTCAAATCTCTAAGGATCCATGTGTTGTGCGTTCCTAAAATCTGGGCTGCAAAACTTTTTAGGAGTTAAGTTTACACAATATGGAAGACTAAGTTAAAAGAGGGGTCTTTTGTACTTCAGTGTGTTGTGGGAAAACAACCATTGGCTTAGCAAGTCATATGAGCCGTTGTCGTGTCCCACTCCTCCGCTGACGGCCGGGTCAGGGAAATCCGAATCAGGCTTGCCTCTGCAGCTCTGCCAAAAGTCCTAGCAAAGTCCTCAGAGCAGGCAGGAGACCAGTAAGTGACTTCAGCAAGATAAGTTCGACTTTGCCTGACTCAGAGACTGCCAGAAAGCAGATCCTTTATATAGGCCATGGGGTGTGGCTCCATGACTCAGCACTCATTAAGGCCTGCCCCTCCCTTCCCTCTGTTGCCTCCGCCTCTCCAATCTTCTGATGCGAGGGTCACTCCAATCAGCTGTTGGAAGTAAACTTTCCTCAGGCTCACATGCTGTGGAGGAGGGGGAGGGGTCTAGCTGCTCCGTTTGCCTGGGCATGGAGCCAGAGCTGGGGCCGGGGGATGCTCCCTCCTCTGCAGCCTGCTTGGGCATGGAGCCAGGGCTGGGACCGGGAGGTGCCCCCTCCTCTTCAGCTTGTCTGGGCATGGAGCCAGGACTGGGGCCGGGAGGCATACATTCCTCCGTGTTCGGGAGCAGATAAGCAGACCCCGGCTGCGGTGAGAGCAGACAAGACACAACAGCCGTGGTGGCAGAGTGGTTAGAATGCAGTACTGCAGGCTAACTCACTGCTCACTCCAGCAGTTCGATCCTGACCGGCTCAAGGTTGGCTCAGCCTTCCATCCTTCCAAGGTCAGTAAAATGAGGAGCCAGATTGTTGGGGGCAAGAAAATGACTCTGTAAACCGCTTAAAGAAAGCTGTAAAGCACTGTGAAGCAGTATATAAGTCTAAGTGCTAACCAGGCCATGATATAGAACCGTCATAAAGTTGGCTTATTCAGGCATAGCAAGTTGTATGGAGCCCAGTGAGTTAGATTAACCTGACGCGAGAAAATTAGTGTGTTGTCTGAAACCAACCACTTTTTCTTCAAGGCATATCCTGTGTCCAAAAGGGCACAGCGCCAGGACACTGACATGAGAGAACTGGGACAAAAACTAAACTTGATTTATACTTAACATTTACATCTAAATGTAGATTAAACACAATGCAATTTACTTTCTATTTAAATTAAAACCATTAAATGACATTAATAGGAGTAACCCCCCTGTGCTTTTCATAATTTTCCCTTTCTGCCTCATTAAAACGTATAATTGGATGGCAACTTTGCAGAGAGTTCTTGGGGGGGGGGTGTCAGACTGTAACCTTTCTGGGACTTCATGCAGCTCTGGAGAACTCACGGGCTGAACTTTGCAATGTGTTCTTGGAAACACATCATTAAAGATAGCCCAAAAGCACACCGCTCCTTGGGGCTCTTTCGTACATGAACCTCTCACTGTGCTAAGGGAAGTGCTATTGCTTAATCAAAGTTGCTTTCTTTTTCAAAGAAGGAGTTCTCGTAAATTTATAAATGTACGGGTTGGATATTGAAAAAGATGCTTAGCAACCCTCTGTTGCCTCAAATGTCTGGAGAGGAAAAATCCAGCATATGACTTATCCTGTTATCTTCTACCCTTCAGCAACGTTTGCTCTCTCAGTTCAAAACTATCAGGACAACCAACCACATCAGGTTAGAAGGTGGCATGAATTCCATGGGAGAGATGATTGGTATAAAAGACAACTAAGGAATTGTTGTTGTTAGTTGCGAAGTCGTGTCCGACCCATCATGACCCCATGGACAACATTCCTCCAGGCCTTCCTGTCCTCTACCACCCCCCAAAGTCCATTTAAGCTCATGCCTATTGCTTCAGTGACTCCATCCAGCCACCTCATTCTTTGTCATCCCTTTCTTCTTTTGCCCTCAATCTTTCCCAGCATTAGGCTCTTCTCCAGTGAGTCCTTCCTTCTCATTAGGTGGCCAAAGTATTTCAGTTTCATCTTCAGGATCTGGCCTTCTAAAGAGCAAGCCAGGGTTGATCTCCTCTAGGACTGACTTGTTTGTTTGCCTTGCAGTCCATGGGACTCGCAGGAGTCTTCTCCAGCACCAGTTCAAAGGCCTCAATTCTTTGGCGCTCAGCCTTTCTTATGGTCCAACCTTCATAGCCATACATTGCAACTGGGAAAACCATAGCCTTGACTATACGTATTTTTGTTGGCAGGGTGATGTCTCTGCTTTTTAGTATGCTGTCTAACTTTGCCATAGCTTTCCTCCCCAGGAGCAAACATCTTTTAATTTCTGGGCTTCATCTAAGGATGAAAAAGGGATTTCAAAGCTGCGTTGCAACTTCAACCCAAACCAACAATGATTAATTAAAAGAAGAAAATATTGATAGCTCAGGGTTGAACTGTCGGGTCCTTGGTGTTCTCTGAACGTGGTTGTTTTCTTGCAGATGTTTCATTACCCAACTAGGTAACATCATCAGTGCTAGAAGGAAGAGAGGTTTTCTTTCTATTTGTACACAAGGGGCTTTGCCCTGTCAGTGTTGGTGAAAATGTTCTTGATCAGACTGTTGTTTACTGAATTGGATAATAAAGCATCTGCAAGAAAACAACCAAGCTCAGAGACGACCAGAGGTGGGTTTCAGCAGGTTCTGACCAGTTCTGGAGAACTGGTTGAGGAATTTTTGAGTAGTTTGAAGAACCGTTAGTAAAAATTCTGAATGGCCCCACCCCCATCTATTCTTTGCTTCCTGAGTCCCAGCTGATTGGGAGGAAATGGAGATTTTACAGTATCCTTCCCCTGCCACGCCCAGCAAGCCACACCCATCAAGCCATGCCACACCCACCAAACAACACCCACAGAACCAGTAGTAAAAACATTTGAAACCCACCACTGGAGACAACCCTATTTATTTCTAACAACCAAGGATCCCACAACACACGACTGGATTTAATCACCTCTTCAAATCAAATCACCATCTTGAATCATAGACTCATTTTAGGGTACGATGAATGAAGGTTGGTGCCTCTGAACTGATCTGACAATTCTGATAAAATTTATTTGACTCAAGAATTTCTGTACGATTACTGCAAGTTTGTATCAGTTCATAATACAAACTGTTGGGTTGAATTGCATTAACAACCAGGATTTTTACAGAGTCGTTGGATCAAAAAATTGAATCAGATCTCAGATGATTTGTACACTCTCGGTACTATCTGGCATCCCAAAATAGAAAGCATTTAGAGCAGGGGTGTCAAACTCACAGCCCACGGGCCAGTGGTGGTATTCACTTACCTTCGTTTCTGGTTCACAAATGTGAGCATGCACCTTCCGCGCATATGCAAAGCATCAAAAACGGAACATGATGACATCTGGGTGATGGGCAGAGCTTCCTGCAGCCGCCGCTACCAGTTCTCCCGAACCGGATAGAACTGGCTGAATACCACCATTGCCGCAGGTTGGATGTGTCACACGCTGACCATGCCCACCTCCGGTTTAGCAAAGGGGGGAGGAGTCATGATACGTCATGTGACAATGTGACACCACAGGTTTGACACCCCTGGTTTAGAGTGAGTGTCAGCCTCCACACTCCAGTTTATTGCTTTATTGCTAGGAGTTGATTGCTTTACTGCTGTTTTAATGTGGTGGGTAATATATCCCTGATTTAGGTCTAGCGTGCTACGGCTGTCATAGTGATGGTGGGTGGAGAGACTGTATGCTGACGGAGAAATGAAACTTGTCTCAGAAACGAAATTTAAAGTGAATGGGTTGTGGTCCGGGCATACCAGAGGGATGGAACCATCTGATGATGCACCCCATGTGCCACCTAAGTGGACCGTGGATTGGACAAGACTGACTGGACTACCAGGGGGTGAGGGTTTGATGCTTAATTCTTCTATGTGTTATCCACGCCTATTGCCTCAGAACTTGCTTTCACTTTGTTGCATTCAGTTCACACTCAGTAAAAGTACCTTTCTCTACAAACAATGGAATTGGGGTTTTTCTTTCTTGAGTATTGAAAGAAGGCATACCTGACAATGAGTTTTCACCTAAAGATCAAACTGATGGAGGCATTAATAAAAACGTTTGACTTTATATTTATCTTGTCTTTTCTCTCAGGTTTCTTGAGATGAATATTTCCATGGGTAATTGCCTCAACCTGTATGGCTTGGCTTATGAGTTCAATCATCCACCTTTGCTTCAAGCAGCTCTAAGCTACATTGAACAACACTTTGGAACCCTCACAAAGCAAGAGGCTTTCCTGAATCTGGATTCTGGTGCTCTGATCAATCTCATCCACTCAGACCACTTGGAAATAACCTCTGAACTGGTCATCTATCAGGCTGTGCGCAGTTGGGTGGAAGCTGCAACCTCCGTCCGTCTCCCGTTGTTTCAGACGCTTCTTGGACATGTCCGCTTTCCACTGCTCACTCATGATGAGCTCGTTGATGTGCAGGCAGATATTGCAGAATATTATCGCCATGTGCGCCTCCGGTGGAAGGAACTAGATGGGACAGGGAGATTGCTAGAGAGTGGCGGGCTCAGAAAAGGCATGTTTGACGACTATTTTGTGTGTGTAGAGGTCAACGAAAACAGGATCCAGGATGGAGACAACCCAGAATCCTATTTGCATTGTTTTGATCCTCATGCAGAAAAATGGGAGAAGTTACCACCAGTAAAATATCTGAGCTACTCCGGATGTGCTTCTGTGGGATGCAAGCTTTACCTGTCTGGTGGTCAGAAGGACAATTGTACATTTGTTGACGCTCTGTATGAATACAGTTCCTTGACTAGTCAATGGATGCAGCTTCCATCGATGAGCACAAGCCGGGCTGTGCATCCCTTCCTAGCCTGCAACAAGAAACTCTATGCTCTCGGAGGCTGCAATGACCTGGGTCCTCTTACTTCCGCTGAGGCCTTCTGTGTGGAGCAGAATACTTGGACTTCCATTGCTAACCTTCCCCTTGCTTTGATGTACCCTGCTTCAGCAGTGCTCAAGAATAAGCTCTACCTAATAGGAGGGAAAGCTTCCTGGAGCTACCGGGGCCTTCTTATCTATGACACAAATGCCAATTGGTGGACCGAGGTGCCCCTGGAGTTTGCCTGCTATGGCGCAGCTGCTGTCTCCATTGGAAATGGTATATATGTTTTGGGTGGATACTCAGAGGAGAGGGGCAATGTTCTAGCCCACACTGCGATGGGCAGCGAAGAGGTTCCTTCCTGTACCAAAGGTAGCTTTTACCTCTCTGAGAATGGCAGAGTCAATTGGGAAGTCAACATACCGGAATTGCCCATCGCTTTGGCATTCGCTTGCGCATTGGAATTCCAAGGTAAGATTTACCTGTTAGCGGGCAAAGATGAGAACGACTCCTATAACACAAGCTACAGCTGGGTACCGGAGGACACAAGCTGGACCCAATGCCCAGAAGAAATTCCTGTCACCAAAGAAGTGAGGTTGTTCAACTGCACAACCCTGAAAATGCCTAAAAAACCAATCCGAATCCTTCTGCTTGCAACAACAGCTAGGTCTACTGTAACTGGGGTGGACAATGCCAAGAAAGGACAGCCAAGTTCTTACACCAATGACGGTTGTGGGCTGAACTGCTGTTGGGGTTGACGTTAATGCCAAAAGGGCTCCCCTCCAATCTCCCCTATTTCTCTGGTGTTTAGCAACAGGCTCACACAGAATAAGACTATCTCTTCCAAACATAGGACATCTCTGTCCTCAGGGCTGATGGGCTTCATGGAGGTTACCCTTGAAACAATGAGTCTGCTTGGAATGGACATGTCACAAAATCAATACCATCAGCACTCCATTCGTCCTTTCCAACATGAAATGGTTACATCTTTGTTAGACTTGTATTAAAAAGCTCTGGCTCTGTTTTAGGGGGTGTTGTTGTTTTTTTTTGTTCCGTTTGCTATTTTCTCCATCCTTGGAGATCTCTTGGAAAATTATTTCATTCGTATCTATTTATTCATTACATTTTACTTTGACCACCCTCTGAACAATTCCATGCTCCTTATGTGTGGCTCCCAGCCAGACAGTTCAGATCTGGTTTGCTAATTCTGAAGGCAGAAGCTGCCCGTAGACGTTCAGGTGATATAAATCAGGGTGACAATATCTAATCCTGGTTTTCTAATTGCGACAATGAAAGTGATTGGTTGGGTTCAAGCCTTATATGAACACAGGGCTTGTTTAAATTAGAGTTTGTTGGATAAGCCACAATGACTGGGTCAGTGGTGAAATCCAATTTTTTTTTACTACCGGTTCTGTAGGCATGGCTTGGTGGGCATGGTGTGGTTTGGTGGGTGTGGCAGGGGAAAGATATTGCAAAATCCCCATTCCCTCCCCACTCCTGGGAGAAGGATATTGCAAATCTCCATTCCCTCCCCACTCTGGGGCCAGCCAGAGGTGGTATTTGCTGGTTCTCCAAACTACTCAAAATTTCCACTACCGGTTCTCCAGAACCTGCTGGATTTCACCCCTGGGCTGGGCCCACATGCCTTCCAACCAATAGTGGGATTCAAATAATTTAACAACCGGTTCTCTGCCCTAATGACTGACTGGCTGGGTGTGGCCATGGTGGCCACTGTCAAGGGATATGACAGGCAGCACTCAGCCTCCTGCACCCCCCTGGGAGCAAAAACAGGCTGTGTGGGGGGGACACCACCCTCCCGCATGCCCCATTTTTGGCCTAGTAGGCCTCCCTGCAGGCTCCTGGGAGCAAAAATGGGTCACGAAGGGGGTGGCACCCCCCTGTGCTCCATTTTGGGCTTAAGAGGCCTCCCTAAAGCCTCCTGGGAGCAAAAACGGGCCTCAGGGGGCACACTACACACACACACACACACACACACACACCGTTTTAGGCCTAGGAGGCTCCGTGAAGCCTCCTGGGAGTGAAAACAGGCCATTGGGGTGGACACAGCCATTTTGGGTTTAGGAAGCCTCCTGGGAGCAAAAATGGGCCGCAGGAGTACACTGCACACACACACACACACACCATTTTGGGCCTAAGAGGCTCCATGAAGCCTCCTGGGAGTGAAAACAGGCCATTGGAGTGGGCGTGGCCATTTTGGGCTTAGGAGGCCTCCCTGCACTTAATTGGGAGCCAAAATGGGGTGCATGGGGACTCCTGGGAGGGGCTGGCAGGGGCGGAACGAGCCAGCAATTTAACTACTGGTTCACCTGAACCAGCCTGAACCGGACGAATCCCATCACTACTTCCAACTCATTAACTGTGATTTGTAGCCATTGTGGTTGAGTGCGAAGCCATTATCAAGTCATAAAAGCAAGGAAGCTTATAGCTGAACTCAGCATGGAACACAAAACGTAGGAATAATGTTCCTTTCTTCCTTAGTCTTGGTTGAGTGTGGTTTTCAGGTTAATGGTTGGCAATCTTAGCCAGTCCCTGTCACTTAAATGTCAAGACAAGAGGAGACCGTGTAGAGAAGTTGCTTTCTTCCCTATTCACTTTGATAAAAGGGAACTTACTTCCAAAAATTGTTTCAGAGAAGAACAGACTTTCTGCTCTGACTTAGGCTCCCTCAGCAGCATGAAGCCAAATCCTCGTCCCAATAAACCCCTTTTATTATATTCTGTGGGTTCCGTAATAATTGAGGCTCCACAGATGTTCACACATAGCGTTTATTTTTAACTCACAGAGACCAGCAACAACACAAGAACAGCGCGCCTGCTTTGACAGCCCTTTTATACTTGGCTGTCAAAGCGGGAGCCAATCAGAACAGAACAAGAAACCATCTCCACCACTAGGGGCCGCCACTGCCGGACATAACACTTTTTATTTAATTTACAGTGAATTCCTCTCCAGCAAAGTCTTTCCTCCCCCACAGTCTTCAAAGATAATTTACAATTACCGACCTTTATCAGGCTTGGAAATTGGCCAGGCCGATATCTTTCAGACCCCGCAATACTTGGCAAGAATGCAGGAATGAACTAATTGTCTCCTGCAAACACCCCTCCCCTTTCACTCCTCTTTTATTCCCTCTGGGAGGGGGCCTTCATCGTCCATCTGTGGCCTTACTCCCAAGTCGACCCTTGTTCCTTAGCTGTTCATCTGGCAACTCTGTGCACACGTGCACTGGGAACAGGCTCCATCTGTTCATCTGCCTCACTGATGTCTGACTCTGAAGGCAGCTGATAACTGGCATATGGCTCTGGCCCCCTCTCTGCCTCCGATGCAGAGCCCTCATCAGAGCCTTCCCCAGACTCCAGGATTGGCCCATGTTCCTTCCCAATCTCCTGCCAGCTCTATTGGCCACCGGCAGGCCACAACACTTTCAATAGAAATCTTACAGGTGGATTCTGGTGGTCTTGAAATTACAAAATAGTCAGCAAATGTTTGTAAATATCCTGACTTCCATCTTGCTAAGAACAGAGCCACCATATCTGGACTGCAAATCCCAGGTACTTATGACCACAACTGAACCTACAGTTTCTGTTGCTAAGTAACACATTTCTTAAGTGGGAGTTTTGCCCCCATTTTATTATCTTTCTTGACATATTGGTTCCGTGAATCACTGCAGTTGTTAAGCTAATAACACGGTTGTTAAGTGAATCTGGCTAAGTGAATGGGGCAAAAGGGGATTGCGTGACCCCAGGAAATGGCAGCCATCATAAATATCAGTCAGTTGCTGAGCATCTGAATTTTTGATCACGTGACCATGCAGATGCTGCAATGGTCGTAAAGGTGAAAAATGGTCATAAGTCACTTTCATGAATGAAGGCAAATATACATGTCCCAGGATAATGATAGGAAACAACAGCCAATCGCCACCCATCAACAAACCAATCAGCCAAAGGTAGTAGCATATAAACGCGACTCACAGAACAGCCCAAAGCATGTATTTGTCAAGATTCCAAGTAACATACCCACAGCAAACAAAACTCCAAGGCAGGCAGATTCCTCAAAGAATAGTTTTATTTGATACATCATATTGGCACGAGCTGATGAAAACCAACTCTGAAGGTTCCCGCGGTTTTCACCTAATGAAAAGTAAAAGTCCCGGTATGCCATGTGACACCGCTGTGACGAAGCGAGTTTGATATCCCTGAACTAGACGTACCTAATTCCTGCAACCATTCTTCATACATTTTAGCCTCTAGCCCCCTAATCATCTTTGTTGCTCTTCTCCACACTCTTTCCAGAGTCTCAACATTGTTTTTTTTAATATTGTAGCGATAATTTCTTAATTAGGTTTCTAATCTCCTGAAGGCTCCCAAGTTTATGAATTTTGGAGAATTTCTTTCAGCCTGCATCTCAACCTGAAATATCCAGGGTTCTGTTTTCCAAACTAGCTATGTTCTGCTGGATTTTACACTCACCCACAGTTTGTGATACAGTTATTAACTTTAAAGAGAAGCAAGATACAAGAGAGAGTTTGATCTAATGGTTAAGATGCTGGACTAGGAGGAGGGAAACTATGTGTTCCAATCCTGTCTTAGGCACAAAGCCAGCTAGGTGACTTTGATCCAGTTATTTTCTCAATCCTAGGAAGAAAAAGGCCAGGGCAAAGTATGTCTAAAAAATCCCGCTAAGAAAACTGCAAGGATTTGTCCAGGCAGTTGCTAGGACTCAAGATTGATTCAAAGTCATAATGTCAGCATTCCAAGTAACGCACCCATCAAAAGCAGAACTCTGGGGCAGGTGGACTCCTCTAAGAACATGTTTATTGGATACATCATAACAGCACAACCGGTGAAAACCAACTCTGAAAGTTCTCACGGTTTTCACCGAATTAAAAAATTAATACTTCTCCCCTCCCCGGTGTCATCAGTCACATTGTCCAATGAATATGGCTGGCAGGTTCCTCTCCTCCTTCACCAGCCACCTGCTAATGATGACCTTGGTTCCCACAAGAAAACTTTGTTTTGACTGAAAGCTGGGCTATCTACTCCCTCCCCCCAGCTTCTTTCTCAGGCTTCAATCCAGCTGTGAGGCAGGACAAGATGACTTCAGCCAGGTTCGCTTCAGAGTTGACACATTTATCGCAAAGTGGACTGTGACAACCAGAGAACAGGTGTGAAATTGATCTATTTAATTCATTGATTCCAAAATGAAACTACTCCTTAGCCAAGGTCTCTGCTTACACTCAAACACCCTAAAAGCTACCATTGGAATAAAAGCATGTGCAGGAAAATCAAATAAAGCCCAAAACATAAACAACATATAAACCAGGCAGCAGTAAAGCAGTTCTTGAAAACTCGATATATTACAAAATGCAATTAAAAGCCACTTAAAAAGCTTTTGGCACCAGTCTTCACCTGGTAATGCTAATGTGAGCTCCAGTCAAATCTCTTGAGGGAATCTCTTAAGGGAAACTCCATAGGTTTCCCTTAAGGTGGAATATAAGCTTCATCCCACAACAATTTTGTATGACTAATAAGGTCTCCTCCACAGTATCATCCAGGGAGAAGTGTAGTTATAGTTAGAGTAAATTTTGCAATTTTTCCAACTTAATAACTTCAAGATAAAGCTGGGCTACAACTTCCAGTGTCCGTTATATAAATCAGAAAGATACCAAGCTGGGATAGGTGATATTTCCCTGCTACTTAATTCCTCTTTCTATAAAAAAAATAAAAAAATCAAGATACGTCGGCATTGTTCTATTTGAACCTAATTTGTAAAACACAAAGCAGTTCAGATAGTGGGACTAATAGTCCAGGCTTCCAAAACAATTAAAAGAAATCAATTTCACATTTCTTTCCACAAAGCACAGATGGGGTTTAATAGAGAATTGTAAAATACCCTTTAATTGGCACTATAATCTCATTTTTAGAAGAAGATAGCAAGAAATCCCCAAGAAATACTCTGTAAATTAAAAAAAAAAAGCCAACAAACAACATGCCAATCAGTGGCGCGTTTCACATTTTGTTGCTACCGGTTCACCATGCATGCACACGCTCGCTTCACACATGTGCGCAACTTCCATGCATGCGCCTGGCTTCTGCACATGTGCCTAGCCTTCCGCGCATGTGCTTTGCTCACGCGCGTGTCTTCTGCGCGTGCACCCGGCCTCAAAACCGTACCTAAATAGGATGGCATAGAGCTGGGGCAGGTGGACGGGGGCAGGCCCACACGCAATCTCCACTACCAGTTCACCCAAACCAGTATGAACCAGCTGAATACTCTGGTACCAGTGTATTTTTAAAGAAAGTTCAGTTGGTACAAGGATTTTGACTTAACCATGGTCAAGAGCAGGGGTCTCCAACCTTGGCAACTTTAAGACTTGTGGACTTCAGCTCCCAGAATTCCTCAGCTCAGTCCACAAGTCTTAAAATTGACAAGGTTGGAGACCCCTGGTCAAGAGAAGTCAGCAAAAATGTCAGAGACAAACTAATATACGTCTTTAAATTAATTGTTATTGTCTGGACTTACATTCCAAAAGAAACGGGAATCTGGAGATACATAGATGAGGAATTTATGAAATGAACAAGGCGGTTGGACTATCATAAATGACTCTCTCTCTCTCTCTCTCTGACATAAATGGTCAAGATAGCCAATTAGACATATCTGCTTTCCTCTGCATAAATTCATATTAGTATAACAGTTCACGAATACCTGACCAATTGAGATGAACTGAATATTGTATTTTTTTTTAAATTGCAATTGTATTACAAGTATTACAGTTGTAAAAATATGATAATAATTGGTTTTAAAATGAACATTTGACCCATGAAGAGGTCGCATAACAGAGGTCTGGGAGCCAGCAATTTTTAGAACAAGTAGACAGTGTTTTTTGTAGCTGAGGGATACATTTAACATGTTTGGAGAAGTTGGGGGTGATAGGGCCATGCCACAGATACACATGGAGCTTCATTTTTTTTTTTTAAAGAAAAAGTTTGAAAATTGAGTTTTTAAAGAGTGATGTGTCCATTTTAGTACCACACTATTACCACTTGTTTCCCATCTCAAAACAGTTTAGAAATTGTGCCGTTGGCTTTACTCATGTATGGTCAGAGGTCAGCTCACGATTTGTGACCCACCTCAACTTTTAAAGATTCATTGGTCTATCCTGAAGTGTGAAGTTTATAGAATAGAGGAGTTGAAAGATCTGTTTTCAGGCAACTAGTCCAAGCTTTGCTCAAGGCAAGAATTCAATGAGTCAACCCTGATAACTAAATAAATCATCCAACCCTATTTGAAAAATCTTTAGCCATCTCATAAAGCTTCTAATCAGGGGTGAAATGTAAAATTTGTTACTACTGGCTCGGGGGGGGGGAGGGGTGGTAATGTGACTGGGTGGGCGTGTCCAACTTTTTTTTTTTTTACTTTTAAAAGCATTTTTTCGGCCGAAGAGGTTGTTAAAAAATGCTTTTAAAAGCCTGTGATGATCAGGCAACTCAGCTGGGATTGCCAAAGGAAAAAAACGCTTTTAAAGGGTTCTGACCATCCCAACTGAGTTGCCTAATCACCAAAAACTTTTAAAAACATTTTTTTTACAACCTCTTCAGCCAGAGGTTGTAGAAAAAATGCTTTTAAAGAGTTCTGACAATCCCAGCTGAGCCGCATGATCATCAGAGGCTTTTTTTTTACTTTTAAAAGCATTTTTTTGGCCAAAAAGTAAAAAAGTTAAAAAAAAACCAACTCTGATGATCGTGCGGCTCAGCTGGGGCGGGGGGGGCAGGGATTTTTGCTACCGGTTCTCTGAACCACCTGCCACCATCGCTACTGGATTGGGCGTTCCGGTCTGAACCGGGAGCATTTCACTCCTGCTTCTGATACAGGTAAAGGTAAAGTAAAGGTAAATGTTTTCCCTATCCAGTCAGGTCCAACTTTAGGGGGAGGTTGTCATCTCCATTTCTTAGCTGAGGGAGCCAGCATTGTCTGAAGACATTTCTGTGGTCATGTGGCCAGTACGACTATGCCGAAGTGCATGGAACGAAGTGTATCATTCCACCAAAGTGGTACCCATTAATCTACTCACATTTTCATGTTTTCAAACTGCTAGGTGGCAGAGTTGAACAACCTCATCTATTCAACTAGAAATTTCTGGAGTGAAGGACTAGCGCTATTTAAAATTCATGTATTCATAGAATCATTGAATGTATGAGTAGGACTGGTGAATATGTGCAGGAATCTACTTAAACATTTCAAACAGGCTATATGTAAATGTCCAAGACACTGGAGTCACCACTGTCCAAAGCACCACTTCCATTATATACTAGGTCATCCCACCAAGAAGTTCTACCTAAATTGTCTAAATTGTTTTTCTTTTATATTTAATCATTTGGTCCTTAAAGTTGCAGGTTTGAAGAGCCCCATTGTAGTGTAATAATAACAGAATCTTGAAAGTTCCCCTCTGTCTCATTGGATGCCAAAAAGACTCAAGGCAGAGTTATTTTGAGTTTCTTTCTCACACTTTCCTCTTTAGTAGGACTGAATTGTCATTCTTCTTCCCTTAATGGCTCATATACTTCTCCTCCGAGTTATCTTCACATGATGGCTGGTGAACTCTTGGAACTAAATCAGGGGTGAAATGCTCAGGTTTGGACGGGATCATCCGATCCGGTAGCGATCTTGGCTGGTGGTTTGGAGAACCCGTAGCAATCGTGGTGCAAGGCTCTGCCCACCCGCCCAGCTGTCATTATTTCCTGGTTTCAACCAGGAAGTAATGTGCTTTGTACCCTCTGCGCATGCGCAGAAATGTTTTGCGCATGCGCAGAGGGTGTGCATGCAGGGCACATGCACTTCCGAACCGGTGAGGAAGGTAAGTAGATTTCACCCCTGAACTAAAGCCCAGACTTCTTAAACTTGCCAAGTTTGAAAAATGCTGCTTTACAGTGCTGGATAGAAAATGTCCAGATGTCAAAGTCCTCATTTTGCTTTGCCCTCACCTTCTGAGTTGTAGCCAGACTTATTGTATGAATACAGAAAAGCTGCTCAGATTTTAAAGGTCTCAAGTACCCAATGAATTATACTGCCATCTTTATTTTCACACTAAATAACCCATGCCACGTTGGGTCATCATTTTAGAAATATTTCCTTCCCTAAACAGAGAAACAAAATGGGTGGGCATGCCAGCCATACCAACTTCCCTATTGAATTTCCATTGTGGGAAGCTGACATAAATCCATCCTTCCTTCCTGTTCCTTTCTCTCTCTGTCCCTCTCCTCCTTCCCTTCCATCCTTCTTTCCTTCTTTTCCTCCCTTCATTCTTTCCTTCATTATTCCTTCCTTCCATCCATCCTTCCTCCCTCACTTTCCTCCTTCCCCTCCTTCCCTTCTTTTTCCTCCTTCCCTTTCTCTTCCTTCTTTTCTGTTCCTTCCTCCCTCTGTCCCTCTCCTCCTTCCTTCCTTCTTTCCTCCCTCTCTTCCCTCCTTTCCTTCCTCCCTCTTCCTTCCTTGTTTCCTTCCTTCTTCCCTCCCTCTTCCTCACTTCTTTCCTTGTTTCCTTCCTTCCTTTATTCATTCATTCCATTATGTTCCTTCTTTCCTTCCTCCCTGTTACTCCCTCCATATCTCCATATTCCTACTTTCCTTTCCCCTTCCCTTCCCAGCAGACAGCTAAGTGCCTGCTGCTGGCAGGAGTAGGGGGGAAGCAAGGGATTGCACAAATGGCTGGGAAACTGTCATGGAATATTGAAAATGAGGATTCTATGACCACAGCAGCAGCCTGGTAGTTCTGAAACAGACAAAACTTCCCCATATTTTATTCCCTTAAGAGTAATGGGGTCCCAGATTTCCATAAGTTAACTCATTTGAGCTCCACCAGCTCCAGCGCTATCCCATCTTATACAATTGTTGTGTTTTTGACACAACGCGCATGTGCGCAAGGCGTGCGCGAGAGTGAAGCTATCCTGGCCTATACAATTGCCATGTTTTTGATGCAGTACGCACGTGCACAAGGCGAGAGAGAGTGAAGCAAGCATGCATGTGCGCATGCTCACATATTTGATTCTGGGTGAACCTGTTGCTAAATTACGTGAAGCCCACCTCTGCCACTATCCTCCAAAATGAAGAATAGTTTGCAAAATTATTTTCAGGTTAAGTATGAGGAAGATGGAAGAAATAGGATGGATAGATAGATAGATAGATAGATAGATAGATAGATAGATAGATAGATAGATAGATAGATAGATAGATAGATAGATAGATAGATAGACAGACAGACAGACAGACAGACAGACAGACAGACAGACAGACAGACAGACATGATAGATGACTGATAGACAGACAAGCTGTAAAAGACACTTTCAGCTTGTTAATTTCTAATGTAATGGCCATAAAATGGGCATTGCCTACAGTAAGAGAGTGTAAATTTAACTTTGAATTTTCAAAGAGGTTGCTTGGGGTGGGCTCCTGAAAAGTACATTGAGCACAATAATATTGTTCAGTCGCTTCTGTGCAGAGAAAGCCAACACGCTTCTGATGAATCAGTCTCCTCTTCTCATATGGGGACTGTAATGTATCTTTAAATGGTTTAGGCGGGAAACCAGCACGTTGCTGATTGGTTAAAGCCGCCGGTAGAACTGTATATAAGGAGAGGTTTTTCCCCAGCCTGTTGCTGGGTTCACCATATATTAAAGAGCTGTTGTCACTACCCTGGTCTCCAGCCTCGTTACTTCCCGAACCTAACACTGGCGACGAAGGTGGGATCTCGAGGCTAAGAGCGCCAGGAACGAGCTGAACGCACGGAAGAACCGAACCCAGCAAACTCAGGGCAGAAACGCGGAGATGTCCAGCTACACTCCGCCCGCACCGTTTGACCCAGCCAGGGAGAAATGGGGAACGTACATGACCCGTTTCGAAAGCTTCTTAGAAGCAAACGAACTGCAAGGAGTTCCAGACAACCGCAAAAGGGCATATTTCCTGAGCCACTGCGGTCCTGAGGTCATCGACATTGCGGAAGCCCTGGCAGAGCCAACGCCGGTACAATCGGTACCGTGGCAAACTCTGCAGAACCTATTGAAGAACCATTTCGCCAACACCGTCCAAATCGTCGGCGTTTTGAATTTGGAGGCGCAGACAGCAAGAGGCGAATCCATCAGCGATTACATGGCCGCCCTGAGGAAAGCCTCCAAGGACTGTGGGTACGAGACTTGGATGAGGAGCTGTTAGAGCAACTCATCCGTGGGGTCAGAGACATGCGTTTGCGGGCGGCTGCTATCAAAAGCAATCTAACGCTGGCAAACGCTCTGGGCGAAGCCAGAGCTCATGAGATGTCCACCCAAGCGGCGGAAACCCTACAAAAGCCACTCACGCCAGCGGCGAAATCAACCCCAGTCCATAGTGAAGAAATCCAGACCGAATCAGGCGGCGAGGATGAGGAAGGAGTTTGCCTCACCGAGAGAGGGGCAAAGAAGACCGGGATGAATGCGGAAGTTGCGGAGGGCAACACCAGCGTCAACAATGCAAGTTCAAGGATGCTACATGTCGGCGGTGCGAGAAGAAGGGGCACCTGGCTCAAGTCTGTCGAGCACCCCAACCTTCCCGCCGAAAATTCAAACCGACCAATCAGGGCGCAGGATCGGCAAGGCGGCCCGCGATTGGTCAAAACAAAAAGGGCGCGAACTCAAATCGAGCGACCGTGATCATAGGCCGCAGCAACCCGTCGAGAAGAAAATCTTCACTAAACCAAAATAGAAGGAGTGCCGTGCCGACTAGAAGTGGACACGGGTCAGCGATCACAATCATGTCCTGGGACACTTTTGCGAAAGCTTTGCCGAGAATCGCCAAACGCAAACTGCAAACACAACGGTTACGAGTGCACGACTACCAAGGGAATCGCATCCCTGTTCGAGGGACCACCTCCGTCCGCGTCGAGTACGGACCACACAAGAAGACCCTGCCCATCACGATAGTCGAAGGGACCCTGCCAAGTCTGTTGGGACTAGACTGGTTCCGTGCATTGGGCATGGGAGTGACTGGCATCTACAGAAGTGACTTTAATCTAAAAGACACACTCATGAACGAGTTCAAGATGTCTTCAAGGACTGCCTGGGCAAGTACAAGGGACCCCTATTTCCTTCAATTTAGACCCCAGGTAGCCCCATTAGGTTAAAGGCAAGGAGGTCCTTTTGCCCTTAAACCCAAGATTGACAAGGAGATAGACAAGCTCATCAGTCAGGGATTCTGGTGCCAGTCGATCACGCAAAGTGGGAGACGCCAATCGTCACCCAGTGAAACCAGATGGGTCAGTTAGAATCTGCGCTGACTACAAGGCAACGTTAAACAAAGCCTTGCAGAAAAGCGCTTACCGGTCCCGTGGTGCAACACTTGCTGCACTCGCTGGGGCAAGGGCAAGTCTTTGCAAAGTTAGATTTGGCTCAAGCCTATCAACAACTGCCCGTGACGCCAACACAGCGAAGCCCAGACGATTGTGACTCACAGAGGTGCTTTCAAGTGTACCCGGTTACAGTTTGGGGTGAGTGTGGCACCTGGCTCAAGTCTGTCGAGCACCCCAACCTTCCTGCCGAAATTCAAACCAACCAATCAGAGCGCTGGATCGGCAAGGCGACCGCGATTGGTCAAAACAAAAAGGGCGCGAACTCAAATCGAACGACCGTGATCATAGGCCGCAGCACCCGCAAAAGAAAATTTTCACTAAACCAAAATAGAAGGAGTGCCGTGCCGACTAGAAGTGGACACGGGTCAGCGATCACAATCATGTCCTGGGACACTTTTGCAAAAGCTTTGCCGAGAATCGCCAAACGCAAACTGCAAACACAACGGCCGAGTGCACGACTACCAAGGGAATCGCATCCCTGTTCGAGGACCACCTCCGTCCGCGTCGAGTACGGACCACACAAGAAGACCCTGCCCATCACGATAGTCGAAGGGACCCTGCCAAGTTTGTTGGGACTAGACTGGTTCCGTGCATTGGGCATGGGAGTGACTGGCATCTACAGAAGTGACTTTAACCTAAAGACACACTCATGAACGAGTTCGAAGATGTCTTCAAGGACTGCCTGGGCAAGTACAAGGGACCCCTATTTCCTTCAATTTAGACCCCAGGTAGCCCCATTAGGTTAAAGGCAAGGAGGTCCTTTTGCCCTTAAACCTAAGATTGACAAGGAGATAGACAAGCTCATCAGTCAGGGATTCTGGTGCCAGTCGATCACGCAAAGTGGGAGACGCCAATCGTCACCCAGTGAAACCAGATGGGTCAGTTAGAATCTGCGCTGACTACAAGGCGGCGTTAAACAAAGCCTTGCAGAAAAGCGCTTACCGGTCCCGTGGTGCAACATTTGCTGCACTCGCTGGGGCAAGGGCAAGTCTTTGCAAAGTTAGATTTGGCTCAAGCCTATCAACAACTGCCCGTGAGACGCCAACACAGCGAAGCCCAGACGATTGTGACTCACAGAGGTGCTTTCAAGTGTACCCGGTTACAGTTTGGGGTGAGTGTGGCACCTGGTCTATTCAAAATTTAATGGGCGACTTCTGCAAGGGCTCCCGGGGGTAGTCCCCTATTTCGATGATGTATTGGTATCAGCCGAAAATTTAGAAGAATTGGGGGAGCGTTTGAGAAGAGTTCTGGGCATTTTCCGGTCAGTCGGTCTAAAGGTTAAAGTGAACACATGCCAAATAGGGGTAGAGTCCGTAGAATTCTTGGGTTACAGAATAGACAAAGAGGGAATTCACCCCACCGAGAGCAAGGTCAAGGCAATAAGAAAGGCTCCAGCGCCCACAAACAAAACAGAGCTACAGGCCTTCCTGGGTCTAGTGAACTTTTACGCGGTCTTTTTGAAAAATAAGGCAACTGTTGCCGAGCCGCTACATAAGTTGCTGGGAAGGAACGCTGCTTGGTCCTGGGGGAAGTCGGAAGCCAGGGCTTTCGAAGCAGTAAAAAACCTACTCTCGAGCGATAGTTTGCTGATCCAATACCATAGCAAATTGCCACTAGTATTGGTCTGCGATGCTTCCCCTTACGGGGTAGGGGCTGTGCTCAGCCACAGGCTGCCGAATGGCACAGAAGCCCCAATAGCCTTCTATTCCAGAACGATGTCCTCAACAGAGAGGAACTATAGCCAGTTGGATAAAGAAGCTCTAGCTATAGTGTCAGGGGTAAAAAAGTTTCACGAATACGTTTTTGGGAGAGATTTTGAAATTGTGACAGACCATAGACCACTGTTAGGGATACTGGCTGGCGACCGCCCAACGCCTGTGGCACTGTCGCCACGACTGACCCGATGGACTATCTTTTTAGCAGCATATTCCTACAAACTGCAGCATCGGCCCGGAAAAGAGGTGGGGCATGCGGACGCATTAAGTAGATGCCCACTACCAGGTGCGATCGAAGACCCCACTCCGGGGACACCCATACTGTTAATTGACTCTCTGGACTCTGGCCCAGTCACATCTAAGGAGGTGGCTCGGGCATCATACCGGGACATTACTTTGAGAACTGTACTCGGATGGGTACAAAGAGGGTGGCCGCTGCGGGCGGCGTTTTAAAGAATTTGTAAAAAGCGTGGGAACTGTCGGCTCAAGGGGTGCCTGCTATGGGGGATAGAGTGGTGATCCCAGAAAAATTGAGGAAAAGGGTGTTGGATCTCCTCCACGAGGTCACCCAGGGATCGTTAGGATGAAGGGTCTAGCGAGAAGCTATGTGTGGTGGCCCTTAATGGACTCAGAAATTGCTGAAAGGGTAGGAAATGCCAGGCCTGCCAGGAGTCCAGACCGCTACCCCAACGGCCCCGGTTCGAATGGGAGAAACCCCAGGGCCCTGGTCTAGAATACACATTGATTTTGCCGGCCCTTCCACGGCCAAACCTTCCTGGTAGTAGTAGATGCCTACTCCAAATGGCTGGAAATCATTCTCATGAGATCCATGACAGCCGAGGCCGTGATCTCAGTCCTCGGCACCTATTTGTAACCCATGGGTTGCCCGACACGTTAGTGTCCGATAACGGCCCGCAATTCACGGCAACCCAATTTGAAGAATACTTGGCAGAGGAGGGCATCCGACATGCCCTCTCGGCGCCTTTCCACCCTGCGACGAATGGCCTTGCAGGCGTTCCGTCCGGGCGCTAAAGAGGCATTGTCAGACTTAAGCCAGGCGACTGGCAAACAAAAATCGATGTTTTCCTGGCGTCCAACACAGAACCCCTGTGTCACAACCGGCAGAAGCCCAGCCGAATTATTAATGGGCGAAACTCAGGTGCCCCTAGACCGTTTAAATCCAAACTATACACGGAGGGTTACAAGGGGAAATAGGAAAAACAAGAGAAATGGACATAGGCGACCGAGTGTGGGCACACAACTATGGTGAAGGCCCAACCTGGATAGCAGGACAAATCCTAAACAGAACAGGTCCAAAATCATACTTGGTGGAGTTAAAGGCGGCCGGTATGGAGGCGCCACATAGACCAAATAAGAAACGCATAGCTGAACAATCTGAGTCAATAGAAACGGGCCCTGACTACACAATGTTTGATTCCACAGCTGACTCAAACCCGGAGAATCGCAGGACTTATCTGAAATTCCGGAGGTCCAGCGACGCCCACAGGTTCCAGTAGAGAACAGCAGAGACGACTCTGCTAATAATCCAGGGCCGGATGGCCTAGAGAAGGAGCTGAGAGGAGCAAACAGCCCCTCCGGTCAGCTCGACCCACTCCCAGGGAATGTACTGCGCAGGTCCGAAAGAGTCAGGAGACGCCCAGTCTATTTGCGTGATTACGTTGAAAAATAATATGTAAATATCATGTAAATATGGGTAAAGTGTTTTCTGGGGGGAAGGAGTGTAATGTATCTTTAAATGGTTTTGGCGGGAAACAAGCACGTTGCTGATTGGTTAAAGCCGCCGGTAGAACTGTATATAAGGAGAGGTTTTTCCCCAGCCTGTTGCTGGGTTCACCATATATTAAAGAGCTGTTGTCACTACCCTGGTCTCCAGCCTCGTTACTTCCCGAACCTAACAGGGACTAGAAAAACTTCCAGTTGTTTCAAAAGCCACAACAGTGCAAGCTGTTCCTAGTGCATGCATGCAAAGAGCTGTGAGAAGGCAAGAGCAACTAAAGCACAAAGGACAACTAAGGAGTAAGGCCAGGAGATGATTGGCCCCTCCTATAAGGCTTAAAAGAGCAGCAATGGGTCTTGGGTTCTTTGTAAGAAAGCAACATTGCTACAATTGTTTCTTGTCTCCTGTTTCTGAACTTCCTGGGATTCTTGCCACAAAAAGCCTTTGGCAGGTTGCCAAAGAAGACAAAGGTTTGTGATAAGGCCAAGGACTTTTTCTATTCAAAAAGTTTTTATTAGTCAAAAAAGGTTTATACAAATACATATCAGGTATGGTAAATTTTCATTTTTCTTATCTAAAATAAGAATTTTACTCAAGTTTGCAAATTTTAAATACGTAATAAAGAAGAGTCAAGAATAAACAGAATATCGTACAAAAGAGAATAAGGAAAACCAACACAATCCCAAATATCTTTATCACTTCCTAGTTTTGGATCTCAGAACTCTGGGTTCAGCCTGACCCAACTCCAGGGCCGCAACAGCGGCAGCCGCTTCAGCCCCATGATCTATAACCTCCCCTTCTTCAATTCCTGGGTCATCTGATTCCAGGAAGGCTTTGTGTTCCTCCACATAGGCCGTAGCCTCCGCAATTGTACTGATTTTTTTCGTAATGCCCTCCCGGAAAATCATCAATCCCTCTGGCATCAGCCATCTGAAGCCCACTCCCTTCTGGTACAATTTGCTTGACAAAAAATAATATTTCTTTCTTTTTTCACGTACCTGTCTGGGAATCTGCCTCAGAATGGCTATCTCCCTGCCCCTGTAAATCAGTGCCCCACTCCTATGTTTTCTAAGAATTTCATCTCTCGTCTCTCTTCTCACAAATTTGACATGAACCTCTCTGGGAACTGCATGCGTGCGTGCATATTGCGAATTAACTCTATAAACTCGATCCACATCCCAATTCATGAAATCAACACCTCTCCCAAGAAATTCTCCCAACAATTTAGTCACAACATCTCTCAAGTCTTCTTGGTCCACTTCTTCCAAATTTTGAAACCTAAGGAAATAAGACATTTTATCCATCTGTAGTCCAAGCACAGCATTGCCTGTCGTCTCCTCTCTTTTCTGCACTGCCCGCATCTCACCCTCAAACCTTCCACTTTCTGCTTGTTTTCTGCTGAAACTTGTTGAGTATCCTTTAAATCCTTTTGGATAGTCACAATTTCTGCTCTTATTTCATCAATTTCTTGTCCATATTAGATAACTTTTCCAAAATTCTCTCCATCTCTCCAGCAGTTGGTCTCTGACCTTTTGCCATTAAGGAAAAAAAATACAAAATCCTCAGGCAGGCACAGTATCCTTGTAATTTCCTCCGGATCCACCAGGGGCACTCACAGGAGCAACGAGTCCAGAGTACAGTTAGTCAACCAGGAAGCCGAAGGAAGTGATGTCATCAAAATTCTCATAGTGAAGGCGGAAGCTGGGCGCCACCACTGTTCCCCAGAAGGAGGGGCCTCAAACCTTCCCTCCTAAATTTCTCCATCACCTCTTCTCTCCAGAGCTCCACAAAACCGGTAATCTTCTTATTTTAAGTTCTCCTCTCTCCAGAATAACTCGTGCTCCTTCCAACCGCAGGGGAGAAAACCCCCGCACTCCGGGCACTCCACTCACGTTTACCGATATTCCCTTCCTTCTCCTCCTCAATTCTTCTCCGTGCCCTGTTCACCACCAGGCTGCTGCAGTTATAAATCCAATGCCCGGTGTCACGGGCACAGCGGCAAGCGGCGACCAAAATAATGGCCGCGGCCTGTGGCCTCCGAACCCCGCCGAGCCTAGGACGCGCCAGCATCGGTCCCCACAGTCCTGTATGTCGGCTGGGAGACCCCTGGCGAGCCGTCCGTGCGGCAGGTGTCCTTTTCGGAACACCTGGCCCCTGAGGGCCTCGGCGGCGGCCGGATTCGGGCGCTGGAGGCAGGAGAAGCCTTCCAGACGTCCGTTGCCGCTGGATACCGGAAGTCGTCTCGCCAAGGACTTTTTCTGAAGGACTTTGTTTTGGGCTTAATTCGGACTAAGCTGAGAATGAAGTAATTCTCAGCTGTTCTAATAATATATGTTTGTTTTGGACTGATTGTGTCTGGTAATAACTACTTGGGCCTAGGTCACAACACATGGTTTAGGGCAGAGTGAACCAGCCTGTTGCAGCTTGTCTCTCAGACTGTATTTTAAATGAGTTAGTTTGATTGGTGAGGTCAATAGTGACTTTGAGAGATGTGGGAAAACTCCTAACAAGTCAATTTTGAGAACTCTCTCAACAATCCTAAAACAAAGAATTGCCCGGATTCTGTGTTTCGTATCTTCTTTTAAACCTCGCTATCCTTGCTGGGATGTGCTATGTAATTATTTAAAATTCTAACAATGAGGATCCTGCCATGCAGCTTTTTGAACAATAGACTTACTGGCATTCCCTACAGAACTTGATGGAGATACCTGCTGGTAGGCAAAGCGCCTTAATTGAAAGCAGTGAGTTAAAGAGCTTTTAACTCACCCTCAAAATTGAACCTTTCTTTCCATTTAACCCTTTGCTCACCTGTCTGATGGGTTTTCATATGATGACAGCAGTAAGATCATTTCACTGTGTGGGAATTTAATCAAATGAATACCAAAAGAATCGCTCCTGGCTTTAATTTATTATTCTGTTAAGGATCTCATCATGGCAACCATTAAAAATTATGTCCAGTCAAATGAAAACAGTGGCCCTTGCTGCCGTGTCCCAAAGACACAGGGGCCACCAAATCCTTAAGAGCAAGTGATACCAAATAATACTTTCTCCATCTTTCTCCGTTCGCTTTTTAAATTTCACTCATCTTGCAGATGCGTGGAGAGTTATAATGTTTTAACCTCATTTTTAAAATCCCTAGCATGATATTCAGTCATTACAAAGGCTTTCTTGATCTTCCTCTCTTGCTGTGTTCAGTTTTTTGTTTTGTTTTATTGCCGTTGTTTAGTATGATTTAATTCCCTACGAAGACCAATTTTAAAAAAAACACTCGGTGAATATCTTCATTAAATATTCACACAAGCATGCTATCAAGGTGCTTAAAAATATGCATACCCTGACTTTCATTTGATCTGAAATGTACTTGTTCCTTTTTCCCAAATATTTTGACCCTCTAGACTTAAAAGATGATCTCCAAGGAAGTTGAAGGTGATAAAGGGATATATTTGCTTGCTTATTTATGTATTCATTTGGTTTATAAGGCTTTCTATTTCAACAAGCGACTCTGGGAGGCACACAGAACTAAAATACAGGAAAAACTATTAAAAACATCACCAAATTTAAAATAAACCTAAATATAACCCCAAATATAACCAAGAAACAGGTCATTTGTTGGAGGCCCAGGCATGGTCGAAGAACCAATTTTTAGGTCCTTATGTCAAGGTTGAACCGCTTTTAGCAATGGCAGTAGCATTTTGACTTATATACCACTTCACAGTGCTTTTACAGCCCTCTCTAAGCGGTTTACAGAGTCAACCTATTTCCCCAACAATCTGGGTCCTCATTTTACCCACCTTGGAAGGATGGAAGGCTGAGTTAACCTTGAGTCGGGTGAGATTTTGAACTGCTTAACTGCAGCTAGCAGTCAGCTGAAGTTGCCTGCAGTACTGCACTCTAACCACTGCACCGCCTTGGCTCTTTTGAAACATTTAGGTCTTATCCTTATTCAACTTGCCAAAGAACTAAGGCGGGGGAGAGAAAGGGAGAAAGAATGAAGATGCAACAGAGACAGACTGTGAGAGCCAAGAACCCACCAAGGCCACTGATGCAGGTATCCGACAAAAAAGTGAACAGTTCTCAAAACAAAAAGACAATTCCCTCCCCAACCCTGCCTGGCCCCCACAGACATTACCCATGCGAGTGATGTCAAGCAGGCCACACCCTTGGGCAGCCGTGACCATCCTGGCCATGCCCCTTTTACCCACCCCCAGCCACCGGAAGATAACCACAATGTTAATCCTGGGTTATACCATTGACGGGGGGGCGGCAGGATCCTGAAAAACAACGAAGCAATTGAATTGATTGCCTTACCTTGCCAATAAGAGACATCTTGGCAAATGCAACCTGCACTACTTTCTTAATCCAAGTAACGGCTTGACTGGGCTTTTTTTGGATTTCCAAAAGATGCCCCGGTGTTCAAGTGTAACTGTTAAGGAGGGGGAGGGAGGTTAAATTTTGCCTACGGGAAAGCTAAATCTTCCTTTATTGGCAGGTTCTTTCCGATCCTCTGAAGATGACTGGGGAGTTAACGCAACACAGCTATTAAGGGAAAACACTGGAGATTTTTAAGAAACCAGACGAAAACAGATTTCTAAGCTATTGATTAGCTATGCTTTTCTGCAGAGCAAGAACGGAGAAAGAGTGGGTTTCTACTGAATGATTCCTAGTTTTAAATGGACAGATCAAACCGGAAAATAAAACTTGAAATGGCTATGTGATTTTTTTTTCCTTGTGGTTCTGTAGAAGCAAAACTATTAATAACGCTGGAGAACAAACACTTCTGTTGTGACCAAGGCCCAAGTAGTGATTACTAAACATAATTCAGTCCTCAACAAACTTATTTTATTAAAACAGCTGAGAATTAATTCATTCTCAGCTTCCTCCAAAACAAAATTCTTAATAACCAATCCATCAGCCTTATCACCAACCTTTGATGTCTTTGGCAACCTGCCTAAAAGCTTTTCGTGGCAAAACTCCCTCAAAGTTCAAGAGATGCTGACAAGAAGTGTCTCTTCAAATCAACATTGCTTTCCTACAAAAAACCCAATGTCTCCTTGCTGCTCTTTTAAGCCTTATGGGAGGGGCCAATCATCTTCTGGCCTTACTCCTGAGTTGTCCTTTTTGCTTTAGCTGCTCTTGCCTTCTGGGAGCTCTTCGCATGCGTGCACTAGGAACAGGAGGAGCCTGTCTGCCTCTGGAGGCTACGGAGTCCGCACATCGTTCCCAGATGGCCCTGGCCCCACCTCTGTCTCCGACACAGAGCCCTCATCTGGGCCTTCCCCTACCAGGTCCGCAGGCTGCTGGCGTACTACAACAACTTCCTGGTATCATCTTTCTTTTTTGCAGCTGATGGAAAATAATTATGACCTGTTAATCTGCGGGGTTTACCACTGTTGGAAGAAGTATCCACCTGTTTCAGTTCCAAGCCTGGAGAAAGACACTGGAAACTTGGAGGCTGATCGGAAAGATGGTTTAATGATGAAGCAGAACCAAATATGACTCTAGGCAGCTAACAAAATGGAGTTGAGAGTGAGGGGTTTTTACACCTTCTCTTGGGCTTTGACCTTGAGTTTCCTGTTCCTGTGGAAGAACATGTAACAGAGTTGGAAGGGACCTTGGAGGTCATCTAGTCCAACCCAGGAATGAAATCTAATTTTTTTTGCCACCGATTCTGTGGGTGGGGCTTGGTGGGCTGGGCTTGGTGGGTGTGTGACTGGGTGGGTGTGGCCAACATGACATCATTCATGTCACTCTTTCTTTCTTTCTTTCTTTCTTTCTTTTCTTTCTTTCTTTCTTCTCTCTCTCTCTCTCTCTCACACACACACACAAACATGCACACCTGGTCTGAGCAGCGGCTGCTGCAGGAGAAGGAAGAAAGTGCTCCGGGAGGGCAGGTGGGCCGGCGGCCTGGCCTGGAAGCAGCACGTCCCCCATCATGGGCTGGATGCAGGCAGAGGGACCCGAGGCAGAGGGGAAGGCAAGCAGATGTGGGAGACCACTGGGAAGGCAGCATGGAAGGCAAGTAAGCATGGCAGGGCTTCGGGGAAGGGAGTAAGCTTCTAGCTCCTTCCCCACAGCCCTGCCAAGCTTGCCTGCCTTCCACGCTGCCTTCCCAACATCCCAGTGGCCAGCTTGCGAAGGCAGGCAAGCGGAAGCCCACGTGGAAGGCAGGCAAGCATGGCAGGGCTTCGGGGAAGGGAGTAAGCTGCTAGCTCCTTCCTCGCAGCCCTGCCATGTTTTCCTGCCTTCCATGTGGGCTTCTGCTTGCCTGCCTTCGCAAGCTGGACAACAGGATTCCGGGAAGACAGCGTGGAAGGCAGGCAAGCATGGCAGGACTGCAGGCCGTGGACTGGTTTGGGGGCATGGCCAGCCAGCCATTGCTCCTGGTTCGGCGAACCAGCCCCAATCTCAGCGGCTTTCGATACCATCGACCATGGTATCCTGCTGCACCGGTTGGAGGGATTGGGAGTGGGAGGCACCGTTTATCGGTGGTTCTCCTCCTATCTCTCCGACCGGTCGCAGACGGTGTTGACAGGGGGGCAGAGGTCGACCGCGAGACACCTCACTTGTGGGGTGCTGCAGGGGTCGATTCTCTCACCCCTCCTGTTCAACATCTATATGAAGCCGTTGGGTGAGATCATCAGTGGCTTTGGGGTGAGATATCAACTGTACGCTGATGATACTCAGCTGTACTTTTCCACCCCGGGCCACCCCAGCTGTCGAGTGTTGTCCCGGTGTTTGGAAGCCGTCACGGGTCTGGATGGGGAGGAACAGGCTCAAGCTCAATCCCTCCAAGACGGAGTGGCTGTGGATGCGGCACCCGATACAGTCAGCTGCAGCCGCAGCTGGCTGTTGAAGCAGTTATTGGCCCCAAAGGAGTGCGCAACTTGGGTGTTCTCCTGGATGCACGGCTGTCGTTTGAAGATCATTTGGCGGCCGTCTCCAGGAGAGCCTTTCACCAGGTTCGCCTGGTTCGCCAGTTGCGCCCCTTCCTTGATCGGGATGCCCTATGCACAGTCACTCACGCTCTTGTTACCTCCCGCCTGGATTATTATTGCAATGCTCTCTACATGGGGCTCCCCTTGAGATGCACTCGGAGGCTTCAGTTGGTCCAGAATGCAGCTGCGCGGGTGATAGAGGAGTCTGCGTAGCTCCCATGTGACACCTCTCCTCGCAGACTGCACTGGCTTCCTGTTGCCTTTCGGGTGCATTTCAAGGTTTTGGTAACCACCTATAAAGCGCTCCATGGCTTGGGACCTGGGTACTTACGGGACCGCCTTCTGTTACCTCATGCCTCCCACCGACCCGTACGCTCGCACAGAGAGGGCCTTCTCAGGGTGCCGTCCGCCAGACAATGCCGGTTGGCGGCCCCCAGAGGAAGATCCTTCTCTGTGGGGGCCCCCACTCTTTGGAACGAACTCCCCCCTGGTTTACGCCAAATACCTGACCTTCGGACTTTTCGCCGCGAACTGAAAACATATCTGTTTGTTCGTGCGGGGCTTTCTTAAATTGTTTAAATTTCTAAATTTCTCTTTGGTTTTAATTGGGTTTTTTTAGATTCTTAATTATTTTAAATTCGGCCACATTGTATAATAAGTTTTTTAACTGTATTTTAACTGTATATTGCTTTTTTTTATTCTGGCTGTACACCGCCCTGAGTCCTTCGGGAGAAGGGCGGTTTATAAATCTAATAAATAATAATAATAATAATAATCTCTGCTACCTATTCACCGAAGCCGGTCCAATCCAATAGCATTTCACCCCTGGTCCAACCCGCTGCTCATGCAGAAGACCTATACTAGGGACTCAAACCACCCAACTGCCGACCTTTCTGATCAACCAGCTCAGTGTCTAAGCCACTGAGCCACCTAGTCAGGCTATATGTATTCTATTGGCTGTTGTCAGACTCCCATGGGGCCATGTAGGGGTTATGTAGGGGTCATAGCTGGCTCGGTAGGTTGTCTGAGCTACCAGGTTTGGTTGAAGTTTGGGCTGCTGAGATGATGCAATGAAGAGGCTTGTATTCTGAAAGGGTGTTGGGTAATTTCTATTATGGCTTAATGGCTTTGTTCTGGTTTGGATCTTGAGTGAGGGTATTTGCTTATGAATAGAGCTATCTAGTTTTCAATAATCTCTTTATTTCTTAAGTGCTGACATCTGCTGAGGGCCATTAAGAAAGGTGAGGTCTGCTCTCTGTCTCCAAGAGCATGTTTCTCCATTCCTCCTTTAGGAAGGAAATATAATATTCTGCCTTTTTAATATTTCTCAACATATTTCATTCTTCTAGGAGAGGGGTGGGTGCTAACTTTCTGCACCGCCATCAGATGTGTGATGGGCACTGATTTAGACATTCTTCATCCATCTTGGAAGATGGCATCAACAATGGCTACTTGTCTCAGGAGCAGACCATTAAGCTGACCTCCAAGGATTTACTATGCAAGAAATCTAGTATCCTGTTCCTGCCTGTAAGCTTCTTGATCTGGTTGGTCAATATGTGACCAATGTGTGATGTAAAGGACAGGATGCATTGGTCTTTCAACTAATCTATCTGGACCCTCCTTAATTAAATTGTACACCACCCATCTCCAGGTATCTCTCCTTACATTATGATTTGTTGAGCTTCAGGGCAGAGTTGTTGTGGTCCGCCAGCAGCCTGTGGAGCTGGCAATGGAGTCGGACAGCAATGAGGCTGAGGAACAGCATGGGCCAGTCCTGGAGGCTGGGGAAGGCCCTGATGAGGGCTCTGCATCAGAGGTTGAGGTGAGGCCGGGGCCATTGGGAAGTGAGGTGCGGACTCCAGAACCTTCAGAGACTGACAGTAGTGAGGCAGAGGAACAGGAGGAGCCTGTTCCTAATGCACTCATGAGAAGAGCTGCCAGAAGGCAAGAGCAGCTCAAGCAGAGAGGACGACTCGGGAGTAGAGCCAAGAGATGATTGGCCCCTCCCATACGACTTAAAAGACCAGCAATGGCATTTGGGCTTTGCTGGAAAACAACATTGATAGCTTCGTCTTCTTGCATTTATTTTGTATCAGTGTTTTCTGAACTTTTGCCAAGAAAGGCCTTTGGAAGTTTGCCTATTTGGACCAAGGTTGGTGATAGGACTGAGGAATTTGTGTTGGGAGGAATTTGCTTTAATTTAGTTGAACTACACTGAGAATGAAGCAATTCTCAGCTGTTCAAATAAAGTTTGTTTGTTTTACACTGACTGTTTCCTACTGCCTACTGGGGCCTGGGTCACAACAAGAGTGATGGATTACTAATTCATGCAAAGAGTTGCAATAACAGATTGGAATGGATTTTGGAGGTCTTTTAGTTCAATCCTTTGCTCCAGTAGGAGACCCTAATCCGTGATGGCAAACCTATGGCAGGGGTGCCAGAGGTGGCACGCAGAACTCTCTCTGTGGGCACACATGCTGTGGCCAGCTGCTCTTCTGGTCTTTGCAGGCGCCGGAGCACCAGAAAATGGCCAAAAACCAGGGCTTTGTGGGGCTGTTTCTGTTGTGGCTCTTGCCCCCGAACCTGGCCCCATGCCCGAAAGTGCCTTAGAGCTGGGCCTGCTGCCAGAAAGTGATTTGGACAGTGAGGGGGAAGGGCCATCAGGACTTACCTCGGAATCACCGGCCTCCCTGGATCAGCTCCAGGAGCCAGAAGCAGGCCAAGCAAAAGGGATAACAAGGCCTCCTTCTCCTGACTCTTCCCCCCCCCCCAGGCCACGCCTGCAGATCCAGCTGACAGCAATCAGGCTTGGCTAAATCCCAGGTTTCAGAGGCAGGAGAGAAGAGAACAACAGAAGCAGGGGAGGGGCAGGCCTAGGAAGTGCTGAGTCATGGAGCCACACCCCACAGGATATAAAAGGCAGCAAGAGCTGGTGTGTCTCTTTGTATCAGGCAAATCCATGGATTGTCTAGAGCTGAAGGTTGTGACTCACCAGCATCTTGGCAGCCAACGAAGGCTCTTGGCAGACGCTGATTCTTTTGCTGCCAGAGCTGATAAGAGCTGGCTAATTAAGCCATCGTTCGGACAGAGGCGAGGAGGACGCAACAGTTTCTGGGCTTTTGGGGGGCATGTTTAGGCCTTTTTTGGCCCAAAAAATGGCCTTGAAAACAGCCGGAAAACGGCCCCCAAAATAGCCAAAAAAGAAGCATGCAAGTGCCGGCCAGCTGGTCTTCAGGTTTCCGACGCTCCAGCACATGCATATTCATGCACATGCATGCACATTCTGGTTCGGGCACTCGGTGCTGAAAAGATTTGCCCTCACTGCCCTACATCATTCAGGAAAATGGCTATCCAATCTTTTCTTAAAAACCTCCAAGGATGGAATTTCCACAACTCCTGGAAACAAGCTATTCCACTGATTAATTGTTTTTATTGTCCTGGAATTTCTCCCTAGTTCTAGTTTGGTTCTCTCCCTGATTAGTTTCCATCCATTGCATCTTGTCCTGCCGTCAGGTGCTTTAGAGCAGGGGTCCCCAACCTTTTGGACCTCAGGGACCACTAAATTCATAATTTTAAATCTCGCGGACCACTAATATGATCTGCCTAATGACGAGGTGGTCATGTGATTGGGTAGGCATGGCCAACTTGATGTCACTCACATCAAGGGGCACCTCACCAGCCTCCATTCACCCCCCTTCCCAGCCACTCCTCGCCTGCCCACCCAGGCTCCTTAGGGCCCCAACAGGAAGCAGTTGTTGGAGCTAAGCAGCCACCATGAGAAAGTGTTGGCAAAAGAGCTCAGTTCAGATTGGATCTGACCGAGAAGGAGGCTCAGCAGAAGCACCTCACTGAGGACTAGGAGCATAGGCTTTCCAAGCAGAGGGAAGACCTGCGGGAGTGCAAGGCCAGGTACTGGCACCTGGAGGCTCAGCGAGCTGAGTTGATTAGCCTGTTCCAGGTCATGATGCAGTCCCACTGGAACGAGGCCCTCCGGCTCTTTGCCAACAGTGGCACTTCCCTCCAGCCTTCACACAAAGCCCCACACCAGGAGACTGAAGCAGACCCCAAGTCAAAATTTCTGCCCCCCTTTGACCCACACAAAAAGACCCCGAATGAGGAGACTCTCTGCAGCAAAACAAATGCTCATTGCACATATCCGGCCATAGTTTGAGGACCCCTGATTTAGTGTGATATAAAAAATGCAAACGATTTTTCTATGGACCACCAAAAAAATTTCACGGACCACCAGTGGTCCACGGACCACCAGTTGGTGACAGCTGCTTTAGAGAATAGGTTGACCCCATCTTCTCTGTGCACTTCTTCTTTGCTTTTCTCCGTGCACCTTTTTTCTGTAGGTGGAGAAAAGTAAGATGGGAGCAGCTGCACATCGTAACTTTATCCTCAACCATCACCTCCTAAAATTAGAACAATAGTTCAGTCCTGCTAGGAGCTCTGTCCATTTTTCCTGCTGGCCACCCTGAAAAGTAATTTGGGATGAATATTTCTCATGCAGTCTCCGCATTTGTAATCTTCAGCTCCCAGAATTCCTCAGTTTGCTTGGGCAATTTGCATAAGGGCCTCTGCTCCCAGCTCCCAGAATTCCACAGTTTGCATAAGGGCCTCTGGTGGCTCAACAGACTAAAGCAGTCTGTTATTAACACAGCTGCTTGCAATTACTGCAAGTTCAAGTCTCACCAGGCCCAAGGTTGATTCAGCCTTCCATCCTTTATAAGGTAGGTAAAATGAGGACCCAGATTGTTGGGGGCAATAAAAATTGACTTTGTATATAATATACAAATAGATGAAGACTATTGCTTAACACAATGTAAGCCGCCCTGAGTCTTCGGAGAAGGGCGAGATACAAATTCAAATTTAAAAAAATTGCTAAGAATTTTGGGAATTGAAGTCTGCATGTAGGATGCTCAGAATAGTAGCTCCTTAGATTCCTTGACTTGGAAGGAAACCTCCACAGTGTTGTGTCTTGCCCGCCCTCAGAGCAGCCGGGGCCTTCTTACCTGCTCCCGAACACTGAGGAATGTATGCCTCCCGGTCCCAGTCCTGGCTCCATGCCCACACAAACTGCAGAAGAAGGAGAATCTCCCTGCCCCAGCCCTGACTCCATGCCCAGGCAAACGGAGCAGCTAGACCCCTCCCCCTCCTCCACAGCATGTGAGCCTGAGGAGGGTTTATTACCAACAGCTGATTGGTGTGACCCTCGCATCAGAAGATTGGAGAGGCGGAGGCAACAGAGGGAAGGGAGGGGCAGGCCTTAATGAGTGCTGAGTCATGGAGCCACACCCCATGGCCTATATAAAGGATCTACTTTCTGGCAGTCTCTGAGTCAGGCAAAAGTCGAACTTATCTTGCTGAAGTCACTTACTGGTCTCCTGCCTGCTCTGAGGACTTTGCTAGGACTTTGGGCAGAGCTGCAGAGGCAAGCCTGATTCGGATTTCCCTGACCCAGCCGTCAGCGGAGGAGTGGGACACGACACACAGTAAGATCGATGATTGAGTTATTATGACCAATGTAGTCACTAACTTGGTTGTAAATCTACACACTGAATGCATACTAGTGAGAAGGCAGGAGCTGAATTCCAGAAATATTGTCTGTCTACAAAAACAAATTGAAAAAAATACTGCTATTGCAAGGTTCCCTGATGCGTGATAAGGATGGCAAGAGACTCTCTGGCTCACCTTCTTTTATGTAACAGCAGTTTATCTTGAAGCAATATTGTTTAAATCATTTCTCGTTCTCAACCTGTTCTTTGTCCTAGGCGAGGTATTTGGCTTAGAGAAAACTTGTTTTTTTTTACTTTTTCGCACAGGCTTTAAAGCTTTACGCAAGCCAAGGACATTGCCAAAGTCCGCACTTGACTCCTAGAAGCTGTTCTCATCGGCTGTCAAGCTGCCAGAAATTTGAAGCCTTTTCTGAAGGAGTATTCTTCCTTCTCAAAATATAGTTACATTACTTACAGCCATCGGAGCAGCTCTGCAGTTGCGTGATCAGAATTTGTGCTCTGGACTATGAGCATGTACAGTATTTACAAGAGCTGCAGCATCCCAGAGTCATGTGATTTGTGATCCCACCATTTGTGACTTTCCCTGGAGGCTTCCCACAGGTAAAGTCAATGGGGGAAGCCAGATTTGCTTAATGACCCTGTGATTCCGCTTGGTCTACTCAATGCGAAGAGGAAACATGCCAACAGTTTGGTGATTAGCTTCAAGCTGGCCATAGCCACCCAGTTGGCCACGCCCACCCAGCCCCCAGCCCCATCCCCAAGGTCAACCACAGCCCTGATGCGGCTCTCAATGAAATCGAGTTTGACACCCCCGGTCAGTGGTGAAATGTTCTGTGGGTTCTGTGGGTGTGGCTTGGTGGGGGAGGGTAATGTGACTGGGTAGGTGTGGCCAACTTCTTCTCTTTTTTTTTTTACTTTTAAAAGCATTTTTTCGGCCGAAAGAGGTTGTAGAAAAAATGCTTTTAAAAAGCTCTGACGATCCCAGCTGAGCCGCACAATCATCAAAGAAAAAAAAAATTTTGGTCAAAGAAAAAATTATTTTAAAAGTTTTAAAAAAACACCTCTGATGATCGCGTAGCTCAATTGGGCATGGTGGGGGCAGGGGTTTTTGCTACCAGTTCTCTGAACCATCCGCCACCATAGCTACCAGATCGGGCGATCCGGTCCGAACCGGGAGCATTTCATCTCTGCCCCTGGTTTAGGGCAAGTAGCAAAGTATTCTGGGATCAGTAGTTCAAACTATTCAGAGAATACCTGTTCCTTGATCCTGATGTTTATATACTGGCCCCATTTGGAAACAATTCTTCCTTAAACAATTTCCAGACACTGCAGAGAGTTAAAAGCAATACAGTTTATTAAAATTGCTGAAAAGCAGTGGGGCCTTGGGGACTGATTCTTCATCCATTTTCAGAGGGGAAAAAAATGTTCAGAGTTCTTCATGCTAATGAAATAGTAACTAGCATGGCAAGCCCAGAACAATCTTTTAATTTTTAAAATGAATGTGAGCCTTATTAAAAATAGAAACCCATTCATTTGTTATTAAGCTCCCTGCATGAAAAATATAGCAAACTAGTTATTGCATAATAGATATAGCATAGCCAGCAGCTGTTATTACTGCTTCCTACAATATAGCTTTCAGCATTCTAGTATAAATTTGGAGTTAAATCTATGGATCCAGAGGCAGCTTTTCATAATCTTTTGAATGCATTTTGAGAGAGAGGGAGAGGGAGGGAGGGAGAGAGGGAGAGATATTTCTGAACAGAGAGTCCTTATTTAATGACTGCCTTGTTTAGTGACTGTCAATAGTTAGGACAGTGATGAAAAAGTAACTTTACAACAGTGGTGAAATCCAATTTTTTTTACTATCGGTTCTGTGGGCGTGGCTTGGTGGGCATGGCTTGGTGGGGATGGCAGGGAAAGGATATTGCAAAAGCTCCATTCCCACCCCACTCTAGGGCCAGCTAGAGAGTATTTGCCAGTTCTCCGAACTAATCAAAATTTTTGCTACCAGTTCTCCAGAACCTGTCAGAATCTGCTGGATTTCACCCCTGCTTTATAATATCTAGTTTTACCTAGTCAATAAATTGGTACTTATGGATTAAGGCATCTGCTTCAACTTCAGACCATAGAGATCATCTACTCTAGATAGAGTCATCACGTAACATATCGCGACTTTTTCCCTCTTCGTTAAACCGGGCATAGGCGTGGCCAGCATATGACGCATCCAGCTCGCGGGCCGTAAGTTTGACATCCCTACTCTAGATCATTCAAGTCCTTGAAATTTTAAGAGGTTTGAAAGGAGCATCTGCCACAATAAATGTCGTTTTTTTTATTAAAAAAAAGTTTCCAAGCCTTTTATTTCTATGTTTCCAATAATTTCCATAAGAAGATTGACTTCTTTTATTGACTTCTTATTCTTAGAAATAAGAATAAGACGTAAGGCCTGCTCATATCTTTCTAAAAACCCTTTTCATCTCAGACGTGGTTAATAATCAGTTAACATTTTTACAAGTTCTCACACTTATTTCCCTCTCAAACCAAAAGCTAAATTAAATATTTTTCATCCTGGTGAGTACAATATTCAGTACTTCTTTATAAATGGAGACTAAAACATATGAAGAACAGTTGCAGGAACTGGGTATGTGTAGTTTGATGAAAAGAAGGACTAGGGGAGATATGATAGAAGTGTTCCAATATCTCAGAGGTTGCCACAAAGAAGAGGGAGTCAAGCTATTCTCCAAATCACTTGAGGGTAGGACAAGAAGCAATGGGTGGAAACTGATCAAGGAGAGAAGCAACTTAGAACTAAGGAGAAATTTCATGACAGTTAGAACAATCAATAAGTGGAACAACTTGCCTGCAGAAGTTGTGAACGCTCCAACACTGGAAGTTTTTAAGAAAATGTTGGATAGCCATTTGTCTAAAATGGTGTAGGGTTTCCTGCCTGGGCAGGGGGTTGGACTAGAAGACCTCCAAGGTCCCTTCCAACTCTGTTATTATGTTATGTTAAGTTATAAATAAAGGACGGCTTTGAGAGCATCTTTTCCCCCAGCAAGAATACCAAATCTCAGGAGGCCTTCTGAATAGTCTGAATAAGCGCGGATTCATTTGAATATTACACCGATTTTGCAATAATAGGCAGACCGTTTGGATGAGGTTGATTTTCAAAATGCTCTCCTATTCTACGAGATCAGCCTTGCTGCTGAATAGTGAGAAATCCTCAGATGTTGGGTTCTTGTTCCAAAATATTTATCCAACGAGCGCAAACATCCAGAGATGTTCCTGATTGGATCTTCTGTTTGATCTTCCAGCAGTCCTCAGGATATCCAGGAATTATCAGCCTGGTGGTAAGCAGATAGCTTAGGCGAAGAATTGAGCACTGCTCAGGATTAAGATGGGATCTTGCTGGAAGGTTCAGGGAGCCTGGATACAACATCTAAGGCTCACCACTGTGGCCCTATAGCTGCCTTCTATCACTTCTAAGCAGCAACCAAAAGATTAACACAATACCATTAGGAGTCTGGCTGACACTCCTTTATTTGAGTTTCTTAACTGGCTTTTGAGGCCTCCAGAGGACATGGAATTCTTACTGTTGTCGTTTGATAACCCTGCTCTGAAGTTCTGGCGCTTGAAGAAACACGCAGAAGTATGCATTGTAACTTTCAAAACAAAAGCAGAATTTAGGCACCCCAAAAAAAGATTAGTGTCACTTGAAGGGAAGGATTGTACGATCCACATTCACTCTATGGTCATGTTCTCTGCATATATTGCTCTCGTAAGACAGATTTCTCCCTAAGGCTCCTTCGTAATGGGGATCAGACACACTCTTTCATTGAAGCACAAATTATTTAGATTCGGTACCAGAGGCAGCTGAAGCAAAAATCTAAAAGGGAAGGGTTGCCATCGCTGTGCAAATTAGACTGTCCACCTCATTGGGATACAGCAGGGGTGTCAAACTCAAGGCTTGGAGGCCAGATCCGGCCCATGGGGTGCTTAGATCTGGCCGTGGGGCTGCTCAGGATTGCTGCATGCAGCCCTCCTGAGCTCTGTTTTCATTGGCAGAGGATTGTAGGTGGCTGTCGTAGGCAAAAACAGAGCTTTGGAGCCTGTTTTCGCTGTCAGAGCGCTCAGGCCACCACAGGTGCCCCCAACATGAGTGATGTCAAGCTGGCTATTCCCACCTTGGCCATGCCCACCCCAGCCCCCCCAAGGTACCAAACACAACCCTGATGCGGCCCTCAATGAATTTTTTTGTTTTTTGGGAGGGGGAGAAATAGCAATAGCAATAACACTTAGACTTCACAGTGTTTTACAGTCCTCTCTAAGCGGTTTTCAGAGTCAGCCTATTGCCCCCAACAATCTGGGTCCTCATTTTACCCACTTCGGAAGGATGGAAGGCTGAGTCAACTTTGAGCCGATGAGAATCGAACTGCTGGCAGTCAGCAGAGTTAGCTGCAATATTGCATTCTAACCACTGCACCACCAAAGCACTCTTTCAGAAAGAAAAGAAATATTACATGTGTTCAAACAAATATAATGAAGGCGGGATAAAAATCTAATAAATAAAACCTCTTGCAACAACCACTTCTCCTTTCCTCAGCTGTAGCTTCGGAGGAGGGGAAAACAAAACAAAGAAAAGAGGCTAAAAGAGAAGTGGGGGGGAAACCCCTGGATATTCTAACCTACTATTTCTGCCTATGAAACATTTGACCGCACTCATCCTTGGCATTTGACATGGCGCCTGACAGAAAAATGCAACACCCCTACTCAGAGAAATATATTCTCTTCCTCTGGTGTGTCCAATTGATTTGAGCTACTAAAACGGAATTAGCTCAGGCAAGTTATTGGAGCCCCGAGGAACCAGTAATCAGTGCTGACTCTGAATTTTGGGCTGGAGTTGCAGTATTGTATGATTTTTCTGTCATGTTGCAAGAATTTAAAAAATAAATTAAAATCTCCAAACTTTCAGGAGCTCCCATGATGTGAAAACACAGGGATATGAGAACTGAGCCATTTCATGAGGTCTCAGCTTTAATAGTTAGCATCTTGTGAGTATGCTAACCTACGTATGCTAACATAGCATGTAGAAATCAGGGGTGCCATCTAGTGGTGCTATGAGCATCACATTAGTGATACCCCAATATGGAGCATCTCAGAGTCACGCTATTCAAAGTTGAGGGGAATTCCATAAATCAAGAATTACACAGACTTCTGAGAGGGTATTTGAACGCAAAGATTAGAGGACGATGTATAATCTTGGAAACTATGATGAGAAGTTCCAGTCCTCATTTATTAGTGAATTCGTTAAGGCAAAGTCTTTTAAAACAATTGGAATTTCTTCTTCTCGTGCATTTTGCAGCCTAGAATGAGCTGCTGTTTATGAGGTAAGTTACAAAAGGCATCTTCTCTCTTTTATTTCCTGGTTCTTTACGACTAATATTCTTCTGATTACTTTCCCAGTCTCCCCCTAATCTCTCCTATCCAGCAATCCTGGGTGACCTCCTGTTTTGCAGAAGAGGTAATAAATGTAGAAAAAGCATCAAGAGAGTGAGAGAAGAAATTGCACTTATGGGCCGATATTTTTTTTGGCCACAAAAGCACTGATACAAAAGCAATCCAATTTGCCAGCACCACTCCAAACCAGGAAAATGCATTATCCCTCTAAGAGAATCTCCAATGAAATGTTATATATCTTGTCTTTGCAGCGGTCGAGAGCTGTGGAAGTGAGCCAGGCCCTCTAACTAAGAAGCCTTATCTGGCCAGAAGTAAAGATAGCCACCTAATAGAGCCATAGCTCAATTCAACATCTAATCCTAAATTGCCTGTTGCTTAAACAACAGTGGGAACCACAGCCGTTTACCGCTGGTCCTTGACGTATGACCATAATTGGGACCCGAACGTCTGATGCTAAGCAAAATAGTTGTTAAGTGAGCAATCTCCAATTCTACAACCATTTTTTCATTGGATGTTATGCAAATCACTGCAGTTGATAAACGCATTGTGCAGTAGCTAAGCAAATCCAGTTTCCCAGGGGTGGGTTCTACTTAACCTTTACTACCGGTTCGCAACGGGATTGTGCGGGATCTTGAGTAAGCTCGCTTCGCTCACGTGCATGCAAAGAAGCTTCTGCGCATGCACAGATCACCTATAATGACTTCTGGGTCGGTGGGCGGAGCCTCCCGCCGGTTTTACTACCGGTTCTATAGAACTGGTATGTTGTGTCTCGTCCGATCTCACCACAGCCGGGGCCTTCTTATCTGCTTCCGAACACGGAGGAATGTCCTAGTATGCCTCCCGGCCCCAGCCCTGGCTCCATGCCCAGACAGGCTGAAGAGGAGAATATCTCAGCCCCAGCTCTGGCTCCATGCCCAGGCAAACGGAGCAACTAGACCCCTCCCCCTCCTCCACAGCATGTGAGCCTGAGGGAGGTCAATTGCCAACAGCTGCAGACTGGAGTGACCCACGCGTCAGAAGACTTGATAGACGGAGGCAACAGAAGGAAGGGAGGGGCAGGCCTGGATAAGTGCTGAGTCATGGAGCCACACCCCATGGCCTATATAAAGGACCTGCTTTCTGGCATTCTCTGAGTCAGGCAAAGTCTAAACATATCTTGCTGAAGTCACTTTCTGGTCTCCTGCCTGCCCTGAGGACTTTGCTAGGACTTTGGCAGAGCTGCAGAGGCACGCCTGATTCGGATTTCCCTGACCCGGCCGTCAGCGGAGGAGTGGGACACGACATGGTAAGAAATGGAGGCAACCCACCACTGCAGTTTCCCCCATTTCCTATGCTTGGTGGAAACCAGTTAGGAAGGTATTAAATGGTGATCATATGACCCCCGCATGCTGCAACCATCATAAATACATACCAGTTGCCAAGTCCCTGAATTCTGATCTCGTGACCACAGGAACATTGCAATAGTTGTAAGTTTAAGGACCAGGTGTAAGTCACTTTTTTTTCCAGAGCCATTGTAACTTTGGTCACTAAATGAATGATGATAAATCAAGGACTACCTGTAGAAAAGTGTGGACTTCAGCTGTCAGAATTCCCCAGCCAGCATTGAAGTGAAGTCCTTGCTTATGAAAGTTGGCAAGATTGAGATGGGAGTTTCAAGGGTTCAGACATGTTGTCTTCTTATCCGATTTGATAATGATGGGAACTGAATTCAGGAAACACGTACTCTACTTTTCAACTCTAATCCTCATGAATTCAACCTAGTCCTCAACTTAATCGGGCCCAAAGTTTCTGTTGCTAAGTGAGATAGTTGTTAAGAATTTTAAGATGTTAAGAATTAACATTAATTAATTAATTAAGAATGTTAAGATGTTGAGACTCTAGAAAGAGTGCAGAGAAGAGCAGCAAAGATGATTAGGGGACTGGAGGCTAAAACATATGAAGAACGGTTGCAGGAACTGGGTATGTCTAGTTTAACGAAAAGAAGGACTAGGGGAGACATGATAGCAGTGTTCCAATATCTCAGGGGTTGCCACAAAGAAGAGGGAGTCGGGCTGTTCTCCAAAGCACCTGAGGGTAGAACAATGGGTGGAAACTGATCAAGGAAAGAAGCAACTTAGAACTAAGGAGAAATTTCCTGACAGTTAGAACAATTAATAAGTGGAACGACTTGCCTTCAGAAGTTGTGAATGCTCCAACACTGGAAATTTTTAAGAAAATGTTGGATAACCATCTGACTGAGATGGTGTAGGGTTTCCTGCCTGGGCAGGGGGGTGGACTAGAAGGCCTCCAAGGTCCCTTCCAACTCCGTTCTTATGTTATGTTATGTTAATTTTGCCCCACTTTATGACCTTTCTTACCACACTGGTTAAGCGAATCACTGCAGTCATTAACTTAGTAACACGGCTGTTAAGTGAATCTGGCTTCCTCATTGACTTGGCTCGTCAGAAGGTCGCAAAAGGTGATCGATCACATGACCTCGGGATACTACGACCATCACAAATAAGATCCAGTTGCCAAGCATCCAAATTCTGATCTCATAATCATGGGGATGCTGCAATGGTTGTGAGTATGAAAAACGGTCATATGTCACTTTTTTCAACGTCATTGTAGCTACAAACGGTCACTAAATGAACTATTTGCAAGTCAAGCACTACCTGTAAATACCATATTTATATGCAAGACCGATCAGTTTACATCCACAACATTCTCCTTTCTACCATTACCTCTCCCCATAAAATAACAATCTTATCTCCTCCTAGGGACACAGTGGCTCAGTGGCTAAGCCGCTGAGCTTGTCCTTTGAAAGGTCGGCAGTTCAGCGGTTCAAATCCCAAGTGCCGTGTAACGGGGTCAGCTCCCATTACTTGTCCCAGCTTCTGCCAACCTGTCGTGTCCCACTCCTCCGCTGACGGCCGGGTCAGGGAAATCCGAATCAGGCGTGCCTCTGCAGCTCTGCCAAAGTCCTAGCAAAGTCCTCAAGGCAGGCAGGAGACCAGAAAGTGACTTCAGCAAGATATGTTTGACTTTGCCTGACTCAGAGAATGCCAGAAAGCAGGTCCTTTATATAGGCCATGGGATGTGGCTCCATGACTCAGCACTTATCCAGGCCTGCCCCTCCCTTCCTTCTGACACCGCCGCCTATCAATTCTTCTGAAGCGAGGGTCACTCCAGTCGGCAGCTGTTGATAATTGACCTCCTTCAGGCTCACATGCTGTGGAGGAGGGGGAGGGGTCTAGTTGCTCTGTTTGCCTGGGCATGGAGCCAGGGCTGGGGCCGGGAGGTGCTTCCTCCTCCTCAGCCTGTCTGGGCATGGAGCCAGGGCTGGGGCCGGGAGGTGCTTCCTCCTCCTCAGCCTGTCTGGGCATGGAGCCAGGGCTGGGGCCGGGAGGCATACTAGGACATTCCTCCGTGTTCGGAAGCAGATAAGAAGGCCCCGGCTGCAGTGAGAGCGGGCAAGACACAACACAACCTAGCAATTTGAAAGCATGTAAAAAATGCAAGTAGAAAAATAGGGACCACCTTTGGTTGGAAGGTAACAGCATTCTGTGCACCTTTGGCGTTGAGTCATGCCGGCCACATGACCATGGAGACATCTTCGGACAGTGCTGGCTCTTCAGCTTTGAAATGTAGATGAGCACCGCCCCCTAGAGTCAGGAACGACTAGCACGTTTGTGCGAGGGAAACCTTTACCATTACCTATCTCCACCTACAACTTTATCTTCAATGAATTTAGGACCTCCCATTCTGAAAGTAAATTACTTAAGAGTTTAATAGATTCCACAGAGTTCCCTTGGAAAGAAAGTGGCAAATGGATTCCTGGGTACAGCAAATTGGAAAAACATTGCTTTAAATAAAACTACATCCATTTCCTCTCGCAACACCTCAAAACATAAGCAAAAGGGGGAGGGGACCTCAACCAGAATGTCACACTTGGGTGTTCTAAAGACACTGAACATTGTTTAACGCCAACTACACCATACATAATTTGGGAAGTAAAATTACTTAAGCCCAGGATATAAACAACGGTGCAAATTGCATTTCTAACTGTTTCAACTCAACCCACAATATAATTGGAAGTAGTAATTTATTACTCGGTGTAATAATTGGATGTAATTAACCACTGAAAGTAAATTAGAAAGAGAAAGCCTTTCTCCTTATTAACAAGCCCGTTTCCCCTGATGCATGGGTGAGTATTTAGCAGTGGATAATTGTCTCACAATTTGACTTGCCAGTTCTGTAGCCTTCTTCCAAAAACACGAGAAACAGTTTCAACAGCCCTCCTCAGGCAGGTGTCAGAGAACTAAAGAAGATTGCTCTAGAATATCAGGGCAGGGCTGTAATTAGCAGTCAATAGGAGCAATCAAAAATGCAACAAAGCCAGATTCTTCCTTCAAACCAATGGCCTCCAATTAGTTCCCCTACAGGCTCTCAGCATTTTGAAGGAGGCTGGGATCCATTGTCATTATCTGATTCAAGTTTCCATCATATAGCAGAGCTAATAAAAAAAAATGTAGCTGGTATGTGGTGGGAGGCAGAGAGAAGGCGGCTCTAGAAAACAATATTTCCATGTCTTGGGAACTTTTCTTTACTGAAAACAGGGTACCTGGCGTGTGAGAAGATGAAAAGCCCAAGATTGAACGATGATGGAAGGATGTGGGAATGACCTTGGAAATGGGAGTAAGAGCCACAGGCTGGTAATCCTATATGTAGAACAGGGATCCTAACCAGTGGTGGGTTGTCCCCAATTCGGACCTGTTCTATAGAACCGGTAGTAAAACCGGTGGGAGGCTCCACCCACTGACCCGAACATCATCAAAAGTAATCTGTGCAGGCGCAGAAGAGCGCGCGCATGCATGAGGGGAATGAGCGTGCACGCGTGAGCACAATGTGAATCGATAGTAAAGGTAAGTAGAACCCACCTGGTCCTAACCCACGGGCTGCAGCTCAATACAGGGCCACAGCCCATTTGGAACCGGGCCATGCAAAGGGCAGGTGAGTGTGCAAGCATGCACAAATCAACTTGAGCAAGCGGCAGGCAGTTGCGCTCATGTAAGTGGAGCTTTGCACAGGAGTGTGACTGCCCACTGCTCATGCAAGAGAAGCTGTGCACGCTTGGGTTGTGGCAAATGAAGTGGTACAAATGGAACTGTTTGCACGCACACAAGGGGGCTCGCGCTTGGAAGCATCCCCTGTTTCTCCTGCCATCGCTACCACTGCCACCTGTCGTGTCCCACTCCCCCTCCGACGACCAGGTCTAGGAAGTCCATATCAAGCGTGGCAATGAAGCCTCTGCAGCTTGTCAAATTCCTTTGAGGTTTCTCAGGGCAGGCAGGAGTCCAAGTTGTGACTTCAGCGATAGCAGCAAACTAGATGAGACTTTGCTTGACTCAAGATTGGAATGCCAAAAGCAGGTCCTTTATATAGGCTGTGGGGTGTGGCTCCATGACTCAGCATTTATCCAGGCCTGCCCCTCCCTTCCTTTTGCTGGCATCATCTCTCAGATCTCCGGAAGTGAGGATCCTCCCACTGTGAATTCTCTTCAGCTGGATCTGCTGTTAGTAATTCCAGCACGTGGCTGGCTTCCTGCTCACATGCTTTAGGAGTGAGGTTTATCAGGTTTGTTTGTTCATTCCTGGAATCCTCTCTGGGCATGAGACCAGGGTCGGGGGCTGGAGGCATGACAGGCCGTTCATCTTCATTATCAGACTCAGAGTCTGATAACAGGCCCGGGTGTAGACGGGAGGGGCCCAGCTGAGGAGAGGAGGGAGGACGAGGCACAACACCACCAGTCCACAAAGCCAGAAAGGTTGGGGACCACTGATTTAAATGATGTCTTGGCCTGATGTAGAAGATGTCTTGGCCAATGGTAAAATCCTCCGAGGATCGCCACCGGTTTGCTGCCCGCACATGCGCGCACACCAAAAGCACACTGTGGATTTATACACAGGGCGTGCCAAACGCGCTTCACGTGGAAAAAGAAGACTTCACTAGGTAAATAGAACAGCACGGTGGGGAATAGCTGTGCTGCATGATTCAGCTTCGCTAGAAAGCAGAATTTCCTGCTTTCTAACAAATATAAACCGGGATGTCCTGCTTTTTAGTGAATATAAACCGTGCGGCACAGCTGATCGTCAAAAATATTGGTTTGGACAAACCAGTAGCTTTTTTTTTACTACTGGTTTGCCTGAACTGGGGCAAACCAGTAGCATTTCACCCCTGGTCTTGGCCTGATTTAGAAGATGTCTTGGCCCCTAGAAGGAAGGCAGGCATGAGAAACCTCTCAGAAAGGACCTTCTCAGGTTTTCTGGAAAGTGGGGCTGCTGGTTTGAGCTCTGAGCTTGGCAATTTGGTTGCAAACGTTTTGTCACCATTCAAGGAGACATCGTCAGTGTGCTTTGAATTGTGCTCGTCTGTCAGAAAGCTGGTCTTTAAGTTGTTTTTATGTGAGGCAGATTAGTGTAGATGTTGTTTGTTACTTCTGAGTCATGGTCTGATTGTTGATTGGCTGTTGTTACCGAGGTATGGTCTTTGGTTTTAAGTCTTGTGTGATGTAAATTAGTGTTGTTTGTTTGGATACTTCTGAGTCACAGTCTGGTTTCAAATTGTTTGTTTGGCTGGTTGTTGTTATTGAGTCGTGGTCCAATTTCTTTTATTTTATTTATTTATTTATTTGTCAAACACAACAATATATATAAGTATAAGCATGAAATAACCATACGAACTGGATACAATGAAAGGGAACATTAGGCCAGGAATAGTAGGCAGGCTTGTGCTCTTATACACGCCCCTTACAGACCTCTTAGGAATGGGGTGAGGTCAACAGTAGATAGTTTTTGGATAAAGCTTTGGGGATTTTGGGAAGAGACCACAGAGTCAGGTAGTGCATTCCAGGCATTAAAAACTCTGTTACTGAAGTCATATTTTCTACAATCAAGATTGGAGCGGTTCACTTTAAGTTTAAATCTATTGTGTGCTCGTGTATTGTTGTGGTTGAAGCTGAAGTAGTCTTCGACAGGAAGGACATTGTAGCAGATGATTTTATGAGTTATACTAAGGTCATGCCAAAGGCGACGGAGTTCTAAATTTTCTAAACCCAGGATTTCAAGTCTGGTGGCATAAGGTATTTTGTTATTATCAGAGGAGTGGAGAACTCTTCTTCTAAAATATTTCTGGACACGCTCAATTGTATTAATGTATGAAGTGTGGGTTCCAGACAGGCGAGCTGTAATCGAGAATTGGTCTAGCAAATGTTTTGTATGTGAGCTGATAAGTTATAATTTTATGTAGTGGTAGACGTCTGTTTGTTCGGTTTAAATACTATCTTCAGGATCGTGGTTGATGTAGTTCTTTCGTTCTCAGCTATTGGTAGATTGGATCGATGTCAATATATCTATTTATTGACTTAGTGAAAAACCAGGCTTCAAGGAAATCATTTTCTCTCCTTGATTTTGCCTGGGTTACAACTGTGGTTCCGGGTAGTTCAAATTTGTGTCCTTCTGAATCTTCATGTATGGGCATGAGGGATAGTGGGTCATGTCTTTTGATAGCCAGGAAGCGTTCATGCAGTCTGGTTGATAGTTTTCTTCCCATTTGGCCAACATATTTCTATTCACTTTTTCTGCAAAGTGAAAGGGAAAAAAGGGAGAAAAAGTTCCAGACTTGTAAGATTCTGTTAATGTAAACTTTAAGTTTAGTATTCATAGTTCAGCTTGTCTGGACTCCCACAAAGGGCCAAGAGATGAGCAGACTCAAGCAATTATCTTTTTTTAAAAAATGTGAGCAGGTCACCTTTTCCCACTCATTTTAGCACATTCTTAATAAAGTATAACATATTTTATCCCCTTTTGTATGTGAATGTCAGTGTTCCGAGTAATGCACCCATTGAAAGCATAACTCTAAGGCAGGTAGATTCCTCAAAGGATATGTTTATTGGATACATCATATCGGCACAGCCGGTGAAAACCAACTTTGACAGTTCCTGCAGTTTTCACCTAATTAAAAGAATCAAACTCCCCCCCTCCCAGGTATCAGGAAGATGGAAGGCAGGCTCTTTCAACAGCCACCCTTTTCAATGACCTTGGTTCCCACAGGAACACTTTTTGTTTTGACTCTAGCTGGACTATCTACCTCCCCACTTCCTTCCCCCTCTCAGGTTTCGTGGCAACTATGAGGAAGCACAAGATGGCTTCATCCAAGTTTGCTTCATAGTTGACTCTGTGTGTGGGAGAGAGAGTACGTGCGCGCGCTTTCACATTAGGGGTGAGTCCCTGCAGTTTTCTTGGCAAGTTTTCAGCAGGATTTCTTCTTCCTAGGGTTGAGAAAGAAGAACGTCACCCAGCTGGCTTTGTGCCTAAGGTGGGGCTAGAACTCACCGTCTCACATTTTCTATTCTGATATCTTAATCATTACACCCAAGTGGCTCTCTATCCCTTTTTACTCTGTCTTAATTATTTTTATCTTAGGTAAAGGTAAAGGTCCCCCTCGCACATACGTGCTAGTCATTGCCGACTCTAGGGGGCGGTGCTCATCTCCGTTTCAAAGCCAAAGAGCCAGCACTGTCCGAAGACGTCTCTGTGGTCATGTGGCTCATGTGGCCAAAGGCTGTTGCCTTCCCACCAAAGGTGGTCCCTACTTTTTCTACTTGCATTTTTACGTGCTTTCGAACTGCTAGGTTGGCAGAAGCTGGGAGCTCACCCCGTTACACGACAGCACTAGGGATCCGAACCGCTGAGCTGCCGACCTTTCGATCGACAAGCTCAACGTCCTAACCCCTGAGCCACCACATTCCTTTTTATCTTACATTCCTCAATTCTGCTGCTTTTAGCTAATCATTCTTCAGAAGTAATTAGCGGAAATGGATCAACTGTAAGCAGCATCTCATCAGATGATGAAAGAAAGCCAAGTCCCTCATAGATTGCTTATCTTTAGGAGGGATCATTGTTTTCCCCAAATGTATTTATGTATCCTAGTAATATCGTTGCAGTTCAGGAATCTGGGAAATGTATTGTAAGGCCCTGCCTCTCCTCCTTTCCCAAGAAAGTATAGACTCTTGAAACGTGGTATTTCAAAAGGAACCTTTTATTAGGAAGAAGTGATAGCAGGACAAGGTGAAGCAGATTCTAAATTCCCTCCCAAACTATACAGTTAGAAATAGGACTTTAGAATCCCTCCCTCCAGTTCGATGTGGATTCACCCAGGGTCTTCTTCCACTTTCAACAAACTGAAACAATCTACATGGCCCTCCCTCCTTATTACATTCCAATAAGGTGAGAATTCTCCAGGGCGCTTAGGCGCCAGGAAAAAGGTTATAAAATACAGCTTATCCCCATGCTCCCCCGTCCCTCCATTTGAATAGCAGTATCACGTTAGGGATCTGACTTGTATACATTTACCTTCTACCTAGAATGGATCGGGCAGAAGGCGCCAGGACCTCCAAAACCAGTTTGCCCAAGAGGAACAACCTGATCAGAGGATTTAGCTGTTTAACTGCCTTAAAGAGGACATGCAAAGAGCAACTCTTTAAACATTTCCTCCTGCCCAAAAACTCTACTCTAAAAAAATCATCATAACAGCGAATGGGCCTACAGGCAGGGCTTTGATGCAGAAGTAGGCAGGTTCAGGAGATTTAGACTACTAAAAAAATATTAAAATCAACTGAGCCAGGGACCGGGAGCAACAGCAGACTTAAAATCTCTCTCACATACTTCAAATACTCAGGAAAAAAATTAAAAATGAAGGTATACAACTCATACAGGACCAGGGGTGGGCTGCTGGGGATTCACACCCTGGGAGAACATCTATCTAAGATTCTGTGCAGTTTGGAGAACCCCCAAATCCCACCCTTGGCTGGCCCTGCCCACCCCACCCCACCCCCTCACAGGAGTCCCCACAAGGCTCATTTTGGATGCAGGTAAGTGCAGGGTGCACGCAGAGCATTGGGGAGGGTGAAAAATGGGCCTACCGGAAGTTCAGGAAGGCTGGAAACACACCCATTTCTGGTCTCCAGAGGGCCTCCAGAGCCTGAGGAGGCTGTTTTCACCCTCCTGGAGGCTCGAGGAAAGCCTCCGGAGCCTGGGGAGAGCAAAAATGCCCCCCCCACCGTGGTGCAGGAGGCTGACTGGGCCCACCCCCACTATAGTCATGCTCACCTAGCAACCGGGCAGAGAACCCCTTGCTAAAATTTTTGAAGCCCACCCCTGTACAGGACTTTAGAATAGCAGAGTTGGAAGGGACCTTGGAGGTCTTCTAGTCCAACCCCCTGTTCATAACATTTCAGACAAATGTCATCTTAAAATCTCCAGAAAAGGACCCCCCCCCCAACTTTTGAAGAGAAGCCATTCCACTTATTAATTCTTGCACCTATGAAATTCCTCCTTGGTTCTTGGTTGGATCTCTCCTTGATTAATTTTTATCCATTGCTTCTTGTCCTGCCTTCAGGTGCTTTGGAGAAAAGGCTGACCCGCCCCCCTTCTTTGTGGTAGCCCCTTAGATATCACGTCACCCCTGATCCTTCTTTTTACTAGACTAAGGTAAAGGTAAAGGTTCCCCTTGCCGGTCCTGACTCTAGTGGGCGGTGCTCATCTCTGTTTCAAAGCCGAAGAGCCAGCACTGTCCGAAGACGTCTCCGTGGTCATGTGGCCGGCATGACTCAATGCCAAAGGCACACGGAATGCTGTTACCTTCCCACCAAAGGTGGTTCCTATTTTTTCTACTTGCATTCTTCACGTGCTTTCGAAACTGCTAGGTTGGCAGAAGCTGGGACAAGTAACGGGAGCTCACCCTGTTACACAGCAGCACTAGGGATTCCAACCGCTGAGCTGTCGACCTTTCGATCAACAAGTTCAACGTCCTAGTCCCTGAGCTACGGCGTCCCTGGTTTTACTAGACTAGTCATACCCAATTCCTGCAACCATTCTTCATATGTTTTAGCCTCCAGTCCCCTAATCGTCTTTGTTGTGAAGTTGATTCAATTCAGCAAAGTCCTACCTGAGTTGTATTTAGCATATCACCTTTCGAGAACCTAAACAAATGTCAAGCACAAGTCATGCTTCTGGATGGACCTCTCCTTCAGTGCAAGGATAAGAGCTACATCGGGTTAAATATCTCGGGTCTTTACAGAAGTGATGCTCCACTTCTGATTCCGTCATCTCTAAATGGCATTAAGGTGGTGCAAAGCATTGAAAGGGTGCATTGCTTTGATTGTGCTCCAAGCAAAGCATCCTTCCAAGAGGATTCAGAAATCACATATGACGTGCTTCTGAAGAGCAATGGAAAATTGTCACGTTGCCTCATTTAGCCTTTTCCAGTAGCTGGAAGATGCTCCTATGTGTGCACACACTATCCATGTGCTAAAACCTTTTCCGGTGCTTATCTGTAATTTTTCTAATGTTCCTCTTTTCCCTAATGCAACTGACAAACTTTGCCTGGCATAATCAAAATCTACAGTTCTCTTCCTGCTTCCTCTTCATACGTACCTGATTAGAAATTTGACTTGCAATATCTGGGTTCCTTTCTGAAGTGTTGATCACTTTCCTTATTAATCTGGCGAGGCCTGTCAGGAGAAGGGACATCACTCTATTCCTTGATTTTCAAGGTAGATGTGAGTCATGTCTTTGTAGACGCATGTCTGTCAGTGTCTCAAGGAATTAGGCACAGTTTATTTTTCCTCAGAGGAATGATGAAATTGTCTTTTCCGGACATTCTGGCCAAGTCTTGGGTAGATCTTCAAATGCTCAGATCTTTAGGAAACTAAGTCATGAAAACGATGTTTGCTTGCATGACAGGTGACCCCAAGTTTCCATTTCTGATATCCATATCTGAGTTGACAAAAGAACTCAAGCACTCTCCTACCATCTATTGTCCTCACAAATGAGAAATTCCCTTCAGTCATCCTCAGAAATGATAGGTATTAATTTGTCTTCCAAATTAAGATGTGAAGGAATTATGGGTTGGCTGATAAGTAAATAAAACAACCTTGTTTCCTTTTCATGTTGTCTAGTTTAGTGAGAAGAAGGAGTAGGGGTGGCATGATAGCAGTGTTCCAATATTTGAGGGTCTGCCACAAAGATGAGGGGGTCAACCTACTCTCCAAAGCACCTGAAGGCAGGACAAGAAGCAATGGGTGGAAACCAACCAAGGAGAGAAGCAACCTACAACTAAGGAGGAATTTCCTGACAGTGAGAACAATTAATCAGTGGAATAACTTGCCTCCATAAGTTGTGGGTGCTCCAACACTGGAAGTTTTTAAAAGCAGACTGGACAGACACTTGTCTGAATTGTCAAAGGGTTTCCTGCCTGAGCAGGGAGTTGGACTAGAAGACCTCCAATTCTGTTATTCTATTATTTATTTATAAATCAAATTTCTCAGCTTTCCGATTCACAGTAACTTAGGGCAGAGTATAAAATAAAAACAGTCCAATGAAATGCAAACAAAAGAAGTTGTGCTACTATATGAATTTTACCAACTTTATTTTTATGCTTGGCATATTATCTCTGGGTTATCAACATGCCAAGCATATTAATAAATGTCACAAAATCCCTACACTAGAACATGTTTACTAATCCGGATCTTCGAGATTGTTCTACAGGTCAAGGGTCAAGGCAGCTGAATCTCTGGAGAGAAACTTGCCTGGCAATTTATAAAAATTTATATAGAACATATAAAGAATGGTTAAAACAATTTATATAAAACATATGAAGAATCGTTTCAGACATTGGCTATGCCTAGTGAAAAGAAAGACTGGGTGTAACATGATAACAGTGTTCCAATGTTTGAGGGGCTGCCCCAAAGAAGAGAGGGTCAACCTATTTTTCCAAAGCACCAGAAGACAAGAAACAATAGATGGAAACTGATCAAGGAGAAACCCAATCTAGAACTAAAGAGGAATTTCCTAGCAGTGAGAATTAACCAGTGGAATGGCTTGCCTTCAGAACTTGTGGGTACTCCATTACTGGAGCTTTTTAAGAAGAGATTAGACAAGCATTTGTCTGAAATGTTTGTCTATTCAGGGCTTCCTGCCTAAGCAGGGGTTTAGACCAGAAGACTTCCAAACTCCCTTCCAACTCCGTTAGTGTTCTGTCTCCTTCCCCACTTCGGAGCAACGAGCTGGCCTTCAGCCAGTAGATTCATGGCTCTTATCAGTCCTGGCAGAGAAATCGCAGCTGCCTGCCAAAGTTCAAACAAATGACTCACGGAGCAAGACTTTCAGCTCTTTCTGAAATGGTTCACCTAATTTTTGCTTCCCGTAAAGTGACAGCAGTCCCAAAGCTCGTTATATATCTTGTGAGGTGGGGCTCCTCCCCACCCTTCCCTTTGATGATGCTGCCTCTCTAATCTTCTGAAGCGCAGGTCAATCCAAGCTTGATTGTTATTATTATCAGCTGGGTCTGAAGGCGTAGCCTGGGGAAGGGAGGAATCAGGGGATGACGGCCTCATTACATCCTCCGACTGGTCTGGTTCTGGCTCCTGTAGCCAGGCCAAAGGAATCGGTGCTCCCGAGGTAAGCCTTACCAGCCCTTCCCCCTCACTCTCGGAGTCACTTTCGGGCATGGGGCCAGATTCGGGGGCTGGAGTCACAACAGTTAGTCTGTAATTCTGTTATATCTTATATCACCACAGTCTCAGCCTCATTTCCCACTTCAACCTCCCAAAATTTGTTCTTGTTTTTTTGATTGGGGCTTTGTATCTTCACATCAAACAATTAGCAGAAGAGGAATCACCCCCTAGAGGCTGGCATGTTTATTTGTCAATAGATTTTTTTATTTCTCTCTTCGAACTGAATGTTATGCTAGATTCTTAAGGAATTGGATTTAATCAACCCATGGCTCATTTTAAGTTCTAATTTACATACCCTCTACTATCTGCCTAAAACTCCTGGCCCACCAGTGTGCTGCAGTTAATTTATTGAATTTCGTCCATATTTTATTATTCGTTTGAGTTATGCTTTTTTAGAAACTCTTGCCGCATACCCATTGGGAAAATTAATTATAAAAATAGTGCATTTTTCACAGCCTCATGGATATCATTCTGAGAAGAATCAATGAATACAAGTTGTCATTTCTGAGATGCATATCCAGAAGGAATTAAAGCCTGCACAACATTAATGGTTCATAACTGAAGCCTTATTTCGTGATTGATTCAAATAAGCTTTCATAGACAGAAATTTATGATATAATTAGGGCTTCCAGTCCTTGGCACACAGGATTGTAATTTTAATGCAAATTGCCTATTTATTAAATGGGAAGTTGTAGATGTAATATGGCTCTGTCTCGAATCAACAACAATCTTGTTATTTTTGCAAATTATACTATTTCTGTATCCTGATGATATGCTATCATGAACATATTAAAAATGAGTGTACCTTTTTATCCCTCACTGCAATGTCTTTCTAAAGATTACAAATATTATTTTTTTTCTAGGAGGCCTTAATGAACCCGCCTAAGATAGATCTCTATCTGAGATGACAGAAATCGCCAGCTGTCACATACCACATAGAGAAATTGATCAGATGGACACATTGTTATGTTTGCTTCTCTCCTTGATTAGTTTCCATCCATGGTTTGTTGTCTTGCCTTCTGGTGCTTTGGAAAATAGATTGACCCTCTCTTCTTGTCAGCCTAGACCTTCTTTTTATTAGATTAGACATACCCAATTCCTGCAACTGTTCTTTATTTATTTTATTTTATTTTTTTATTTTATTTTTCACAACAGTATATATAAGCATAAGCATGACATAACTATATAATATATAAGCATATATATGAGCATAAGTATATGCTATAGAGCACTGCACAACAGAACAACTAGACACAAGAACAGTTTTTTCCCGAAGGCCATCACTCTGCTAAACAAATAATTCCCTCAACACTGTCAAACTATTTACTGAATCTGCACTACTATTAATCTTCTCATCGTTCCCATCACCAATCTCTTTCCACTTATGACTGTATGACTGTAACTTTGTTGCTGGCAATCCTTATGATTTATATTGATATATTGACCATCAATTGTGTTGTAAATGTTGTACCTTGATGAAGGTATCTTTTCTTCTATGTACACTGAGAGCATATGCACCGAGACAAATTCTTTGTGTGTCCAATCACACTTGGCCAAAAAAAATTCTATTCTATTCTATTCTATAACTATATTAATTGGATATAATGAAAGAAAACAATAGGACAGGAATGGTAGGCACGTTTGTGCTCTTATGCACGCCCCTTATAGACCTCTTAAAACATTCTTCATATGTTTTAGCCTAATAATTGTTGTTCTCTTTTCTCCACTCTTTCCAGAGTTTGAACATCTTTTTAATAATATGGTGATCAATATTTAGTAAGTGTGGTCCTACTAAAGCTTTATAAAGTGCTACTGATACTTCAGACGATCTTGATTCTATCCCTCTGTTAATGCAACCTAGGACTGCATTGGGGTTTTTTTGCAGGCTGTCAAAAAAACCAACATACTGTATCACCATATCTGATGGCAGAGCCTAGCTGACTTTGACTAAAGATAAGCTTGATTATACTCAGTTACTTCTTAGCTGGAAGACTAGGCTAATGTATCCCATCCCGTTAAAGACCTTGGAGTTTTCATGTCAAATGATCTAAGTGCCAAAGCCCACTGCAACTACATAGCAAAAAAAGCTCTAAGAGTTGTAAACCTAATCTTGCGTAGCTTCTTTTTCCAAAAACACCACACTACTAACCAGAGCATATAAAACATTTGCTAGACCAATTCTAGAATACAGCACACCTGTTTGGAACCCTCGCCATATCTCTGACATCAATACAATTGAACGTGTCCAGAAATATTTTACAAGAAGAGTTCTCCATTCCTCTGAAAACAATAAAATACCTTATCCCACCAGACTTGAAATCCTGGGCTTAGAAAACTTGGAACTCCATCGCCTTCGACAAGACCTAAGTTTAACTCACAGAATCATCTATTGTAATGTCCTTCCTGTCAAAGACTACTTCAGCTTTAATTGCAATAATACTAGAGCAACTAATAGATTTAAACTTAATGTCAACCGCTTTAATCTAGATTGCAGAAAATATGACTTCTGTAACAGAATCATCAGTGCTTGGAATACTTTACCTGACTCTGTGGTCTCTTCTCATAATCCTAAAAGCTTTAACCAAAAACTTTCTACTATTGACCTCACCCCATTCCTAAGAGGACCACAAGGGGCGTGCATAAGCGCACAAACGTGCCTACCGTTCCTGTCCTATTGTTTTTCTTTTCTTCTTCCTATATATATATATGCTTATACCTCCTTATATTTACTCATATAAGTGTTTATATACTATATAATCTTTTTGTATGATACCTACATATATTGTTGTGACAAAATAAATAAATAAATAAATAAAGTATCAGAACAATTCAGGTGACGGCAGTACTGAGATGGAATTCAGCTGGTTCGGACCGATTAGGGCAAAACAGTAGCTCCAACTATCAGCTGGCCCCACCCATCCACCCCCCATCTATCCTGTTCTTTCTTTCCTGCTTTGCAGCTCATTTCAATCACGTGGCACAGCTGATTTCCCCTCCCCGCCTCGCTGTTCTACTTCCCGTTGCTGACTTGGAAGGTAAGCAGCTGAGCTTCTAAATGCTCCATTTTCAGTGCTGCGTGCAATGCACACGTTTTGCCCACGCTCACCGAACCGATTGTTAAACTGGCAGTGGTCCACCGCTGCAGCAATAACACACCATTTCCATTTGTTGCCAAGGAAATGGTGTGAATGTGTTCACAAACTAGGGACTGTGATGAACTCGAAACAGACTCTTTTGCTGTGTTCCATGAAAGAATACATCTTCCGTCTCTTTTTATTAAGACAATAAAGGGTTCTCCCTTGTAGCAAAGCTTTGTACCATATGATAGAATAGAATAGAATTCTTTATTGGCCAAGTGTGATTGGATACACAAGGAATTTGTCTTTGGTGCATATGCTCTCAGTGTACATAAAAGGTAAAAAAAAAGAAAAAGAAAAAAAATACATTCATCAAGAATCATAAGATGCAACATTTAGTGATAGTCATAGGTTACTAATAAGTAATCAAATCATACTAGGAAACAGAACAAAATAAATCATAAAAATACAAGTCATAAGTAGAAAAGGAGATAGGTAATGGGAAGCATGAGAAGAATAGTAATACAATCTTAGTAAATAGTTTGACAGTGTTGTGGGAAGTATTTGTTTAGCAGAGTGATGGCATTTGGGAAAAACCTGTCCTTGTGTCTAGTTGTTCTGGTGTGCAGAGCCCTATAGCGTCTTTTTAGAGGGTAGAAGTTGAAACCATTTATGTCCAGGATGATGAAGGGATGCTTGTATCTAAATCAGTAATGCAGGATTTAGAAACAAAAGCAAAACACTACAGACATTTTTGCCATCAGTAGCAAAGAGTTCTTGCACTTCAAGGACTACTAATGCGGCTTCCACAATGGTAACTAAATGATACGATTTTCCCTAATTGTCTGTTTATAGGATGGCGACAAGTAATGGCTTATCTTTGGCCATCATTTCTCTTGATTATTTAGCAAGTTAATTGAGAGAAGTTGATGTCACCCTTGTTCTGTTGGTTAAATGATGTCTTGGGGGGATGAAAGGGGACATCCTCAACCAACGAGCAGGCAAACAAGCCAGATTGTATTAGGAAACTCACTATGCCAAAGACTAAAATGGTATAATAGGGAGCCTGGGAGTTACACATCTCTGGCTTTTGCTTACACACCAAAGATCAGTTACCCTTGCTCTCTGCATTTCCATAAATATTCAAAGCTGGAAGTGGAGCAAGAGAGTTAATTGCATCGCACATTACAGCATGGTAGATGAACCATCGTGCCTTGTGGCCAATTATCTGTGTTTGCAGTTGCTCACGGTTTTTTTTTCCCCCTTCCATTCTACTTCCCAGTTTCTGTCTCTGTTGTTTACGTTCATCCTAAAAAGAGAGGTAGGGGGTTGCTCGTGACACTGTGTTGAATCTTCCTGCCAATGAATCAGGGATGTTTTCGTAGGGATAGTGAACAGCTAACTTGGAACTCACAAGTAAAAAACAATTGGGCCTGTCAACCTTCTCTCATTCCCAGAGTCTACAGCTGCTTCCAAAGAGGACTTTAGAGCTTTTACAACCACTGCAGCTGAAGCCAAGATGTTCCCATCTGAACGATTGCAGGTGGTTCTGCAATTAACCAACCTCATATTTTCCACTGCAAAGGCTCATCAAACAGGTTTTCTGCTGTTGCCGACTGTTTGTTTCCTATGATCATGAATCAAAAGCGAAATCTACTTTTTGTGAGGAACAGGAAGGAGAGCTATAAAATATTTGGAACCTGAAAGGTGACATGTTCATTCAGAGGAAGCGGTGATGCCAAGAAATGGATTTTAGTGATATTGTTGGCTTAAAACTCTACATGACACGAGGCTGGGTTATTTGAGGGACCCTACCTATCAGGTCTGGAGCATGTTGTGCTAAGGAATGTCCTCTGATAGGACCCAAGAGGAGACTTTTTTCTGATTGCTGTGAGGAGGGAGGAGGAAAAAGAAGGAGGAGGAGAAAGGAGGAGGAGGAGAGAGGAGGAAGAGGAAGGAGGAGGAAGGAGGAAAAAAGAGGAGGAGGATAAAGGAGGAGGAGGATAAAGGAGGAGGAGGACGAAGGAGGAGGAGGAGAAAGAAGGAGGAGGAGAAAGGAGGAAGAGGAGGAAAGAGGAGGAGTAGGAGAAAGGAGGAGGAGGAAAATGGAGGGGGAGGAGGAAAGAAGAGGAAGGAGGAAGGAGGAAAGAAGGAGAGGAAAGGAGGATGAGAGGAAAAGAAGAGGAAGAAGAGGAAGAAGATGATACAGGTACAGATTAGGTGAAACCTGGCTCAATAGCAGTAACTGTGAGAGGGATCTTGGAATCTTAGTGGACAATCACTTAAATATTATGCAGCAGCAACCAAAAGAGCCAATGCAATCCTAGGTTGCATTAACAAAAGGACAGACTCAAGATCACATGAAATGCTAGTACTTTTATAATGCCCTGGTAAGACCACACTTGGAATATTGCATCCAGTTTGGGTCACCATATTATAAAAGAGATGTTGAGACTCTAGAAAGAGTGCAGAAAAGAGCAACAAGAATGATTAAAGGGCTGGAGGCTAAAACATGTGAAGAATGGTTGGTCTAATCTAGTGAAAAGAAGGACTAGGGGTAACATATTAGCCGTGTTCCAATATCTGAGGGGCTGCCACAAAGAAGAGGGGCTCAACTTATTTTTCAAAGCACCAGAATGTAAGATGGAAAGTAATCAAGGAGAGAAGCAACCATGTATTAAGGAGAAATTTCCTGACAGTTAAAACAACTAACCACTGGAACGGCTTGCCTTCAGAAGTTATGGATGCTCCAACACTGGAGGTTTTTAAGAAGAAATGGGCAGCCACTTGTCTGGAATGGTATGGGGTCTTCTGCTTGAGTAGCGGTTTGGACTAGAATATCTCCAAGGTCCCTTTGAACTCTGTTATTCTGATGTTATCCATTCAGTCATGTCCAAATCTTGGCAATTCTATAGGCTAGGTCTCTCCACATCTTCAATCTTGCACTGTTCTTTGAGTTGTTCTACGCTCTGGCTGGCGTCATCTTTAATGGTGTCGAGTCTCATTCCATTCTTCTACCGGAAGTGATAAATTTCCCCAAAATAAAACCTCATTATACTGAATGAGAAATTCTATGGAAAAGCTATAGAACAATTTTTCTAGCCATCCAAAAAAATTTATGAACCAGCTAGTTGGCTTCAAGTTCAACATATATCTCAATAGGTCCGTTCCTCTTCCTTATATATGCAGCCATGTTGGCATTGGTCCATTGATGGATTATGTGCCATCTACCACTTCAGTATCTTCATGATCAATTCTGGCCGGTTGTTCTATCTGTTATCGTTAGTTTGGTTTTTATATTATATTTTAGTCTCATTTTTTTTCACTGAGCTTGACTTTTATTAGTAGAGTTTGCAGATCCTTTCTATTTTCAGCTATCAGAGCAGCATCAATTCCCGGCAGATGATTGATTTTTCTTCTTCCAATTTTAAAACTTCTTCCAATACAGCTTCCCTTAATATGTATTCAGCATATAAATTGAATAAATAAGACGAGGCTAATCTCACTCCTTTGCCATCCTGGGACCAGTCAGTTTCCTGTCCAAACTGTGGGTTTTTGACTTATGACCACAACTGAACCCAAAATTTCTGTTGCTAAGATAACTGGTTAAGTGAATTTTGCCCCTTTCACGACCTTTCATGCCACACTTGTTAAGTGAATTGTTGGAAGAAATTTCCTTCTGGGTTCAGTTCCAAGTCGGGAAAAAGATACTGGATTCATGGAAGTTGCTTGGAAAGAAGGTTTATTGATGAACAGGATCATATGCCTTGGAGAACTTGGGCGAAAAAAGGGCAGAGATGCTGAGAGTCCCTGGGTTTTATACCCTCTCTGGCTTTGAACTTCCTGGGGCATAGGAAGAGAATCCTGATTGGTTGCTCTCAGAGGTCGTAGCTAGCTTTTTAGATTGTCTATGTGTTAAATTTGGTTGAATCTTGCTGGGTGATGCAATGAAGAGCAATTAGGGCCAGGAGGAGGTAGATCTTTGTTATGTAGAATAGGCTGGCCCAGGTGTCAGCCTCTGTGATGTTTGCTTGCTTTCGGCTGCCATAGTAACGGGAGTGGGGGAGGTGGGGTAAAATACTCCCAGAAATGACCAGTTGACAAAGGTGGGGCGGGGGTGAGTTTCTGCTTCCCTTTTAGGGGAAATATTCTGCCCTTTTCTAGGAGAAGGGTGGATTTTAACTTCCTACAGAATCATGGCAGTGATTCTTAAGTCAGTCACACAATTTTTCAGTGAATCTGGCTTCCCGATTGCCTTGGCTTGTCCGAAAGTGGCAAAACGGGATCCCATAACCCCAGGATACTGCAACCATCCCCAGCTTTTGCCATCATTTTCCATTTGCTCTTCAAATTCATATAAAAAGTCCTCCATAGTTGTTCTATACCTGTTCCAGTTTCTTGAGTCCTACAGCCTAACAGGGATAGCCAGGACTTACATTGGTTTTAGTCAGAAAGGTGTATGCTTGTCCTCCATAGCCTGGTGCTTCTCCTTACCGTGAGTGTCAGGGTTCCAAGTAACACACACCCCCAACGAAGTCAAACTCCGAGGCTTGCAATTCCTCAAAGCTAAGTTTTATTGGAGATGTCATATTGGCGCATCTGGGAAAACCCGAATCTGAGAGCTTCTGGGTTTTCCTCACCCAAAAGAAAGTTCAAGATCTTGCCCACTTCTCCCACATGTCCACCACTGCTCCAATCAGTTCCTTCACGTACAGAAGACAACCTCCACTTTCTTCTCAGCACAACTGGCCCACCAGGCCCAAGGTTGACTCAGCCTTCCATCCTTTATAAGGTAGGTAAAATGAGGACCCAGATTGTTGGGGGCAATAAAAGTTGACTTTGTATATAATATACAAATGGATGAAGACTATTGCTTGACATAGTGTAAGCCGCCCTGAGTCCTCGGAGAAGAGCGGGATATAAATTCAAATAAAAAAAAAACTGTCAGACACCATGGCCTTGAACTTCTCTGCAAAGTTTTATTATGGCTAATTCTACTTCACTCATGCAATCCGCCCCTCCCAACTTCCCACGGTAGGATTGTGGCAGGCCTGGTTCCTGAAGGCACCAAGGTAATATGGCTTCCAGGCCTGACAATGAGATCTCTCTTTTCACAAAAAAGTGGGTTCTTTCGCCACTGCTGTCGTGTTCTGAAATGGGGACAGAGAAAGCAGACATTGAAAATTGGAACAATAAACACGCTGATGCCAAGGAACGAAAGGGACATGGCACATTTGCCCAGGCAATTTCTCCAATGCATTACAGCAGTGGTGGGATTCAGCCAATTTGCACCACTTCGGGAGAACTGGTTGTTAACTTTCTGAGCAGTTTGGCAAACTGGTTGTTGGAAGAAATCATTAGGGCAGAGAACGGTTGTTAAATTACTTGAATCCCACCACTGCACTACAGGAAGATTTACACATATCAAATGCTTTATTTTGTTTCTTTTTATCCTGCCTTTACTGTTTTTATAAATAACTCAAGATGGCAAACATACCTAACACTCCTTCCTTCTCCTATTTTTCTATTTTCCCTACAGTGACAATCCTGTGAGATAGACTGGGCTGAGAAAAAGTGCCACCAAGTTTTCATACCTAAGATGGGACTAGAACTCACAATCTCCTGGTAATTAGCCCAAAGTCACCCAGCTGGTTTTCATATCAAAGGTGAGACTAGTATTCACTGTCTCCTGGTGATTGACCCAAAGTCTCCAGGTGGCTTTCATGCTAAGGCAGGACTAGAATTCACACCTCCCAGTTTCTAGTTCTATGCCTTAACCACTAGACCAAGCTGGTTCCCAGTTTGATAATAATTGCTCAGAATACGAGACATTATAGTGTGGGAAGCCCCCACCCCCCAGAAGAATGAAATATTTTGAGGAATATTAAAAAGGCAAGATATTATATTTTCCCAAAGGGAGAAATGAACAAACATGCTCTTAAACCAGCCCCAGTCTCCCTGCTCCCAAGCAGAAACTGAGGAGCCCAGCTTTTAGAAATGCAGATTTGGTAATCCATTCAAGACAGGATATTTTGAAACAAAGGCAGAATGGTAGGATTAGAAGCAGCCCCTCACCCACGTGTCCTGACCCAGCCTTAGCGGAAGCAAGAAACAGGCTCCTTGTCATGAAAAGCCCCTCTTTATTTATCTCCTGTGAATTAACGGCATTCAAACACTGAAAAGTCCACGCAAGAGTCCTTCAAAGACTTAACTGCAGTAACAGACCTTATCAGTTCCTTGCAATAATTGCAAGCCTTGTGCTCCCAGCTGAAAGGCTGCAAATTAAGTTCTGGTGAGCAGTCTTTGTGGCACAAAACACAATGAGCAAAATCTTCAGAAATACGAACTGTTGTCTCCTATGACAACCATTCCCCTTTCCTTCTATTTATTTCCCAGTTAGGGAGGGGCCATTCAGCGTCCACCTGTACTTTGCTTCCTGAGTTGACTCCATTGTTTACCTCTCATAACTGCTTTGCGCATACGTTCATCTGGAACAGGCCCCAGCTGTTCTTCCTCCTCCCTCATAGCAACCTCTAAAGGCAACTGCCTCTCTGGTGGCTGGGAAACTTCAGACTGCCCTGGCTTTATCTCTGCATCCGATGCAGAGCATCCATCAGAGCCTTCCCCAGACTCCAGAACTGGCCCAAGTTCATCCCCAGTCTCCGAGTTTGCCGCCAGCTCTACTGGCAGCTGGCGGGCCACAACGCCATGATACAACACAGGACAAAAGTCATTAGTCACTATAGGAATTGCCCAACACCCTTTCAGAACACAAGTCCCTTCATTGCACCACCCCCAGAGCAGTCCAAACTCAGATAAACAACAAGCCAGAGGTTCACCAAATTAGCTCAGACAAACACCTAGGATTTGCATTTCTTCTTTAGCCTATAGAGTCAGCTACGACCCCTACATAACCCCTACAGGACCCCGTAGGAATCTGACAACAGCCAATAGAATATTAAAAGGCATGTTTTTTTGTTTTTTTTTAATTTCATTTTGTCACAACAGTATACACAAACATTGTCATAAATAAAACAACATATCATGAAGAATATATATATATGTAAAAAAATATGCATCAGCTATATTAATTCGATATAATGAAGGGAACAATAGGACAGGAACAGTAGGCACTTTTGTGCTCTTATGCACGCCCCTTATAGTCCTCTTAGGAATGGGGTGAGGTCAATAGTAGACAGTTTTTGGTTGAAGATTTTGGGATTTTGAGCAGACTATGAGTCAGATAATGAGTTCCAAGCATTAACAACTCTGTTACAGAAGTCATATTTTCTGCAATCAAGTTTGAAGCGGTTGACATTAAGCTTGAATCTATTTTTTGCTCTTGTAATATTGCGATTGAAGCTGAAGTAGTCTTGCACAGGAACAGGAAGCTCAAATACAAAGCCCAAAGAAGGTATAAAAACCCACCCATTCTCAACTCCATTTTGTCAGTTGCACCAGAACCATAAATGCTGGTGCAACTGTTCATCTTTAAACCATCTTTCCAATCAGCCTCCATGTTTCCAGTGTCTTTCTCCCAGCTTGGAACTGAACCAGATGGATTATTTCTTCCAACACTAGTGGTTCTCCGTGTTCAAGCTCCGGCTGCCGGATCAACAACAGTTTGTGCCAGCTAAGCTACAACTCTTCTCCCCCTTCTTTCTGTATTTTTTCTTGCAATGCATCTATTATTTCATCATCTTGCCTCATTTTTGCTCCAGATGACAAGGCTTTCCCAATGTATAAGTCAAAAGCCTTCACTCTGAATTTGCTATAAAACATAAACTTATTTTGGGACTCTAAAGAAATACCCTGGAATGACGTGAACTAGTGCTGTCTGAATGAAAGCTCTACAGTATATTCTCACAAGGTCAGGGCTGTAAATATATATATATATATATATATATATATATATATATATATATATATATATATATATATATATATATATATATATATATATATATATATATATATATATATAAAGTTTGAAAGACAGTTGGCTTTGATTGCAAAATAACAAAAAAAAAAACCTGCCTGAAATAAGATATTGGATCCCTTCCTCCATACATATGCTAATCAAGCTCTCAGATAATTCAGCCACTCCTTTGTTTAGTTAATTAATTAATTTAATTTAGTTAATTAAATTAATTAATTTAATTTAGTTAATTTAGTTAATTCTACAGAGGAATTATTGAGTCTGTCATCTGCACCTCCATAACTGTCTGGTTTGGCTCTGCAACCAAACAAGACAGACACAGACTTCAGAGGATAATTAGAACTACAGAAAAAACAATGGCTACCAACGTGCCTTCCATTGAGGACCTGTATATTGCATGGGTCAAAAAGAGGGCTGTGAAAATATTTACAGACACCTCGCATCCCTAGACATAAATTGTTTTAACTTCTACCCTCAGAATGACGCTATAGAGCAGTGCACACCAGAACAACTAGATACAAGAGCAGTTTCTTCCCAAACGGCATCACTCTGCTAAACAAATAATTCCCTCAACACTGTCAAACTATTTACTACGACTGTATCACTATTATTCTTCTCTTCCTTATTAGTATCTATCTCTTCCCACTTATTACTATAACCATGTTGCTTGTATCTTTCCATTTATATTTGTATTTGTTTCCTAGTACGGTTTGATAGCTTATTAGTAACCTTGACTATCACTAAGTGTTGTATCTTTTTATTCTTGATGAATGTATTTTATCCTCCTTATGTATACTGAGAGCATATTTTTTTTTTTGTTTACATTTATACCCCGCCCTTCTCCGAAGACTCAGGGCGGCTTACAATGTATAGGGCAATAGTCTCATTCTATTTGTATATATTTACAAAGTCAACTTATTGCCCCCCCAACAATCTGGGTCCTCACCTAAGACAAATTCCTTGTGTGTCTAATCACACTTGGCTAATAAAGAATTCTATTCTATTATTTTGAATTGTCTCCTCTGCCTCTGGGAGAGAAGAGAAGCAAGTAGAAAAGCCATAGAAACATGTTCTCCTCACATCAACCATTCAAGGACGGATTTTAGGGAAGCCAGCTTGCATCTCATTCAAGCTCCCCTATGCAAAACCCACTGAAAGCTTTCTGAACTAACCTTTTGTCCAGCTGAATACTCAACTGAATGCGTTGTCTGAGTATAAAAAAGAATGGAAGGGATAATAGCTTTTCAAGCCATTGGAGAGGTTATGTCCTAGAGAGCCTCAAGCCATTGGAGAGGCCTGAGAGCCAGTTATGCACCCAGCTATGGGCTTTCCCAAAACTTTTCTATTGCTGGGAGCCAAGCACAGCTTTCTAGCTACCCTCCAATAGCTACATGAATGGCAATAACTGGAATTATATTCAGAACACCCCTCGCGATTGCTAGGAAACAACTCGAACTACACAGGAGCCTTTGGGTGACCAGGGTGAATGTGAAATAACATGAATAATGAAACCAAGCTGCCCTTTGGCAGAAGCCCCAAGTGGTCCACTGGGGAATGCCAGGCCTCGAGTTGAAGCAAGTGACTTCTCCTTAGTAGCCAACATGGAAATTGCAGACATAGAGTTAGATCCGAGTGAAATTATCCTTCCTACTGCTAGAAAAAACATTGGTGAGATCTAAAGAAAGAGATATGCCTGAAATATCTTCTATAATGACCTGAAAGGCCAGGGATGTGCCAGAGTTAGAAAATAAAGAATGTTTGCACTTTGCAAGAACTGGGCATGTCTAGTTTAATGAAAAAAAGGGCTAGGGGTGACATTATAGCAATGTTCCAATATCTCAGGGGCTGCCACAAAGAAGAGGGAGTCAACCTATTCTCCAAAGTATCTGAAGGCAGGACCAGAAGCAATGGATGTGTAGAAAGTTAGCACCCACCCCTCTCCTAGAAGAATGAAATATTCCAGGTCCAGGCAAGAGTCCTTCAAGGAGATAACTTGCGATAATTACAAGGCCATGAGCTCCCAGCCAAAAGGCTGCAGATTAAGTTCTGGAAAGTAGTCTTTGTGGCATGAAACACAACGAGCAAAATCTTCAGAAATACGACCTGTTGTCTCCTATGACAACCACTCCCCTTTCCTTCTATTTATTCCCAGCCAGGAAGGGGCCATTCAGTGTCCACGTGTCCTTTGCTTCACAATTTGACTCCATTGTTTACCTCTCGTAACTGCTTTGTGCATACGTTCATCTGGAACAGGCCCCAGCTGTTCTTCCTCCTTACTCATATCAGCCTCTAACGGCAGCTGCCTCTCCAGTGGCTGGGAAACTTCGGACAGTCCTGGCTCTATCTCTGCATCTGATGCAGGGCATCCATCAGAGCCTTCCCCAGACTCCAGAGTTGGCCCAAGTTTCTCCCCAACCTTCTCATTGTCTGAGTCTGCCTCCAGCTGTGCTGACAGCTGGCGGGCCATGACAATAATCTCCAAAAAAATGTTCCTAAGGAGGGTGTGTTCTTTTTACAACTAATCAGATGAGTGTTATTATTCCTCATAGTAAAACAATCAGGACTTAGTCTTTGGTATCAGAATGGTCACTGATGCCTTACTGGCATGTGTGTGCACACACACGTGAATTTATACACACACATACTTACTATACCCTCTGCCCCCATGAAGTTTCTGCTTTTATATTCGTAAGAATTTGTTCCTCAAAAGAAAATAAGTTTAATAAAGTGATCGTTAAACAGGAAGGGTGGGAGTCTTAATAATCATTAGTCATGATAATGAAGACTTCATTTATTGTATCAAATGAGTGATGGTTCCTTGGTGCAAGTACAACGTAATTAGTATATAATCAGATCGGCTATAGAGATTATTGCTGGAGATATGAGATCCAGTTCAAGAGACACAAAGCCATGGCTTGTGTTAATTGAAGTGGCTAAAGATGGATATGAAACCTATATTTATATTAAAAAAAATTCCTCAAATCAGTTATGAAAGTGGAGGGGTTTTTTCTCAGTGTTATGATTTATAATTCTATCCTTTCCCAGTGTGGTCACTTGGGTGATCATGTCACTAGGGGTGACATGATAGCAGTGTTCCAATATTTGAGGGGCTGCCACAAAGAAGAGGGGGGGTCAACCTATTTTTTTCAAAGCCCCAGAAGAAAAGGCAAGAAACAATAAAAAGGTAAAGGTTCCCCTCGCACATACGTGCTAGTCGTTCCCGACTCTAGGGGACGGTGCTCATCTGCGTTTCAAAACCGAAGAGACAGCACTGTCCGAAGATGTCTCCGTGGTCATGTGGCCGTCATGACCCAATGCCAAAGGCACACGGAACACTGTTATCTTCCCACCAAAGGTGGTCCCTATTTTTTCTACTTGCATTTTTAATGTGCTTTCGAACTGCTAGGCTGGCAGAAGCTGGGACAAGTAATGGGAGCTCACCCCGTTACACGGCACTAGGGATTCGAACCACTGAACTGCTGATCTTTTGATTGACAAGCTCAGCGTCTTACCCACTAAGCCACCGTGTCCCTTCAAGAAACAATAAGTGGAAACTAATCAAGGAGAGAAGCAACATAGAACTAAGGAGAAACTTCCTAACAGTGAGAACTACTAACCAGTGGAACAGCCTGCCTTCAGAAGTTGTAGGTACTTCATCACTGGAGTTTTTAAGAAAAGACTGGGCAGCCAATGGTCTGGAATGGTATAAGGCAGGGGTGTCAAACTCAAGGCCCGGGGACTAGATCTGGCCCATGGGGTACTTAGATCTGACACAGAAACAGCGAAGGACCGGCCCGTGGTGCTTCTGCCAGCCAAAATGGGCAGAAGCACCGCGGCCCTCCCGAGCTCCATTTTCACTAGCAGAGGGTTGCAGGAGGCTGTGGCAGCCAAAAATGGAGTCAAGAGCCTGTTTTCGCTGGCAGAGCTCTCAAGGCCGCCACAGGCACCCCCGACAGGACTGACATCAAGCTGGCTATGCCCACCCTAGCCCTGCCCGCCCTGGCCCCCTGAGGTCAAACACAATCCTGATACGGCCCTCAGTGAAATCAAGTTTGACATAAGGTCTCCTGCTTAGCAAGGAGTTGGACTAGAAGACCTTCAAGGTCCCTTCCAGCTCTGTTATTCTGTTGTTCTGAATTCACACAGAACAGCTTTGTGTGATTGCACATTACGATCAATCTACTCTGGTTTACTTAACTAAGTTTTACCAAAAAAATAAATAAATAAAAGAAACAAGATGGAGGCTTTTCCTGCCAATAGGGTTTTTATTTATTTTAGGTTTGCTTCTTCTGTGGGGGGTGACCGCCAGTGGGGTGATTATTGTTGACTTCTTTGTTTTACTTCCCAGGATTCTGAGGCAGGGAGAGGTAGGATAACCGCAAGTCAGCTCAAAATTATTTCCGAGAACTGAGGCAGGAAAAATGAAGGTATTGTGTACGAGACCCAGGAAGGAAAGGAGGACAAGTGGGCTTATGAACTTGCTATTCTTCCGGCCTCCATTTCATTTCTCTTCATTCCACACCCCTCAAACAAACCCAACAACTTTACCACAGCAGGCATGAAGGCTTTTCATCTACTGTTGCTATCATTCCGAAGAACAGTGGGCATTTAAGCAAGTCAACAAGCTCCACGATACTTCCGTCACAATAGCACTGTTAGCTTTGACTGCTCGAATAGAAATCCATGCTGGGCCCTCTGATTGGGGCCTCCTGTCTATGATCATGCACTCCATTTTTCTTCAATGTCACCTTGAGGGAAGCTACACAGAAATCTGTCAGCCTCTTCCAGGTCTTCCTATTTATAACCCCACGCTCCATAGCAGCTCAATTCAAGAACAGCAGCTAGATGGATGCGCTCTCTACATTCTCTGTGGGCTCACGCCGAGCAAAAATTCCCACTGTTAAAGTGAACCCCAGTTGTTAATCTGAGTTGGCACAGCAGGTATTTGACTAATTACTTATAGGATTTTGAAACTTTTAAGAAACACACCAAATCTCCGTGACGCTTTTGGCTGTGAGATGGTGTGAGGGCCAGGGAAAATGAAGGCATATTTCTTAAACCCATCCCAACTGTTCCACACATCCTTCTGTAACTGTGATTTAGAACAAAATTTGGCACGCTTGAAGCCTGATGTTTATCTTCATTGTGGATGTCATATAATTATAAATCAGCTTTCAGTTGTATGCAGAGAATATTTCTCAGGAAGAACAGCCGCATCTGGCTATAATTCTACCTATGGATGAACACTGTTGTAGTTAATGCAAAGACTTCTGGACTAAGGTCATAGATCCACACCTGGACAGGTAGACAATAACCAGAAATCAGCAGGTCATAAGTCAGTGGTAAAGGTAAAGGTAAAGGTTTCCCTCGCACATATGTGCTAGTCATTGCCGACTCTAGGGGGCGGTGCTCATCTCCGTTTCAAAGCCGAAGAGACAGCGCTGTCCGAAGGAGTCTCCGTGGTCATGTGGCCAGCATGACTCAACGCCAAAGGCGCACGGAACGCTGTTACCTTCCCACCAAAGGTGGTCCCTATTTTTTCTACTTGCATTTTTACGTGCTTTCAAAACTGCTAGGTTGGCAGAAGCTGGGACAAGTAACGGGAGCTCACCCCGTCACACGGCAGCACTAGGGATTCGAACCGCTGAGCTGCCGACCTTTCGATCGACAAGCTCAACGTCCTAGCCCCTGAGCCACCGTGTCTCAAAGTCAGTGGTAAACATACCCATCTCTGCAGCATCTTATCTCTCTGAACATGTATATGGTTACAGATCCTCCACTTATTTATTTAGTTCTTTTACGATTTCCTCTCACCAATGTTATAAACATGGTTGTCAATAAATTTCTGGATTCCATAATAATAGAAACTATGAAATTATTGAGCTGAACTGGTGCAGGCATCAAGATTATTCTCTATTTTGGTGAACCTGCTAAGAGAAAGCTATGGAAAACAGTACAGTGGTACCTTGGGTACTCATTTGCTTTCGAACTCATCTCATTTGATACTCAACACACTTTAATGCAAACATTTTGCCCCTATACTCATTGTTTGTTTGGTTTAGTTTAGTTTAGTTTAGTTTAGTTTATTCAAATTTGTATACTGCCCTATCTCCCTAGGGACTCAGGGCGGTTCACAGGCAGTTAAAATACATATAAATACAAGATAAAATGTCCGTTAAAAAACTTATTAAATATAGCCCGATAATTAAAACAATATATATAAAACCCATTTAAAATCTAAATTTAAAAAATTAAAAAAACCTAATCCAGCCCTGCGCAGACAAATAGATATGTTTTAAGCTCACGGCGGAAGGTTCGGAGGTCCGGAAGTTGACGAAGTCCTGGGGGGAGTTCGTTCCAGAGGGTGGGAGCCCCCACAGAGAAGGCCCTTCCCCTGGGTGTCGCCAGACGGCACTGCCTAGCCGATGGCACCCTGAGGAGTCCCTCTCTGTGAGAGCGCACGGGTCGGTGAGAGGTATTTGGTAGCAGCAGGCGGTCCTGTAGATAACCCGGCCCAATGCCATGGAGCGCTTTAAAGATAGTTATCAGCACCTTGAAGCGCACCCAGAAAGCCACAGGCAGCCAGTGCAGTCTGCGCAGGAGAGGTGTCACGTGGGTGCCACGAGGGGCTCCCTCTATCACCCATGCAGCCGCATTCTGAACTAACTGCAGCCTCCGGATGCCCTTCAAGGGGAGCCCCATGTGGAGAGCATTGCAGTAATCCAGACGAGAGGTCACGAGGGCGTGAGTGACCGTGCATAGGGCATTCCGATCTAGAAAGGGGCGCAACCAGGCGAACCTGGTAAAAAGCTCTCCTGGAGACGGCCGTCAAATGATCTTCCAAAGACAGCCGTTCATCCAGGAGGACGCCCAAGTTGCGCACCCTCTCCATCGGGGCCAATGACTCGCCCCCGACAGTCAGCCGAGGACTCAGCTGACTGTACCGGGATGCCGGCATCCACAGCCACTCTGCTCAATGCACAAGTGTGGATCCCAAAGGTCCTTTTTCAGGGGGCAAATGGACTTCATTTTTTTTCTTTGAAGATGTTTCACTTCTCATCCAAGAAGCTTCTTCAGCTCTGACTGGATGGTGGAAAATGGAAGGATTTATATTCCTTGGAGATAGCTGGTCATTTACGTCCTTTTAGAGAGTCATTGAGGCCACTTGGAGGTTTCTCTGTGTGAATAGAATAGAATGGAATGGAATGGAATGAAATGGAATAGAATAGAATTTTTTATTGGCCAAGTGTGATTGGACACACAAGGAATTTTTCTTTGGTACATATGCTCTCAGTGTACATAAAAGAAAAGACACGTTCATCAAGAATCATAAGGTACAACACTTAATTAGTCATAGGGTACAAATAAGCAATCAGGAAACAATCAGTATAAATTGTAAGGATAGAAGCAACAGGGTCACTTAAGTAGTGCAAATGAGTGTGGAGCCTTCTTGGTTGCAGGATGTTTTATGCCCTGTGTCCCTTCACTGTTGAAGACAGGCCCAGACTGTTGGGGATGAGTCTATGTTGTCTGCCTCTCAAACTGAAGTACAAATGGTTCCTGTAATCTGCAGTTTTTCTGGAAATGCATTCATACTCCTGCACCATTCGAAGAGTGTTCATCCCAAAGTGCATAGCTAAAATGTCTGTGGCGATTCTCAGTCATCCAGGTCATGATTGTCCCAAAGGTGCTTTTTCAAAAGGCAACTGGACTTTCTTGTTTTTCTTTGAAGATGTTTCGCTTCTCCTCCAAGAAGCTTTTTCAGCTCTGAAGTTGTGGGTCTCCGAAGTTGTGGGTGAACTTGTGGGTGTTAGATGACTCACTACATTTGTTTGGAACTCATCATTTTTGATACTCATCAAGTGTCCCAGAACCAATTAACAGTGAGTACTGAGGTACCACTGAATATGATTTGAAATCTAGCTGTCATTAAGCCCCCCCCATCCCTAATAAGGACAGCTGTTAAATCTTCATTTTACAACTTTGAAGAGGAGGACAGTTTGCTATTCAATTTCCATTGTTTTATGGGTTCAACTGACTTCCCCATTTCTGAGAAATGCTAGAGCATAGATAAAAATACAGATGACTAAAAGAAGGTAAATGTCATGCCCATCTTCAGAAAGGGAAGGAAAAAAAATGAGATTTCATACTACTGCAACCTAAAGACCAGTTAATCTGTCATGGACACCCAGGAAGCTGCTGCAGCAAATTATGGAGCAATCAGTCTTTAAGTACCTTGAAAATAGTATTTGGACCACTCTTGTCAAACTAAATTAATTTCATTTTGTTGAGTCAGTAACTTTCCTTGTAAAATAAGGGGCGTGCATAAGCGCACAAACGTGCCTACCGTTCCTGTCCTATTGTTTTTCTTTTCTTCTTCCTATATATATATATATCTATCTATCTATCTATCTATCTATCTATCTATCTATCTATATATATATATATATATATATATATATATATATGCTTATACCTCCTAATATTTACTCATATATGTGTTTATATGCTATATGATCTTTTTGTATGATACCTACATATATTGTTGTGACAAAATAAATAAATAAATAAATAAATAAGGAAATGCTATTTGCATAATCTATCTTACTGTCTTAACTTCAGTAAAGCAGTAAAATCAGTGGTGGGTTTCAAAAAATTTTACTACCAGTTCTGTGGGCGTGGCTTGGTGGGCGTGGTAGGGGAAGGATACTGTAAAATCTCCATTCCCTCCCTACTCTGGGGGAAGGTTACTGCAAAATCCCCATTTCTTCCCGATCAGCTGGGACTTGGGACGCAAAGAATAGATGGGGGTGGGGCCAGTCAGAATTTTTACTACCAGTTCTCCGAACTACTCAAAATTTCTGCTACCAGTTCTCCAGAACTGGTCAAAACCTGCTGAAACCCACCTCTGAGTAAAATGCCCCATAATTTTCTGATCAGCAAAGTATGGCATGGATGGTGGATCTACTAGAAAGACCGACATCTGGCTTGAAAACCGTATCCATAAAGTGCTGATCAATGGTTCCTCATCAACCTGGAGCAAGGTAGGAAGAGATTAAGGTATGGGCCTGGTACTCCTTTAACACGTCCTCTAATGACTTGGATAGTGGTACTGAATATCTTTATAAACACTATCACAAAGAAGAGGGATTGAATTATTCTCCAAAGTGATAGGAACTATAAATTGACAATGGCTACAGCATACAAGGAAAACCTTTACAAAATGTTTTATAGGTGTCATTTGCTACTGGCGAGATTGGCAAAAATGTTCAGTAATTTGTCGGCAAAAAGCTGGAAATGCAATCAGACCCCAGGTACTTACTATCATATGTGGTGGACTTGTATGAAAGCAAGAAAATACTGGAAGAAAATACACACCTGGTTAGAAAAGATGATGTTGTGTCTTGTCCGCTCTCACCGCAGCCGGGGTCTGCTTATCTGCTCCCGAACACGGAGGAATGTATGCCTCCCGGCCCCAGTCCTGGCTCCATGCCCAGACAAGCTGCAGAGGAGGGGGCACCTCCCGGCCCCAGCCCTGGCTCCATGCCCAGGCAAACGGAGCAGCTAGACCCCTCCCCCTCCTCCACAGCATGTGAGCCTGAGGAAAGTTTACTTCCAACAACAGCTGATTGGAGTGACCCTCGCATCAGAAGATTGGATAGGCGGAGGCAACAGAAGGAAGGGAGGGGCAGGCCTTAATGAGTGCTGAGTCATGGAGCCACACCCCATGGCCTATATAGAGGATCTGCTTTCTGGCAGTCTCTGAGTCAGGCAAAGTCGAACTTATCTTGCTGAAGTCACTTACTGGTCTCCTGCCTGCTCTGAGGACTTTGCTAGGACTTTGGGCAGAGCTGCAGAGGCAAGCCTGATTCGGATTTCCCTGACCCGGCCGTCAGCGGAGGAGTGGGACACAACAGATGATTAAGCAATGTATAGATCTGAAACCAGAAGTATTTCTGTTAGGAATATTGCTGAGAGTTATGATAATGGGACCACATATTTAGTTTGGCATATATTGACAACAGCAAGGATTGTATTTGCAAAATAGTAGAAATATGAACATACTCCACCAGATGAGGAGAATGTTAGAATGTGATGTGCTGAGATGGACAGACTGACTTTAAAAATAAAAGACAAGGATGACACGGATTATTACCTAATATGGAATAGATTTTATGAATGGTTAGAGTTAAGAGGTAGAAATTAGATAAAGGAAGACTGTTGTTATTTATGAATTAAAGATAAAAATGGTTTATAAATATGTCAATATATTTAACAGAATTATAAATAAGCCAATATAAAGAGAAGTTTAGCTAAATTACTTTGTTAATAGAATAGAATAGAATAGAATAGAATAGAATAGAATAGAATAGAATAGAATAGAATAGAATAGAATAGAATAGAATAGAATAGAATAGAATAGAATAGAATTTTTTTATTGGCCAAGTGTGATTGGACACACAAGGAATTTCTCTTGGTGCATACGCTCTCGATGTACATAAAAGAAAAGATCATCAAGAATCATAAGGTACAACACTTAATGATAGTCATAGGGTACAAATAAGCAATCAGGAAACAATATCAACATAAAACGTAAGGATACAAGCAACAAAGTTATAGTCATACAGTCATAAGTGGAAGAGGATGGGTGGTGGGAACGATGAGAAGATTAATAGTAGTGCACTTAGTAACTAGTTTGACAGTGTTGAGGGAATTATTTGTTTAGCAGAGTGATGGCCTTCGGAAAAAAACTGTTCTTGTGTCTAGTTGTTCCGGTGTGCAGTGCTCTATAGCGTCGTTTTGAGGGTAGGAGTTGAAACAATTTATGTCCAGGATCTGTAAATATTTTCACAGCCCTCTTTTTGACTCATGCAGTATATAGGTCCTCAATGGAAGGCAGGTTGGTAGCAATTGTTACATTATTACTACTGTTATCAATATATGTGTTAATACTTTTTAATGTCTTATCTTTATTTTTCTTTTGTAAATGATATACCCTAACGATACACTGTATTCAAAATGTTTATGAATAAAAAATTAAAAAAAAGAATTATTCTCCAAAGCACCTGAGGACAGGACATGAAGTAATGGCTGGAAGCTTGTTAAGGAGAGATCCAGCCTAGAAGTGAGGAGAATTTTTATGAGGGCGAGAACAATCAATTGAATAGCTTGTCTCAAAGAGTTGTGGGTGCCTTCATCGTTGAACTTTTTCAAAAAATAGACTAGGCAAACATTTGACTCGGATGCTACAAGGTCTCCTACCTTGAGCAGGGAGTTGGATTAGTAGACCTCCAAGGTCGTTTCCAGCTCTTTGAGTCTATGTTCAAATCTCCAAAAACTTAGATAATAGAAGGTCAATTTAAGGACGTCACCAGTCCTTCAGTTTGAAAATTCTCAAGAAGTTGTGCTTCTTGGGCATGCTTTTGAGTAGAAAGTGGTAAGTGACCGTTTATAGATGGTACACAACAAAAGAACTGCCAGTTAAATGCCACAGAAAAATCATATTTTGCTACATCTGATCTCTGCACTGAGTTGTCTCCATTCTGTTGAGGAAAACCCATAAGAAAATGAGTGGTAACCAGGAATGGTTACTTCTCATTTTAGTCCTCATTTTAGTCCTCAGCAGTTTTCATCTGCTGACCATTTCATCTGAATGATTTTGATTTCTGATAGTATTAGTGAGCCATTGAGTCTGATCATAAGGGCATTTTTTCTGAGCCAAGGTAACGGGGTGAGCTCCTGTGACTTGTCCCAGCTTCTGCCAACCTAGCAGTTTCGAAAGCACGTAAAAATGCAAGTAGAAAAAATAGGGACAGCCTTTGGTGGGAAGGTAACAGCGTTCCCTGCGCCTTTGGTGTTGAGTCATGCCGGCCACATGACCACGGAGATGTCTCCGGACAGCGCTGGCTCTTCGGCTTTGAAACGGAGATGAGCACCACCCCCTAGAGTCGGCAACGACTAGCACGTATGTGCGAGGGGAACCTTTACCTTTACCTATGCATTATTTTTAGAAACATATAAGCGGATTTATATTAGAATGTATGACACTTAGATGCCACACTGTTCATGCGTTGATTTGATATTTTGATAAAAAAAAATAAAAAAAAAGATGAGGAGTTCTATTCTCCATAACATGCTAAGATAGGGCAAGAAGCAATGTATGGAAACTAATCAAGGAGCGAACCAACTTAGTACTTAAGGAATAATTTCCTAACACTGAGAACAATTAACCAGTGAACTGGCTTGCCTTCAGAAGTTGTGGGAGCTCCAACACTGGAGGATTTTAAGAAGTGATTGGATAGTCACTTGTCTGAAATGGGTCTCCTGCTCGAGCAAGTGTTGGACTAGAAGACCTCCAAGATCCCTTCTAGCTTGAGTCTTTTCTAATTCTTTCCAAGCCAGGAATTCCATCCGTCCCCAGTGGAATAACAAGCTTGGCATACCCAACCCAATTATATATCTAAATACTTTCTAATAATACTGAGCAATCGAAATTTAACAGATGGGGAGCACAACCATCATCCCATTCCTGCTTCCTGTAATGGTCCTCCTTGAACTGTTCTCATGCTACAGTTGCCTTTTCAATTAACATTCCTTCTCCTTGCTAAAACAAGAACTAGGATGATCTAAATTGGGGTTTGGAGAAAGCATTACCTCCTGGATACTTCTAGGGGGGGAAAAAAACCAATAGAGGGAAGGATATCTTGCAAATGGCAGCAGGAGGAGCCAGTGTGCTTGAAAAGACAGCAAGCATATGCTGGTGTCGCAACTGAGAAGAGATTAGACCTGGACGTTTCAAAATAATTGGAGGGCTTCTCCAAAGCAACCCGGTTGCAGCAAAGCAATTGGGTTAATGGCCAAATTGTTTCAGATTGTTGGCACTATGCTAAAGAAGTTGGATAATTTCCATGAGTTTGTTCTGCCTCATTTCTTAAACTTCCTTTTGGAAATGCTGGTGAGCAGAGGAAGCTTGTTCTCTTATTGCTTGAACCTTAAAATCAGTCTTCTTTAAACTGGTGCCTTTGTGGATCATGTCTAGGAATTAGGGAAGTTAAGAAGCCAGGGAAGATGTAGGCTAGTTGCAGGGTTCCTGGGACACCTATATATTTGCCTTCATTCTCTGCAACTAGTGTTTCTCAACTTTAAGACATGTGGACTTCAACTCCCAGAAATCCCCGGCCAGCTTGCTGGGAGTTGTAGTCCACATGTCGTAATCTTGCCAGGTTTGAGAAACGCCACGGTATATAATAGGAGAAATGCAGTAAAAGACAAGGCAACCACAATGTCCCTCAACTGCCTTGTACAACAATTAAGGTGATGCAAGAAATTGCCAACTTCAGTTAACATAGGTGATGGCTTCATATCCCATGGACTGGATCTCATATCTCCAGCAATAATTTCTATAGCCAATCTGATTATATACAATGTTGCTGTACTTGCACCAAGGAATCATCACTCATTTGATAACAATAATTGATGCCTTTATTATCATGACTAAAGATTATTAAGACTCCCACCACTCATGTTTAATGATTAGTGTGTTAAACTTAAAATTGCCTCCTAGTCACTTCCCCACCTTTGGAACACTCACACCAGGTCTAGGAAGTAGCAAGAAGGGAATTAATGTTTGTGTTTACATTTATTGGAGAGAAAGGGATTATAAGAGAGTAAGAAATTTGCAATTGTTACAGCATCTCTGCAGTCATGTCATCCAAATTTAGGCATTTGGCAACTGATGTGTAGTAATTGGAGACGTGGTGGCTCAATGGCTAAAGATGCTGAGCTTGTCAATCGAATGGTCGGCAGTTCAGTTTGAATCCCTAATGCCATGTAACGGGGTGAGCTCCCATTACTTGTCCCAGTTTCTGCCAACCTAGCAGTTTGGAAGCACATAAAACATGCAAGTAGAAAAATAGGGACCACCTTTGGTGGGAAGGTAACAGCGTTCCATGCACCTTTGGCATTTAGTCATGCTGGCCACATGGCCATGGAGATGTCTTTGGACAGCACTAGCTCTTTGGCTTTGAAACAGAGATGAGCACCGCCCCCTAGAGTCGGGAACAACTAGCACATATATGCAAGGGGAACCTTTACCTTTTTATGTAGTAATCATGACTGCAGCATGGGGAGGAGGAGGGCTCTGATCATCATTTATGATCTTCCCAGGGAGCACCTAACAACCAAGGTCAATGGGGAAAGCTGGAGTAGTCACTTAACAACCATGTGATTTGCTTAACAGTGGCAAAAAAAGTCACAAACTCAAGCACAATTCATTTAAGGACCACATTGCTTACTGATAGAAGTCCCAACCCCAATTGTGATCATATGATGAGGATTACCTGTTGTTGGGGAAAGTATGTGCTGTAATAAAGCATTGTGTACAAATCTGCTACATAATGGTGTGCCCGGTCTTTGGAAAGCAAAGAATCCTAACAGGAATGTGTCTAAAATAATGAAGAAATCTAGGAACTGCAGCCGAAATGCAGATAAGCAATATTATTTGTGAAGATAGCTGAGAATTCTTCAGTCTGGACTGGGCAAGTCAAAAGGGATTTCTTTTCCTTTCTTGCATTGCTATATGGAGGCCTCCCACACACATATATCTTGACTAAGCAAGAAAGGGATTATTCCCCTTTAAGAAGCAGTTTAGAAAATTAAGATGTAGAGCTGAAATAAGAGGAGCAGACACTGCCAGATGACAGGTGGTAAAGACAGGGGACAGTCCCTGAGGACAACTAGTTCAGTCGGAAAGAAAAATGAACAAGTGTGCCAGAAGCTTAATTTGCAGGAAATATAAGTTTGTTGAATCGCTTTTCCGAGTGCCAAATTTCTCCTACTCTATCATCCTTTGGGGCAGCGAAGGAGGTAGCTTTTGACTCAAAAAAAAATGCAATATGCATCTACCAACCAGTGGATCTCCCTCTCTACCTATTCTTCATCATGACTGTTGATCTGATTAATTCAGACATTGTAGAGTGGTGTAATGTACAGGGTAGTAGCCTATGCTGAGGAGCCAACTCCACTGGATGAGTTGCCCCCTTCCTATGTCCAAATATAAGTAAGCACATTGACAGGCTTGGGAAAAAAATATGACTTAGGTGTTTAAGCTGACAAGCAAGACATTATAACATCGGTCCTCTATATTTAGAGGCTACCACTTCTCACTGGTGGCAGAAATTATCAGGCTCAGAATAACAGAGTTGGAAGGGACCTTGGAGGTCTTCTAATCCAATCCCCTGCTCAGGCAGGAAACCCTATACCATTTCAGACAAATGGTTCAATTTTATACATATAGATTAACAGAGTTGAAAGGGACCTTGTAGGTCATCTAGTCCAACCCGCCGCCCAAGCAGACCCTACACCATTTCTGACAGATGGCAGTCCAGTCTCTTCTTGAAAGTGACGAAGCTCCCACAATTTCTGAAGGCAACTTCTGTTCCGCTGGTTGATTGTTCTCACTGTCAGAAAATTTCTCCTTATTTCTAGGTTGAATCTCTCCCTGATCAGTTTCCATCCATTATTTCTTATCTGGACTTCAGGTGCTTTGGAAAATAGCTTGACCCCCTTCCTCCTCTCTGTGGCAGCCCTCAAATAGTGAAACAGTGCTATCATGTCTTCCCTGGTCCTTCTTTTCACTAGACCAGCCATGCCCAGTTCCTGCAACTGTTATCATATGTTTTAGCCTCTAGTCCCCTAATCATCTTGGTTGCTCTTCTCTGCACTCTTTCTAGAGTCTCAACGTTATTTTTATAATGTGGTGTTATCCAATCTCTTCTTAAAAACTTCCACTGTTGGGGTATTCACAACTTCTGGAGGCTCAAACTATCCTACTTCAGATATATGAAGCAAAGACTTACTATATCTTTCACTTTTCTTTCTAAGAAAAGTGAAGGAAAGAGAAGACGATGACATAAGCAGCAAGATGGATAGACTCAATCACAGTGGTGATGTGAAAGCATTGCTGGAAGAAAGAATACAGAATGGAAGGGACCTTGGAGGCCTTCTAGTCCAATCCCCTGCTCAAGATGGAGAGTCTATACCATTTTAGACAAACAGCTATCCAATCTCTTCTTAAAACCTGAGTTAGAAACAAGTTACCATGGAGGAAATCTATATTTGTGGTCAGACAACTTGATGGTGCATAGTCAGTTCAAGGAAACCTCAGCTGTGCTGAGTAGCTGTAAGTTCTGTCCCCATAACCTTTGCCGTCCACTATTTCTTTCAGTTTTCACTGTCCACCATCCGTGTAAATATCACCTGTGTCAATCATCTCTCCAGCAGTTTCCCTGTCTCCCCTTACTTTAGGTTAGTCTCAAGAGAAGATCACATGAAGTAACTCCTCCTAAGGACTTTTGGTTTTGTGGTTGCTTGGCCAAGGGTCAGGCTGCAGTCAGAAGACAAACAAATGGTTCTTTGAGGATCCTCAACACTTTGAGGGTGCTTCATCACCGGAGGTTTTTAAGAAGAGACTGGACAGCCACATATCTCAAATTGTATAGGTCTCAGGCTTGAGCAGATTGGATTAGAAGCAGAAGTGGGTTTCACATAATCTTATCACCAGTTTGAAAATGTGAGCACGCGCAATGCAAGCAATGCAGCAATGCAAGCAATGCAGCAATGCAAGAGATTGCTGTCCCAAAGATGCTTTTTCAAGAGGCAACTGGACTTTCTGGAAACCAAGAAAGTCCAGTTGCTTCTTGAAAAAAGCACCTTTGGACAGGGGTGAAATGCTCCCAGTTCAGATCGGATCAGGCGATCTGGTAGTGATGGGGATGGGTAGTTCAGAGAACCGGTAGAAAAATCCCTGCCCCCCCACCCATGCCCACCCAATCGCCTGGTCCCCACTTGCCTACTTGGCAGCTTCCTGCTTCTTTCAGTTTTGTTTGCTATTCTCGCCTTGCTTCGGCTGCTGCAATCAATTGCATCAACTAGCAACTGAATCTGCCTGGCTGCAATCCATCTCATCAGTGAGCAACTCAATCTGCCTGCTTTTCCCTTGAACTAGGTAAGTAAGGTGGGGGAGGGAGCTTTAAAAATTAATTGGGGTTTTTTTTAGGAGTTTTTTTTTTTTTTTAGACATAGCAATTTAAAGTTAAGGAAGTTTTAAATTTAGCTGCTTTTATCTAAAAATATAAATAAAATAAAATAATAAAATAAAATATTTGTGCAGCTTTCTGAGATTTGGTGTGTTTCTGTAGCATTTCACTCTAACTACACAAACACATAAAATCTCACAAAGCTCTATGTGGCATTGCGTGTGTGTGTGTGAGTCAGTTGTGTTGTGTTGTGTGTGTGTGTAAAGTGTGAAAGTTGGTTTTTGGTACCTCTTATTGTTTTGTGTACTTTTATTATTTTTATTATTTATTGTTATTGGCCATGCCCACCCAGTCATCTGACCACCAAGCCATGCCCACCAATTAAGCCACACCCACAGAACCAGTAGGGAAAATTTTTAGATTTCACTCCTGCCTTTGGGAAAACCGTGACCTGGATGAGTGAAGAATCCCCATAGACAAGAGACTCCTGTGCTCAGTAAACTGACAAAGCACCTGGAGAAGCAATCATTAGATCCATACGTACCACTTAAAGATACCAGCTTGTCTCACTCACCTCTCAAGATATCCTAAGGTAATCATCCAGATTTAAGAAAAAATCACTTGCCCTCAGAAAGGCAGTAAAAAAATCAGACAGAATGCCAAGCTTGCATCCTGCCTCTACCCATTTCTTCTATGGCTATGCCAACCCTTCTGTAAATAGCTATTCAAGCCCCAGGAATAAATGTACCACAAAAACAGGGGAGGAGGGGCCTCCAGAGAAGCTCAGCTACAGACAGAAAGCCTGACCATACTGCCAAGAACCACTAAGGCTGTTACAATGTAACAAAGCTTAATCCAGAGGCAGTTTCTGAAAACACTTAAAGCAGCAGGGGTAGCAGTTAAGATAAGGATTAGGCTAGAAATACAGGCACACTAGAACCTTTCCTTCCTGTATTCCTTGCAGGATTAGCCCTGTGGGAAAAGATTTTTTCCAATAACCGGTTCTCCAGTTTCTCAGAACATTAACATATGGTTTGGGAGAACCGATGTGAACTGGCAAGAGCCCACCACTGTTCTGCTGTCGACCGTGAAGCTGACCTGACTGAGGCCATTTTGAGGCTTCAGGGCTGCCACAACTGGAAGCAAGGGATAGGGAGGGGAAGTAGAGATAGTTGGGGGGTTTGTAGCCAAAATAAAATACTTTCTCTTAGGAACCAAGGACATTCCAGCAGGTGCTTAGAAGGAAGGGGTTGAGGTCACCTAGTAACTGGACTGCATCCTGATTGGACCATGTGAGTGATTGTTTTGAGAAAGGGGAAAACATTTACTTTTAATTAGGTAAAAACCATGGGAGTTTCCAGAGTCGGTGTTCACCAGCCTGTGCCAAAATGGCATATCCAATTCTTGGAGGAATCTACCTGCGTCAGGGTTTTGCTTGCTGTGGGTATGTTACTTGGATCCCTGACATCTGCTTCCTGAGCCTGTAAAAATAGGAGCATCCACTTTTAATCAGCTGTCTTCCACTTGGAAACTCACTCCAGGGTTGAGAGACCTGTTCTCAAGAGACAACTGATGCTCCTCCCTTGGACTTTGCCAAAACACATGATCCACACTCACTCACCAAACATGATAGAGTTAATCCAGGGGTCTGCAAACTTGGTTCTCTTAAGACTTGTGGACCAACTCCCAGAGATCTTCAGCCAGCTTTGCAGACCCCTAAGTTAACCCATCCCAATTCTTCACTGGAATTAAACAGACATAACATTCCCCCTGACCTAATTAAATTAAACCGATCCCAAATTAGACTCAGGCCAATGAGATAGCCATGAGCTCATCAGCAGCTGATGCCCATCAACCAGAGAAATGTATTTTGCCCACAGCGCTGACCTTAAACTGATATTTCACATCCTGAAATAAAGATTATGACAAAAGAGCTTATACCATAACATTCAGCTGCCAGCTGCACTTCACGATAATGAAGATTCACTGAAGCTATCGGTTAATGGGAACATTTTCGGGATTTATTTATTTATTTATTGCTTGTCAGAAGGAAATGTGGATCTTATCACTCACTCGCTGTATCCCTCTGCGAATATGGGGGTGACCCTGACAACTAAAATGTAATTAACAAGCTCAAGAAAACACGTTCAGGACCATGCATTGCACACGTAAGATCTGTCACCATCAAATCCTGTCGCCTAAGCTTCATTTAAAGGGATTTAGCTGGCTTTAGATTATTAACAGAATATTAGCAGAAGGATGGTGAGCACTTTGGAGGTCTTCCTAGACTCAAGTTGTTCTCTTATTTTTACTAGAAAAAGCTAATGCAGCTGATGAGGTTCTACCTTGTCCAGGTGAGTAATAAAGCATCTGTAAGAAAACAACTGAACTATGGGAGTTGAAGTCCATACATGGAAATCCTTGCTGGCCGGGGAATTGAAGTCCTTACTGGCTGGGGAATTCTGGGAGTTGAAGTCCACACAACGTCAAGTTGCCATGGTTGAGAAACACTGCTATATACTGTGGCAGAAGTGTCAAACTCAATTTCATTGAGGGCCACATCAAGGCTGTGGTTGACCTCGGGGGGCCAGGCGGATCTGGCTGACTGGGTGGGTGTGGTCAAATCGGTGGGCGTGGCCAGCTTGACGCCACTCCCCAAAATGCTGGCATGTTTTCTCTTTGCATTGCTTAGAACGGGCCGATGCCACGTGGGCCCGATGTTTCCTCATCACATTGAGTGAACCAGGCCAAAGTGATGCGGGCCAGCTCCTTACATTTTCCAGGATGGCCCCATGGGCTGAATCTGATTACATTATGGGCCAAATCTGGCCCATGGGCCTTGTGTTTGACACCCCTATACCAGGGGTGAAATGCTCCCGGTTCAGAGCGGACTGCCTGATCCGGTAACAATGGCGGCGGGTGGTTTGGAGAACCGGTAGCAAAAATCCCTCCCCTCCCCTGCCCCCACCCCGCATGCCCAGATGAGCCACGCGATCATCAGAGGTTTTTTTTTTACTTTTAAAAGCCTTTTTTCTTCAGCCAAAAAATGCTTTTAAAAGTAAAAAAAAGGCTCTGATGATCACGCGGCTCAGCTGGGATTGTCAGAACCCTTTTTAAAGCATTTTTTCTACAAGCTCTTCAGTCCAAGAGCAGGAATGAAATGCTCCCGGTTCGCACCGGCTTGCCCGATTGGGTAGCGATGGCAGTTACTGGTTCAGAGGACCAGTAGCAAAATTTCCTGGCCCCGCCCCCCATGCCTCTGCTGAGCCACACCATCAACAGAGGTTTTTTTTTTACTTTTAAAAGTTTTTCTTCAGCCGAAACATGCCTTTAAAAGAAAAAGAAAAAACCTCTGATGATCGCGAGCTGAGCAGAGATCATCAAAACCCTTTAAAAAAATTTTTTAAAAACCCTCTTCAGCCGAAGGGGGGAAAAAACCAAGAAAAAAAACGAGGTTTTAAAAGCCTCCTCTGGTGATCCCAGAGGAGTTTCCTGATCCTCACAGGCTTTTAAACTCACTTTTTAACAGCCCCCACTTACAAGAGCCCCCACCCATGTCCAGCCAATTCCCCCTCTTCACTTACCTATAATTACTGCTCTTTCGGGCTTGCAACGCCATGCTTTCTTCAGCTACTGAAGAAAAAGGAAAAAAAAGCTTGCTTTGACTTCCTGCTTTACTGGCTGAGGAACTCTGGGATTTGAAGTCCACAATAAAATAAAATAAAATAAAATAATAAAATAAAATATTTGTGCAGCTTTCTGAGATTTGGTATGTTTCTGTAGTGTTTCACTCTAACTACACAAACACACAAAATCTCAGCAAGCTGTATGTGGCATTTTGTGTGTTTGTGTGTGTGAGTTGTGTGTGTGTAAAGTGTGAAAGTTGGTTTTTGAGCTTTTTGTGGCTGTGTGAAGTGTGAAGTGCAGCTGCTTTTACATTGTGTGTGAGTCTGTTGTGTTGTGTTGTGTTGTGTTGTGTTGTGTGTGTGTAAAGTGTGAAAGTTGGTTTTTGATACCTCATTGTTTTTTATACTTTGTTTATTATTTTTATTATTTATTGTTATTGGCCACGCCCACCCAGTCATCTGATCACCAAGCCACGCCCACCAATTAAGCCACAGAACCGGTAGGGAAAATTTTTAGATTTTACCCCTGTCCAAGAGGCTGTAAAAAAAAAGCTTTTAAAGGGTTCTGGCGATCAGGCAACTCACCTGGGATCGTCAGAACCCTTTAAAAGCGTTTTTTCTATAAGCTCTTCAACCAAAGAGGTTGTAGAAAAAATGCTTTTAAAAGTAAAAAAAAAAGTTGGACATGCCCACTCAGTCACATTACCACCACCATCCACCAAGCCACGCCCACAGAACCAGTAGTAACAAATTTTACTTTTTTTTTTTTAATTTGAATTTATATCCCGCCCTTCTCCAAAGACTCAGGGCGGCTTACACTATGTCAAGCAATAGTCTTCATCCATTTGTATATTATATACAAAGTCAACTTATTGCCCCCAACAATCTGGGTCCTCATTTTACCTACCTTATAAAGGATGGAAGGCTGAGTCAACCTTGGGCCTGGTGGAGCTTGAACTTGCAGTAATTGCAAGCAGCTGTGTTAATAACAGACAGACTTAGTCTGCTGAGCCACCAGAGGCCCCACCCCTGCCCTATATTATGGTTTCCAACAGATTGCTTTCGTGGAAATACCCACCAGGAGGAGAGGGGGTGGAAAGATAGCTCATTCTGCATTATATTTATTCAAGATGTCACGCACCCTTTCGAAAACATGCAAACTTGAGGCAAAAAAAACAACAACGTTTTTTGCTTCAGGCAAGAATTTCAAGCCACGCTCAGCTCATCTGCTTCTGGCACAGATAATGCCAAACTGCTGCTGCTGTTGCTGTTATAAACATCCCCCCTATCTCTCTGGAGCCAGCTTTTCGGTTTCCAGATGTGTCAGACTGAGGATATTTACGAGGGAGGAAATTCCCTCTTGCGGGATTTGTAGCACACAGCCACGAGGTGATGTGATCCCTCTTCAGGGCCTGTTCGACTCCAGGCAAATCTTGGACAGCTGCCCAAGGCTACAAATGGTTAGGCGAAAGACAGTGAGGCTGGCCGCGATAGCGAAGAATTCCAAACTTCGCCAAAGCAACTCTTCTAAAGACGCCTATGGAATAACAATGCTGCGTGGCTCTAGATTTGCGTGCTGAGCATGCTAGCAAAGGATGATGAATGTCAGGGAGCATGAAGAAGGAAAAATAAATAAGTAAAGTTGCATTAAATAACAGCTGTGTGCCGTTTGGGTTTGGTTTTTTTTTCCTCCACCATCTGCAAATTGTTCCAGTAACTCTGGATTCTGGAATGGTAGGCCCAGGAGTCAAATTCTCTTTCTTTCTTTCTTTCTTTCTTTCTTTCTTTCTTTCTTTCTTTCTTTCTTTCTTTCTTTCTTTCCTTCCTTCCTTCCTTCCTTTCCTTTCCTTTCCTTATTTCTTTCTTTCTTTCCTTCCTTCCTTCCTTCCTTCCTTTCTTTCTTTCTCGCTCTCCTTTTCTCTTTGTCCTCTCTCTCTTTTTCTTTCTCCTTTTCTCTTTCTTTCTCCTTTTCTTTCTCCTTTTTTCTCGCTCCTCTCTTTCTCTCTCTCTCCTTTCTCTCTTTCTTTCTCCTTTTCTCTCTCTCGCCTCTTTCTTTCTCTTTCTCCTTTTCTCTTTCTATCTCTCTCCTTTTCTCATTCTCTCCTCTCTGCCTCCTTTATCTCTCTCTCTCTCTCTCCCTCCCTCCTATTCTTTTTCTTTCTCTCTCTCTCTCTCTCTCTCTTTCTTCATCTCTCTTACACAACTAAAGCCAGGAAAATACTTATCACACTGCAAATATTGTTTGGGGCATCTCTGCACCATTTAGATCCCACTGATCCTTATCAAGGTTGTTTCCATGCAATTCTCAGAACTTCTTCTATGAGGCAATCAGTAATATCTGTAGGACAAAGTCTAAAAAGTCAAGATGGCAGCCACAACCTTGCATTCAAAGCCTTGCCCTTTTTAACCCATAGGGGGAAAAAAGGCTGTTTTACTTATACTTTCATCTACCTTTTTTACCTGCATCATGTAAAAATGTCCACCGTATTTTCTCATTTTAGGTAGTCCTGACTTACAACAATAACTGAGCCTAGAATTGCGGTCATAAGTCACGCTGGTCATTAAGCTGTTGCATGACAATGCCTGATTTTATGAACTCTTTTGTGGGGGGGTTAAGCAAATGACACAGTTATTAAGCAAATTGTCCTCAATGGGTGTTTTTTGCTTGCAATCAGAAGTAAATTCCAGTTTCGGGCAAATAATGTTGTAAGTTGTGATCCCACGATCGCAGAACCCTGCAAACCGCCTAACTGTGGGCCAGATACCAACCACCCAAAATACAATCACATGACCATATTGGGAGCCTGGCCATTGAAACCCCGAATATGGATCATAACTACTTTTTTAGTGGTCTGTCATGACTTCAAACAGTCACTAAGCACCCAGTCTTAAGCTGAGAACTACCTTTTTTTTCAGCTCATCCAATGTACAGTTATATACAATTAGTCGGGCTTGCCCAGTCACCACCCCCGTTTTAACTCTCTTCCCTCTTCTACCTTCTTCTGCTTTCCAGACCTTCCTCTCCTTCTCTTATCTACATCCTCTCCTCCCTCCACTCTCTACCTTCCTTAGAGGATGGAGTGATGGTTAATGTACAGGGATTATTGAAGATGTATAAATATAATTAATGTAGGGTTGGGTCTGCCCAGTTACCATTTTAGAACAGTGGGGAGGGAGAAAAGAGGAGAGAGTAGGAGGTAGGAAAGAGGAGAAGAGGGAGAAGAGGAAGGAAGAGGGGTAGAAGAAGGAGAAGCTGAGAACTACCTGTATACCAAATTTCTTCTTCCCATTCTCTTAATCTAATGCAAAATTAACTTGCTGACAGATAGAGTCCTAAGCCCCTTCAAATATTTTTCAAAAAAACACTATTTCAAAAATCATTATTTATTAAAAAAAGTTCTGGAAACTTAATTGCCACCAGGAAAATTACATGGACACCTTGACGTCACTCAGCGTTGAATTTGACTCAAAAGAGCCCTTATTTTACTTTGATCTATCTTAAAGTTGCAAAGCTCACAAGGAATTGAAAAGATTTCACAGCTGCTCAAAATCAGAATCAATTTTACTTCACCATTGAACACAGATTAATACAACCTCATAAACCAGGATAATGGAATGCCAAGGAAGGAAGATTAAATAAGTGCATAAATGGAATAAAAGTTATAAGTATAGTCCTTAGGTAATAAATATAGTGGAGCAAAAATAAACTTGAGAGATTAATAACAAAATATTAAAAATGTGACACTCACACAAACTAAATTAAAGACCTAATAAAATGGGACTAAGTTTGAGAAAGTTTGCAAAATAATATACTTTCTCAAAGTTTCTGATTTGGCTCTGGTTTGAAAGGTTCAGCTGCACCCATCTTTGAAACAGATGGTGTCAGCAGGGGTGGGTTCTACTTACCATTACTACCGGTTCGCAGCAGGATCGCATACACTTCGTTCGCGTGCATGCGCAAAAGCTTCCTGATGACGTCGGGGTCAGTGGGCAGAGCCTCCCTCTGGTTTTACTACCGGTTCGCAAGAACCGGTCCGAACTGAGGGCAACCCACCACTGGGTGTCAGGGTTCCAAGTAATAAACCCGTAGCAAGCAAATTTGGACTTCCATTCCTCAAAGATCAACGTATTCTCCAGTCATTAGCTGCAGCTGAGCCAAAGCAAGGCTTTTCCAATTCTCTCAAGTGGCTAGTTCCTCAAAATATGCAATAATCAAATCTCAAAACAATTGTGTATGACTTATCTAAAACATATCCAAAATATCTGCTGCTAAGCGAAACATTTGTTATGTGAGTTTTGCCCCATTTTACGACTTTTTTTGCCACACTGCAGTTGTTAACTTAGTAACAGGGTTGTTAAGTGAATAGCAATAACAATAGCAAGGGCCGGAATAGCTCAGGCTGTAAGGAGCCTGTTATTAGAACACAGTAGCCTGCAATTACTGCAGGTTTAAGCCCGGCCCAAGGTTGACTCAGCCTTCCATCCTTTATAAGATAGGTAAAATGAGGACCCAGATTGTTGGGGGGGCAATAAGTTGACTTTGTAAAATATACAAATAGAATGAGACTATTGCCTTATACACTGTAAGCCGCCCTGAGTCTTCGGAGAAAGGCGGGATATAAATGTAATTTTAAAAAAAAATAGCATTTAGACTAATATACCACTTTACAGTGCTTTACAGACCTCTCTAAACTGTTTTACAGCCCCAAAATTTGGGTCCTCATTTTACCCACCTCAGAAGGATGGAAGGCTGAGTCACTTCCTTAGATGTGACTGGGCCAGAGTCAAGAGTCAATAAGCAGGATGGGCGTCCCGGCGTGGGGTCTTGATGGCCCCTGGTAGTGGGCATCTGCTTAAGCGTCTGCATGCCCACTTCTTTTCCTGGTCGATGCTGCAGCTTGTGCGAATAAGCGGCTAAGAAAATAGTCCATCGGGTCAAGCGTGGCGAAAGTGCCACAGGCGTTGGGCGATCGCCAGCCAGTATCCCTAGTAGCGGTCTGTGGTCAGTCACGATTTCAAAATCCGCCCAAAAACATATTCGTGGAATTTTTCACCCCTGACACAATGGCTAGTGCTTCTTTATCTAATTGGCTGTAGTTCCTCTCTGGGGAGGACATCGTTCTAGAGTAAAAGCTATAGGGGCTTCTGTGCCGTTTGGAAGTCTATGGCTGAGTACAGCCCCACCCCGTAAGGAGGCATAAACCAGCACTAGGGGCAATGAGTTATGATATTGGATGAGCAGGCTGTCACTTGAGAGCAGGTTTTTACTGCTTCAAAGCCCTATTTTCCGACTTTCCCCAAGACCAAACAGTATTTTTCCTAAAAGCCTATGCAGCGGTTCAACAGCGGTCGCTTTGTTTTTAAAAGACCGTAAAATTCACTAGCCCCAGGAATGCCTGTAGCTCTGCTTTGTTTTTGGGCGCTGGAGCCTTTCTAATTGCCTTGACCTTGCTCTCAGTGGGGTGAATTCCTTTCTTGTCTATCCGGTAGCCCAAGAATTGACGGATTCGACCCCTATCTGGCATTTGTTTACCTTGACTTTTAATCCGGCTGTCCGGAAAATGCCCAGAACCTTTCTCAACGCTCCCCAATTCCTCTCGTTTCCCTGAAATCAGGACATCATCAGTAGGAACTACCCTGGGAGCCCTTGCAGAAGTCGTTCCATTAGGTTTTGGAACAGCCCTGGTGCCACACTCACCCCAAATTGCAATCGGGTGCACTTGAAGGCCCCCTGTGCGTTACAATCGTTTGGGCTTGGCTGTGCGGGCGTCTACGGGCAGTTGTTGGTAGGCTTGGGCCAAGTCTAACTGCAAAGACTTGCCCTCGCCCCAAAGAGTGCAGCAAGTGTTGCACCACGGGAACGGTGGCGCTTTTCTGTAAGGCTTTGTTAAGCGTCGCCTTGTAGTCAGCGCAAATTCTAATTGACCCGTCTGGTTTTATTGGGGTGACGATTGGCGTCTCCCACTTTGCGTGATCGACTGGCACCAAAATCCCCTGATTTATGAGCTTATCTAGCTCCTTGTCAATTTTTGGTTTTAGGGCAAAAGGGACTCTCCTCGCCTTAAGCCTAATGGGGGCTACCTGGGGGTCTAAGTTGAAGGAAATAGGGGTCCCCTTGTACTTGCCCAGGCAGTCCTTGAAGACATCTTCGAACTCGTTAAAGAGAATGTCTTTCAGGTTACAGTCACTTCTGTAGATTCCAGTCACTCCCATGCCCAGGGCACGAAACCAGTCTAGTCCCAACAGACTGGGCAGGGTCCCTTCGACGATCGTGATGGGCAGGGTCTTCTTGTGTGGTCCGTACTCGACTCGGACGGAGGTGGTCCCTCGAACAGGGATGCGATTCCCTTGGTAGTCGTGGACTCGTAGCCGTTGTGCTTGCAGGTGGCGCTTGCGACTGACGGCAGTGACTTCGCCAAAGTGTCCCAGGACATGATGGTGATCGCTGATCCGTGTCTACTTCGAGCCGGCACCGTACTCCTCTATTTTGGTTTGGTGAAGATCTTCTTCTCCACTCGGGTCGGTGTGACCTATGACCACAGTCGTTTGGTTTGAATCGCGCCTTTTTGTTTGAGCCAATCGCGGGTCGCCTTGCCGATTCCAGCGCTCTGATTGGCGATTTGAATTTTCGGCGGGAAGGTTGGGCGCTCGACAAACTTGAGCTAGGTGCCCTTTCTTCCCGCACCGCCGACATGTCGCGTCCTTAAACTTGCAGCGTTGGCGCTGGTGTTGACCACCGCAGCTTCCGCATTCGTCTCGGTCCCCTTTGTCGCGTTTCTCGGTTCGGCAGACCCTTCCTCATCTTCACCGTCGGATTCGGTCTGAACCTCCTCCTGGTGCACTGGGTTGGCGCTCGCCTTTGGTGGGACAGGCTTTTGCAGTGTCTCCGCCGCTTGGGTGGACATTTCATGTGCTCTGGCCGTCCAGGCGTTGGCCAGCGTTAGGTTGCTCTTTGCTAGCAGCCGTCGCGCAAGCGGATGTCTCTGACCCCTCGGATGAGTTGCTCGAGAGCACCTCGTCTGGGTCGCGGTATCCGCAGTCCTTGGGCGCTTTCCTTAGGGCGGCCATGTAGTCACCGATGGATTCGCCTCCATCTGCCTTCGCTCTCCAATTCAAACCGCCGCCGCGTATTTGGACGGCGTTGGTGCAGTGGTTTTTAGTAAAGTCTGTAGAGTTGGCCACGACACCGATTGTAACGGCGTTGGCTCTGCCAGGGCTTCCGCGATATCAATGACCTCAGGACCACAGTGGCTTAAGAAATAAGCCCTTTTGGGGTTATCTGGAACTCCTTGCAGTTCGTTGGCTTCTAAGCTTTCGAAGCGGGTCATATCGTTCCCCATTTCTCTTTAGCCGGGTCAAACGGTGCGGGCGGAGTGTAACTGGCCATCTCCGCTTTTCTGCCCTGTGTTTGCTGGGTTCGGGTCTATCGTGCTTCAGCTCGGTTCTGGTTCTCCTTAGCCTCGAGATCCCACCTTCGTCGCCAGTGTTAAGTTCTGGAAGTAACAAGGCTGGAGACCAGGGTAGTGACAACAGCTCTTTAATATAGGGTGAACCCAGCAACAGGCTGGGGGAAAAACCTCTCCTTTTATACAGTTCTACTGGCGGCTTCGTCCAATCAGCAACGTGCTGATTTCCCGCCCAAATATTTAAAGGTACATACAAGAATACATAACAATAACTACTTTTTTAGTGGTCTGTCATGACTTCAAACAGTCACTAAGCACCCAGTCTTAAGCTGAGAACTACCTTTTTTTTCAGCTCATCCAATGTACAGTTATATACAATTAGTCGGGCTTGCCCAGTCACCACCCCCGTTTTAACTCTCTTCCCTCTTCTACCTTCTTCTACTTTCCAGACCTTCCTCTCCTTCTCTTATCTACATCCTCTCCTCCCTCCACTCTCTACCTTCCTTAGAGGATGGAGTGATGGTTAATGTACAGGGATTATTGAAGATGTATAAATATAATTAATGTAGGGTCGGGTCTGCCCAGTTACCATTTTAGAACAGTGGGGAGGGAGAAAAGAGGAGAGAGTAGGAGGTAGGAAAGAGGAGAAGAGGGAGAAGAGGAAGGAAGAGGGGTAGAAGAAGGAGAAGCTGAGAACTACCTGTATACCAAATTTCTTCTTCCCATTCTCTTAATCTAATGCAAAATTAACTTGCTGACGGATAGAGTCCTAAGCCCCTTCAAATATTTTTCAAAAAAACACTATTTCAAAAATCATTATTTATTAAAAAAAGTTCTGGAAACTTAATTGCCACCAGGAAAATTACACGGACACCTTGACGTCACTCAGCGTTGAATTTGACTCAAAAGAGCCTTTATTTTACTTTGATCTATCTTAAAGTTGCAAAGCTCACAAGGAATTGAAAAGATTTCACAGCTGCTCAAAATCAGAATCAATTTTACTTCACCATTGAACACAGATTAATACAACCTCATAAACCAGGATAATGGAATGCCAAGGAAGGAAGATTAAATAAGTGCATAAATGGAATAAAAGTTATAAGTATAGTCCTTAGGTAATAAATATAGTGGAGCAAAAATAAACTTGAGAGATTAATAACAAAATATTAAAAATGTGACACTCACACAAACTAAATTAAAGACCTAATAAAATGGGACTAAGTTTGAGAAAGTTTGCAAAATAATATACTTTCTCAAAGTTTCTGATTTGGCTCTGGTTTGAAAGGTTCAGCTGCACCCATCTTTGAAACAGATGGTGTCAGCAGGGGTGGGTTCTACTTACCATTACTACCGGTTCAGCAGGATCGCATACACTTCGTCCGCGTCCATGCGCAAAAGCTTCCTGATGACGTCGGGGTCAGTGGGCAGACCCTCCCTCTGGTTTTACTACCGGTTCGCAAGAACCGCTCCGAACTGAGGGCAACCCACCACTGGGTGTCAGGGTTCCAAGTAATAAACCCGTAGCAAGCAAATTTGGACTTCCATTCCTCAAAGATCAACGTATTCTCCAGTCATTAGCTGCAGCTGAGCCAAAGCAAGGCTTTTCCAATTCTCTCAAGTGGCTAGTTCCTCAAAATATGCAATAATCAAATCTCAAAACAATTGTGTATGACTTATCTAAAACATATCCAAAATATCTGCTGCTAAGCGAAACATTTGTTATGTGAGTTTTGCCCCATTTTACGACTTTTTTTGCCACACTGCAGTTGTTAACTTAGTAACAGGGTTGTTAAGTGAATAGCAATAACAATAGCAAGGGCCGGAATAGCTCAGGCTGTAAGGAGCCTGTTATTAGAACACAGTAGCCTGCAATTACTGCAGGTTTAAGCCCGGCCCAAGGTTGACTCAGCCTTCCATCCTTTATAAGATAGGTAAAATGAGGACCCAGATTGTTGGGGGGGCAATAAGTTGACTTTGTAAAATATACAAATAGAATGAGACTATTGCCTTATACACTGTAAGCCGCCCTGAGTCTTCGGAGAAAGGCGGGATATAAATGTAATTTTAAAAAAAAATAGCATTTAGACTAATATACCACTTTACAGTGCTTTACAGACCTCTCTAAACTGTTTTACAGCCCCCAAAAATTTGGGTCCTCATTTTACCCACCTCAGAAGGATGGAAGGCTGAGTCAACCTTGAGCCTGGTGAGTTTCAAACTGCCAAATTGCAGGCAGCCGGCAGGCAGCAGAAGTAGCCTGCGCCGTCTGGCTTCCCCATTGACTTTGCTTGTCAGAAGATTGCAAAAGTTGATCACATGACCCCGGGACACTGCAAGCATCATACATACAAGCCAGTTGCCAACCATCTGAATTTAGATCACGTGTGACCATGGAGATGCTGCAAAAATCGTAAATGTGAAAAATATGAAAAATGGTCATAAGCAGGGATGGGCTCCAAAAATTTTGAAGATCTTGACAGACTAGAATATTGGGCGCTATATAACAAAATGAAATTCAACAGTGAAAAAAGTAAGGTTCTACATTTAGGCCAAAAAAACAAAATACACAGGTAACGGATATGAGGTACCTTGCTCAATGGTAGTACCTGTGAGAGGGATCTTGGAGTCCTAGTGGACAATCATTTAGATATGAGCCAGCAGTGTGCAGCAGCTGCCAAAAAAGCCAACACAGTTCTGGGCTGCATAAAGAGAGGGATAGAATCAAGATCACATGAAGTGTTAATACCATTTTATAATGCCTTGGTAAGGCCACACTTGGAATATTGCATTCAGTTTTGGTCGCCACGATGTAAAAAAGATATTGAGACTCTAGAAAGAGTGTAGAGAAGAGCAACAAAGATGATTAGGGGACTGGAGGCTAAAACATATGAAGAACGGTTGCAAGAACTCGGTATGCCTAGTTTAATGAAAAGAAGGACTAGGGGAGACATGATAGCAGTGTTCCAATATCTCAGGGGCTGCCACAAAGAAGAGGGAGTCAAACTATTCTCCAAAGCACCTGAAAGTAGAAGAAGAAGCAATGGGTGGAAACTAGTCAAGGAGAGAATCAACTTAGAACTAAGGAGAAATCTCCTGACAGTTAGAACAATTAATCAGTGGAACAACTTGCCTGCAGAAGTTGTAAATGCTCCAACACTGGAAATTTTTAAGAAAATGTTGGATAACCATTTGTCTGAAATGGTGTAGGGTTTCCTGCCTGGGCAGGGGGTTGGACTAGAAGACCTCCAAGGTCCCTTCTAACTCTGTTGTTGTTATTATTATTATTATTATTATTATTATTATTATTATTATTATTATTATTAATTTTAGCAAGGGGCTCTCTGCCCAGTTCCTGGGCATGGCCTAGTCTGCCTCCTGCACCACAGTGTGGGGGGGGGGTGTTTTTGCCCTCCCTGGGTGCCAGAGGCTTTCCTCAAGAGAAAAACGGCCTTCCCAGGATCCGTAGGCCCTCTGGTAGACCCATTTTTCACCCTCCCCGAGGCTCTGTGTGTTCCCTGCACTTACCTGTATCCAAAATGGGCTGTGTGGGAACTCCTGGGAAGGGTGGGGCAGGGTGGGCAGGGCCAGCCAGGAGTCGGATCTAGGGGTTCTCCAAACTGCACAGAATCTTAGCTAGAGGTTCTCCCGAACCCCTGCAAACCCCCAGCAAGCCACCCCTCAGCAACCCATAAGTCACTTTTTGCAGGGCTGTTGTAACTGTCATTAAACGAACTGTTGTAAGTCAAGAACTACCTGCCTATAGCTTGATTTCTTGGACGCATGATTTCAGGTGGCTTATTTCATGAGCCAGTCCACCCGCTGAATTTGGAATGATGGATCTGCCTATATTCCAGAAACAGAGTCAAAAAGATTGGGGCGGCTTTTAAATCTCATCAGTAGCTGCCAATAGAATTATTGAACGGTGAGATGGATGGGACGTATGAAAATTATTTAGGGCAGGCAGAACTTTAAATTAAGCCTCCATTATTCCAAGCATTTCCTACTGCTTTTTTTTTTCATGCAACTTTTTGGCAGTTCACTGATTTTCTGAGGATTAGCCTGCTGCTTGGCACAACATACAGAATAGAATAGAATTTTTTTTATTGGCCAAGTGTGATTGGACACACAAGGAATTTGTCTTGGTGCATATGCTCTCAGTGTACATAAAAGAAAAGATACCTTCATCAAGGTACAACATTTACAACACAATTGATGGTCAATATATCAATATAAATCATAAGGATTACCAGCAACAAAGTTACAATCATACAGTCATAAGTGGAAAGAGATTGGTGATGGGAACGATGAGAAGATTAGTAGTAGTGCAGATTCAGTAAATAGTTTGACAGTGTTGATGGAATTATTTGTTTAGCAGAGTGATGGCCTTCGGGAAAAAACTGTTCTTGTGTCTAGTTGTTCTGGTGTGCAGTGCTCTATAGCGTCGTTTTGAGGGTAGGAGTTGAAACAGTTTATGTCCTGGATGTGAGGGATCTGTAAATATTTTCATTTCCATACAGGCTTGGGAACAAGAAGAAGGTCGATAAATTTAAATAAATACATAGATTAAAACAGGGGTGAAAACTACTTACCTTCCTGACTGGCTCAGAAGTGCACATGTGCATGCGCGTGTCAGATGCGCACACAGACCTTCTGCGCATGCGCAGAAGCTAAAAAACACATTAATAAAGTAATGACACCCGGGTGGGTGGGCGGAGCTTTGCTCCACCATAGCTACTGGATCGCCGAACCACCGGCCACGATCGCTACCGGATCGCGAGATCCGGTCAGAACCAGGAGCATTTCACCCCTGGATTAAAAACAATAACAGAGCAAAACACATAGAAAGGATGAGAGTCAGCATTTGTAAGAATGCAGGCTACCTCCAACTTATAAAGGAGGATATTTGTAGCTCAGGGTTGAAATGACGAGTCCTTGGTGTGTTCCGAACTTGCTTGTTTTCTTGCAAACGTTTTATTACCCAACCTAAGTAACATTATCAATGCTGGGGGCTCCATCTCCAATTTCATACATTCTGCCTTCTTCATATTTATGGAAATCATCCCAAAGGGGCTTTTTCCAAAAAGCCAACTGAACTTTCTTGATATTTCCCTTTGAAAACATTCCTTTGCTTCTCATCTATGAAGTTTCTTCAGCTCTGAGAACTGAAGAAGCTTCTTGGATGAGAAGGGAAAAGATTTTCAAAGGGAGGGGGGAAAAACAAGAAAGTTCAGTTGCCTTTTGGAAAAAACACCTTGGAACAACCTTCTTGGTAACAGATAACAGAGTTGGAAGGGACCTTGTAGGTCATCTAGTCCAACCCCCCACCCAAGCAGGAGACTCTACACCATTTCTGACAGATGGCAGTCCAGTCTCTTCTTGAAAGCTTCCAGTGAGAAAGATCCCACAACCTCTGAAAGCAACTTCTTTTCCATTGGTTGACTGTTCTCACTGTCAAAAAGTTCTCCTTATTTCCAGGTTGAATCTCTCCTTGTTCAGTTTCCATCCATTATTCCTTGTCTGGCCTTCAGGTGCTTTGGAGAATAGGTTGATCCCCTCCTCTCTGTGGCAGCCCCTCAAATATTGGAAGACTGCTATCATGTCTCCCCTGATCCTTCTCTTCACCAGACTAGCCATGCCCAGTTCCTGTAACTATTCTTCATATGTTTTAGTCTCCAGTCCCCTAATCATCTTTGTGGCTTTTCTCTGCACTCTTTCTAGAGTCTCAACATCTTTTTTATAGTGTGGTGCCCAAAACTGGATGCAGTACTCTAGGTTTGGTCTTACTAAGGCTTTATAGAGTGGTATTATATAGAGCAAAGCACGTGCAAAAAACAAACCGGTGATAACATTGGTTTAAACCCATCACTGACCCATTGTCTGTTAAAGTTTTTATTATTATTATTTGTCACAACATTATATACAAGCACATACAATGAAAGGAAACAATAGGACAGGAACGATAGGCACTTTTGTGCACTTATGCACGCCCCTTATAGTCCTTTTAGGAATGGGGTGAGGTCAATGGTAGGTAGTTTTTGGTTAAAGCTTTGGGGATTTTGAGAAGAGACCACAGAGTCAGGTAGTGTGTTCCAAGCGTTAAAAACTCTGTTACAAAAGTCATATTTTCTGCAATCAAGATTGAAGCGGTTAACATTAAGTTTGAATCTATTGTTTACTCTTGTATTATTGTGATTGAAGCTGAAGTAGTCTTTAACAGGAAGGACATTGCAATAGATGATTCTGTGTATTAAACACAGGTCTTGTCAGAGTCAGCGGAGTTCTAAGTTTTCTAATCCCAGGATTTCAGGATTCATTTTCCAGAACCCTCTTTTTTCTGATCAATTGTTCCATCGACCTGTCCCAACAGATCTTTTCCAATATGTTGGGCATGCAATTTTCACCATCTCCAGTGAACGTGATCGAAGATGTGATCCGACCCACTTTTTTGGATGGCACTGTATTTGGGGGAGAACGGTGCTGTTCGTTGTTACTACTAAATTATGTTCTGTTTTAAGTACTCTTATACATATGGCTTTCCCCTGACACATATTCAAGACAGATGTGAGCAGGAAGGGAAACAGAGACAGTATTTTCAGTACTTTAAGGAAGAAAATGTTAGTTCGCTGAGCTAAAATGTTCTCCATTAGGCTTCAAGCAGAGCTCGAGCGCCCCCTAATGCATTTAACGAAAAAAGGCTAGATCCCATACAAGAACAAGATTTAGCAGAGTAACAAGAGTTGGAACTAGGATCTAATCCTAATCTAGTCCAACCCCCTGCTGAAGCAGGAGACGGTATGCTATTTCAGACAGCTGGTTGTCCAATCTCTTCTTAAAAGCCTCCAGTGTTGGAGCACCTACAAGTTCTGAAGGCAAGCTATACTACTGATTAGTTGTTTTCCCTGTCAGGAAATTTCTCCTTAGTTCTAGGTTGGTTTTGTCCTTGCTTCGTTTCCATCCATTCTTTCTAGTATGGATGGAAACAATCTTTCTAGTTTGGAAAATAGGTTGAACTTAACCTCCTCGTCTTTGTGGCAGGCCCTCAAATCAGTGGTGGGTTACACTTTTTTTTTTTTGCATTTATATCCCGCCCTTCTCCGAAGACTCAGGGCAGCTTACACTATGTCAAGCAATAGTCTTCATCCATTTGTATATTATATACAAAGTCAACTTATTGCCCCCAACAATCTGGATCCTCATTTTACCTACCTTATAAAGGGTGGAAGGCTGAGTCAACCTTGGGCCTGGTGGGGCTTGAACCTGCAGTAATTGCAAGCAGCTGCTGTTAATAACAGACTGTCTTACCAGTCTGAGCCACAGAGGCTCCACTTACCTTCGCTATCCGTTCGGAACCGGGAGAGCATGCGTGGCGCTTCTGCACATGTGCAGAACCGTTCATGATGATGTCCCGGTGGGTGGGCAGAGCCTCCCGCCGTCTCCACTACCGGTTCACCTACACCGGGGCGAACCGGTAGAAACCCACCACTGCCTCAAATATAGGAAAGCTGCCATCCTGTCACCCCTAATCCTTCTTTTCACTAGACCTGACATACCCAATTCCTGTATCTATTCTTCATATGTTTTAGACTTCAGCTGCCCCAATCATTTTTGTCACTCTTCTCTACACACTTTCCAGAGTCTTTTTATATTGTGGTGACCGAAATTGGGCGCAGTATTCCAAGTGTGGTCTTACTAAGGCATTATAAAGCAATGGTATCACTGTCGAGCCCAACCTCCGGCTCGACATATGACGCTACAGGGATCCGGATCATGGGAGCAGCCCCTAATCAAAGATCCAAAGGGATGACTTGTTTGAGGGCTGCAGGGATCTGCGTTTGGCAAGCACGAGAAAGGAATCAGCACACTGGCAGCTGGGATAGAGGAAGATGAGGGCTGGGCATTAGGAGGAGCTGCTTTAGTGCCGGGATTTAGCAGATGACGTGGCAGCTGAGGCTGTCAGACGAGGAGGGAGAGAGCGGCCGGGCGTTCCAATCAACGGAGCAGTTCAGCCACGGGGCGGGGCCTGAGCAGCGCGGGATGTTTAAAAGGGGCTGAGAGGCAGAAACTCTCAGCGCTGACTTTATACAGAGAGACCTCGACTTTTACTGAGACCCGGTTTGTAGCGGACCCAATAAACGAAGTCACTAGCGGAAAGAAAACCAAGGTGGCTTGTTTCTTCTCACAGCGTCTGACACAACTGTGGCTGAGCGAGCCGAGAATCACTCGGTGGTGTGATGCTGCCAGTTTAACAACAAGTTGGATGATTGCACGCTGCACGCCCGTGCACAGTTTTACAAATACTAACCTTCTGGTGTTACCACTTGGGAGTAACACAGCCGAGACGCAACAATCCGCTCTGCTGCGCCAATCAGCTGAGAAGATAAAGGTAAGTAAAGTGCAGGGGCAGGCAGGTGGTTGGACCTGATCATCAGAGGTTCACTCCCAGCTGATCGTCAGAGCTACCAGTTTGCCCATAACCGTCTGAACCTGTAGAATCCTACCCCTGGTATCATTCCTTATGATATTGATTCTATCCATCTGTTAATGCAGCCAAGGATTGCATTGGCCTTTTTGGCAGCTGCAGCACATCACTGGCTTATGTTTAAGTGATTTTCCCATTAAAGCGCCAAGAGCCATCTCTTTATTTATTTATCTCTTTATTTGAAGGTCTTCAAATAAAGTTCAGTACTATTAAGTACGTGGACTGTTCCAAATAGTTTGTAGGAATATAAAAGGAAATTGTCATAACCTTCATTGGGATTTTTTTTTTAATGTTATAGTCCAAACCTGCGGTACAAGCCTGATATTCTTGAAGGTTTACCCATCCAGATATTAACCAGGCTTGACGCTGCTTAGCTTCTGCATCAATACATTCTGAACCACCACTTGCTATTTTCTGAAACATATTTTTGGGTAAATGTCTTCTATTGGTGCTGGACAATTTTCCACTTTTCAGATTAATTTTGGATGAGGATAATGAAAGACAGCCCTCATCTTCTGAAAGATGCCAGGTTGCAAATTAATAAGACTCCACTTTGAATAACATAATAACAGAATCAAGAATCAAGATCACATGAAGTGTTAGTGCCACTAACTAACTAGGGGAGACATGATAGCAGTGTTCCAATATCTCAGGGGTTGCCACAAAGAAGAGGGAGTAGGGCTGTTCTCCAAAGCACCTGAGGGTAGAACAAGAAGCAATGGGTGGAAACAGATCAAGGAGAGAAGCAACTTAGAACTAAGGAGAAATTTCCTGACAGTTAGAACAATTAATAAGTGGAATGACTTGCCTGCAGAAGTTGCGAATGCTCCAACACTGGAAATTTTTAAGAAAATGTTGGATAACCATTTGTCTGAAGTGGTGTAGGGTTTCCTGCCTGGGCAGGGGGTTGGACTAGAAGGCCTCCAAGGTCCCTTCCAACTCTGTTGTTATTATTATTATTAGAATGGGAAGGGATCTTGGGGGTTTTCTAGTCCAACCCCCTGCTGGAGCAGAAAACCCCATATCAGGGGTGTCAAACTCACGTCGTCACAGCATGATCACATGATGTATCACAACATTTTTCCCCTTCACTAAACCGGGCATGGCCAGTGCGTGACGCATCCAGCCTGCGGGCCACAAGTTTGAGATCCCTGCCCTACATCATTTCAAACAAATGGCTTTCCAATCTTTTCTTAAAAGCCGCCCGTGACGGAGCACCCAGAACTTCTGAAGGCAAGCCATTCCACTGGTTAATTGTTCTCATTGTTAGGAAATTTCTCCTTAGTTTTGGGTTGCTTCTCTCCTTGCTTAGTTTCCATCCATTGTTTCCAGTGAGAAAGATGGGAGGCTTTGGATACGCTTATCTAAGATAGTTCTTGAAATTAAATTAAGCTGCATAAGCATCAACCCACCATGAAAGCAAGTGGAGTAAAGATGAATGCAGATTTTCAAATGTAAGGATTCTGTTGTGGTCCGCCAGCAGCGGAGTCGGACAGTGAGGAGGCTGGGGAGGACAATGGGCCAGTCCTAGAGTCAGGGGAAGGCCCAGACGAGGGCTCTGCATTTGAGGCAGAGATGGGACCAGGGCCCTCTGGGAGCGATGCGCGGACTCTGGAGCCTCCAGAGATGGATAGCAGAGAGGCAGAGGAACAGGAGGACCCTGTTCCTAGTGCATACATGCAAAGAGCTGCCAGAAGACAAGAGCAGCTGAAGAAAAAAGAACAACTCGGGAGTAAGGCCAGGAGATGATTGGCCCCTCCCATAATTCTTAAAAGAGCAGCAAAGGCTCTTGGGTTCTTTGTAGGAAAGCAACATTTCTACATTTGTTTCTAGCCAGTGTCTCTTGTTTCTGAACTTCGTGGGACTTTGCCAAGAAAAGCCTTTGACAGGGTTTCAAAGAAGACAAAGGTTTGTGATAAGGCCGAAGGACTTTTTCTGAAGGATTTGTTTTGGAATTAATTTGGACCAAGCTGAGAATGAAGTAATTCTCAGCTGTTCTAATAAAATACGTTTGTTTAGGACTGATTGCGTCTGGAAATAAATACTTGGGCCTAGGTCACAACAGATTCATTTTTAACATAGAGAGGTTGATCTGGAGCTAAATGGTGATAAAAGTCTTAGATGTTTAAGAGTTATTTCCTGTTCAGGCCAAAGAGGATTAAGACATAACATAAATACCATTTGTCTGTTGCCAAAAGTCCTCCAAAACACATTTAACCTTCATAAAACAAATGTCCTTATTTGCTGTTCAAACTCACCTGTGTTGCAACTCTATACAACTTGATGTGAGTGGACGCAGACGTAAGCATAACTAGCCTTAAGTTTGGATGGGCGTATAGGATTGTGTACACTTAATCATACCCGCTTGGTCCCACTCCAGTATTATTCCATTTGTCACACTGAAGTTGTGAATGCCATTGTTAAGATAACCAAATCATCCTCACTCACATCCAAAGGGCACTTATTAGAAAGTATGAAGGATATCAATGGTTGCAAACATCTGCCATGTTCCATTGGCGTCAAATGTTTCTTTTCCCTTTTCATTTAGTCTATGATTAACAGAATAACAGGATTGGAAAGGACTTTGGAGGTCTTCTAGTCCAATACATGGGTGAAATCTACTTAGCTTCCTTACCGGTTCAGAAGCGCACACATTGCACGCACACGTCACATGTGCAAACACACCTTCTGCACATGCACAGAAGGTAAAAAACACGTTACTTCCTGGTTAAAACCACAGGTGGGCGGCTTTTATACCTTCTCTTGGGCTTTGCACTTGAGCTTCCTGTTCCTGTGCAAGAACATGTATTCTATTGGCTGTTATCAGATTCCTATGGGGTCATGTAGGGGTTATAGCTGGCTCTATAGGCAAGAGAGGAAATGCAAATCCTAGGTGTTTGTCTGAACTCCCAGGTCTGATGATGCAACTGAAAGGGTGTTGGGCAATTCCTATTGTGGCTGAGGGCTAATCCTACCTTTGTTCAGACCTTTCTGCGGGGAGTTTCAAAATAGCCTGTCTTGAATGAATTTTTTGCTTGCCTTGCCTATGAATAGTGCTATCTAGATACTTGGCTTCTTTCACTGAGCTCTTTATCTCTTAAGTGCTGACATCTGCTGAGGGCTATTAAGAAAAGCGGGGAATGCTTTCTGCCTGGAATAAAAGCCCCATGTTTTTCTGTTTCTCCCTTTGAGGAAATATAATATTCTGTCTTTTTAAGGTTCCTCAAAATATTCTTCTGGAGTGGGGTGGGGTGCGTGCTGAATTTCTACAAGGGAAATTCCTTAGGTTCTACATGGCCACACTTATAGTAGTAACTGTGAAAGGGATCTTGGAGTCCTAGTGGACAACCATTTAGATATGAGCCAGCAGTGTGCAGCAGCTGCCAAAAAAGCCAACACAGTTCTGGGCTGCATAAACAGAGGGACAGAATCAAGATCACGTGAAGTGTTAATACCACTTTATAAATTCCTTGGTAAGGCCACACTTGGAATACTGCATTCAGTTTTGGTCGCCACGATGTAAAAAAGATGTTGAGACTCTAGGAAGAGTGCAGAGAAGAGCAATGAAAATGATTAGGGGAGTGGAGGTAAAACATATGAAGAACGGTTGCAGGAACTGGGTATGTCTAGTTTAATGAAAAGAAGGACTAGGGGAGACATGATAGCAGTGTTCCAATATCTCAGGGGCTGCCACAAAGAAGAGGGGGTCAAGCTATTCTCCAAAGCACCTGAAGGCAGAACAAGAAGCAGTGAATAGAAACTAATCAAGGAGAGAATCAACTTAGAACTAAGGAGAAATTTCCTGACGGTTAGAACAATTAATCAGTGGAACAACTTGCCTCCAGAAATTGTGAATGTTCCAACACTGGAAGTTTTTAAGAAGATGCTGGATAACATTTGACTGAAGTGGTGTAGGGTTTCCTGCCAAAGCAGGGGTTTGGACTAGAAGACCTCCAAGGTCCCTTCCAACTCTGCTATTCTATTCTATTCTATTCTATTCTATTCTATTCTATTCTATTCTATTCTACCAAACTCACCAGAGTTCTTTCAATACGGCAAACTGTGCATCACTTGCTGTTCGAATGTGATCTGGAGTGGCAAAGCAGCTGAGTGCGTAAGAAACAGCAAAGAGCAGGTGTTTCTGGTGTTAACTTAGCAGCCCAGCAAACCATGTGGATCACTGCCCTTGTAGAGACTAGATATGACATCATGGAGAAATTAGAAACTGATCCGAACGGTTGATGAAGGCAATTCTGAAGGCATGCAGGCAGGGTTGGGGGAGCCCGAGGGACTGTTAACCTTCTGCAGAAGATCAAGACGGAGTTGAAGTATTTCTGACTTCCTACTTAACCGGTTGTAATTCTAGGCTGAGCTCACAGATTGTGTTACCCGCTAACAGGGGGCCGCTTCTGATTTAGCATGATATGCAAATCGCGTCAGTAAATAACCTGTGATTTGTTTGGGGATAGTAAACTATAATTGGAAAACATGATTTGTGCTTGCTTTGCTGCCTGCAGCTGGGGCTGAGTGATATATGCAAAGAGAGATGCCTCGTTTCTTCACCGTTTCCATTCTTGCACGAAGAGCTACCAGGTGGTTTTGCAACGTAGCTCCATAAATAAGTATTTTCATGTCTTGTCGGAATGCTAACCGATCCACAGTGGTTCCAAGCAAGGATGGCTTTTTAAAGAACAAAAAAAAAAAACAAGAGGGAGGAAACCGGAAAGGACAAACTACTGCAATTTTCCATGTGTATTCTTTTATTGTTTTTGTTGTAAGTTGCCCAGAGTTGTTGTTGAAGTGAGGGGGTATATAAATAAAACATGCCACTAATTAAATTGAGATTTTTTTTAAAAAATCAATTATGCAATTGAAGCTCTGAGATTTTTCATGCGTCTTGTGATTTATATATATATATAAAAGAGGCAGGGCTTTGATCAGGCTATTATGGCTGCCATCTTGACTTTTTTGACCACTCTTGCATAATGCCTTGTTTCTGTTCTCTGGTGATATACCTCAAAGCTACTTTGACTGGGAAGGGACACTAAAGAGTTTCCTAGATCGTCATTATTAACAGTTGAACAGCCCATCATCCTGATGATTAATAGATTATAAGAAGCAAGCATGTAAGCATGTTCACATTATTTCATGCACAGCCCAGAAAGTATAGCAATAACACTTAGACTTATATACTGCTTCCCAGTGCTTTATAGTCCTCTCTAAGCGGTTTACAGAGACAGCATATTTCCCCCAACAACCTGGGTCCTCATTTTTACTGACCTCGGAAGGACAGAAGGCTTGAGTCAACTTGAGCCTGGTGAGATTTGAACTGCCACATTGCAGGCAGCCGGCAGTCAGCAGAAGTAACTTGCAGTACTGCATTCTAACCACTGTGCCACTGTGGCTCTTGAGAATGTTTAGATCTGTAATATAAATACCAATCTTTGCTTGCTGAAAAAAGAAAAAAAGTTTGATCAAGGCATTTCCTTCTCTCGGGAAAATGAGTGGTGTCCGTGGGAAAGTATTCCATAACCTATAACCGAGAAACATGGTAACTCAGTGGCTTAATGATGCTGGAGATGGCCTCTGCTCTAGTGGTTCAAGTTCTCCAGAACTCCCATCACTCACTTCAGCTTCTGCCCACCTAACATTTGAAAGCATGTTCTATGCAAGTAGATAAATAGGTACCACTTTGGTATAGAGACGAGTTGGTGCTCCGTGCAGGCAGCTCTGAACCTTCCCAGTTGTGGCACCCATTTTTGAGGCAGCTCCAGGGCTGATTGTTCTCACTGTCAGAAAATTCCTCCTTATTTCCAGGTTGTTCCTCTTCTCTGCACTCTTTCTAGAGTCTCAATATCTTTTTTACAGTGTGGCGACCAAAACTGGATGCAGTATTCTAGGTGTGGTCTTACTAAGCCTTTATAGAGTGGCATTAGTACCTTCCTTGATCTTGATTGTATCCCTCTGTTAATGCAATTTAGGACTGCATTGGCTTTTTTGGCTGCCGCTGCACACTGCTGGCTCATATTTAGCTGGTTGTCCACTAAGACTCCAAGATCCCTCTCACAGTCACGGCTATTAAGCCTGGTTTCACCCAGCCGATATGTGTACTTTTGGTTTTTCTTGCTTAAGTGTAAGACTTTACTTTTCTCTACATTGAATTTCATTTCTTTTAGATAGGGGCCAGAAGAAATCAAGCAAGCATTTGCACGAGAGCCCTTCTCAGCTCTCGCACCCTCTCGGAATATAATTAGCTACAGGATTGTGAACCCACCGAAAGGAACTCGCCTGATTCCCTCCTATTTTTTCCTCCCCAGTTATTTATATTTGCAGGAGATATTTGAAGATCATCTCAGCCTTGCAACAATCGAGGTAAATATTATATCTGCATGACTCAGTTTCTTTAAAAGGTCACCCTCGGTTCATATTCCATGTGGGGGGGGGGAAAAAGGAAGCAAAATGCTAGAAACTTTCGCTTGGATCTGGCTGTTTCTTTGAGAGATGAGTCATCTTGCTACCCAAATGACAAACATGGGTAAATAACATAATATTAATTACACAGGGTGACTCAACGGAAATCAGCAGAGCTCACTGACTATGAAGTGGAAAGAAAACTGCCTAATCGAGAAGAGGGAACAGGGAGCACATTTTGCATAAAGAGCAGCCAAAACAAGGCAACTGTGTGATTAATCAATATGAATATTGACAAACGCAATACCAAAATAGCACAGCCACCTGTTTTTCTGGATGCTATATCAGAGCCTTGCACAACAGCCAGCCAGGACTCTCTCTGCAGCAGGTTTTTCATTCATGATTTATTTATGTGTTGTGATCCGTCAGCAGCCTGCGGAGCTGGCAACAGAGTCGGACAGCAAAGAGGCTGAGGTGAGGCCAGGACCATTGGGAAGTGAGGTGCAGACTCCAGAGCCTCCAGAGACTGATAGTAGTGAGGCAGAGGAACAAGAGGAGCCTGTTCCTAATGCACACATGAGAAGAGCTGCCAGAAGGCAAGAGCAGATCAAGCAGAGAGGACAACTCAGGAGTAGGGCCAAGAGATGATTGGCTCCTCCCATAAAGCTTAAAACAGACCAGCAACGGCATTTGAGCTTTGCCGGAAAACAACATTGTAGCTGCGTCTTCTGCTGCGTCTTCTGCTTCGTCTTTGTTTTTGTGGCTTCTGAACGTTTGCCAGGAAGGGCCTTTGGCAGTTTGCCTAATTGGACCAAGGTTTGCGAGAGAACTGAGAAATTTGTGTTGGGAGGCATTTGTTTTACTTTGAGTTGAACGCGCTGGGAATGAAGTAATTCCCAGCTGTTCAAATAAAGTTTGTTTGTTTTTCCACGGACTAAGTTTATTACTACCTACTTGGGCCTGGGTCACAACATTATGCATCTGGGGTGTTTTGCTTTGTTTTATTTTGTTTTTGAGGCCAAAACGAAGAGGCTGAACTATAGGAAGTTAGCACTCACCCCTCTCCTAGCAGAATGAAATATTTTAGAAAATATTTTAAAAAGGCAGAATGTTATATTTCACTGGATGAGAAATGGAGAAACATGTTTTAAGGACAAAACAGTTCCCTGCAGCTTCCTGCCTCCCCCCACCTTTGTCAATGGGTCAGAGACAGAAACTCATTCTCCCTACCTTTGTCAATGGACCATCATCTGCAATACAATAGGACCCATCTAGCAACAGAAAATCAGCACATGGCAAGGCTCAAGAAAGCTTGAGAGACAACCTACAAAGTTAGCTAAGACCCCTAGACCACCTGGGAGTTTGACAACCAATCAGGGTACATTTCTTATACAGGAACAGGAAACACTAAGGTGAGGCCCCACAGAGAGTATAAACTCAGGCACTCTCAGCATCTTGCTCTCTTCTTTCCTCTTTGGTTCTTCACCCAACACTTTGAAGCATGTGATCACCTTTTCTGTTCAGGACCTTAAGCCATGTGATCCTGTCCACCATTAAACCATCTTTCCAAGCGGTCTCCATGTTTCCAGTGTCTTTTTCCCCACTTGGAACTGAATCCAGATGGGCATTTCTTCCAACAGAACAAAAACAAAGACCAAAAAAATGTTTCTGGTTGATGCTCTGCGTTTATCTGCTCTACTGCCAGGGATCAAACTTCATACGGAGCAGAGCAAAGCAATGTCACCATTCCATAGCAAATTCACAAGAAAGAATCAACCTCAGAAACTGGACAGATTGCACTGAATATACAACAGAACAGCAGAGTTGGAAGGGACCTTGAAGGTGTAGGAAGTTAGCACCCACCCCCCTCCTAGAAGAATTAAATATCTTAGGAAATACTAAAAAGGCAGAATATATTTCCCTGGATGAGAAATGGAGAAACATGTTTTAAAGACAAAGTAGCTCCCTGCAGCTTCTTGCCTCCCCACACCTTTGTCAATGGGTCAGAGACAGAAACTCATTCTCCCCACCTTTGTCAATGGACCATCATCTGCAACACAATAGGACCCATCTAGCAATAGAAACTCACCACATGGCAAGGCTCAAGCAAACTTGAGAGACAACCTACAAAGTTAGCTAAGATCCCTAGTCCACCTGGGAGTTTGACAACCAATCAGGACACATTTCTTATACAGGAACAGGAAACACTAAGGTGGGGCCCCACAGAGAGTATAAACTCAGGCACTATCAGCATCTTGGGCTCTTCTTTCCTCTTTGGTTCTTTACCCAACACCTTGAAGCATGTGATTGCCTTTTCTGTTCAGGAACTCAGGCCATGTGATTCCTGTCCACCATTAAACCATCTTTCCAAGCAGTCTCCATGTTTCCAGTATCTTTTTCCCCACTTAGAACTGAATCCAGATGGGCATTTCTTCCAACAGAACAAAAACAAAGACCAAAAAAATGTTTCTGGTTGATGCTCTGCGTTTATCTGCTCTACTGCCAGGGATCAAACTTCATACGGAGCAGAGCAAAGCAATGTCACCATTCCATAGCAAATTCACAAGAAAGAATCAACCTCAGAAACTGGACAGATTGCACTGAATATACAACAGAACAGCAGAGTTGGAAGGGACCTTGAAGGTGTAGGAAGTTAGCACCCACCCCCCTCCTAGAAGAATTAAATATCTTAGGAAATACTAAAAAGGCAGAATATATTTCCCTGGATGAGAAATGGAGAAACATGTTTTAAAGACAAAGTAGCTCCCTGCAGCTTCTTGCCTCCCCACACCTTTGTCAATGGGTCAGAGACAGAAACTCATTCTCCCCACCTTTGTCAATGGGACCATCATCTGCAATACAATAGGACCCATCTAGCAACAGAAACTCACCACATGGCACCTGGGAAGATTACATCAGCCAGCAAGGCTAGCTAAGACCCCCATCCCTTGGGAGTCTGACAACCAATCAGGACACTCTTCCTGTGCCCCAGGAAGTTCAAAGCTCAGAGAAAGCATAAAGCCAGGGTGCGCTCAGCATCTCAGCCCCTTTTCTGTTCAGGAATTCAAGCCATGTGATCCTGACCACCATTAAACCATCTTTCCAAGCAGTCTCCATGTTTCCAGTGTCTTTTTCCCCACTTGGAACTGAACCCAGATGGACATTTCTTCCAACAAAGGTCTTCTAGTCCAACCCCCTGATAGGATTTTCCTCATTATTTCTTCTCCATCGACTGTATGGAGAAGTGGTTGCACACATCTAAACATAGGGAGACTAATGCTGAGGAAGGCCTGAGGTTTCAGTTACACTTCCTTCCTTTACACATTTGAGGAACAAGGAAAGGTGAGCTCCTTAAAAGGATTTGAAGCTGATTCTTATGTGACAAGCCTGGTACTACTCATGCCTACTGAAGTTGCAGATACGGTATCTCCAAGGGAAGAATTCTAAACCTGGCACTTTCTTTTAAAGGAAATTTGAAAATATTAACTGCAGTTAAACACAAAGTATGTAACAAACTTTAATCTGGGGGTCCTCGGTGCTCTCTCCGAGCTTGGTTGTTTTCTTGAAGACGTGAAGAATGCAAAGGACCAGCTGTCTGCAAGGAGTATCAATCCTTCCATTCTCCACCATCCAGTCAAAGCCGAAGAAGGTTCTTGGATGAGAAGCGAAACATCTTCAAAGGAAAACAAGGAAGTCCAGTTGCCTCTTGAACAAAAACACCTCTGGGATTTGTGCTCGCTTCGGCAGCACATATACTAAAATTGGAACGATACAGAGAAGATTAGCATGGCCCCTGCGCAAGGATGACACGCAAATTCGTGAAGCGTTCCATATTTTTGGAAAATTTTTATAAGATGTTTTATAGATGGCACTTAGATCCCAAAAAATTATCATGTATGTATCCTAATATCCAAGCGAAATGTTGGAGGTGTGATTGTGATGATGCTACATATTTTCATATTTGGTGGACTTGCAAGAAAATTAAGGTCTTTTGGATAAGAATTTGGTGGATTATTCAAAATGTACTGAAGAAGAAGATAAAGTTCCTGCCACAATTTTTCCTTTTGGGAATTATAACGGATTGTACAGGGATTGAGACTAAATTGATTCTGAATTTAATAACAGCAGCAAGACTGTTGATTGGACAATACTGGAAGAAAGAAGAGATACCTACAATAGAAGAATGGATATTGAAAGTTATTAATTTGGCTGAGATGGCTAAAATCTCAGCGTTTTTAAAAGACAATACGCAGGAAAAATATTTAATTGAATGGAAAAATGGATTGATTATCTACAAAACAGATATCAGATTAAGAAATATCAGATTGCCTTTGAATAATTAGAAAGTTATTTTATGTAATGGGGAGGGGGTTGGGAGATGAAAAGCTTTGGATGTGGTTATTTGGATTGGAAGGGAAAATTTTATTCTATGCTTGGTTTATGTATAACAATACCTTGTGATTGACCCGGGAAGCCGGGGGAGGAGGGGAAGGGTTTTTGTTTTGGGAGGAGGGGAAAAAGGAAATGTTTTGTTTTTTAAAACTCTTTCAATAAAAAAAAAAACACCTCTGGGATTTTTCTTGCAGATGTTTCATTATCCAAACTAGATAACGTCACGGACGAGGACTACTTAATAGTTAAGTAGTTAATAGTTAAAAAAATATTTGAGAGGAAAAAAAGTATCTGGCTAAGTAAATCATAACGGTGCAGACCAGAAGATTACAACACAGTTGAGAAATAACGAAAGACATTAATGCTGGCACAAACTGACAGGAGTTTGTCAGAAAAAAGGAAGGAAGTTAACCTGGATGCTAACAATCTGGTTATACGAGTCTGTGGCTACAAGAAATCAGAAGCAGAGGATATGAGATCCTGAATGATGTCGAAGTAAATAGAGGTGGAGATTGAAGGAAAAGATAACCTTTTTTGGCAAACAGCTTGGAATCAGGAAAGAAAGAAGTGGAGATCTTTAGAAGGGATCCTTTGTCTGTCCCCAAAAAAGACAATGGGGACAAAAAGCAGAACAGCCAGAAAAAAATACAACGACCTCTCGAGTTTGTGGGTACACAGTCAGTCATAGGCACACAAATCCGCAAGTGGAGGAAAGCGAAGAGCAGGAGAGAAAAAAATAACTTGGAGAGCAGCTGCATAGAAATTTTAAAAGGAAAAGATTAACCTGCAAAGGATAGAAAAGACATGTTGTGTTTTATTTTATAGCCTTTGTATCTTATGGATGTTATGTATCCATATAAATATATTCAGGTACATAAATAGATAGACAGACATTTTATAGCCTGAGGATGTAAAGGAATCAGGTAATCCTCCCTGACCGACCACGGGCTAGCAACTCCATCGCTAAGTGGCACAGTCATTAAGCATAGCATCACATGACCATGCCAACTTATAGCATCAGTTCCAATCACAGTCATTAGCAAATCACCGTGGATCATTCAGCATAATGTCACATGACCGGTTGCCAAATGTACGCACGACATGCGCGTGCTTGCTTCACTTGCATGCATTGTCATCTGTGCATGTGCAAAGCCTTCTGTGCATGCACAGAGGCTTAAAATCATCACAAAAAAGCGACATCATGACTTCTGCAAAGGTGCACGGAGCCTCCTGCAGCTACCGCTACCGGTTCTCCCGAGTCAGGTAGAACTGGCTAAATTTCACCCCTGATGCATGCACGGCAGTGGTGGGTTTCAAAATTTTTTACTACCGGTTCTGTGGACGTGGCTTGGTGGACGTGGCATGGCTTGGTGGACGTGGCTTGGTGGGCATGGCAGGGGAAGGATACTGTAAAATCTCCATTCCCATCCCACTTCAGGAGAAGGTTACTGCAAAATCCCCATTTCCTCCCAATCAGCTGGGACTTGGGAGGCAGAGAATAGATGGGGGTGGGACCAGTCAAAATTTTTACTACCGGTTCTCCGCACTACTCAAAATTTCCGCTACCGGTTCTCTAGAACTGGTCAGAACCTGCTGAAACCCACCTCTGACGCGCGCCAGTCTGTCGCTTGCACAAGTCAAACTGCGCTCGCATGCATGCATGCGTGTGCACAGAGGGCCGCAGCCCAGGGGGTTGGGGACCCCTACATTACAGTTTCTGTGTTAAAACAGGGTAATAAAAACCATCCTTCTCATTCACTGTGAGTTCATTCAATCCACCCAGATCTCAACTGGCAGCTGCCCCATTCTACCTCCAGGCGTGGCCGGTGCTGCTTACAACTTGAGATAGGACCAAAAGCTGCAGAGTTCCACACCGCCATGGTGTGACAGGTGGTGCCTGGGGATCACAGCACACTAACTACTGGAAAATATGACTCATTGAGGAAGCAGACCTGCTCTGATGGAAGAGGTGGCCTCGTCCTCCTTCTTCTTCTGAGTTCTCCTCCAGCTGGAGGTCTTCTCCCATGCCACTGTTCTCCCCTTGCTTCTCCGTCAGCCAGCCATTCTAGGAGGGACAAAATGAGGGGAGACCTTTCCTCTCAACAATTTTGTTCTCCGTTCACCTTGATACCCCTCAAGGCCTCCCCTTTCAATCCTACATTGTTTATTTCTTTCTCTAAAGCAGGGATCTCCCACAGGGGTGGGCTTCAAAAATTTTAGCAAGGGGTTCTCTGCCCGGTTGCAGGGTGGACGTGGCCATGATGGGTGTGGGTAGTTGGCCTCCTGCACCATGGTGGAGGGGCATTTTTGCCCTCCCCAGGCTCCTCGAGCATCCGAGAGAGCGAAAACGGCCTCCCAGACTCTGAAGCCCCTCTGGAGGCTGGAAACATGCCCATTTCCGGCTTTCCTGAACTTCCGGTAGATCCGTTTTTTTGTCCTTCCCGAGCCTCCACGCATGCCCTGCATTTACCTGCATCCAAAACGGGCTGCGTGGAGACTTCTGAGGGGGGCAGGGAGGGGGGGCGTTGTGGCCATCCAGGAGTGGAATTTCTCTGAACTGCACAGAATCTTAGCTAGAGGCTCTCCTGAACCCCTGCGAGCCCCCAGCAGCCCCACCCCTGGTTTCCGAACTTGGCAACTTTAAGACTTGTAGACTTCAACTCCTAGTATCCGTCAGCCAGCCATGAATTCCTCAGCCAGCTCCCCAAATTCCCCATGCTGGCTGGGGAATTCTGAGAGTTGAAGTCCACAAGTCTTTAAAGTCGCCATGTTTGGAGACTTTAAAGGCTATTCTAAAGGCTGTGTTAATTTTTAAAACCGGGTTTTTCCTGAGCAGAGGGGGGGGTGCTTTCTACCACTCTAAAAGCTCCATAGAACAAGTCAGAGCAATCGTTAAAATCCACCATTGCACACAATTGCAACACTCGATAATGTAAGTAATAAAGTAATAAAAGTAACAGCCGGTGTAGAAGTTTCTAAGTAGTAAATATGTTTAAAATAAACAACTTTACTGGTTGAGCATGCCTGGGAGAATGAAAAGAGTCTTTCCTGGTACCCATAGGGCAGGGGTGAAATCCAGCAGGTTCTGACAGGTTTTGGAGAACCTGTAGCGGATATTTTGAGTAGTTTGGAGAACCGACAAATACCACCTCTGGCTGGTCCCAGAGTGGGGTGGGAATGGAGATTTTGCAATATCCTTCCCCCAGGAATGGGGTAGAAATGGAGATTTTGCAGTATCCTTCCCCTGGAGTGCGGTGGGAATGGAGATTTTGCAGTATCCTTCCCCTGGAGTGAGTTGGGAATGGAGATTTTGCAGTATCCTTCCCCTGGAGTGCGGTGGGAATGGAGATTTTGCAGTATCCTTCCCCTGGAGTGAGGTGGGAATGGAGATTTTGCAGTATCCTTCCCCTGGAGTGGGGTAGAAATGGAGATTCTGCAGTATCCTTCCCCTAGAGTGCGGTGGGATTGGAGATTTTGCAGTATCCTTCCCTGGAGTGAGGTGGAAATGGAGATTTTGTAGTATCCTTCCCCTGCCACACCCACCAAGCCACACCATGCCCACCAAGCCACGCTCACAGAACCAGTAGGGAAAAAAATTGAATTTCACCCCTGCCATAGGGCAATAATATTGGTACCAAGCAGAATCCAGATGTTGTTGTTGTTAGTTGCGAAGTCGTGTCCGACCCATCACGACCCCATGGACAACATTCCTCCAGGCCTTCCTGTCCTCTACCATCCTCTGGAGTCCATTTAAGCTCATGCCGACTGCTTCAGTGACTCCAGCCAGCCACCTCATTCTCTGTCGTCCCCTTCTACTTTTGCCCTTAATCTTTCCCAGCATTAGGCTCCTTTTTTTATTTATTTATTTCTTTTTGTCACAACAGTATACACAAACAATTGTCATAGATAAAACAACATATCTTGAAGAAATGTTGTTTATATATATGTAAAAAAAATATGCAACAACTATATTAATTTGATATAATGAAGAGAACAATAGGACAGGAATGGATTCTTATTATCTGGATTCTCCAGGGTGAATCCAGATGCTGAAGTTTATTTATTTTATTTATTTATTTATTTTTGTCACAATATACATAAGCATCACACAAAATGGTTATATGGTATATAAACATATATATGAGGAAATATGAGGAAGTATAAGCATATATGTATAAGAATAAAAAACAATAGGACAGGAACGGTAGGCACGTTTTTTTTTGTTGTTTTTTTTTTTACATTTATACCCCGTCCTTCTCCGAAGACTCAGGGCGGCTTACAATGTATAATGTTTGTGCTCTTATGCATGCCCCTTATAGTCCTCTTAGGAATGGGGTGAGGTCAATAGTAGAAAGTTTTTGGTTAAAGCTTTTGGGATTATGAGAAGAGACCACAGAGTCAGGTAATGTGTTCCAAGCACTGATAACTCTGTTCAAACCCTTTGGTACCATGTGAGAAGAGACGACTCCTTGGAAAAGACCCAGATGTTGGGAAAGACTGAAGGCAAAAGGAGAAGGGGGCAGCGGAGGATGAGATGTTTAGATGTTGAACATGAATTTAAGCAAACTCTGATAGACAATGAAGGACAAGGGAGCCTGGTATACTATGGTCCATGGTGTCTCAATGAGTCAGGCATGAATTAGCAATTGTATGGGGTGAGTGATGGCTATTTGTAGGATGTTTTAATTGTAGGATTCCTAAGAGGACTATAAGGGGCGTGCATAAGTGCACAAAAGTGCCTACCATTCCTGTCCTATGTTTCCTTTCATTGTATGTGCTTGTATACACTGTTGTGACAAAATAAATCAATAAATAAAAAAACTAAACAACAACGAATAGAATCACTATGCATCCCCAAGTAGCATTGCAATACTCAACTTACAATAATAATGGATAATGGAGTCTTGAATTATTCTTGTAAGTTGTTGCAGTCTTTAAGCAAATCACGGAGCAAGATTTTATGACCTTTTTTGTGGCAGTAGTTAAGTAAACGTCATGGTTGTTAAGTATTTACCCGATGGACATTTTTTATTGGAAACTGGAAGCAAATGCCAGTTTCCAACAAACAACATTGTAAATTGTGGCCACCTGACTGCAGGACACTGCAAACCATGAATGTGGGCCAATCTTACAGCGTCCAAAGTGTAATCACATGACAGTGTGGAGGGATGGCTGTCAGAACTTCAAACCCGGGTCATAACTAGTTTTGGGGAGGTCCTCTGTAACTTTGAACAGTTGTTGAGCAGCTGGTCATAAGTTGAGGACGATCTGTATTTTGGGATGGATTTGGGAAAGGAAAAGGTTTATTCATCATTTCAGAACTTCAGACAAGGCAGTCAATAAATACCTCTTGAGCAATTCCACCAGTAGTGGGTAAGTCAAGGATAAGACTCGGAATTAAATAAGTAGATTTTATCGCAGATTTTAAAAACCTATTAACTAGGATCATCTTGGCTACTTGAGAATTCAGCAGTCCTGTCTGCGGTAGGTATATCTATGGTACACCAAACCAATGCATTAGTGGTGGGATTCAAAAATGTTTACTATTGGTTCTGTGGGCGTGGCATGGCTTGGTGGGCATGGCTTGGTGGGCGTGGCAGGGGAAGGATACTGTAAAATCTCCATTCTCACCCTACTCCAGGGGAAGGTTACTGCAAAATCCCCATTTCCTCCCGATCAGCTGGGACTCGGGAGGCAGAGAATAGATGGAGGCAGGACCAGTCCAGGTGTGAAATCCAGCAGGTTCTGACAGGTTCTGGACAACTGGTAGCAGAAATTTTGAGTAGTTCAGAGACCTAGTAGAGGAAATTTTGAATAGTTTGGAGAAATGGCAAAGGCCACCTCTGGCTGGCCCCAGAGTGGGGAGGGAATGGGGAATTTGTAGTATCCTTCCCCTGGAGTGGGGTGGGAATGGAGATTTTGCAGTATCCTTCCCCTGCCATTCCCACCAAGCCACACCATGCCCACCAAGCCACGCCCACAGAACCAGTAGCAAAAAAAAATTGGATTTCACCACTGGGCCAGTCAGAGATGGTATTTACCGGTTCTCCGAACTACTCAAAATTTCCGCTACCGTTTCTCCAGAGCTGGTCATCACCTGCTGAATACCACCTCTGCTACACATGGACACACCTCTGCCCCAAAATTAAAATCTTACATCCCTAGCTCCTCCTTTTACACAACAGACTTCTTGCAAGTTCTTTCTCCACCATGGATGCGGGCGGCTCATGATAACTGATCTTAAGTTTTTCGCTTTCATCTCTACACGCTTCATCCTTCACAGGGTGCTAGTGTTGTGCCTCGTCCTCCCTCCTCTCCTTAGCCGGGCCCCTCCCGTCTACACCCGGGCCTGTTATCAGACTCGGAGTCTGATAATGAAGATGAACGGCCTGTCATGCCTCCAGCCTCCGGCTCTGGCCCCATGCCCGGACAGGATGTCAGGAATAAACAAACAAACCTCACTCCTACAGCGTGTGAGCAGGGAGCCAGCCATGTGTTGGAATTACCGACAGCAGATTCAGCTGAAGAGAATTCACAGTGGGAGGATCCTCGCTTCCGGAGATCTGAGAGGCGACACCAGCAGAAGGAAGGGAGGGGCAGGCTTGGATAAATGCTGAGTCATGGAGCCACACCCCCACAGCCTATATAAAGGACCTGCTTGTGGCATTCCAACCTTGAGTCAAGCAAAGTCTCATCTAGTTTGCTGAAGTCACAACTTGGACTCCTGCCTGCCCTGAGAAACCTGGAAGGAATTTGGCAAAGCTGCAGAGGCTTCGTTGCCCCGCTTGATACGGACTTCCTAGACCCGGTCGTCGGAGGGGGAGGGGGACACGAGAGCTAGAGTTTCCACAAAATGCTTTTTTGGAAGATGCTTAGAACGGGGTGGCTCCAACCCAAGAAGGCAGGACTCACATTGGCTGCTGCTGAGATACGCTTAGTGAAGGGAGCAGAGAGTAGAGAATTTTGCCACTATTAAGAAAGCATGAGGGAATCATTTTGAGTTTGAAACAATAGAAAATACTTGGAGCTCGGGTTGTAGATTTTGGCAGTGGTTTGCTCTCCAAGCATTTGCTTTAATCGTTAGTCTGAGACTTGGGAATAATTCCCTTGAGAAAATTCTATTCTTAAAAGCTACAGAAAGAGATATTTCTGAGGTACTGTATTTCTAAAAGAAATCAGAAATCTGGAAGCCTCTTTTTCCAACTAACACATTCTATTAAAAGTCATAGGCTTGTGCTTTCTAATAAAAGGTGTCAGCTATGGCTTTTTTTATTTATTTATTTATTTTGTCACAACAGTATACACAAGCATCAACATAAAATAACTACATATCATATAAGCATATATATGAGCAAAAGTATGCAATAACTATATTAATTTGATACAATGAAAGGAAACAATAGGACAGGAACGGTAGGCACGTTTGTGCCCTTATGCACGCCCCTTATAGCCCGCTTAGGAATGGGGTGAGGTCAATAGTAGACAGTTTTTGTTTAAAGCTTTTGGGATTTTGAGAGGAGACGACAGAGTCAGGTAGTGAGTTCCAAGTGTTAATAACTCTGTTACAGAAGTCATATTTTCTGCCATCAAGATTGGAGCGGTTAACATTAAGTTTAAATCTATTGTTTGCTCTTGTATTATTGCGAATGAAGCTGAAGTAATCCTCAACAGGAAGGACTTTGCAATAGATGATTCTATGAGTTAAACACAGGTCTTGTCGGAGTCGACGGAGTTCTAAGTTTTTCCACAGCATTTCCAATTTAATTTAATTAGTTTAAATAAAGTACACATTTCAACATGTCTGCAGTAAGCATGTTTCTCTCGTGACTTGAAAATCACTCATCCTCAACTTTGATTTGAAAAGCTTTCCTGTTGTGTTAAGTTGCAACCTCCACCAACACCAGTCAGCAAACTAAGGGAACTGTTCTAAAGCAGAGTTGCTTCTGTAGCATAATCCCCCAAAGTGTGTATCGTTTTGTTGGAAGAAATATCCATCTGGGTTCAGTTCCAAGTGGGGACAAAGACACTGGAAACATGGAGGCTGCTTGGAAAGATGGTTTAATGGTGATCAGGATCACATGGCTTGAGTTCCTGAACAGAAAAGGGCTGAAATCCTGTGTGCTCCCTAGCTTTATGCTTTTTCTGAGCTTTGAATTTCCTGGGGCACAGGAAGAGTATCCTGATTGGCTGTCAGACTCCCAGGAGGTGGGGGTCTTAGCTAGCCTTGCTGGCTGATGTAATCTTCCAGGTGCCATGTGGTGAGTTTCTGTTTTATTGTGTTGCAAATGATGGCCATTGACAAAGGTGGGGAGAATGAGTGAGTTTAGCTGAGGCTTTTAATGGCCCATTGACAAAGGTGGGGGGGGAATCAGGAAGCTGCTTTGTCTTTAAAACATGTTTCTCCATTTCTCATCCAGGGAAATATATTCTGCCTTTTTAAATATTTTCTAAAATATTTCATTCTTCTAGGAGGGGGGTGGGTGCTAAATTCCTACAGTTTCCTATTCCCAAGGGAGGAAAGTTGAATTAAAACCTTCCTCAAGCTAAAATCTTTCAGAGGCGATGGACTGTCTTGGCCAACTGAGTGGAATTAGATGTGACATGGAGTCCAGAATATCTGGAAGGCAAGGAATTGGGAAAGGCAATGAATCAGGAACTTCAAGGGGGCGGAAAGATCAGTCTGTGTGGGTGGGTGTATGTGTCAACAATTGACTGTTGCAAACCTGTAGATGGCACTGCTAAATTTGGAAACGGACGAATGTTGCCTCAAGACAAATTCTGCTGTAATCCAGAATCCTCTGCTTCTTCCTAGCGTTTTTCCCACAAGTGCAGGCTCTGCTTTTTGTCTGATCGATAAGCGTTGATGGCATTTCAAAACAAATAATCAATGAACTGGAATTTGCAGGATTTCAATAGCGTTGAATATGGATGTGGATAGCTGGATACGGGGACCAGCTATCAGATGTTCACACCTTATGAACTTTACTGCCCATAACTTCAATCAATCAATCAGAATAGAACTGGAAGGGATCTTGGAGGTCTTCTAGTCCAACCCCCCTCCCTTCGCTCAAGCAGGAGACCCTATACCAGTTATGGCTAACCTTTTTGCCATCGCGTGCCGGGGGGGTGGGGTTGTGTGCAAGGAGCTGCTGATCCAGTTCTACAGAGGAATTATTGAGTCTGTCATCTGCACCTCTATAACTGTCTGGTTTGGTTCTGCAACCCAACAAGAAAGACACAGACTTCAGAGGATAATTAGAACTGCAGAAAAAACAATGGCTACCAACCTGCCTTCCATTGAGGACCTGTATACTGCACGAATCAAAAAGAGGGCTGTGAAAATATTTACAGACCCCCTCATATCCTGGATATAAACTGTTTCAACTCCTACTGTTATATTCTGGAAGTAACGAGGCTGGAGACCAGGGTAGTGACAACAGCTCTTTAATATAGGGTGAACCCAGCAACCGGCTGGGGGAAAAACCTCTCCTTTTATACAGTTCTGCTGGAGGCTTCGACCAATCAGCAACGTGCTGATTTCCCGCTCAAATATTTAAAGGTACAAGCATGAATACATAACACTCCTCCCCTCCCAGAAAACACTTTGCCTCTATTTACATATTTATTTACATGTTATTTTTCGACGTAGTCACGCAAATACCCTGGGCGTCTCCTAGTTCTTTCTGACCTGCGCGGTTCAGTTCTGGGTGGTGTTTTGAGCTGGTCGGAGGGGCTGTTTTCTCCTCCCAGCTCTTTCTCTGGGCCATCGGGCTCTGGATTATTGGCCGACTCTTTTTCTTGGCCATCCGGCCTTGGATTAATTTTGGAACTTTCCCTGCTGCTTCCCTCAGGGACCTGATGGCGTCGCTGGAACTCTGGGACCTCAGCTAAGTCTTGCGCCTCCCCCGGGTCATTGTCAGCTGTGGATTCAAATTGGTATTGGTCATTATCTGTTTCATTTGGTTCGGTTTGGTCAGTTATTCGTTTTCTTAACTGATCTATGTGGCACCTCCACACTCGGTTGTCGGGTAGCTCTACCACGTACGATTTTGGGCCGGTTATCTTTATTATTTGTCCTGCGAACCAACTAGGGCCGTCCCCATAGTTTCGGGCCCACACCCGGTCGCCTATGCTCATTTCCCTTGTCTTTTCTAGTTCCCCCTTGTAACCCTCGGGTGTGTAATGGGGGTTCAAGCGGTCAAGTGGGCACCGGAGTTTCCGTCCCATTAGCAATTCGGCTGGGCTTTTCCCGGTGGCCGTGCTTGGGGTTCTGTGCTGGACGGCTAGGAAAAAGTCTATTTTTGTTTGCCAGTCACCTGGCTTGAGCCTGGACAATGCCTCCTTAGCGCTCCGGACGGAACGCTCTGCAAGGCCATTCGACGCAGGATGGAAAGGCGCAGAGAGGGCATGTCGGATGCCTTCCTCTGCCAGGTATTCTTCAAACTGGGCTGCCGTGGAGTGGGGCCCATTGTCGGACACCAGAGTGCCCGGCAACCCGTGAGTTGCGAATAGGTGGCGCAGGGTTGCGATTACTGCTTCGGCCGTAGTGGATTTCATGATTATGATCTCCAACCATTTAGAAAATGCATCCACAACCACTAGGAATGTTTGGCCGTGGAAAGGGCCAGCAAAATCAATGTGGATTCTTGACCAGGGCCCTTGGGGCTTTTCCCATTCTCTGACTGGGGCCGTTGGGGGTAGAGGTCTGGACTCTTGGCAAGCCTGGCATTTCCCTACCCTCTCAGCAATCTCTGCGTCCATGAGTGGCCACCATACATAGCTTCTAGCTAACCCCTTCATCCTTACGATCCCTGGGTGACCCTCGTGGAGGAGGTCCATTACCTTTCCCTTAGCTTATCAGGAATTATTACACGATCACCCCATAACAGGCACCCCCCTTCAGCCGAGAGCTCATCTCGTTTTTTAACAAATTCTTTGAACCGTTCGCCCGGCGCAGCGGGCCACCCTCTCTGTACCCAACCGAGTACAGTCCTTAACACAATGTCCCGGTATGATGCCCGAGCCACTTCCTTAGATGTGACTGGGCCAGAGTCCAACGAGTCAATAAGTAGGATGGGCGTCCCTGGAGTGGGGTCTTGATCGCCCTGGTAGTGGGCATCGGCTTAACGCGCCTGCATGCCCCACTTCTTTTCCTGGTCGATGCTGCAGCTTGTACGAGTAAGCGGCTAAGAATATAGTCCATCGGGTCAAGCGTGGCGAAAGTGCCACAGGCGTTGGTGATCGCCAGCCAGTATCCCTAGTAGCGGTCTGTGGTCAGTCACGATTTCAAAATTCCGCCCAAAGACATACTCGTGGAATTTTTTGACCCCTGACACAATGGCTAGTGCTTCTTTGTCTAATTGGCTGTAGTTCCTCTCTGGGGAGGACATCGTTCTCGAGTAGAACGCTATGGGGGCTTCTGTGCCGTTTGGAAGTCTATGGCTGAGTACAGCCCCCACCCCATAAGGGGAGGCATCGCAAACCAGCACTAGGGGTAATGAGTCGTGATATTGGATGAGCAGGCTATCACTTGAGAGCAGGTTCTTTACTGCTTCAAAAGCCCTATTTTCTGACTTTCCCCAAGACCAAACAGTATTTTTTCCTAAGAGCCTATGCAGCGGTTCCGCAACGGTTGCTTTGTTCTTTAAAAAGACCGCGTAAAAATTAACCAATCCCAGGAATGCCTGCAGCTCTGCTTTATTTTTGGGCGCTGGAGCCTTCCTAATTGCCTTAACCTTGCTCTCAGTAGGGTGAATTCCTTTCTTGTCTATCCGGTAGCCCAAGAAATCGACGGATTCGACCCCGATCTGGCATTTGTTTGTCTTGACTTTTAATCCGGCTGTCCGGAAAATGCTCAAGACCTTTCTTAACCGCTCCCCCAATTCCTCCATGTTTTCCCCTGAAATTAGGACATCATCGAAGTAGGGAACTACCCCTGGGAGCCCCTGCAGTAGTCGTTCCATCAGGTTTTGGAACAGCCCTGGTGCCACACTGACCCCAAATTGCAATCGGGTGCACTTGAAGGCCCCCCTGTCTATCGTTTGGGCTTCGGCTGTGCGGGCGTCTACTGGCAGTTGTTGGTAGGCTTGGGCCAAGTCTAACTTTGCAAAGACTTGCCCTTGCCCCAAAGAGTGCAATAAGTGTTGCACCACGGGAACCGGGTAAGCGCTTTTCTGTAAGGCTTTGTTAAGCGTCGCCTTGTAGTCAGCGCAAATTCTAATTGACCCGTCCGGTTTTATGGGGGTGACGATTGGCGTCTCCCACTTTGCGTGGTCGACTGGCACCAAAATCCCCTGATTAATGAGCTTATCCAGCTCCTTATCGATTTTTGGTTTTAGGGCAAAAGGGACTCTCCTCGCCTTAAGCCTAATGGGGGCTACCTGGGGGTCTAAGTTGAAGGAAATAGGGGTCCCCTTGTACTTGCCCAGGCAATCCTTGAAGACATCTTCGAACTCGTTAAAGAGAATGTCTTTCAGGTTACAGTCACTTCTGTAGATGCCAGTCACTCCCATGCCCAGGGCACGAAACCAGTCTAGTCCCAACAGACTGGGCAGAGTTCCTTCGACGATCGTGATGGGCAGGGTCTTTTTGTGTGGACCGTACTCGACTCGGACGGAGGTGGTCCCTCGAACAGGGATGCGATTCCCCTGGTAGTCGTGCACTCGTAGCCGTTGTGCTTGCAGGTGGCGCTTCGCGACGGACGGCAGCGACTTCGCCAAAGTGTCCCAGGACATGATGGTGATCGCTGATCCCGTGTCTACTTCAAGCCGGCACCGTACTCCCTCTATTTTGGCTTGGTGAAGATCTTCTTCTCCACTTTGGTCGAGGCGCGCCTATGACCACAGTTGTTTGGTTGAATCCGCGCCTTTTTGTTTGAGCCAATCGCGGGTCGCCTTGCCGATTCCGCTCTGATTGGCGATTTGAATTTTCGGCGGAAGGTTGGGCGCTCGACAAACTTGAGCTAGGTGCCCTTTCTTCCCACACCGACATGTCGCGTCTTTAAACTTGCATCGTTGTCGCTGGTGTTGACCCCGCAGCTTCCGCATTCGTCTCGGTCCCCTTTGTCGCGTTTCTCGGTGCGGCAGACCCTTCCTCGTCTTCACCGCCGGATTCGGTCTGAACCTCCTCCTGGTGCACCGGAGTTGCCTTCGCGCCGCCTTTTGTGGGACCGGCTTCTGCAGTGTCTCTGCCGCTGGGATGACATTTCATGTGCTCTGGCTTCGCCCAGAGCGTTGGCTAGCGTTAGGTTGCTCTTCGCTAGCAGCCGCCGCCGCAAACGGATGTCTTTGACCTCGGATGAGTTGCTCGAGGAGCACCTCGTCTAGGTCACGGTATCCGCAGTCCTTGGACGCCTTCTTAGGCGGCCATGTAGTCACCGATGGACTCGCCTCCATCTGTCTTCGCTCTCCGAATTCAAACCGCCGCACGATTTGGACGGCGCAGCGGCGTGGTTTTAATAAAGTCTGTAAAGTTGGCCACGACACCGACTGCAACGGCGTTGGCTCTGCCAGGGCTTCCGCGATGTCGATGACCTCCGGACCGCAGTGGCTTAAGAAATAAGCCCTTTTTCGGTTGTCTGGAACTCCGTGCAGTTCGTTGGCTTCTAGGAAACTTTCGAAACGGGTCATATACGTCCCCCATTTCTCCTTAGCCGGGTCGAACGGTGCGGGCGGAGTGTAACTGGCCATCTCCTCTTTTCTGCCCTGGATTTGCTGGGTTCGGGTCTATCGTGCTTCAGCTCGGTTCTGGTTCTCCTCAGCCTCGATATCCCATCCTCGTCGCCAATGTTATATTCTGGAAGTAACGAGGCTGGAGACCAGGGTAGTGACAACAGCTCTTTAATATAGGGTGAACCCAGCAACCGGCTGGGGGAAAAACCTCTCCTTTTATACAGTTCTGCTGGAGGCTTCGACCAATCAGCAACGTGCTGATTTCCCGCTCAAATATTTAAAGGTACAAGCATGAATACATAACACCTACCTTCAAAACGACACTACAGAGCACTGCACACCAGAACAACTAGACACAAGAACATTAAGTGTTGTAAGTGTTGTACCTTGATGAAGGTATCTTTTCTTTTATGTACACTGAGAGCATATGCACCAAGACAAATTCCTTGTATGTCCAATCACACTTGGCCAATAAAAATTCTATTCTATTCTATTCTATTCTATTCTATTCTATTCTATTCTATTCTATTCTATTCTATTCTATTCTATTCTATGTGTGCCCACACCCATTAATTCTATACGTCCTGCTCCCATGCATGTGTGTGCGAACCCGCTGCTCCCCTCGCTCCGGGAGCCTCAGTAAGTCCGTTTTTTTCTCTCACCTGGCTCCAGAGCCTTTCTAGGAGTCTGAGAGGGCAAAAAATGGCCTCCACCCACCCACCCAGAAGTCCTTCAGAGGCCAAAAACGGCCCATTTGCCAACTTCCAGTGAGACCGGAAGGCCCGTTTTTTGCTGTCCCCAGCCTCCAGGGCCCCTCTAAGAGCCTGGGGAGGACGAAACCGGCCCCCCCCCCCCCCGAGGTCCTCCAGATGCCAGAAACGGCCCGTTTGCCAACTTCTGGTGGGCCCAGAAGGCCTGAAAATCAGCTGGCTGGCGCGTGCATGCACGCCGGAGCTGAGCTTGATTGCCCACTGATATGGCTACTTGTGCCACCTATGGCACATGTGGCATAGGTTCGCCATCATGGCTGTCCAGATTCTTCTTGATGACCTCCAGTGATGAAGCATCTACAACTTCTGAAGGCAAGCTTTCCACTGGTTAATTGTTCCCACTGTTAGGAAGTTTCTCGTTAATTCTAGGTTGCTTCTCTCCCATTCCCTCTCCTATTCTTTTCTATTTGAACTGCACAGAATCTTAGCTAGAGGTTCTCCCGAACCCCCAGCAGCCCATCCCTGCTTGAGACAATGGGGAAAGGATCAACCTCTCCATCTTCTGCACATGCATCAGTCATTGCACTGATTGGTGATTACAGACAGTCCTCGAGTTATGACCACAATTGAGACCAAAATTTATGCTGCTGAGTGAAACATCCGTACATTCGTAAAGTGAGTTCTGACCCAATTCTACGACCTTTCTTGCCACCGTGGTTAAGTGCATCACTGCAGTTGTTAAATTAGTAACGCAGTTCTTAAGGGAATCTGGCTACTCCGTTGATTTTGCTTGTCAAAAGGTCACAAAATCTGATCACATGACCGTTGTCATGTTCAGATTTCAAGACGTTCAGTCACATTCAGCCATTTTCCATCCCTAGAGCTCTGCCTCTTACAGAATAACAGAATAGAAGAGTTGGAAGGGACCTTGGAGGTCTTCTAGTCCAACCCCCTGCTCAGGCAGGAAACCCTACACCATTTCAGACAAATAGTTATCCAATCGCTTCTTTAAAACTTCCAGTGTTGGAGAATTCACAACAACTAGAGGCAAGTTGTCCCACTGGTTAATTGTTCTAACTGCCAGGAAGTGTCTCCTTAGTTCTAGGTTGCTTCTCTCCTTGATTAGAATACAACAGAATAACAGAGTTGGAAGGGACCTTGGAGGTCTTCTAGTCCAACCGCCTGCTCAAGCAGGAGACCCTAAACCGATTTCAGGCAAGTGGTTGTCCAGTCTCTTCTTAAAAACCTTCAGTGATGGACCAGCCACAACTTCTGGAGGCAAGCCGTTCCACTGGTTAATTGTTCTCTTGACCAAGGGCTCCAATTATTTTTTTAATAAACAAGGTCCATGATCTGAAAACAAAAATGAAAAATTAACCCTTGTTCTATTCCATGTTTATGTACAAACAGAGGTAACTCCCACAATTTTTCCTGTTCTTCCTTAGAATGGATGTCGTGCTCTCAATCTCTTTTTTTGCAGTCCCCAATGATGGATGTTGGAAAAAGACAACGCCTTTCAACTGACGACAGAAATGTGTCTGTAGTTTAAAGAAATGGCTTAGATACATTTTTTCTTTAAAAGGACATCATATCTGACCACTATTCCCTCCCAAGAAAATACCAGGAAAAAAGTGGGAGAATCCCATTTGTGCCCAGGCATAGATTGTACATGCCAATCAATATTTTAAATTCTATTTCTAGACTGTTCAAGTAAATAACAATGGCTTTGTTTTAGGGTTGTAAGAATTGTCCTTGACTTATGAACACAATTGAGCCCAAATTTTCGATGTTAAGTGAAACATTGGTTGTGAGTTTGCCCCCTTTTATAACCTTTCTTGCCACAGTTGTTAAGAATGGCTGCAGTTGTTCAGTGAGTAACATTTATTTATTTTTATTATTTAAATTTGTATACCGCCCTTCTCCCGAAGGACTCAGGGCGGTTCACAGCCAAGTAAAAAATGCACAATACATTATAAATACAATTAAAATACTAGTAAAAAACTTATTTAAATTGGCCACAATTAAAATTTGGAGATAAAACCCATTAAAAACCCATAACTTAAAAAACTAACCCAGTCCAGCGCAGATAAATAAGTAAGTTTTGAGCTCGCGGCGAAAGGTTCGGAGGTCCGGAAGTTGACGAAGTCCTGGGGGGAGTTCGTTCCAGAGGGCGGGAGCCCCCACAGAGAAGGCCCTTCCCCTGGGTGTCGCCAGGCGACACTGTCGTGCCGACGGCACCCTGAGGAGTCCCTCTCTGTGAGAGCGCACGGGTCGGTGAGAGGTATTCGGTAGCAGCAGGCGGTCCCGTAAGTAACCCGGCCCTATGCCATGGAGCGCTTTAAAGACGTTCACCAACACCTTGAAGCGCACCCGGAAGGCCACAGGTAGCCAGTGCAGCCTGCGCAGGATAGGTGTCACTCGGGAGCCACGAGGGGCTCCCTCTATCACCCGCGCAGCTGCATTCTGGACCAACTGCAGCCTCCGGATGCCCTTCAAGGGGAGCCCCATGTAGAGAGCATTGCAGTAGTCCAGACGAGACGTCACAAGGGCGTGAGTGACTGTGCACAAGGCATCTCGGTCTAGAAAGGGGCGCAACTGGCGCACCAGGTGAACCTGGTGGAAAGCTCTCCTGGAGACGGCCGTCAAATGATCTTCAAAAGACAGCCGTGCATCCAGGAGAACGCCCAAATTGCGCACCCTCTCCATCGGGGCCAATGACTCGCTCCCGACAGTCAGCCGCGGACTCAGCTGACTGTACCGGGATGCCGGCATCCACAGCCACTCCGTCTTGGTTGTTAAGTGAATCTGACTCTCCACCCCCTTGACTTTTCTTGTCAGAAGGTCGCAAAAGCTGATTATGTGACCCCAGGACATTGCCACCATCATAAATATGAGTCAATTGCCAAGTGTCTGAATTTTGACCATGTGACCATGGGGATGCTGCAACGGTGAGAGCGTGAAAAATGGTCATAAGTCATTTTTTTCGTTGTAACTTTAAACGGTCACTAAATGAACTGTTGAAAGTTGAGGACTACCTGTATTTGATGGACAAGAAATGTATTGCTAGAAAAACAGTTTCATTTTAACAAATGCATTCTATAGCCCTCACTCCAGAATATAAAAGAGGTCCAATAATTTATTTGCTTATCTATTCTAAGTAGCAACTTGAAGAAAATCCCTGCTATAACCTGGTATGGCCTAACACCATTCTAACACCTGAAAATTGGCATTTCTAGATATAGCAGCTGCTATAAGAGTAATCAAAAGGTGACAGCTGGCATACAATCAAAGCCCCACATTTGTTTGTGTGACAACACTGTGCACAATATACATACACAAAAGTTGCCAGGCTTCAATTCTAGTGCAGTATCCACCATCTGGCACATGTTGAAAACTTGCAGAAGTCCGGGATGAAGGTTTTCTTATCATACCCTCTATGAAGATAACTTGCGAATCATGATTAAATAATTAATCCAATAACTGTTATTCCGGATTTATGACCATTTTAGCGGACGGATTGTTGAAGAGTTCTTTCAGTTAAGCTAAGAAAGATATTACCTTAATATGGATTTTTATTTTTTGGCTAACTTATCGATTGTTACCACAGCTGGTTCTTTCCTATGTGCATCCACAAGAGAGCCGGTGATGAGGATGTAATCACCCAGATGTCATAATTTACATTCTTGTTGCATCATCAGGCATGTCATCATTTTGGGCTTGATTGCAGTTTGTTGAAAATGCCATTGAGCACTATCATTATTTACAAAAACCTCCCAGAGTTACAAAAGGCGAAAACAAGCAAGATTTTTTGTCCTTGACATCAGTTCAGCTTATTTATTTATTTTTAGGATCATCAACCACTTCAAAATAAATTCAGAATTAAAATATACAATTCCCAAAGCAAGTAGTGAAAATAAACAATCATGGATGACAAATTAAAAACAAAACAGAATAAAACTTTTTTAAAAAAAACCAGTAATCAGCTTGCTTGGCCAAAAAAGACTTCTATAAGCGGCTGTCCTTAAAATCCTTGCCGTTTCATATACTATAGAAAATGAAGTAACATAGAATGAGGAAATAGTGTGATTTTTTTTTTTTTTGGACTGTAATAATTTTCCCTTACACCATACAATAGTTGCGTTAAAAGACAGATTTCTGTCTCCACTCATGGCACTGTTTTTTTCATTCCATATGTCCATGACACAATAGATAGTCCTCGCCTGACAATCACAACTGAGCCCAAAATTTCTGTTGTTAAGTGAGACATTTGTGAAGATGAGTTTTGCCTCATCTTATGACCTTTCTTGCCACAGTTATTAAGTGAATCACTGCAGCTGTTAAGGGAGTCACCCGGTTGTTAAGTGAATCTGGCTTCCCAATTGAATTTGCCAGAAGGTCGCAAAAGGAGATCAAGTTACTCCGGGAATGCTGCTACTGTCATAAATACGAGTCGGTTGCCAAGCGTCCTAATTTTGATCACGTAACCATGGGGATGCTGCAACGGTCGTAAGTGTGAAAAATTGTCATGTCACTTTTTTCAGTGTCGTCGTAACTTCGAATAGTCACTAAATCAACTGTGGTAAATCAAGGTTTACCTGTAATTCAGATATGCTGTCTCCCTATGTGCAGAAGCATTGTTACTGTCATTTTTAGTTCTTTAGCCACTGGCTAAGCTGAACCTTCCCAGACATCTACAGCAGTGATGGGATTCAAAAATTTTTAGAATAGAATAGAATAGAATTTTATTGGCCAAGTGTGATTGGACACACAAGGAATTTGTCTTGGTGCATATGCTCTCAGTGTACATAAAAGAAAAGATACGTTCATCAAGGTACAACATTTACAACACAATTGATGGTCAATATATCAATATAAATCATAAGGATTGCCAGCAACAAAGTTATAGTCATACAGTCATAAGTGGAAAGAGATTGGTGATGGGAACTATGAGAAGATTAATAGTAGTGCAGATTCAGTAAATAGTCTGACAGTGTTGAGGGAATTATTTGTTTAGCAGAGTGATGGCCTTCGGGGAAAAACTGTTCTTGTGTCTAGTTGTTCTGGTGTGCAGTGCTCTATAGCGTCGTTTTGAGGGTAGGAGTTGAAACAGTTTATGTCCAGGATGCGAGGGATCTGCAAATATTTTCACGGCCCTCTTCTTGATTCGTGCAGTATACAGGTCCTCAATGGAAGGCAGGTTGGTAGCAATTATTTTTTCTGCAGTTCTAATTATCCTCTGAAGTCTGTGTTTTTCTTGTTGAGTTGCAGAACCGAACCAGACAGTTATAGAGGTGCAAATGACAGACTCAAAAATTCCTCTGTAGAATTGGATCAGCAGCTCCTTGGGCAGTTTGAGCTTACTGAGTTGGCGCAGAAAGAACATTCTTTGTTGTCCTTTTTTAATGATGTTTTTGATGTTAGCTGTCCATTTGAGATCTTGCGATATGATAGAACCCAGAAATTTTTATTACCAGTTCTATGGGCGTGGCTTGGTGGGCATGGCCAGGGGGTGTGACAGGCAGTACTCGGCATCCTGCACCCCCCCCCGGGAGCAAAAATGGGCCACAGGGGGGATGCACTGTCCCCGGGCCCTGTTTTGGGCCTAGGAGGCCTCCCTGAAGCCTCCTGGGAGCGCAAACGGGCTCTGGGGGGGGCGTGACCCATTTTGGGTCTAGGAGGCTTCCCTGCACTTACCTGGGAGCCAAAATGGGGGATGGGGTAGGAAGAGGTGGGGCAGGAAGGGGCAGGGCCAGCCAGCAATTTAACTACCGGTTCGGCCGAACCAACTGAATCCCACCACTGATCTACAGCTTCAAAGAGCACCTCAAACGAAAACTGAACAGAATTATGAAATCAACAGAAAACTTGGGAATAAAACTATGTTAAAAATCTTATATATTTTTATTTATTTTATTTATTTATTTATTTTGTCACAACAATATATATAAGTATCATACAAAAAGATTATATAGTATATAAACATATATATGAGTAAATATTAGGAGGTATAAGCATATATATATATGTGTGTGTGTGTGTGTGTGTGTGTGTGTGTGTGTGTGTGTGTGTGTGTGTGTGTGTGTGTAGGAAGAAGAAAAGAAAAACAATAGGACAGGAATGGTAGGCACGTTTGTGCTCTTATGCACGCCCCTTATGGTCCTCTTGGGAATAGGGTCAATAGTAGAAAGTTTTTGGTTAAAGCTTTTAGGATTATGGGAAGAGACCACAAAATCAGGTAAAGTGTTAGATAGTACTCGACTTACAATCGTAATTGAGCCTGGAATTAGAATAGAATAGAATTCTTTATTGGCCAAGTATGATTGGACACACAAGGAATTTGTCTTTGGTGCATATGCTTTCAGTGTACATAAAAGAAAAGATACATTCATCAAGAATCACAAGGTACAACACTTAATGATAGTCATTGGGTACAAATAAGCGATCAGGAAACAATATCAATACAAATTGTAAGGATACAAGCAACAAAGTTACAGTCATACAGTCATAAGTGGAAGGAGATGGGTGGTGGGAACAATGAGAAGATTAATAGTAATGCAGACTTAGTAAATACTTTGATAGTGTTGAGGGAATTATTTGTTTAGCAGAGTGATGGCCTTTGGGAAGAAACTTCTTGTGTCTAGATGTTCTGGTGTGCAGTGCTCTATAGTGTCATTTTGAAGGTAGGACTTGAAACAGTTTATGTCCAGGATGTGAGGAGTCTGTAAATATTTTCACAGCCCTCTTTTTGACTCGTGCAGTATACAGGTCCTCAATGGAAGGCAGGCTGGTAGCCATTGTTTTTTCTAATTGTTTTTTTACTAAGCAACTAGAAAAGTCAAGGACTCCCTGTAATCTATCCCCAGGCACGAGCACTCACTCCAATGCCATAGCAGAGTGAGGTACTGTTACCCTCTGCCATGTGCCAGCAAAGGCATCACAGTGGCAAAATGTAAACCAGTAAAGGAGAATTTTTATAGCTCAGGGTTGAAATGAGGCATCCTTGGTGCTCTCTGAGCTTGGTTGTTTTCTTGCAGACATTTCATTACCCAACTAGGTAACATCATCAGTGCTAGTAAGGAGTGGGGGATATAAACGGAGAGCAAACGCCACTCCTTACAAGCACTGATTGTGTTACCTAGTTTGGGTAATGAAACATCTGCAAGAAAACAACCAAGCTCAGAGAGCCCCAAAGTATAAACTACAAAAGCTTCTTTGCTAATGTAGAAAGTTAGCACTCATCCCCTCCTATAAGAATGAAGTATTTTGAGAAATATTAAAAAGGCAGAATATTATATTTCCCTGGATGAGAAATGGAGAAACATGTTCTTAGAAAGCAGCCTCCACCTTCTTTAATAGCCCACAGCAGATGTCAGCACTTAAGAGATAAAAAGATAGTTAGCTCTATTCATAAGCAAATTCCCTGCAGCAAAGTCTGAACAAAGGTAGAATTAGCCCTCAGCCACAATAGGAATTGCCCAACAAGCCCCTTTTGTTTTTAATTTGTATTTATATCCCGCCCTTCTCCGAAGACTCAGGGCGGCTTACACTATGTTAAGCAATACTCTTCATCCTATTTGTATATTTATATACAAAGTCAATTTATTGCCCCCAACAATCTGGGTCCTCATTTTACCTACCTTATAAAGGATGGAAGGCTGAGTCAACCTTGGGCCTGGTGGGACTTGAACCTGCAGTAATTGCAAGCAGCTGTGTTAATAACAGACTGTCTTAGCAGTCTGAGCCACCAGAGGCCCTTCATTCCATCAGCCAAACTTCAACCAAACCTGTGAGCTGACACAACCTACAGAGCCAGCTATGACCCCTACAATAGCCAATAGAATACATGTTCTTGCACAGGAATAGGAAGCTCAAGTGCAAAGCCCAAGAGAAGGTATAAAAGCCTCTCACACTCAACTCCATGTGGTCAGCTACCCAGAATCAGACATGCTTCGTGGTTCTGTTCATCATTAAACCATCTTTCCAATCAGCCTCCATGTTTCCAGGGTCTTTCTCCCAGCTTGGAACTGAACCAGATGGATACTTCTGCCAACACTACTCTTGGCTACAATGCAATGCTTGGTCTCCATCCCCTCCAGGCGAAAGGCTCTCCACTTGCAGAGAGAAATTCAAACACTGAAATCATAGAAGGCCCAACTTTGTTGAACTACCAATATCATAGCTCCGGGGCTCTTTACAAAAATGTCTATGCCTAGGGGTGAAATCCTCTGAAGTCTGCTACCGGTTCTGTGAGTCTGCTACTGAGTGTGTTCTTCGCGCGCGCACAGCGCTAAATAAGGAACATTTTGAAGCCTTCCGAGTCCGCAAATGTAAGTAGAACAGTGGGGGGGGGAATCCGCTGTGTCACACGATTTAGATTAGCTAGAAAGCAGGAAATCTGATGATTCTAGCTAATATAAATTGTGTGTCACAGACTTCCGCTGGCAACGCAGGCTTCATGAACGTTCTTTTGGGATCGTCTGCCCTGGGTTTCGTCAAACCGTCCCTGACAGTGTAAATGGGCTGTCAAATGGTTTGGAATTCTCTCCCCCGGGAGAAGGGGGAGGGAAGAGTGGTCAGGTTTGGGTAGAGCTCCCCGGGAGCCCCTGGAATTTAACCAGGGGATCAAAGGGTGAAAGCTCCCCTTTAGCCTGACGAAGCTCCGTGCCCAGGGTGCTTCTGTTTATACAGAACGAGAAGCCGCGACCTTCTCTGTGCCAAGATTTATTTTTAAAAAGAACTCAACACAGACAGAACAAAGTAGGAGGACTAGCAAGAATTTGCAAGTAATAAATCTTAACTTCAGCTCTTAAATAGCTTTCCTTTGAACTAACTTTCAACTTGAGTGGATTTAAAATGGCGTTTGCAATATACAAAGGAAAGTGAAACTATAAAAGGACAAAGGAAGAGAAGAACATAACAAGCTACTTTTTAAATGGAATGAATAAGAACTGTTAATGATTTTTTTTTCTTTTTACCTTTTTCTTTATCACAATGTTTAAGAAGAAAAGTTTATTGAATTTTTTTTTCTCTTTTTGGTAGATTTTACAGTTTAAGAATGGCTCTTAAGCAAACAGAACTAACTACTAAAATCTTGGAAACTTCTTCACTTCAAATATGGAATTATTATTTTTTTATAGGAACTTTTGGAGGCTTATCTTTTCTTAATAAGTTTTTAAACAAGAGATTTTTACACCAATATATTAAAGATTGGAAATTCTTTATTGTTAGATGTTAAGCTGATTGGTGAGCAGATGGTGGAAAATGTGTAAGATAGAAGACAAGGGGAAGGAGAATGCTTAAGATGTGATTTTGATGGTATTTTTTTTTAATATATATATATAGGGTTTAATTTTTACAACTGACTTATTTTGGGTATAAGGTGTTACTATTTGATATATGTGAGGTATAAAGGAATGGGAAGATGGAATATTGTTTAACTTTTGGAGGACAGATAGAAAAATTTATGGATGTAATGTTGGTATTTGGTTAAATAGAATTTAATTGTTATAATTGATATATTTTGGATATAAGTTATAATTTTAATAATGTTATTTGACAGATGTAAGGTAAATTGAAGAAATATTAATATTAGCAATGTTATTTGATTTATGTAAGTGATATTAAAGATATGAGAAGATAGAATATTGTTTATTTTTGGAGATTGGATAAAATTTAAGAATTTAAGCTGGAAATATGAATTATATTTGGGAGACTGTTTAAGGAAGAAAGGTATATTATAAAAGAATTTCTGATGAATACTGGAAGATGGAATATCGTCTTGGTCTTGATCGATGAAGATTGGATATTAAAACTATAAGATTCTGAAGACTTCAGGAGTGGAATGGATTGATATATATTTGGTGTTAATTGATGAAGATTGGATATTAAAACTATGTATTTTATTGATGAACTGGAAATACTAATTTAATTGGAAGATTCTGAAGATTTTAGGAGTGGAATGGACTGATATATAATGGACTGGAAGAAGAATGTACTTTTTGTTTCTGGAAGGGAGTTAAGGTCTTAGAGAGGAGTGACTATGGATTATGACTTATGTTGTATTTTAATTTATGATTGTTAATCTTATACCCTGTACTTTGTTCTGGGAAGTCTCGGGGTGGGAGGGGAGGAGGGGAGGGGAGAGGGGGAGATGAAGGATCAATGTAAAGGAATGATTGAAGATATGTAATTAAGAAATAGAAATAATTTGAAATGAAATCAGGGCTGCTCAGCTGCCATTTCAGAAGGGAATGGAAAGGGAGAGGAGAGAGTGAAGGAAGAAAGTAGGTAGGAAAGAGAGAGGTAGAAAAGGGGGAAAGGAGAGGAAGAAGAAAGGGGAAAGAGAGAGGGTTAGAAAGGGTGGAAGAGAAGAGTAGGGAAGGAGGAGAGGATGTAGAAAAGCGAAGGAGAGGAAGGATGAAGAAAGTAGAAGAAAGTAGAGAAGGGAGGAGGAAAGGTTTGTTAAGGAAGGAAGTGGTAGCTGGGCAGGTCCGAATAAGTAACAAATGAAAGTTAATGACTAATGTTGAATAAGAGACTGCATATTGAATAGGTTGTTGGAAAATGGAAATAAAACTTTTTTACTAAAAAAAATATAAAAAAAATAAAAAAAAATTGTGCGTCACAGCTGATTGTCGCCCAGCTGATCATCAGAAATACTGGTTCACCCAACCAGTAGCATTCAACCCCTGGCTATGCCTCAATTCCCTCCCGCCTCTACGATTCCCAGATTTGGAATCCCTTCAAAGGTGTGGCCTTCATCTCTCAGAATTCTAAGCGGTTGTCATGCCAACCGAAGAATTCTGGAAACGCGAGGCCACCTCTCTGGAAGCTGCTCAAGTCGGAAGTAGGACTTCTCCCCTTCCTTGAGGAAGGAACTGAACCTCTGTAGATGCTTGCAAAAGGATTATATGGGATGGAAGAGCCCACATTTTCCAGCTTGGGAAAATGCATTTTTTTAAAAAAAAACATTATTTTGCCTCTGAAGGCTGCAAGAAAGTGTGTCTGAGAGATATGACATCACCAACAGGTGGAGAAGCAAAGAAGTATTGGACAAAAATTAAGATGTTCGGAAGAGATGATACAACAACGTACTGAGTTGAAACCGGAAATATTTCTGCTAGGAATTTTACCTGAAATTTATAATAAAGAGAATGTATATTTAATTATTCATGTATTAACCGCAGTTAGAATTGTATTTGTACAACATTGGAAAAGTGAAGAGATTCCCATTGAAGAGAAGGTGAGTAGGAAAATATTAGAATGTGCAGAAGTGAACAGATTAACATTAGCAATTAAGGAGAAAGAACAAACCAAATATTATATGATAAGGGAAGTATTTTTCAATGGTTGGAGAATAAAAAAGGAGTTTGGAAATGGAGAAGGCTAAAGAATAAATAGAAAATACGTTAAGAGAGATATAAATAAGATGAAAATTGTTAGTACATGTATGATGAGAATAATGATGCCTCATGTTAATATGGTATTATCACTAGAAGATATTAAGAAGAAAATGGAGAGCTTTACAATGTTTAATTGTTTAACATACTATAACATTAAGTTTAGAGAAATAATGTGAATGTGAATGATGTTGTAAATGGTGACAGAAGTTTCATTCTGTACCCAGACGACATGCTGCTTAAGGAAAGATGGAATGTTTATCTTTGTAACTGAAAAATAAAAAACTTTCTATAAAAAAAAAGAAAGAAATGACATCACCAGGTGGATAGTCCTAAAGTTTCTGGACTTTTTTTCTAAGATGAAGTTTCTTTAGAGTTTATTTATTTTATTTATTTATTTATTTTGTCACAACATCATACAAAAAGATTATATAGTATATACACATATAAACATATATAGGAAGAAGAAAAGAAAAACAATAGGACAGGAACGGTAGGCACGTTTGTGCGCTTATGCACGCCCCTTATGGTCCTCTTAGGAATGGGGTGAGGTCAATAGTAGAAAGTTTTTGGTTAAAGCTGTTAGGATTATGGGAAGAGACCACAGAGTCAGGTAAAGTATTCCAAGCACTGATGATTCTGTTGCAGAAGTCATATTTTCTGCAATCTAGATTAAAGCGGTTTACATTAAGTTTAAATCTATTGGTTGCCCTTGTATTATTGCAATTAAAGCTGAAGTAGTCTTTGACAGGAAGGACATTACAATAGATGATTCTGTGAGTTAAACTTAGGTCTTGTCGAAGGCGACGGAGTTCCAAGTTTTCTAAGCCTAGGATTTCAAGTCTGGTGGGATAAGGTATTTTGTTGTTTTCAGAGGAATGGAGAACTCTTCTTGTAAAATATTTCTGGACACGCTCAATTGTATTGATGTCAGAGATGTGGTGAGGGTTCCAAACAGGTGAGCTGTATTCTAGAATTGGTCTAGCAAATGTTTTATATGCTCTGGTTAGTAGTGTGGTGTTTTGGAAAAGAAGCTACAAAATTAGGTTTACAACTCTTAGAGCTTTTTGCTATGTAGTTGCAGTGGGCTTTGGCACTTAGATCATTTGACATGAAAACTCCAAGGTCTTTAACGGGATGGGGTCGTCTGTAAGGTAATGTCCATCTAGTATGTACTTAGTTTTAGAGTTCTTTTTCCTATATGTAAGACTGAGCATTTGCTGGTTGAAATTTGGAGCTGCCAATTTTAGACCAAGCGGTTAGATGGTCAAGGTCGTTTTGAATGATAGAAGTGTTGTCGGTGGTGTTAAATAGTTTGACATCGTCAGCAAAGAGAACACAATTACTTGAGATATGGTCACAAAGATCATTAATGTATAGAATAAAGAGTGTTGGTCCAAGGACGCTGCCTTGAGGAACGCCACTCTTGACAGGAACAGGATTTGATAAAGCATTGCCAATTTTGACCACTTGTTGTCTGTTAGACAGAAAAGCAGATATCCATTTGTGGAGGGTCCTGAGATGCCATAGGATGTTAGTTTAAGGAGAAGTTTATCGTGTACTACTGAGTCAAAAGCTTTGCAGAAGTCTATGTAGATTGCATCTATTGATTTGCCTTGATCTAGATTTGATGTCCATATGTTTTTGCAGTGGAGAAGTTGTAAGTTACATGATAACTTTTCCTGAAACCAAATTGTTTGTTGGAGAGTAGGTTGTTAGTTTCTAAGTGTGAGGTAATGGATTGATTGATGATAGATTCCATGACTTTGCAGGTGACGCAGCAAAGGGAGATCGGTCTGTAGTTTTCACTAAGCTGGGGTCTCCTTTTTGAAGATGGGGATGACTGTGGCTAGTGACCAAAGTTTGGGAAGAGAACTGGTAGTGAAAGCTTTATCAAAGATAATACTTAGGGGTTCAGCTATATTAATGGAAAGTTTTTAAGAAATATGCACATAGACCATCAGGTCCAATAGAAAGCGATGGTTTTAAGTTGTGAAGAGCTTTACCAACGTTGTCTTCTGTGAAATCTATATGAGTTAGATCATCATAGTCATTGCTGGTTCGTTTGTGGAATGTTGGATATGTGTTATCGGAGTTAACAAAAACTGAGCCAAAGAAAATGTTGAAGAGGTTTGCTTTGACTGTTTCGTCATTGCATTCTTTGTTGTTAGAATCTTTTAGTGGTGGGATGGATCTTGAATCTTTAAGTTTACTGTTGACAAAATTATAAAAGGCACGATTGGAATTTGTGCGTAAAGGTTTTCTTCTTGCTTGGTGTGGTAATTTGTGCATTCAGTTTTAATTTGGTTGCATATGTTTCTGTAACGGTTTCTGAAGTTTGTAACATAGCCTTTTTGTTTCTTTTCCAGAGGATTTTTTTGATTGAAGCTTTTTATTGATATGGGTAGTTTGTTTTCTTGGACATGGTAGTCATTCGTGGTACATATAATTTAATGACTCTATTGATTTCAAGTAGGAAGATTCTATAGAGGTCATCAGCGGTTATGCAGGTTGCAAACAGATTTTGCCAGTTCAGAAGTGAAAGATCGTTGTTTATAAGGTCGTAATTGGCTTTCTTGAAGTTGTAGTTGGGAGTTCTGGTGTTATGACGAATTAAGTATGGACGTATATTGAGACGAAAATCAATCATGCAGTGGTCACTGTTTGAAAAAGGTTCTTTAATTTGTATACCGTAAATTGAGTTTGGATTGTTGCAGAAGATGAGGTCAAGGCAGTTGTTGAGTCTTGTATTGTTAGTTACAAGTTGTTCAAGACCTAGGTTTGTAACAGCGTTGTATAGTGTAGTATGGATTGGGTCAGTTGAACATTCGTTGGTTGTCCAGTTAATGAGAGGTAGATTTAAGTCACCAAGGAAGATAAGAGGGTATGGGCAAGAGGTAGTCCATGTTAGCATTGAGGTTAGCATATTTGCGTGGGTAATGTCATAGTCGGGGGCTCTGTAGCATAGTAAGAATCAAGAGTAGTGTCAAGGGATAGGTCGATACTATGGTTTCAGGAAGAGAGAGTTTATGTGCTACTTGGATATTTTTAGATTCAGTGTCTTTTGTAAAGATAGCCACTCCACCACCTCTTCGGTTTTCCCGATCTGATCGATAGACTTGATATTCTTTGTTTGAGATAATGGAGTCAGGAAGGGATGAATTCAGCCATGTTTCGCAAACAAAAATGATATCAAATGTGCCACTGTTTAATAAGAGGATAAATTCAGGTAATTTGTTGACTATGCTTCTTGCATTTATCAATTTGCATTTGAGATCTGATATGATTGGTGTTGAAGAGGTAAGGGGCGTGCATACCTAGTTTTGGGTGTTAGTAGGTTGGGGGTTGTGGACAATAGATGGTTGTATAGATGGTTGGATGGTAGTTTGGGTGTTTGGATGGATGGTTGTTTGGATGGCTGGTTGGGTGGATTGTTGGGTGGCTGTTTGAAAATATACTAAGGTACAACCCATCTCTTTTTCACCTTTATTTCAACTCAAAAGCAAGTTGTCCAGGAGTTCTAGCTCCATGACCTGTCATTGTTCAGCAGCCATGAATTAACTATGGACCAACTATGGACATGAAGAAGAGAGGGTCAACTTATTTTCCAAAGCACCAGAAAGCAAGACAAGGAACAATGGATGGAAACTAATCAAGGAAGGAAGCAACCTAAAATTAAGGAGAAACTTCCTAACAGTGAGGACAATTAACCAGTAGAACGGGTTATCTTCAGAAGTTGTGGGTGCTTCACAATAGAGGATTTTAAGAAAAGACTGGACAGCCACTTGTCTGAAATGATACATGGTCTCCTGCTTGAACAGGGGGTTAGACTAGAAGACCTCCAAGGTCCCTTCCAGCTCTATTTGGATTGATTGACTACTCACCTCTGATACTTGCATCCCAGTTCACTTGGGTCTCTTTTATCACCTCCTTTCACATCCCTAGTTGTTTTTGAAAGCCTTTTTTTTTTACTGTCGTTTTTAATCACACTATAAAGCATTGCACAATATCTCACGAGTCCAAATGTCACCACTGGATTATACCACAAGCTTTTTATTGGAGGGCTTGCTCAATAGTAGCCCAAATTCTTGATCTCTTTAAGATAGGGGTTGGCTGCTCGATTGTCAAAAGAGATTAAAGGAAGAGGGACAGGGTGCAAAACTCAACAGGAAGGAATAAAGGCACGAGGTAACCTGTAAGCATTTCACAAGTCACCAAGCAAGAGATCCTCTTGATTACACAACGCTGGTCACCAAGCACAAGCTGCAGAGTTTGGTATGTCTCTATATATAAAGTCTGAAAGAAACAACTGTTGGAATCTAAGCCCTGACATAGTTTGACCTCTTGACAAACAGCTCTGAGATTTCACAACATATAGACAGATTTAACCATAGTTTGAATTGGGAAAAATGTGACCATCCTAGATCAAGACAAGTCCAAAAACATTTGAGAATTTCTGGAAGCATGGCATTTGGACAAATCAGCCATCAATAGACACATGGACATTAACAACATCTATAGATGTATGCAAAAGACTCAAAAAGTATGCAACTGGCTCAAAAAGGAACAAAAAGACCCAAGCACCTCTCCACCAGCAATCAGCACACAGATCAACATAGATTAATTCCAAGGTTAACATCAGACCAAAAATCACGTAAACAATATCCCAATCAAGAAACTGCTAAAGAAGCCAACAGCAAACAGTCCAATCAAAGAATCCCTAAGACTACCCCCAACCAATACTGACTGACAAGCCACTAGAATATAAACTGATAGCAAAGAGCACTCCTTACCAGCACTGCTGATGTTACCCTAGTTGGATAGTGAAATGTCTGGAAGAAAATAAGCAAGCTCAGAGAGCACCAAGGATGGACTGCTGGAAAGAATTGAGAAACCAGAAAGAAGGAGAAGGAGGAGAAGGAGAGGGAAAGGGAGAGGGGGAGGGGGAGGGGGAGAGGGAGGAGGAGGAGGAGGAGGAGGAGGAGGAGGAGGAGGAGGAGGAGGAGGAGGAGGAGGAGGAGAAGGAGGAGGAGAAGGAGAAGGAGAAGGAGAAGGAGAAGGAGAAGGAGAAAGAGAAGGAGAAGGAGAAGGAGGAGAAGGAGAAGGAGGAGGAGGAGAAGGAGGAGGAAGAGAAGGAGAAGGAGAAGGAGGAGGAGGAGGAGGAGGAGAAGGAGAAGGAGAAGGAGAAGGACAAGCAGAAGGAGGAGGAGGAGGAGGAGAAGAAGAAGAGGAGGAGGAGGAGGAGGAGGAGGAGGAGGAGAAGGAGGAGGAGGAGGAGGAGGAGAAGGAGAAGGAGGAGGAGGAGGAGGAGGAGGAGGAGGAGGAGGAGGAGGAGGAGGAGGAGGAGGAGGAGGAGGAGAAGGAGAAGGAGAAGAAGAAGAAGAAGAAGAAGAAGAAGAAGAAGAAGAAGAAGAAGAAGAAGAAGAAGAAGAAGAAGAAGAAGAAGAAGAAGAAGAAGAAGAATTTCGTTCATTAGTATCACAACTGGATGTATTTTCAGTCAAATCCAATTCTCTGAATTGCACATATACTATCTCAACAATGTCTATGGAGATTCTCGGTCATCCAGGTCATGGTTGTCCCAAAGGTGCTTTTTCCAAAAGACAACTGGACTTTATTGTTTAAAAAACAACAAGGAGACATGGGAGAAAATCTGGGTTAGAAATGTTAAGTTTACACAAGCACAGAATTTAAGGGAAAATTTTTATAAGATGTTTTATAGATGGCACTTAGATCCCAAAAAATTATCACGTATGTATCCTAATATCCAAGCGAAATGTTGGAGGTGTGAGTGTGATGGCTACATATTTTCATATTTGGTGGACTTGCAAGAAAATTAAGGTCTTTTGGATAAGAATTTGGTGGATTATTCAAAATGTACTGAAGAAGAAGATAAAGTTCCTGCCACAATTTTTCCTTTTGGGAATTATAACGGATTGTACAGGGATTGAGACTAAACTGATTCTGAATTTAATAACAGCAGCAAGACTGTTGATTGGACAATACTGGAAGAAGAAGAAGAAGAAGAAGAAGAAGAAGAAGAAGAAGAAGAAGAAGAAGAAGAAGAAGAAGAAGAAGAAGAAGAAGAATTTCGTTCATTAGTATCACAACTGGATGTATTTTCAGTCAAATCCAATTCTCTGAATTGCACATATACTATCTCAACAATGTCTATGGAGATTCTCGGTCATCCAGGTCATGGTTGTCCCAAAGGTGCTTTTTCCAAAAGACAACTGGACTTTATTGTTTAAAAAACAACAAGGAGACATGGGAGAAAATCTGGGTTAGAAATGTTAAGTTTACACAAGCACAGAATTTAAGGGAAAATTTTTATAAGATGTTTTATAGATGGCACTTAGATCCCAAAAAATTATCACGTATGTATCCTAATATCCAAGCGAAATGTTGGAGGTGTGATTGTGATGACGCTACATATTTTCATATTTGGTGGACTTGCAAGAAAATTAAGGTCTTTTGGATAAGAATTTGGTGGATTATTCAAAATGTACTGAAGAAGAAGATAAAGTTCCTGCCACAATTTTTCCTTTTGGGAATTATAACGGATTGTACAGGGATTGAGACTAAACTGATTCTGAATTTAATAACAGCAGCAAGACTGTTGATTGGACAATACTGGAAGAAAGAAGAGGTACCTACAATAGAAGAATGGATACTGAAAGTCATTAATTTGGCTGAGATGGCTAAAATCTCACCTTTTTTAAAAGACAATACGCAGGAAAGATATTTAATTGAATGGAAAAAATGGATTGATTATCTACAAAATACATATCAGATTAAGAAATATCAGATTGCCTTTGAATAATTAGAAAGTTATTTTATGTAATGGGGAGGGGGTTGGGAGATGAAAAGCTTTGGATGTGGTTAATTGGATTGGAAGGGAAAATTTTATTCTATGTTTGGTTTATGTATAACAATACCTTGTGATTGACCCGGGAAGCCGGGGGGGGGAAGGGAGGGGGGAAGGGGGTTTTTTGGGAGGGAGGAGGGAAAAAGGGGGGGAAATGTCTTTGTTTTTTTAAAAAACTCTTTCAATAAAAAAAACAACAAGGAAAAGAAAATCCAGTTGTCTTTTGAAAAAAGCACCTTTGGGATATCTCAACCCTGTTTCTCTGTCCCGTACCAGGAGCTGTACCAGAAAAGAAGGGATTGACCTCTTCTTCAAAGGGTAAGACAGGAGTTGATAGGTGGAACCTTGTTGAAGAGAAATCCAACCGAGAAGTAAGGAGAAATTTTCTGACAATGAGAACAATCAATCGGTGGAATGACTTATCTCCAGAAGTTGTGGGTGCTCCATCGCTGGAGGTTTTCAAAAATAGATTGGACAACCATTTGACTAGGATAATATAAGGTCTCCTGCCTTGAGCAGAAGGTTGATTAGAAGACCTCCAAGGCAGCAGTGAAAACTGGCCAAATCTATCCAGCTCACGCGAACCGGTAGCGCCAGCGGTCTGGAGGCTCTGCCCACCCGTCGGAACATCATTACATCCCCTTTTTGACCCTCTGCACATGCGCAGAAGAGGTGCATGCATGCTACAAGTGCGCTCCCGAGCGCTCCCATGTGCTCCCATTCCTGAACTGGTAGGGAAGGTATGTGGATTTCACCGCTGCTCCAAGGTCCCTTCCAGCCCCGTGATTTTATGTTCTATCCTCTGTGCTTTATGAAATAGCTTGTGGACTGAAGTAGATAGTAGGAGGTGGAAAGAGAAACAGGCCACAAGGACATAATAAAATGGAAGAAATCCTTGTTTCTTGAATAATTAAGAGTCATGGTGGCGCAGTGGTTCGAGTGCAGTACCGCAGGCTACTTCGGCCGACTGTCATCTGCCTGCAGTTTGGCAGTTCGAATCTCACCAGGCTCAAGGTTGACTCAGCTTTCCATCCTGAGTCGGTAAAATGAGGACCCAGATTGTTGGGGGGCAATATGCTGATTCCGTAAACCGCTTAGAGAGGGCTGGAAAGCACTGTGAAGCGGTATATAAATCTAAGTGCTATTGCTATTGCTAATCTATTGCGGACTGAGGGGAATGATCAAATATGATCAAGTAACATTCATCATTTGTTTGATTGTCTGTTTTGCTTATTAATTTGTTGAATGTTCAGGATGACTGTTGAGTAGGAGAAAAAGCAGAAGACTACAATCAAGGCAAGATCAAGGCAAATTATACAATGCATTGATTAAAAATAATCTAGGTTTAAAGATCTGGTTGAAGAGCTGTGTCTTGATTGTGTTTTTCCTTCTTCAAACTCCAAATATATCTCCTGAAGAACCACATTTCTTAAATTGGGAGTGGTGCAAGAGAAGGATCTTTTCCACAGGACTGATCGATTGACCTCAAAAAACATGGAGCATCTTCGAAAGGGCTTCTCCTGCAGAACCTTCTCTTTGGACCAGGGGTCTCCAACCTTGGCAACTTTAAGACTTGTGGACTTCAACTCCCAGAGTTCCTCAGCCAGGTTTGCTTTGCTGGCTGAGGAACTCTGGGAATTGAAGTCCACAAGTCTAAAAGTTGCCAAGGTTGGAGACCTCTGCTCTGGACAGTTTCCTAAGGAGAGAATCTGCCCCTCACACAGTTAAGCTTTAAAGCATTTAACATCTTACCTGCTGCAAGGGCGGATCTTTCAACATTGAGATCATGTGGTCTGATTAATCATGCACAAGCTTGCACATTAACTGCCATATTTTGCACCAGATGGGCACTTTTTCAAAGGTAGCCGAATGGAAAACACATTGCAAAGTCAAGTTGCAACACAACCAAGATATGGATAATGGTTGCCAAATTCAATTGGCTCAGAAATATATATATATATATATATATCCTTCCTGCCAGCAACAGGTTCCTATCACCTAATTTATTCTCTCATGTATAAGGTACTTACAACAGGACTATTTTCCCTATGTTAACTCCAGGTACATTACTCTTGGTAAAAAAATAAGTCATGTTTCTTATTTATTTATTTATTTATTTATTTGATTTCTATACCGCCCTTCTCCCGAAGGACTCAGGGCGGTGTACAGGCAAAAATAAAACAAACAGTGCAATATATAATTTAAAATGCAATTAAAAAACTTATTTTAAAATTGGCCTGAAAATTAAAATATACAGTAAGCTAAAAACCCCATTTAAAATTAATTAATAAGAATTTTAAAAATTTGATAAAATTCAATTTAAGCCAGCCCCGCGCGAATAAAAAGATGTGTCTTCAGTTCGCGACGGAATGTCCGAAGGTCAGGTATTTGGCGTAAACCCGGGGGAAGTTCGTTCCAGAGTGTGGGAGCCCCCACAGAGAAGGACCTTCCCCTGGGGGCCGCCAGCCGACATTGCTTGGCGGACGGCACCCTGAGAAGTCCCTCTCTGTGAGAGCGTACGGGTCGGTGGGAGGCATGTGGTAACAGCAGGCAGTCCCGTAAGTACCCAGGCCCTAAGCCATGGAGCGCTTTAAAGGTAGTAACCAGCACCCTAAAGTGCACTCGAAAGGCCACAGGCAGCCAGTGCAGTCTGCGCAGGAGCGGTGTTATATGGGAGCTACGCGGAGCTCTCTCCACATGGACTGACAATATAGGTAGTCCTCTATTCCTGCCTGGGCAGGGGGTTGGACTAGAAGACCTCCAAGGTCCCTTCCAACTCTGATATAATAATAAAATAATAATTTACCACAACTGAGCCCCAAATTTCCGTTGCTAAGGGAGACAGTTTGTTACGTGAGTTTTCTCCCATGCTACAACTTTTTTGCCATAGTTGTAAGGAAATCACGGGCAGTTGTCAAGTTAGTAACACAATTGTTAAGTAAATTTGGCTTCCCCATTGATTTTGCTTGTCAGAAGGTCGCAACAGGTGATCACAAGGCAGGACTAGAACTTACAATCTCCTGGTGATTGGCCCAAAGTCACCCAACCAGCTTTCGTGCCTAAAACAGGACTAGAACTTACAGTCTCCTGGTGATTGGCCCAAAGTCACCTAACCAGAAGGCATGACTAGAACTTACAGTCTCCTGGTGATTGGCCTAAAGTCACCCAACCAGCTTTCATGCCTAAGGCAGGACTAGAACTTACAGTCTCCTGGTGATTGGCCCAAAGTCACCTAACCAGAAGGCAGGACTAGAACTTACAGTCTCCTGGTGATTGGCCCAAAGTCACCTAACCAGAAGGCAGGACTAGACCTTACAACCTCCTGGTTTCTAGCCTAGTACTTTTGTTTTTTCATTCGTTTAGCTGTACTGAGTCTTCTTTTTTTCTGTCCACCTCAGAACATGGGCTTCATGCCTTCCTACCAATCATTACCTGAAAAGGAAAGCATATTACCACTTGTTCTAGTTAGCCAATTCCAGTCACCAATGCTATCATTTGATATTTCCCTTGACGCTCTCTTTTTGCTGGCAGTTGTTTTCCTCCTTTATTCTGCTGACTGCTGTGTTGTTGCAATATTGCACAAGTGAATAAATGGGAACAGGCTACTGTGTTTTTTTTTCCCTTACCATTCATTATTTTGTAAAGTTCTGTTGTTTTTCTTCTCCAAAGTATATACCCTGGTCACATGTACAGGCGTGTGTCTCTGTGATTTCCTGACCGTTTCCTCACTGCTTTCCAATATCGCTTTCTTTTTCCCCATAAGCCAGTGGTGGGATTCAACCAGTTCGCACCTATTCGGGAGAACTGGTTGTTAACTTTCTAAGCAGTTCGGAGAACTGGCTGTTGCAAGAAATCTCATTTCGTTTTTTTCCACTTTCTAATCCTGTAAGGAAGGCAGGAAGGAAACATTCTGGTGGTGTTTCTAGCCTCATCTCTATTGCCCTGCTTACAGAAACTGCCTCTTTGGTTAAGCCTTAGTACATTGTAACAGCTAAGGCGAAGCGCCCATCGACGTGAGTGACGTTGAGTTGGCCACGCCTACATGGTCACATGACCACCCAGCCATGCCTACCCAGCTGGTCATTAGGGCAGAGAACCGGTTGTTAAATTATTTGAATCCCACCACTGCCATAAGCATTACAATAATCCTCAACCATCTCTCTGTTTTGCATCCTTCTGAGAGCACGGAATCTTACTTTATTCTAATTTTGAAGTCACTGTTTCCATCTTCTAATGAACTACACGATGCTAAAGGTTCCTTTGCTTAACCTCAGCTAAGTTTCTTGCTTCATAATTAAGAAATTTAAAAAAAAACAGCCATGTTTTGAAAGCAGGTCTTTCATGCAACATGTGCTGGACTCTGAACAAGCCGTCACACATTGCTTACTAAACTGCATCCAGAGGTGTCGTAATCTGGCCCAAATGGCACTTCAAGGTTGTGTTTGTGCCTGACAACAGGGTAGATCAGGGGTCAGCAACCTGCAGCTATGGAGCCGCATGTGGCTCTCTCATCCCACTGCTGCGGCTCCCTGTCGCCAATCGGCGCCACAATTTTGAGAGGTGCTTCCAGTTAGGGGTGAAAGCATGGTGCACCTCTATGGCAAGGGGTGGGTTTTCCGGTTGGCTCCGTGATTAATAGAGCTTTGGGTTAGGACAGGTAGAGGAAAAGGGATGCCGCATTAAGAGAAGACTCTATGGTGGGGAAACACGACTTCTAGTTGGCTCCAGAATCAAACAGGGGTCTTCTGCTTAGGACCTTTGTGGCTCTTTCAGTGTTTAAGGTTGCTGACCCCTGGGGTAGATAGACCAAGATCAGGGGTGAAATGCTCCCGGTTCAGACCGGATCGCCCAATCTGGCAGTTCGAAGAACTGGTAGCAAAAATTCCTGCCCCCCCCCATGCCCAGCTGAACCATGCAATCATCAGAGCTTTTTTTTTTAATACTTTTAAAACTTAAAAAAAAAAGCCTCTGATGATCGCGTGGCTCAGCTGGGATCATCAGAACCCTTTAAAAGCATTTTTTCTACAACCTCTTCAGCCAAAACGGTTGTAGAAAAAATACTTTTAAAAGCCTCTGATGATCAGACAACTCTGCTGGGATCGTCAGAACCCTTTAAAAGCATTTTTTCTACAACCTCTTCAGCCAAAACGGTTGTAGAAAAAATACTTTTAAAAGCCTCTGATGATCAGACAACTCTGCTGGGATCGTCAGAACCCTTTAAAAGCATTTTTTCTACAACCTCTTCGGCCGAAGAAGTTATAGAAAAAATGCTTCTCTGGCGATCCCAGCTGAGTTGTCTGATCATCAGAGGCTTTTAAAAGTATTTTTTCTACGACCCCTTTGGCTGAAGAGGTTGTAGAAAAAATGCTTTTAAAAGTAAAAAAAAAAAAAGGTGGCCACGCCCACCCAGTCACATTACCCACACACACCAAGGCACGCCCACAGAGCCGGTAGTTACAAATTTTACATTTCACCCCTGACTAAGATGTATATAACTCAGGGGAAAGGGACCTCCTGTGACGGTTGGCTTTTTGTCTCTCATCACCCCCGCCTTTAAAATGTCCCTCTCTTGTTTTAGAGGAGAAATCCATACAGATGCTCCTTGACTCACAACCACAGTTAAGCCCAAAGTTTACGCTCCTAAGCGAGATTGTTGTCGAGCGCATTTTGTCCCATTTTTAGAACCTTCTTGCCACGGCTGTTAAGTGAAGCACTGCAGTTGTTCCATTAGTAACACGGCTGTAAAATGAATCTGAACTCCCCATTTTTTTTTATTGAAAGAGTTTTAAAAAACAAAAACATTTTCCCCCTTTTTCCCCCCTCCCTCCCAAAAAAAAACCCTCCCCCCCCCCCCGGCTTCCCGGGTCAATCACAAGGTAAAGTTATACATAAACCAAACATAGAATAAAATTTTCTCTTCCAATCCAATTAACCACATCCAAAGCTTTTCATCTCCCAACCCCCTCCCCATTACATAAAATAACTTTCTAATTATTCAAAGGCAATCTGATATTTCTTAATCTGATATCTATTTTGTAGATAATCAATCCATTTTTTCCATTCAATTAAATATCTTTCCTGCGTATTGTCTTTTAAAAAAGCTGAGATTTTAGCCATCTCAGCCAAATTAATGACTTTCAATATCCATTCTTCTATTGTAGGTACCTCTTCTTTCTTCCAGTATTGTCCAATCAACAGTCTTGCTGCTGTTATTAAATTCAGAATCAATTTAGTCTCAATCCCTGTACAATCCGTTATAATTCCCAAAAGGAAAAATTGTGGCAGGAACTTTATCTTCTTCTTCAGTACATTTTGAATAATCCACCAAATTCTTATCCAAAAGACCTTAATTTTCTTGCAAGTCCACCAAATATGAAAATATGTAGCATCATCACAATCACACCTCCAACATTTCGCTTGGATATTAGGATACATACATGATAATTTTTTGGGATCTAAGTGCCATCTATAAAACATCTTATAAAAATTTTCCCTTAAATTCTGTGCTTGTGTAAACTTAACATTTCTAACCCAAATTTTCTCCCATGTTTCCAACATTGTTGGTTCCTGAATATTCTGTGCCCATTTTATCATACAATCCTTTACCAAATCCTTTTCCGAATCTATTTCAAGCAACACATTATACAATCTCTTTATATGCTCCTGGGTCTGATTTCTAATTTGCTTTATTAAATTTTCCTCCCTTTGCATTATACCAATTTTTTGATCTTCTTTCCATCTAGCACTTATTTGCCCATATTGAAACCAAGTATAATTCCTCCCTTCTTCATTTAATACCTGTAATGATTTTAATTGCAATCTACCTCGTTCAGCATACAACTCCCCATTGACTTTGCTTTGCAAAAAGGGATCATATGATCCTGGGACATTGCAACCGTCATAAATACGAGTCAGTTGCCAAGCATCCACATTTTGATCATGTGACCTTGGGGATGCTGCAACGGTGTGAAAAGAGATTGTAAGCCACTTTTTCTGTGCCCATCTGACTTCGAAAGGTCACTCAACGAATGGTTGTAAGTCAAGGACTACCTTTATTGTTTGCATTTTTAGCAGCTTTTTCCATGTTCTTGCAGTAAGAGGTAGCCGAGCCTGCATGGAGTTTCCAGGTAATCAAGCTTGACTCACAAGAGTCTTTATCTTTATCCTGTTAAACATTTTGAAATATTGCCTTTCCTGTTCAGATAAGGCTCAGAGCAGTAAGAATTACCGGAAAGGTGACAGTAACAGATTACAGATTAACAGAGTGGGAAGGTACCTTGGAGGTCATCTAGTCCAACCCCGCCCCCGCCCAAGCAGGAGACCATACACCATTGCTGACAGATGGCAGTCCTATCTCTTCTTGGAAATCTCAAGTGATGAAGCTCCCACAACTTCTGAAGGCAACTTCTGTTCCATTGGTTGATTGTTCCCACTGTCAGAAAATCTCTCCTCATTTCCTTATTTGAATCTCTCCTTGGTCAGTTTCCATCTATTATTCCTTGTCTGGCCTTCGGGTTGGAAAATAGTTTGACCCCCTCCCTCCTCTCTGTGGCAACCCCTGAAATATTGGAACACTGCTATCATGTCTCCCCTAGTCCTTCTTTTCATTAAACTTGACATACCCAGTTCCTGCAGCCATTCTTCATATGTTTTAGCCTCCAGTCCCCTAAACATCTTGGTTGCTCTCCTCTGCACTTTTTCCAGAATCAACATCTTCTTTATAGTGTGGTGACCAAAACTGGATGCAGCATTCTAGGTGTGGTCATACTAAGGCTTTATAGAGTGTTATTAGTACCTCACTTGATCTTGATTGTATCCCTCTGTTAATGCAATTTAGGATTGCATTGCAATTAGGAAAAAGAGCATGAAAAAAAGAATTCTTTAAGGGGAAAATAAATATTCTCTCAATGTCTTGATCCCAATTTGAATGAAGTCTCCAAAACCATCTACTCAGTTTTATGTTGGGATATATTCAGAAGGTTTAATTTAAAAAGCTACTTTGGTCAAAGAGGTAGGCACTTTTAGCTTCAGTTCGTAAATCTTTGTTAAGACAGGGACATGGTGGCTCAGTGACTTAATGATGCTGGAACCGCCGGGCAGAAATGGCCTGCACTTCAGCAGTTTGAGCCCGGCTCCATGAGACAGGGTGAGTTCCTGCCCCTCGCTCCCCAGCTCCTGTCCACCCAAAAGCATACAATATTTCAAATAGATAAATGGGTACCATTTCAGTGGGAAAAAAACCTAGCTGAGTTTGTATGTGTGTAAAGCGAAAACTAATGCTGAACCTGGCCAGACATGAAGCAACGCAACGGCAGGTGAGGTGAATATAGAATAGAATAGAATAGAATAGAATAGAATAGAATAGAATAGAATAGAATAGAATAGAATAGAATAGAATAGAATAGAATAGAATTTTTTATTGGCCAAGTGTGATTGGACACACAAGGAATTTGTCTTGGTGCATATGCTCTCAGTGTACATAAAAGAAAAGATACGTTCATCAAGGTACAACATTTACAACACAAATGATGGTCAATATATCAATATAAATCATAAGGATTACCAGCAACAAAGTTACAGTCATACAGTCATAAATGGAAAGAGATTGGTGATGGGAATGATGAGAAGATTAATAGTAGTGCAGATTCAGTAAATAGTCTGACAGTATTGAGGGAATTATTTGTTTAGCAGAGTGATGGCCTTCGGGAAAAAACTGTTCTTGTGTCTAGTTGTTCTGTTGTGCAGTGCTCTATAGCGTCGTTTTGAGGGTAGGAGTTGAAACAGTTTATGTCCAGGATGCGAGGGATCTGCAAATATTTTCACGGCCCTCTTCTTGATTCGTGCAGTATACAGATCCTCAATGGAAGGCAGGTTGGTAGCAATTATTTTTTCTGCAGTTCTAATTATCCTCTGAAGTCTGTGTTTTTCTTGTTGGGTTGCAGAACCGAACCAGACAGTTATAGAGGTGCAAATGACAGACTCAATAATTCCTCTGTAGAATTGAATCAGCAGCTCCTTAGGCAGTTTGAGCTTACTGAGTTGGCGCAGAAAGAACATTCTTTGTTGTCCTTTTTTAATGATGTTTTTGATGTTAGGAGCCTGGAAGAGCCAGCAACCACTAGTCAGCTGGTGTAAGCTACTTCGACCCTTGAGACGCACCAAGGACAGGTACACAAGCGCTGAACAGAATGAACTAGCAAATTTAAGCTGTCCAGATTGCATTGTGTCTAACTTTGGTAGACATCATGCAATTTCCCTGACATTCCCTTAACCATACGCTAAGAAAAAAATAAATAAATAAGCAAACAAACAAACAAATAAATAATAATATTAAGTAAGTAAGTAAGTATGGGGACATGGTAGCTCAGTGAGTAAGATGCTGAACTTGTCGATCAAAAGGTTGGCAGTTCAGTGGTTCGAATTCACGTAACAGGGTGAGCTCCTGTTACTTGTCCCAGCTTCTGCCAACCTAGCAGTTCGAAAGCACGTAAAAAATGCAAGTAGAAAAAAAGGGACCACCTTTAATGGGAAGGTAGCAGTATTCTGTGTGCCTTTGGTGTTTAGTCATGCTGGCCACATGACCACGGAGACATCTTTGGACAGCGCTGGCTCTTTGGCTTTGAAATGGAGATGAGCACTGCTCCCTAGAGTCAGGAACGACTAGCACATATGTGCGAGGGGAACTTTACCTTTAAGTAAGTAAGTAAGTAAATATGCTAAGACATTGGGTTAAGTTGGTTGCTGTGTAAGCCTTGCCGCTGTCAATTTTAAACCAGCATTTATGGTTTTGTGGCATGTGTGAACCCAGCCATGACTCAGCCAACAAAGTATAGCTGAACAGAAGTATTTCTTGTTTTACAACCATGATTGGGGCCAGAATTACAACAACGACTGTGGCAGAAAAGGTCATTCAAATCTTGCCTGATTCCCTTAATAACCACCTTATAAGCCTTCATTTGGCCACCATTCCAAGTTACAGGACATGGCTTATGCCCTTATGCCATTGCAGCATTCTCCCGCTATCGCGTGAACACAATCTAGATGTACTTGGCAATGGGTTCACATTTAGAACGATTGCAGCATCCCATGGTCACATGATCACCATTAGTGACCTTCCAGCTGGCTCCCAACGAGCACAAGTCAATGAGGGGAGCTAGATTCACTTAACAACCATGTGATTCACTTAATGACCATGCAAAGAAGTCATAAAATGGGACACAGTCACCTGATGACCACATCGCTTAGTGACAGATCAATTCATCATTAGTCAAGGGTCATTTTGAGTAAGGACAGCCATATCTAGCCAAGGGAGATAGAACTTCCATGTCAAACTAGGAAAAAGTAGCACGAATAAAGGCTTTACCCTCCATGAAATAATAATTGCATGATCGTTCTTTAGTGTTCTAAATAATAGTGTAAAAATAAATTAGTATTCTATAGAACCGTGATGGTGAACCTATGCTACGTGTGCCACAAGTGGCACGTGGAACCATATCTGTGGGCACATGAGCATTGCCCTACCTCAGTTCCAGCACACATGCGCATGCCAGCCGAATGATTTTCGGACCTTTTGGGCCCACCAGAAGTTGGGAAACAGGCTGTTTCCAGGCTCCAGAGGTCCTCCGAGGGTTGGGGAAGGCCGTCTTTTTGCCCTCCCCAGGCTCCTAGAAAGTCTCTGGAGCCTTGGGAGGGTGAAAAACGGGCCTACCAGGCCCACCAGGCCATCACGTGCCAAAAGCAGGGGAAGTGCAGGGGGGGGAGGGATCAGGCATGCATGAATGGAGGTGCAGGGGGCTTTGAATTATGGATGTGGGCACGTGCGCGCACGATCCCCCGCGCTCCCCCACCCCACCCCACTTTTGGCAAGTGACGGCAAAAAGGTTAGCCATCACTGCTCTAGAAAGACCACACTTAGAATACTGCATTCAATTTCAGCCACCGTGTTATAAAAAAGATGTTGAGACTCTGGAAAGAGTTGCAACAAACAACAAAGATGATTAGGGGACGGAGGCTAAAACATACAAAGAACAGTTACAGAAATTGGATGTATGTCTAGTCAGGTGAAAAGAAGGCCTGGGGGAAACATGATAGCAGTGTTCCAATAGCTCAGGGGCAGCCACAAAGAAGAGGGGGGTCAATCTATTCTCCAAAGAACCTGAGGGCAGAACAATAAAGAATGGATGGAAACTAATCAAGGAGAGAAGCAACCTAGAGTTCTCCATTCCTCTGAAAACAACAAAATACCTTACCCCACCAGACTTGAAATCCTAGGCTTAGAAAGCTTGGAACTCCGTCGCCTCCGACAAGACCTAAGCTTAACTCACAGAATCATCTATTGTAATATCCTTCCTGTTAAAGACTACTTCAGCTTTAATTGCAATAATACTAGAGCAACTAATAGATTTAAACTAAATGTCAACCGCTTTAATCTAGATTGCAGAAAATATGACTTCTGTAACAGAATCATCAGTGCTTGGAATACTTTACCTGACTCTGTGGTCTCTTCTCATAATCCTAAAAGCTTTAACCAAAAACTTTCTACTATTGACCTCACCCCATTCCTAAGAGGACCATAAGGGGCGTGCATAAGCGCACAAACGTGCCTACCGTTCCTGTCCTATTGTTTTTTTTCTTTTCTTCTTCCTATATATATGCTTATACCTCCTTATATTTACTCATATATGTGTTTATATGCTATATAATCTTTTTGTATGATACCTACATATATTGTTGTGACAAAATAAATAAATAAATAAATAAATAAATAAATAAATAAATAAATAAATAGAACTATGGACAAATTTCCTAACGATGAAAACTGTTAATCAGTGGGAAAGGGTTGCCACCAGAAGTTGTGGGTGCTCCATCACTGGAGACTTTTAAGAAGAGACTGGACAGCCCCTTGTCTGGAATGGTTTAGGGCCGTGATGGTGAACCTATGGTATGCGTGCCACAGGTGGCATGCAGAGGCCTCTCTGCGGGCAAGCCAGCCGTCACCCCAGCCCACCTCCACCACGTGTGTGCGCGCACCTCCTGCCGGTCAGCTGGACTTTGCGTCTCTGTCACGCATGCGCGGGGGGCAAGGCGCATGAGGGAGATGCGTATGCATGGGGTGGGGTGCATGTGTGGGGGTCATTCATATTGCATTTTGCGGGTGCGCGCATGTGTGTGTGTGCACCCCTCATGCCCCATTTTGGGCCTGGAAAACCTCCTGCACCAACCTGGAAGCCAAAAATGGGGTGGGACGCATGCACGGGGGGGCACTTGCATTGCATTTGGGGGTTCGCACGCACACGTGCATTCGCACACGCATGCACGCTTTGGGCACTCAGCACCAAAAAGGTTCATCATCACTGATATAGGGTTTCCAGTTTGAGCAGGAGGTTGGACTAGAAGACCTCCAAGGTCCCTTCCAACTCTGTTATTCTGTTAATTCTGTTAAAAGTTTCAATGTAAGGGAGGGAGCTAAATGGAGAAACCGCCAAATTCTTACCCTCCTCCCTTTTTTTTTCCCCCTTTGGCAGGTGATCTCATCTACAGAAACTCCTGCAAAGGGCTTAAGCGTTGAGGGGAAAAGAGCTACTTGAATCTTCTCCCCCAAAAGTGGTTTCAAGATCTCAACTGCAATAAAAATAGCTCTTACGCAATCCAGGAGCTGATTCTGAAATTCTGACATTATTGGGTCTTTCCCTCTTAGTCACCCTTATGTCAACTCATTTCCAAGTTGCCAGGAGAACTTGGTGTAGAAATAGCCTAAACCTGAAAGAGGAACCAAAGTAGGGAATTGGGAAACCCTCTTTGAGTGGGTCATGGTTTCTGTGCAATAAGCAGATGAGGAAAGTGCTCAACAGCTGCCACCTTCTCTGTAAGAAGTGAAATATGCCAACTCAACAAAACGAGGAAAAGGAAAAGGAAAGGGGAGGACAATCTTTGCATTGGACCAGATTTCCAGATGAAGGAAGAATGGGTGATCTTTGGGTTTGGGTAGCTGAATGGTTGTGATCTGGGGGGGGGGGGAGTTTGTTTTTTTTATGACTCCATGAGGGGATGTGGTAAGTAACCCTTTCAGCATTAGGACTGGGGAGAATCTTCAGAAATGGAAGACATGAGTGGTGGGTTTCCACCAGCAGTGCGAGGGCAATGTTCTGGATAAGAATTAAAAGTGTAAGGGACTTTAAAGGACAAAGGGGCCGTGATAGCTCAGGCTGTAAGAAGCCTGTTATTAGAACACAGCAGCCTGCAATTACTGCAGGTTCAAGCCCGGCCCGAGGTTGACTCAGCCTTCCATCCTTTATAAGGTAGGTAAAATGAGGACCCAGATTGTTGGGGGGGCAATAAGTTGACTTTGTAAAAAATATACAAATAGAATGAGACTATTGCCTTATACACTGTAAGCCGCCCTGAGTCTTCAGAGAAGGGCGGGATATAAATGTAAATTAAAAAAAAAAAAGGGCCACACCACATGAGGGAAGAAGAGAACTTCAGATGAATAAAGGAAGTGGAAGGGTGAAGATTCATAAGGAAGCACCATTCAAATATAAGCCCTTGTTCTAACCAAGACATGGCTTCAATGACTGAGTGAGGGATATGACAATACTGTTTATGTGCCTATGGATCACCCTGGTGCACACGAAGCAAGGGATGAAAAAATGATAAGTACTGTGGACTTATACCCTCTATTATCTTCTACATAACAAGAATGGTCTCTGCTGGTAAACGTCTTATGGTGCTCTGGAAACTCCCTAAAAGTTTTCATAGGTTTAACCGCATCAGCATAAAATTTGGTTTTTGGCTCCAAAGATAATCTGAGAAGATCTTGATAGCAAAATGACTGGAAATTAGAACTTCTGGATAGTTTTGTAATTTTACAAGACTGCATCAGTCAGGCTGTTGTAGAAGTCGGGCCTGATTAACACCCCAAAATGTTGCAACTATACCACAACAGTGTGTTGCTTGCACCCTCAGGCTCATGTGCAATTCCTCAAAGGCTTGGAAACCAAAAAACAAAATATTATTAAACAGAGAAGGGATTCCCTGGTTGTGTCTCATCTAAATAATAATCATGACTTGTCCATTTTTTTTACCTTATTTCAATGTATCCTTTATACATACAAGTTTAATATTAATTTATTTACATATATACATATAAATAACAGTGTACCCAATTTCATTTCTACAAACTACGTTTTTTCTGTTTCCTCTTATTTGTTCTTACATTTCTACCCTATATCTTCATTATTTGATCTTTTCTTGCCTGATGGAAATGTCTTCTTTTGTGTGATACTTCTTCAACAATACAATCAGGAAAAGAACAGTAAACCTTCTCATTTATTTTTTCTCAAGATGAAATCTACCCAATTCCTTTTTGTTCTTCTTCACTTGTCCATGGAGCAAACATGGCTAACTAAATGTGGGGGTTTTTTTCCCTTTCATCATGTCCTCTTAATGTTGCTTTCATCTTATTCCCAGCCCAAAGTTGAGACAGCTTAAACTTATTCTTGGCTGTTGCAGTTTTGAAATAGTGTTTGCCTAGTTCAAAATGTAGGCGTAATCAAACTAATCAGGACTTGGAGTGCAATGATAGCAGTGTTCCAATATCTCAGGGGCTGCCACAAAGAAGAGGGAGTCAAGCTATTCTCCAAAGCACCTGAAGGCAGGACAAGAAGCAATGGATGGAAACTAATCAAGGAGAGAAACAATCTGGAATTAAGGATAAATTTCCTAACAGTGAGAACAATTAATCAATGGAACAAGCTGCCTTCAGAAGTTGTGGGTGCTCCATCACTGGAGGATTTTAAGAAGAGACTGGACAGCTACTTATCTGAAATGGTATAGGATCTCCTGCTTGAGCAGGGGGTTGAACTTCCAGCTCCCAACTCGTTTTGATTGAGATTGATTGACTGGCCCAAGGCTTAACCCAGCTTGCTTTGTGCCTAAACTGAGACTAGAATCAGTCTCCTGTTTTCTAACCTGATGCCTTAACCTCTACACTAAATTGGCGTTCTATTAATCATCTTCAATTCACGCATTAACCAAGTCTGATCCTTTTTAGCTTTAGTTAAGATCAGCCAAAAGGTTGGCTTATTTTAATAAACCCTTATTTCCAACCTGGAAAATTTTCTGAGAACAATTAATCAGTGCCTTCAGAAGTTGTGAGTGCTTCATCACTGGAAGATTTTAAGAAGACATTAGACAGCCATTTGTCTGAAATGTTATAGGGTCTTCTGCTTAAGCAGAAAGTTGAAGACCACCAACGTCCCTTCCAACTTGTTATTGTGTTATTCTTCTATGCTGCCATGGATAAGGTCTAGCACATTTAATATAATATAACAACAGAGTTGGAAGGGACCTTGGAGGCTTTCTAGTCCAACCCCCTGCCCAGGCAGGAAACCCTACACCATCTCAGTCAGATGGTTATCCAACATTTTCTTAAAAATTTCCAGTGTTGGAGCATTCACAACTTCTGCAGGCAAGTCGTTCCACTTATTAATTGTTCTAACTGTCAGGAAATTTCTCCTTAGTTCTAAGTTGCTTCTTTCTTTGATCAGTTTCCACCCATTGCTTCTTGTTCTACCCTCAAGTGCTCTGGAGAACAGCCCGACTCCCTCTTCTTTGTGGCAACCCCTGAGATATTGGAACACTGCTATCATGTCTCCCCTAGTCCTTCTTTTTATTAAACTAGACATACCCAGTTCCTGCAAACGTTCTTCATATGTTTTAGCCTCCAGTGCTCTAATCATCTTTGTTGCTCTTCTCTGCACTCTTTCTAGAGTCTCAACATCTTTTTTACATCGTGGAGACCAAAACTGGATGCAATATTCCAAGTGTGGCCTTACCAAGGCATTATAAAGTGGCACTAACATTTCACGTGATCTTGATTCTATCCCTCTGTTTATGCAGCCCAGAACTGTATTGGCTTTTTTAGCAGCTGCTGCACACTGCTGGCTCATATCTAAATGGTTATCCACTAGGACTCCAAGATCCCTCTCACAGGTACTACTATTGAGCAAGGTACCACATATACGGTACTGGTGCATTTCGGGTTTTTTGCCTAAATGTAGAACCTTTAATAAAGACTTTTGATGACACCATCAGAGGCTGGGCGGCCCAGTTTCTACTGGCCACTTTTCATAGCAGCTTCACTTTCCTCCATTTTCTTATGACATTTTCAAGGTCATAAGAGTCTTGGTAGCCCAGTGGTTAGAATGGAGTACTGCAAGCTACTTCTGCTGCCTGCCGGCTGCCTGCAATTTAGCCGCTCGAATTTCACCAGGCTCAAGATTGACTCAGCCTTCCATCTTTCCGAGGTGGGTAAAATGAGGACCCAGATTATTGGGGGTGATAAGCTGACTCTGTAAACCACTTAGAGAGGGCTGTAAAGCACTGGGAAGCAGTATATAAGTGCTGTTGCTATTGCTATTTTGACTTGTGCTACAGGAGATAGGATACTTAGTTCTGCAGTCGTCTCAACCATGGGTGGGTTCTACTTACCTTTACTACCAGTTCGTATCGTACCCGCGCACATGCGCAGAAGCTTCTGCGCATGCACAGATCAGTTTTGATGACGTTCAAGTCAGTGGGCGGAGCCTCCCACCGGTTTTACTACCAGTTCTATAGAACCGGTCTGAACCGGGGGCAACCCACCATTGGTCTCAACTCATGAAATGTCTGATTTACATAGCATTACTATGTATTCACGTATTTCCAGCCTCATAATCATGAATATTGCCACTATGGTTAAGCAATAATGATCAAAGAAGGTTCTGAGGACCTTCTAAAAGCACTCGGTCACCGTCCCTGATGTGCAAGGAGAGAGAACTGAAATAGAAAACTAGAAAAATTCTTCAGATTGAACTTGATTCCTCTTGACTTCATCAACACACCCATCCACAGCTTTAAACTCCAATATAAAACAAGGACATGAAAGATGTAAAATATTGCTAAATATTCATTGAAACAGCCAGTATTATTTTAAAGGACATTCTGGGAAACTTTTATTTTTTCATAAAAGGAAAACTTAGGAAGGATTATAAGAGGAAAAATGAGATCAAAGAACTCAGAAGGGCTAGTTTACGACCAGCTAGATGTGGACTTTACCAGTGCCTCTTGGGATTGGCATAGGTATGGTTTTGCAATTTCACAACAGGGTAATGAATCACCTACAGATGTAGAGTTTGTTCTTCACATGCCTTCTGCTAGGTTATCCATTTCCTGATCCTGCAGTTTTCACTGTGCTGTGCCAGAGAAATCCAGAATAATGAATGTTTTACCCAAAACACAACAGTTTTCAGAGAAAAGGTTACCTAGTTCAGTATATGAAAATCTCTCTCTCTCTCTCTCTCTCTCTCACACACACACACACACACACACACACACACACACACTTTTATTGCAGATTTCTCTCTCCACATATCAGTAGTTTCTTTATATTGGATCTAAATATTGGATGTAATAGTTTTATACTATACTTTTTTGAAACCCGAAATAAGTGCTTGGCCTTATTTTCGGGGAGGTTTTATTATTTTGGGGCACGTGGAGCAAGACGGGGCTCCTCTTGCCATCTTACCTGATTTCCAGCTCTGCCTCCCTAACCCTAACCAGAGGAAATGGCGGGGACCAGCTGCGCACGTGTTTAAATATTTTCGGGGAGGGCTTATTTTAGCATTTGCACTCAAAAGCCTGATTGGGCTTATTATCCAGGGAGGTCTTATTTTCAGGGAAACAGGGTATTAGATCTTAAGAGCGCAAAAAAGAGCAACAAAGATGATTATGTTGGAGGCTACAACATATGAACAACAAGTGCAGGAATTGGGTATGTCTAGTCTAGAGAAAAGAAGGATTAGGGGTGACATGATAGCAGTCTTCCAATATTTGCCACAAAGAGGAGGGGGTCAACTTATTTTCCAAAGCATCAGAAGGCAAGGCAAGAAACAATGGATGGACTCTATAATCAAAGAGAGAAGCAACTCTAAAATTAAAGAGAAACTTCGTAACAGTGAGAAAAATTAACCGGTGGAATTGCTTGACTTCAGAAGTTGGGGGTGCTCCATCACTGAAGACTTTTAAGAAGTGACTCAGCAGCCACTTATCTAGAATGGTATAGGTTCTCCTGCTGCATCAGGGGGCTGGACTCGAAGACCTCTAAGGTTCCTTTCAACTCTGCATTTCTTTTTTGTTCTGTTAAATTACTCAGATACCTGAACATGTGATTGTGCATTTAAGGTTGGCGTTGTGCCAGGAGTCACCAGAGCTCAAATATGCCCTGCATTTCCTAAAAGAGTTCTTCAACCATAAATCTAACTAGTCTTTTTTTTTAATTTAAATTTATTTTATTTTGCTGGAGGAGTTCAAACATAGCAAGATGGCCATCTGTTGGGTTCTCAGGCTTGCTCAGTCACAGTTGTGTCAGACGCCGTGAGAATAAACAAGCCAACTTGGGTTTCTTTCTGCTAGTGACTTCTTTTATTGGGTCTGCTACAAACCGGGTTTCAGGAAAAGTCGAGGTTTCTCTGTATAAAGTCAGCGCTGAGAGCTTCTGCCTCTCAGCCCCTTTTAAACATCCCGCATTGCTCATGCCCCGCCCCATGGCTGAACTGCTCCGTTGATCGGACGCCCGGCCACTCTCTCCCTCCTCATCTGACAGCCTCAGCTGCCACATCATCTGCTAAATCCCGGCACTAAAGCAGCTCCTCCTAACACCCAGCCCTCATCTTCCTCTATCCCGGCCACCAGTGTGCTGATTCATTTCTCATGCTTGCCAAACACAGATCCCTGCAGCCCTCAAACAAGTCCTTGATATGCCATCCCTTTGGATCTTTGATTAGAGGCTGCTCCCATGATCCGGATCCCTGTATCGTCATGTGTCGAGCCGGAGCTGGGCTTAATATGGGTATACTGCAGTGGCTGCTTTTTTTATGTGTAGGGGTTCGGCCAGATGATCTTCAAGATCCTCCCAAGCCTTACATGCTATAATGGAATAACTTTCCCCTTCACTGCACTATGGAATGGAGGAGAATTGGGTCAACAGGATAGAATGGAAGTCTTTGATTAAACACTCGCAACAACCATGCATGTTTAGCAAGCTACTGTTTTTTAACCTCTTTCCCCGCACAAAAGTTGCCCGCATGAAGTCCCATTGGTGTTGCAGCCATGACTCCAAAGTCAGGGAGAGGATGTGGTAATGATCTTTCATGCAACTTTAGCTGTAATCAGAAACACTGCCCAAACTTGATATAAGTGCTTGTATGCGCAATAGATTGCAAGCAAGCTAGTCAGTTGTTGAGGTGTTGATCAACCTACTGACCAACAGAGTCTTGCCTAAGCTTTTGGAGCTCTTATCTGGGCTAGTGGCAGAGTCTCCAAGACTTCCGGGGTTGGGCGACTTTAATTTCCATGACTTTCATGGGGTTTCCCACCTCTGATTGGGGGAGGGGTGCTGGAGGATCCTATTCAGTGGTAATTGACCCCAAGATATGGGATATCTTGATCCTGAATCTATGGGGCACTCACCCTTCACAAGACCATCAGAACAAGTCTGTCCTGAGGTGCTTTCTAAACTAATTTTGGGTAGAGGTGACTTTTGTAATTTATCCTTAGTGACTTCCGCTCTATTGCAAATCACTTTTACTCTGTTAAAATGGGACAGTATAGAAATGCTTGGAGAAATAAATAATCCCCTAAAGTAGAGATAAGGAAGAAGGCGCCTACATGGTCAGGGCTACATCTTCACAATACCTAGTCATTACTCATGTTGGCTGGTGTTCATGGCAGCTGAAGAGGAGAACATCTGAAGGTTACTGACTGCCTATCCCTGATCAAGGGAGGTTATTGCATAGAAGAACTGCCCAGAAGATGCAATATTGTGCTTGGGTAATACAGTGGCTGAGAAAACCCTGAAATATCACTCTCTGCAATCGAGCAGCCACCAACCTGTTTTTTAGGACAAGTTTTATTGTACCTGGTTGTGTAAAGAAAAGCTAACCAGGTGACTGGGGCATTTTATCCAAACGAATCCAAATGAAAGTTGAGAGGAAATGAAAAGGAATGAAATGAGTTGAGATTTCCCACATTGCTGGCAAAAAAAAATGCACTCCCTTCACAGGGATGGGCTTCAAAAGATTTAGCAAGGGGTCCTGTGCCTGGTTGCTGGGTGGGTGTGGCCATGGTGGGCGTGGCCTAGTTGGACTCCTGCACCACAGTGGGGGGGTGCGTTTTTGCCCTCCCCGGGCTCCGGAGGCTTTCCTTGAGCCTCCAGGAGGATGAAAACGGCCTCCCCAGGCTCCGGAGGCCTTCCCAAACTTCTGGTAGGCCCATTTTTTGCCCTCCCCAAGTCTCCGTGCATGCCCTGCACTTACCTGCATCCAAAACAGGCTGCGTGAGGACTCCTGGGAGGGGGGGGGAGGGGGTGGAGCCAGCCAGGAGTGGGATTTGGAGGTGCTCCGAACTGCACAGAATCTTAGCGAACCCCTGCAAACCCCCAGCAGCCCACCCCTGTCCCTCCATAATATATTTCCCCCACATTAGCCATAATTTGAGGCAGGTGGGTGGTACCAAAATATGAAAAATAAATAATTTAGAAGAGAGAACAGATGGAGAATGAGGAAAGCACCTTCGGAATCCTGGCCTTAAAGAAACAGCCTGTGCAATAATATTATTCCCTAGTTTATTTATTCATTAGATTTTTTTTTACTCCATCTTTATAAGTAACTCAAGGTGGTGAATGTACAGAATGCTTCTTTCTCTTCCTATTTGCCCCACAACAGCCCTGTGAAGTGGGTTGGGCTGAGAGTGAGTGAATGCTGACTCTCAAGCCTAAAGTGGGACTAGAACTCACAGACCTCATGGTGATTGGTCCAGTCCTCCAGCCAATTTTCATGCCTAAGGCGGATCTAGAACTCATGGACTCCAGGTGATTGGTCCAAAGTCACCCAACCAGCTTTCATGCTTAAGGTGGGACTAGTCTCCTGACTTCTAATTTAATGCCTTAACTCAGCATTTCTCAACCTTGGTCACTTTAAGTTGGGTGGACTTCAACTCCCAGAATTCCCCAGTCAGCTGTACTGGCTGGGGAATTTTGGGAGTTGAAGTCTACCTGTCTTAAAGTAATCAAGATTGAGAAACACTGCCTTAATTATCTTGTTGTTTTCTCATAGTTACTTCTATGTCTTATTTTCAATTTTCTATTACGGGAACCCCTGCAGGTTACTAACTGTGCTTCCTAATGCCTCCATGCTCCTCATCTGTTTATTGTTTCTCCCCATTCACCTTCCTATCAGTTGACATTTGTCCTATCTGACTTATGTTTCTATGGAAGGCAACACCTGTCGCAAGGTAGGGTATTTGCAACATTCATTGGAAACTTCATTAGGTAATCCTGATCATGTGCGATGGAAATATCTTGAGTAAACAGCGACTTGTGTACACGGCCACTTGCTCAAGAGAACCAAATGTTACATTACCCCTTTGCTCGTAGGATGTTATGAAAATTAAAATAAGAACCCAAACACCGAGTGGTTTATTTGATCAGCGGCAGGTTAATCCACCCTGGTTTGTTAAGAATCTCTTGTGGAAATCGAACGTGGTTCTTAAGGAATAAACCAGGATTTTCAAATGTCCTTCTAAAGCTGCATCTCAGCAGATCACCTGCTCCAGGGGTGAAATCCAGCAGGTTCTGACAGGTTCTGGAGAACTGGTAGCGGAAATTTTGAGCAATTCGGAGAACCTGCAAATACCACCTCTGGCTGGCCCCAGAGTGGGGTGGGAATGGGGATTTTGCAATATCCTTCCCCCAGGAGTGGGGAGGGAATGGGGATTTTGCAGTATCTTCCCCCTGCCACACGCCCACCAAGCCACACCACGCCCACCAAGCCACGCCCACAGAACCAGTAGTAAAAAAAAATTTGGATTTCACCACTGACCGGTTCCCATCTAGATCAGGGGTCTCCAACCTTGACAACTTTAAGACTTGTGGACTTCAACTCCCAGAGCTCCTCAGCCAGCTTTGCTAGGAAGAATATTGCAAAGCCAAACCGCTTCCAAAAAAAACCTTGCCAAGAAAACTAGACGTAGTCCTCGGCTTAGGACCACAATGGAGCCCAACATTTATGTCGCTGCAGTTGTTAAGTTAGTAACACAGTTGTTAAGTGAATCGGACTTTGCTTGTAAGAAGGGTCCTGGAGTGGCTCAGACTGGTAAGACAGACTGTTATTAACAGCAGCTGCTTGCAATTACTGCAGGTTCAAGCCCCACCAGGCCCAAGGTTGACTCAGCCTTCCATCCTTTATAAGGTAGGTAAAATGAGGACCCAGATTGTTGGGGGCAATAAGTTGACTTTGTATATAAATATACAAATGGATGAAGACTATTGCTTGATATAGCGTAAGCTGCCCTGAGTCTTCGGAGAAGGGCGGGATATAAATGTAAAAAAAAAAAAAAGTCGCAAAAGAAGATCGTATGACCCCAGGGCCCCTGCAACCGTCATAAATATGAACCAGCTGTGTCAAACATGCAATGTAAATCACATGATCATGGGGATGTTGCAATGGTCAAAAATGGTTCTAAGTCAGTGCCACTGTAATTTTTCAGTGCCATTGTAACTTCGAACGGTCACTAAATGAAGTATTGTAAATTGAGGATTACCTGCACAGGGACTTGTCCAAGCAGTTATCAGGAGTCAAAAACTGACCCAAAGACACAAAAACACACTCAAGAAAAATCTACAGGAGTCACATATTTCCTTGCCCAGTTCATATTACCCTCTGGTGTATCTTCTCTGTGTTGCTTCTTCAAACTCCTGACTCCCATCCAGAGCTATTCCATGTTTCTATCTTTATTAATCGGAAGAAATTAGATTAAGATTACAGTGTCTTCAAAAGTAGGGCAAAGCTGGACACCTTTCTTTCTTTCTTTCTTTCTTTCTTTCTCTCTCTCTCTCTCTCTCTCTCTTTCTTTCTCTCCTTTCTTTCTTTCTTTTTTTTTATAAAAAAGTTTTATTTTTACAACCATATCAAATAATTCATCCAATGTACAGTTATATACAATTAGTCGGGCTTGCCCAGTCACCACCCCCCTTTTTAACACTCTTCCCTCTTCTACCTTCTTTTACTTTCCAAACCTTCCTCTCCTTCTCTTATCTACCTCCTCTCCTCCCTCCACCCTACACCTTCCTTCTCCCTCTTCTACCCCTCTTCCTTCCTCTTCTCCTCTTTCCTACCTCCTACTCTCTCTTTTCTCCCTCCCCACCATTCTAAAATGGTAACTGGGCAGACCCGACCCTACATTAATTATATTTATACATCTTCAATAATCCCTGTACATTAACCATCACTCCATCTCTACCTCAAACCCCCAGTTCCCTCCCCTTACCCCCACCCCCACCCCGACTTCCCAGAACAAAATGCAGGGTATCAAAACTAACAATCATAATCTAAAATAATTCCTAAATTATAATCTCTAGTCACTCCACACTTAATCACACTCTCAATTCCCCTCTCCTTCAGAAATATATCTAATACAAAATATTTCCTAAATTTACTCATATGCTATTCGGTATTTTTTTTATCTGATACTTATTTTGAATATAATCAATCCACATTTTCCATTCTAAAATATATTTTTCTTGTGTATAGTCTTTCAAATAAGCAGAGATTTTTGCCATTTCTGCCAGATTTGATACTTTAAGTGTCCATTCTTCAATTGTAGGTAATTCTTCTTTCTTCCAATATTGATTTCTTTCTTTTTCTTTCTTCCCTTTCCTCTTTCTTTCTTTCTCTCTTTCTTTCTTTCCTTTCTTTCTTTTTCCTTTCTTTCTTTTCCTTTCTTTTCCTTTCTTTCCTTTCTTTTTTCTTCCTTCTCTTTCCTTCCCCTCCCTTGTTCTTTCTTTCTCTCTCTCTTTCTTTCCTTCCTTTCTTTTTTCTTTCTTTCTTTTCCTTTCTTTTTTCTTCCTTCCCTCCTCTTTCTTTCTTTCTTCCTTCCTTTTTTCTTTTCTTTCCCCCCCGCTAGAAAGTGGGTCGTTCAAAAGGGCTGCAAGGAAACTCATCCTCAGAGAACCCCCTCTAAAAAACGAATTATTATAGAGAAATACGGTGGCAAAGCAACTAGTAAATTATATACCAGTGACAGTTTGAGGGATGGCTTGTTATTCAGGCAGGATCAAACAAAACCCTCCTCTTTTGAACTTAATTGTCTTTACCGCAAGCCTGGGAGGTCTCAGGCAACTCTCAAATCCCTTTTTAGTCTTTAGGAGTTAAGAGCCCCTCAGAATGATGGATGAGTACATATTGCACAAGCACCAAGAGGCTTTCTAAAACTATGCTTCAGGAATTTGATGTATGCAAATCCTTTTATGAAATGCCCCTGAATATTGTCTAGTTTAATGAAAAGAAGGAGTAGGGGTGACATGAAAGCAGTGTTCCGATATCTCAGGGGCTGCCACAAAGAAGAGGGAGTCAAGCTATTCTCAGAAGCACCTGAGGGTAGAACAAGAAGCAATGGGTGGAAAGTAATCAAGGAGAGAAGCAACTTAGAACTAAGGAGAAATTCCCTGACAGTTAGAACAATTAATCAGTGGAACAACTTGCCTGAAAAAGTTGTGAATGCTCCAACACTGGAAGTTTTTAAGAAGAGATTGGACAACCCTTTGTCTGAAGTGGTGTAGAGTCTCCTGCTTGGGGAGGAGGTTGGGCTAGATGACCTACAAGGTCTCTTCCAACTCTGTTAATCTGTTAATCTGATCTGGATCAGAGGTGGGTTTCAACAGGTTCTGATCAGTTCTGGAGAACCGGTAGCAGAAATTTTGAGTAGTTTGGAGAACCGGTAGTAAATATTCTGACTGGCCCCACCCTCATCGATTTTCTGCCTCCCAAGTCCCAGCTGATTGGGTGGGAATGGAGATTTTACAGTATCCTTCCCCTGCCACATCTACCAAACCATGCCACACCCACCAAGCCACACCCACAGAACCGGTAGTAAAAAAAATTGAAACCCACCACTGATCTGGATGCCTGAGAATCTCCATAGTGCAATGGTTCTCAACCTTTACAGTGCTGCAACCCCTTTAATACAATTCCCCACGATGTGGTGACCCCAACCATAAAATTATTTTCCTTTTGAATTTATTGCACCTGAAGCCGTATTGGCTAGCGATCTGAACTGCTTGCGATTGCCTTGAAGATGGAGGCATTAAAGCGGAGACTCCTCCCCTATTAAGTTTATCGCGCCTGAAGCCAGATTAGGCTAGCAATTGGGAGTGATTGCAGTTGGCTTGAGAGGGAGACATCAGAGCAAAGATTTCTCTCTTTTTTAATTCATCACGCCTGAAGCCGAATTCGGCTAGCGATTTGAAGAGCCTGCAGCTGGCTTGTGGAGTCAACCATTGGAGCGCGATTCTTCGACTCGCAAGTATACTTCCCATATTTCCGATGGTCTTAGGCGACTCCTGGCAAACCGTCATTCGACCCCCAATGGGGTCGCGACCCACAGGTTGAGAACCACTGCCATAGTGGATCTATAACATTATAACATAGTGGATCTATAACATTAACTAATAATGGAAGCTTCTGCGCATGTCCAAGATGGCGCCGCCCTGCTGATCGGGGGCGCGGCGACGGGCCTTTCCGGGCTCTTTTTGGGTCTGGGGGGGGCCTTAATACCATCATAGGCCCCCGCCCTGATGGAGGAAGATCCAGCCACCCGTAAATAGGGTGGCTGGGCGCTGTGCGACTCCGCGGGGCGGAGTCCGCGGGGCGTTGGGAGAAGCCCCGGAGTCACAGCGGAACCACGGCGCCTCAGAGGGAATCCTGGCGGCCTAGCGGCCTGCCGAGCCGCCGCCAGCCTTTTTCGGCGGTTTGGCGGCGGCGGCGGCGGCGGCGGGGGGTAGGGGGGCGTTGGCAGCGCCCCCTGGACCCCTGCCTGGAAGACTTGGCCAGTTTTGAAGTTGGGTTTGGAGTTTGGGCGTCTCCGGTGGCGATGGGAGGAGCCCCGGAGAGGCTGCGCCCCAATGAAGATCTGGAGGGCCGCCTGGGCCCCATCGGCCTCTTTGAACCTGCGGTGGCGAGGGCGGCGGCCTGGCCCTTCCCTCTCCGTCGGGCGTTGGCACCGGTGAGCCCTGGGTCTGCTGGCGGATTTGGCGACGGGTGTCCCCCTCTCATCTGGGGGAGCTCATCTGGGGGAGCTCATCTGGGGGAGCTCCAGTGGCCTGCTCGCGGTGGCGATGGGGGCGTTTCCGGTGGCGATGGCCTGGCGGAGGCGGTGGGCGGCGGCGGCCTGCCCCGGTGCTTTGAAGTGGCGGATGGCCCGATAGGCCCAGGGTGGCTGTGACCTTGCCCTAGTGGCGCGGATATGTGGCAGCGCCGGAGGAAGGCCTGCGGGTCCAGCGGACACCCCTCCACTATTTACCATCTTTATAACATCTCTACCATCGTTCCTCTCCCCTTCTTCCTTAGCCCACCCCAGGTCGTTTGTATGGGGTGGTGAACTGACTGAGTCAGCGGTTTTGTCATCTACCGCACATGGATTATCTCGAACTATTTCCCATCAGGACAGACTGGTCATGGTCATTTTATCATCTGTTATGACTTTTGCTGCCAACTTGACCAGCCCAGGATGGGCCTTGCCGGACCGTCTCAGTGATGCGAACATTTACGCGGCTGACCTACTTGCCCTGCGAGATGCCCCTCTCGCGGGTCTGGCCTCAGATTATCGAGGCCCACCTTGAGGACGGGCTTTGGAGTCCCGAGAGGTGGCATCACGAAAAATAGGAGGCTTAGGGTTTTAATTGGCTGTTTTAATAGATTTTTAAGGGAGTTTTAAAGGGATTTTAAGGGGAGGAAACCGACGGGCTTGGGTTGGGGGTGGGAGGGAAGGGGTGGGTGTTGGGGTAACCCGTCGGGGAGTCCAGTTCCTGCATGCTCGTGGCGGGGTTGGTGGGTCCGAGGTCATGGGGAGTCGGTGTTCCATTGGTCGAGGTGGTGCTATTTCCACGGTAAGGGGAGGGGCAGATATGGCGGAAGTGGGGCTCATATCGTGTTAGGGGTGCGCGCTCGATGCTTACAGGCGATCATGCGCCCGAGCCTCAAACTTCTCCCGTTCCCGGATGGTCAGGATCCTCAGGGCCCTGGCCTTGGCTGATGTTATGCAATGCACGGTCCGTGGCCAATAAGGCCCCTAATTCACGATCTTATTCAGGGGTGCCGCGGACCTTATGGGCGTTACGGAGACCTGGTTGGGCCCAGAAGGCGTGCCCTTGTTCAGATGTGCCCACGGGTTTCCGAGCATTTCATCAGCCGAGGGCCAGGGTAGGGGTGGTGGGGTGGCGGTTGTGATTAGAGAGTCTAGAGCCGAGGAGACCACTGTACCTCAGATTGCGGGTGCGAATCCCTCTTTGTGAGATGGGGTCATAGATGTCAGATGGGCTTGCTGGTCGCGTACCTGGCTCCTTGCTACGTGACAGCTGCCCTGCCCGAGCTCCTGGAGGTGCTTGCTGGGGTGGCAGTTGAGACCCCCAGACTTTTAGTCGTGGGGGACTTTAACTTGCCATCGTCCGGCTCGTCATCGACGGTAGCTCGGGAGTTCATGGCTTCCATGACGGCCTTGGACCTGACCCAAGTAGTTGATGGCCCTACTCACATTGGGGGTGGCACTCTGGACCTGATTTTTGTCTCTGGTCAGTGGTTGAGAGATCTGGACTTAAAGGAAATAGTCATTGAACCTTTGTCATGGTCAGATCACTCTCTTCTTCGTCTGGACTTTCTGACCGCCATTCACCACCGCAGGGAGACGGAGCCGACACGTTGGTTCCGTCCCAGGCGCCTGATGGACCCGGAGGGGTTCCGGACGGAGCTTGGGCCATTTCCTGAGGGTCTGGCTCACGGCTCGGCTGAGGAACTTGTTGCGGCCTGGGAACGGGCCGCGGCGGGGGCCTTAGACCGGGTCGTGCCTTTGCGGCCTCTGACCCGGCGCAGGTCCCAACCAGCTCCTTGGTTCTCCGAGGAGTTGAGAGGATGAGCGCGGAGAAGATGCCTAGAGGGTTCCTGGAGGTCTAGCCGTCCGGAAGCGGACAGGACCCTAGTGAAGTCCTATACTAGCGCTTACCTAGTGGCAATGAGGGAAGCGAGCCGTACCTACGCCTCCTCCCTCATTGCATCGGCAGATAACCGCCCAGCCGCCCTGTTTCGGGCGACCCGCTCCCTCCTACACCAGGGGGAGCGGAATGACCCATTGCAGGGACGTGCTGAGGAGTTTAACGGTTATCTATCGATAAAATCGTTCAACCGGGATGGTTTGGACCAAGATTGCGGTGATAGGGGTGAGACGTCTGAGGGTGGTCTTGGTGACATTGTATGGGATGAGTTTGACCCTGTCGCTCCCGAGGACATGGACAGGTTGTTGGGGAGGCTGAATGCCACCACATGTTTACTGGACCCGTGCCTCCTGGTTGGTGCTGGCCACGCAGGAGGTGACACGAGGCTGGCTCAGGCGATTCTGGCGCTTCTTTGGTGGAGGTGTCTTTCCGGCCGCCTTGAAAGAGGCGGTGGTGAGGCCCTCCTCAAGAAGCCTTCCTGGACCCGGCTGTTTTAGGTAATTATCGTCCGGTCTCCAACCCGCCCGCGGCGAAGGTTGTAGAGAGTATGGTGGCATATCAGTTTCCCTTGCACCTGGATGAAACTGTCTATCTAGACCCGTTCAGTCCGGTTTCCGACCCGGTTACAGCACGGAGACGGCTTTGGTCGCGTTGGTGGATGATCTCTGGAGGGCCAGGGATAGGGTTGTTCCTCTGCCCTGGTCCTATTAGACCTCTCAGCGGCTTTCGATACCATCGACCATGGTATCCTGCTGCGCGGTTGGAGGGATTGGGAGTGGGAGGCACCGTTTATCGGTGGTTCTCCTCCTATCTCTCTGACCGGTCGCAGTCGGTGTTGACAGGGGGCAGAGGTCGGCCCGGGCGCCTCACTTGTGGGGTGCCGCGGGGTCGATTCTCTCGCCCTTCTGTTTAACATCTACATGAAGCCGCTGGGTGAGATCATCAGTGGTTTCGTGTGAAGTACCAGCTGTATGCGGATGACACCCAGCTGTACTTTTCACACCGGACCACCCCAACGAAGCTATCAAGTGCTGTCCCGGTGTCTGGAGGCCGTCGGGTCTGGATGGGGAGAAACAGGCTCAAGCTCAATCCCTCCAAGACAGAGTGGCTGTGGATGCGGCATCCCGGTACAGTCAGCTAAATCCGCGGCTGACCATCGGTGGCGAGTCACTGGCCCCGATGGAGAGGGTGCGCAACTTAGCGTCCTCCTGGATGAGCGGCTGTCTCTAGAAGATCATTTGACGGCCGTCTCCAGGAGAGCGTTCTACCAGGTTCGCCTGGTGCGCCAGTTGCGCCTTTCTGGACCGGGAGGCCCTATGCACGGTCACTCACGCCTCGTGACGTCTCGCCTGGATTACTGCAACGCTCTCTACATGGGGCTTCCTTGAAGGGCATCCGGAGGCTACAGTTAGTCAGAATGCGGCTGCGCGGGTGATAGATGGAGCCCTCGTGGCTCCCGTGATAACACCCATCCTGCGCAGGCTGCACTGGCTACCTGTGGCCTTCGGGTGCGCTTCAAGGTTTTGGTGACCACCTTTAAAGCGCTCCATGGCATAGGGCCGGGTTATCTACGGGACCGCCTACTGCGACCAGATACCTCTCACCGACCGTGCGCTCTCACAGGAGGGACTCCTCAGGGTGCCGTCAGCTAGGCAGTGTCGTCTGGCGGCGCCCAGGGAAGGGCCTTCTCTGTGGGGGCTCCCGCCCTCTGGAAGGAGCTCCCCCCAGGACTCCGTCAACTTCCGGACCTTCGAACCTTCCGTCGCGAGCTCAAGACACATTTATTCATCTGTGCAGGACTGGCTTAGATTTTAAATTTTACAGGGGTTTTAAATTGATTTTAATATTTATATTTCTATTTTTAATAATAGGGCATTGGAATAAGTTTTTTAAAGATTATTTTAATTTTGTATATTGATGTTTTATATGCCTGTGAACCGCCCTGAGTCCTTCGGGAGATAGGGCGGTATATAAATTTAAATAATAAATAAATAAATAAAATAAAACTTCAACATTTTATATTGGGTTAGGGTTAGGCCTAGAAGCCTATTTGCAAACACTGAACCCTGAATGAGTGGTAGGTTGCTCCCGGTTCTGTCCGGTTCTTGAGAACCAGTAGTAAAAGTGGCAGGAGGCTCCGCCCACCCACCCAGACTTCATAATGGGCTATCGGCGCATGCGTAGAAGCTTCTGCGCGTGCGCAGAAACGCGTGTGCACTCCCGTTGCAAACCGGTTGTAAAGGTAAGTAGAATCCACCCCTGATCTGAATGTTTAATAATGTTTAATAATGCTGCTAATAAAAAAAAAGATCTCCAACATCTCTTCCAACTCTGTTATTCTGTATTCTGTTATTGTGGAGACCTGATCTTGGGGAGAGTCTCTGAGGTTCATACTTCTCCAAATGTTGTGACACCACCTTCACTAATTTGGATGTATCAAATCTGAAGTTACACAGAAGTTTAATGTTTTAATAAGCATTGAAATGCGTTCTAAATGCAGGGGTGGTGAAACAGAACAGAGTTGAATTACGGGGGGCGGGGACATATCAGCATGACAATGGAGTGAAGATACAGTACATCAAACAGCAGCATCCAAAATCTGAATGATAGTAGATGCTATCTACCATCAATCTTATCTATCAACAATATCCCAATCAAGGAACTACCAACTCAGATAAACAAGCTAACAGTAAACAAATGCCCAATCGAGGAACCACCAAGAACACTCTCACTAACGCTTGCAAGCCACAAGTATATAAACAGAGAGCAAAACCCACTCTCTTCTAGCACTGATGATGTTACCTAGTTGGGTAAGGAAACAGCAGAGCTCAGTGAATATCAAGGATACCTTAATAGATCTATGTTGCAATTAAAGTCCTATCCCTTTTGTATGCATGCCATGACGTTGCTCCACCATCTAGCTGATGTCAACCTTCCCTGCAGGCATTGCTAGCCTATACCTTACTACTTGAACTTAAACTTGAAAACTTTATGGTCACTTTGAATGTACACTAATTGGCATACATTAAAAATGAAATTACGTTGCATACAGCTCTTAAAGGGTCACCCCCTCCAATATTACACTACATAAACATGACAAGATAAATAAACATGACAAGATAAATAAACTTTCTTGTTGGGTTCTGCAACCCAACAAGAAAGGCACAGACTTCAGAGGATAATTAGAACTGCAGAAAAAATAATTGCTACCAACCTGCCTTCAATCAAGGACCTGTATACTGCATGAATCAAGAAGAGGGCCGTGAAAATATTAAAGATCCCTCACATCAAGGACATAAACTGTTTCAACTCCTACCCTCAAAACGACGCTATAGAGCACTGCACAACAGAACACCGCCCTGAATCCCTAGGGAGATAGGGCGGTATAAAAATATGAATAAATAAATAAATAAATAAATAAATAAATAAATAAATAAATAAATAAATAAATAAATAAATAAATAAACAAACAACTAGACACAAGAACAGTTTTTTTCCGAAGGCCATCACTCTGCTAAACAAATAATTCCCTCAACACTGTCAAACTATTTACTAAATCTGCACTACTATTAATCCTCTCATAGTTCCCATCACCAATCTCTTTCCACTTATGACTGTATGACTGTAACTTTGTTGCTGGCAATCCTTATGATTTATATTGATATATTGACCATCAATTGTGTTGTAAATGTTGTACCTTGATGAACGTAACTTTTCTTTTATGTACACTGAGAGCATATGCACCAAGACAAATTCCTTGTGTGTCCAATCACACTTGGCCAATAAAAATTCTATTCTATTCTATTCTAAATAAATAGGTATATACCCACATATATTATATGACACAAAGAAACAACACAGTCTAGTTCAAATGCATAAATGTTTATGGCAAGAAAAACAAATCTTGTGAGTTTACCAGACGGGTGGCATAGGGAACAAAGCTGTTACAGAATCTGGTAATCCTGTTAGAAATACTTTAAAACCTCCTCCCAGAGGGGAACAACAGAAACAGACCATAAACTGGGTGTGTGGGGTCTCTAACGATGCTTTGAGGTCTAAGCACATAGCGCTTATTAGCAGTATCCTCAGTGGGGGGATTCTACTGGTTCACACCGGTTTGGTAGAACCAGTTGTTAAAGTAGTTAAGCATTCAGAGAACCGGTTGTTAGAAGAAATCTCCTTTTGTTTTTTTCCACTTTACAGGGTTAATCCTGTAAGGAATTACAACATTCTGGTGTTGTTTCATAGCCTAATCTTTATTGCCCTGCTTACAGAAACTGCCTCTTCGTTAACCCTTGCTACGTTCTTGGCAGTATGCGTAGATTTACTGTTGCTTCCGGTTCCAGAGCTTCTCAGAGGAGTTGGGGTTTTTTTGCTTGACTTTCTTAAAGGGGAAGGGTTGTTTTAAGCTATTTACACCGTTGTTGAGAGGAAATACTCCCCTGCTGGAGTTGTTCCAGCCAGGATGCAATGATCAGCACTTTGAAGAAATAATTGACTAACGAAGCAAGGAACCAAGATGAGTAACTAGCTAGAAAGATTGACATTCAAACATGAGTTTACCCTTTCTGACTTTTGGTCTAAAACTGGTTTTTGGTGAAGTTTAATTCTGTGGTTTGTGATGTTTAATCCTGTGTTTAGATAATAATGAGATAATTTTCCCTATTCAACTTCGTTTGGAAGGAAAAAAGTTAATCTCTGTTCCTAAAAAGAAGCAGCTTCGGAAATCTGACTAGTTCCTGTGTCTATTTGTTCTGGTAATTGGTTTAACAAGCAACAGATACTCTGTTTGCTCCTTTGCTTCATTCTGAAGAGCTTAAATGATCTCTCTGCTAAAGGGTTTCACTTTGTGAGCAAGAGTTGGCTGCTGATAGTTATCATTGCATTTTAACTATTTTAATTCCTCAAGGTGCTCTGGCACCCTGCCTGATTTGTAATTCCAGTTTGCAGGTATTTCTAATCTAATGATTGGTATTTAGGGCAGCTTTTTATAAGCAAAAAAGCTTTTTGTATTTTTGTACAGGTAATCTTTGACTTACAACAGTTACAATGGCACTGAAAAAAGTGACTTATGATCGTTTTTCACATTTATGACTGTTGCAGCAAACTGTAAATTAAGAATGCTGCAATAGGCATAAATGATGACCAGTCATAAATGCAAGGACCAGTCAAAAGTGCAAGGACCTGTCAGAAATCACTTTTTTCAGCCCTCTGGGTAGTCCCTATATGCATAGAGACTACTCAGGATGCTGAAAAGGTTATTTTTGACTGGTCCTTGTACTTTTGACCGGTCTTTGCACTTACGACTGTCCTCACTTTTTACATTTTCAGAATGCTGCAATGAGCATAAATGTGAGGATGGTCAAAAAGTGCGAGGACCAGTCAGAAATGACTTTTTTCAGCCCTCTGAGTAGTCCCTATCCACATAGCCATGGCCACCCGGTCAATGACCAGCTAGCCATGCCCACCCAGTCACATGCCCACCAAGTCACGCCCCAAAATAAGCCACGCCCACAGAACCAGTTATTTAAAAAATTGAACCCACCACTGAGTATCCTGAATAAAGGGATGTGAGCTTCCTATAATCTTCTTGGCTGTCCTCACTACTCTCTGTATGGACTTTCTATCTGAGGCACTGCAGCCACCAAACCAGACAGTGATGCAGTTTGTTAAAACACTCTCAATTGTGCCTTTGTAAAAAGTGGCCAGGACAGGAGAAAAATGTGCTCTACTCATCTGACGCAGGAAATGCAGATGCTGGTTTGCACGTTTCACAAAGGATGACATCTGGAGAGACCAGACATCATCCTTAGAGACTGTTGTGTCTGCACCCCCCCGAGCTGGGCCCCCTGCCAGCAAGTGACTCGGAAAGTGAGGGGGAAGGGCCAACAGGACTTACCTATGGAGCACTGGCTTCCCTGGCTCAGCTCCAGGAGCCAGAGGCAGGCCAGGTGGAGGAGATAACAAGGCCTCCATCCCCTGACTCTTTCCCCCCCCAGGCCACGCCTCCAGACCCGGCTGATGACAATCAGGCCTGGCTGGACCCTAGGTTCCATAGGCAGGAGAGGCAGGAACAACAAAAGTAGGGGTGGGGCAGGCCTGGGAAGTTCTGAGTCATGGAGCCATACCCCACAGGATATAAAAGCAGCAAAGGCTGCTATACCACTTCGTGGCAAGCAAATCAACTGCTTAGAGGGAGAGAATTAGAGCTGAAGTCTTGTTTGTTCCTGGTTTCCTGGCTGACTCATCGGCATCAAGAGAGATAACAGAGACACTTGGCAAACGCTCGCTAGTTTGTTGCCAGAGCTGATAGTTGCCGACTAATTAAGCCATCGCTCGTGTCTCCCGGACTGAGGAGGGGGACAGAACAGAGACCTTCTGTAATGTTACATAAATAAATACATAAATTTCACTGGATATGAAGGAGAACAATTGCGCAGTTTTCACCCTTGCCTTAGAAATGTCATGACAAACGTAACCTGGCATGGCCCAGGTGTATTAGGATCGCAATGTGGAGTTCCACCACCAATAAGAGGCCATGCCGACTATGGACTTCTGCAAGCTGGAGTCCTGATACATGCTAATGTCTTCAGATTGGAAATAGCTATTGTTAAGTTAAGACCTTGTAAGGGAACATTATGTTCACATGATAGTTTAAGCCATAAACCAGCCAACCCTATTTTAGCTTTTTATTGTGTAAACCCAGCTCAGGTGCTCAGTTTATCGTTGCAAAGTATGACTTTAAAACCACTGGAGTGAATTAAGCTTGTTTAACATAATGGGACGTGAGAATAACCTTGAGGAACAGAGGGAAAAGCAAAAGTCACTACCTGTAGTGATTTGTGAAGACACTCACATCCATGATGACTCTGCCTATGATTGCTTAATTCGGAAATATCCTATCTCTTTGTCACTGGGTTTTTATGCTTGCTTCCTCATTATCTTATCTTTGCCTTATATGGCCCAATCAACATTGATTTGTTTATTCCTTAAGGCAGAACACTTGTCTATTTATGATTTCTTTTATAGTTAGGTATTCAGGTACAGTAATGTGAATGCTTCAGTCCCCTCCAACTTTCACCTGAAAAAACCATCATTGGGATCCAGAGACATATTTTAATAGGTGCGGGCTTTTACAGGCTGAAATTTTAAATTTTAACAGGGTAGAAATCTGTCCATGATGATAAGATTAGGTCTCTGACATTAAGCATTTGCTAACTTCCAGTCCAACTGAGAGTTCAGATCCAGACTACGACCTGTGTCATGAACTGGGCTGGTAACAAACTGGGAAAAATAAGTCCATAGCTGTTTATGGAATCCATGAAATCCTAGATCTGCGATGGTGAACCTATGGTATGGGTGCCAGAGGTGGCAGGCAGCACCCTCTCTGATGGAACGCAAGCCATTGCCCCAGTTCAGCTCCGCCGCACATGCGTGTGTGCCTCCCGCAAGCCAGCTGGTCTTCAGGTCTCTGCCGTGCATGCGCGGGGGGATGGGGCGCATCCACGGGGGGCCAGGTGCACAAGTGCAGAGGCGGGGCACGTCTGGGGAATTGCGCACACATGCATGGGGGGCGGGGTGCATGCAGGGGCGGTGCACATGCACAGGGGTTGTGCGCGCATTGCATTTTGGGGGGTTCTGGCGTGCACACATTTGCGCATTTGCACTTAGGGCTCTCAGTCAAGAAAAGTTTAGCCATCACTGTCCTAGATGTTTGCCGGGTCTGGATGGGGAGGAACAGGCTCCGACTCAACCCTTCCAAGACAGAGTGGCTGTGGGTTCCGGCGTCCCGGTACAGTCAGCTTACACCATCGCTGACTGTGGCGGGGGGGAAGTACTGACCCCCAGGGGAGGAGTGCGCAACTTAGGCGTTCTCCTGGACGATCGGCTGTCTTTAGAGGATCATTTGACAGCCGTCGCCAGGGGAGCATTTTATCAGGTTTACCTGATTCGCCAGTTGCGCCCCTTCCTTGACCGGGATGCCTTACGCACGGTCACTCATGCCCTCGTCACTTCCCGTCTGGACTATTGCAATGCTCTCTACATGGGGCTCCCCTTGAAGAGCACCAGGAGGCTCCAGTTAGTCCAGAATGTGGCCACGTGGGTGATAGAGGGAGCACCGCGTTGCTCCCATATAACACCGATCCTGCGCGGCCTACACTGGCTGCCGGTAGCCTTCCGGGTGCAATTCAAGGTTTTGGTCATCATCTTTAAAGCGCTCCATGGCTTAGGACCGGGGTATCTACGAGACCGCCTCCTGCCGCCGATAGCCTCCCAACGACCGGTGCGCTCCCACAGAGCGGGCCTCCTCCGGGTGCCGTCGACCAAGCAATGCAGGTTGGCGACCCCCAGGGGGAGGGCCTTCTCTGTAGCAGCACCGGCCCTGTGGAACGAGCTTCCTCCAGGGTTACGGCAACTCCCAGACCTCCGGACCTTCAGGCGTGAACTGAAGACTTTATTATTTCAACGAGCTGGACTAGCCTAAGAATAAAATATTTTAGTTAATTTTAATGGGTTTTAAATTGCTTATTTATTATTTTATTTATTTATTTATTTATTTATTTATTTATTTATTTATTTATTTATTTATTTATTTATTTATTATTGTTGTTGTTATGTATTCATGTTTGTACCTTTAAATATTTGAGCGGGAAATCAGCACGTTGCTGATTGGACGAAGCCTCCAGCAGAACTGTATAAAAGGAGAGGTTTTTCCCCCAGCCTGTAGCTGGGTTCACCCTATATTAAAGAGCTGTTGTCACTACCCTGGTCTCCAGCCTCGTTACTTCCAGAACTTAACATTGGCGACGAGGGTGGGATTTCGAGGCTGAGGAGAACCAGAACCGAGCTGAAGCCCGATAGACCCGAACCCAGCAAATCCAGGGCAGAAAAGCGGAGATGGCCAGTTACACTCCGCCCGCACCGTTCGACCCGGCTAAGGAGAAATGGGGAACGTATATGACCCGTTTCGAAAGTTTCCTAGAAGCCAACGAACTGCACGGAGTTCCAGACAACCGAAAAAGGGCTTATTTCTTGAGCCACTGCGGTCTGGAGGTCATCGACATCGCGGAAGCCCTGGCAGAGCCAACGCCGTTGCAGTCGGTGTCGTGGCCAACTTTACAGACTTTACTAAAACCACTGCACCAACGCCCAAATACGCGGCGGTTTGAATTCGGAGGCGAAGGCAGATGGAGGGCGAATCCATCGGTGACTACATGGCCGCCCTAAGAAGAGCGCCCAAGGACTGCGGATACCGTGACCTGGGCGAGGTGCTCCTCGAGCAACTCATCCGAGGGGTCAAAGACATCCGTTACGGCGACGGCTGCTAGCAAAGAGCAACCTAACGCTGGCCAACGCCTGGACGGGCCAGAGCACATGAAATGTCCTCCCAAGCGGCAGAGACACTGCAGAAGCCTCCCACAAAAGGCGGCGCGAAGGCAACTCCGGTGCACCAGGAGGAGGTTCAGACCGAATCCGACGGTGAAGATGAGGAAGGGTCTGCCGCAACCGAGAAACGCGACAAAGGGGACCGAGACGAATGCGGAAGCTGCGGTCAACACCAGCGCCAACGCTGCAAGTTTAAAGACGCGACATGTCGGTGTGGGAAGAAAGGGCACCTAGCTCAAGTTTGTCGAGCGCCCAACCTTCCGCCGAAAATTCAAATCGCCAATCAGAGCGGAATCGGCAAGGCGACCCGCGATTGGCTCAAACAAAAAGGCGCGGATTCCAACCAAACAACTGTGGTCATAGGCGCCGACCAAAGTGGAGAAGAAGATCTTCACCAGGCCAAAAATAGAGGGAGTACGGTGCCGGCTTGAAGTAGACACGGGATCAGCGATCACCATCATGTCCTGGGACACTTTGGCGAAGTCGCTGCCGTCCGTCGCGGCGCCACCTGCAAGCACAACGACTACGAGTCCACGACTACCAGGGAATCGCATCCCTGTTCGAGGACCACCTCCGTCCGAGTCGAGTACGGTCACAAGAAGACCCTGCCCATCACGATCGTCGAAGGAACTCTGCCCAGTCTGTTGGGACTAGACTGGTTTCGTGCCCTGGGCATGGGAGTGACTGGCATCTACAGAAGTGACTGTAACCTGAAAGACATTCTCTTTAACGAGTTCAAGATGTCTTCAAGGACTGCCTGGGCAAGTACAAGGGACCCCTATTTCCTTCAACTTAGACCCCAGGTAGCCCCCATTAGGCTTAAGGCGAGGAGAGTCCCTTTTGCCCTAAAACCGAAAATCGATAAGGAGCTGGACAAGCTCATAAATCAGGGGATTTTGGTGCCAGTCGATCACGCAAAGTGGGAGACGCCAATCGTCACCCCAATAAAGTCGGACGGGTCCATTAGAATCTGCGCTGACTACAAGGCGACGCTTAACAAAGCCTTACAGAAAAGCGCTTACCCGGTTCCAGTGGTGCAACACTTATTGCACTCTTTGGGGCAAGGGCAAGTCTTTGCAAAGTTAGACTTGGCCCAAGCCTACCAACAACTGCCAGTAGACGCCCACACAGCCGAAGCCCAAACGATTGTGACGCACAGGGGGGCCTTCAAGTGCACCCGATTGCAATTTGGGGTCAGTGTGGCACCAGGGCTGTTCCAAAACCTGATGGAACGACTACTGCAGGGGCTCCCAGGGGTAGTTCCCTACTTCGATGATGTCCTAATTTCAGGGGAAAACATGGAGGAATTGGGGGAGCGGTTAAGAAAGGTCTTGAGCATTTTCCGGACAGCCGGATTAAAAGTCAAGACAAACAAATGCCAGATAGGGGTCGAATCCGTCGATTTCTTGGGCTACCGGATAGACAAGAAAGGAATTCACCCTACTGAGAGCAAGGTTAAGGCAATTAGGAAGGCTCCAGCGCCCAAAAACAAAGCAGAGCTGCAGGCATTCCTGGGATTGGTTAATTTTTACGGTCTTTTAAAGAACAAAGCAACTGCTATGGAACCGCTGCATAGGCTCTTAGGAAAAATACTGTTTGGTCTTGGGAAAGTCAGAAAATAGGGCTTTTGAAGCAGTAAAGAACCTGCTCTCAAGTGATAGCCTGCTCATCCAATATCACGACTCATTACCCCTAGTGCTGGTTTGCGATGCCTCCCTTATGGGGTGGGGCTGTACTCAGCCATAGACTTCAAACGGCACAGAAGCCCCTATAGCGTTCTACTCTAGAACGATGTCCTCCCCAGAGAGGAACTACAGCCAATTAGACAAAGAAGCACTAGCCATTGTGTCAGGGGTCAAAAAATTCCACGAGTATGTTTTTGGGCGGAATTTTGAAATCGTGACTGACCACAGACCGCTACTAGGATACTGGCTGGCGATCACCAACGCCTGTGGCACTTTCGCCACGCTTGACCCGATGGACTATATTCTTAGCCGCTTATTCATACAAGCTGCAGCATCGACCAGGAAAAGAAGTGGGGCATGCAGACGCTGAGCCGATGCCCACTACCAGGGGCGATCAAGACCCCACTCCGGGACGCCCATCCTACTTATTGACTCTTGACTCTGGCCCAGTCACATCTAAGGAAGTGGCTCGGCATCATACCGACATTGTGTTAAGGACTGTACTCGGTTGGGTACAGAGAGGGTGGCCCGCTGCGGGCGAGCAGTTCAAAGAATTTGTTAAAAACGAGATGAGCTCTCGGCTCAAGGGGTGCCTGTTATGGGGTGATCGTGTAATAATTCCTGATAAGTTAAGGGAAAGGTATTGGACCTCCTCCACGAGGGTCACCCAGGGATCGTAAGGATGAAGGGGTTAGCTAGAAGCTATGTATGGTGGCCACTCATGGACGAGAGATTGCTGAGAGGGTAGGGAAATGCCAGGCTTGCCAAGAGTCCAGACCTCTACCCCAACGGCCCCAGTCAGAGAATGGGAAAAGCCCCAAGGGCCCTGGTCAAGAATCCACATTGATTTTGCTGGCCCTTTCACGGCCAAACGTTCCTAGTGGTTGTGATGCATTTTCCAAATGGTTGGAGATCATACTCATGAAATCCACCACGGCCGAAGCAGTAATCGCAACCCCTGCGCCACCTATTCGCAACTCACGGGTTGCCGGACACTCTGGTGTCCGACAATGGGCCCCACCACGGCAACCCAGTTTGAAGAATACCTGGCAGAGGAAGGCATCCGACATGCCCTCTCTGCGCCTTTCCACCCTGCGTCGAATGGCCTTGCAGAGCGTTCCGTCCGGAGCGCTAAGGAGGCATTGTCCAGGCTCAAGCCAGGTGACTGGCAAACAAAAATAGACTTTTTCCTAGCCGTCCAGCACAGAACCCCAAGCACGGCCACCGGGAAAAGCCCAGCCGAATTGCTAATGGGACGGAAACTCCGCTGCCCACTTGACGCTTGAACCCCATTACACACCCGAGGGTTACAAGGGGGAACTAGAAAAGACAAGGGAAATGAGCATAGGCGACCGGTGTGGGCCCGAAACTATGGGGACGGCCCTAGTTGGTTCGCAGGACAAATAATAAAGATAACCAGCCCAAAATCGTACGTGGTAGAGCTACCAGACAACCGAGTGTGGCGGCGCCACATAGATCAGTTAAGGAAACGAATAACTGACCAAACCGAACCAAAAGAAACAGATCATGACCAATACCACTTTGAATCCACAGCTGACAATGACCCGGGGGAGGCGCAAGACTTAGCTGAGGTACCAGAGTTCCAGCGACGCCATCAGGTCCCCGAAGGAAGCAGCAGGGAAAGTTCCAAAATTAATCCAAGGCCGGATGGCCAAGAAAAAGAGTCGGCCAATAATCCGGAGCCCGTTGGCCCAGAGAAAGAGCTGGGAGGAGAAAACAGCCCCTCCGACCAGCTCAAAACACCACCCAGAACTGAACCGCGCAGGTCAGAAAGAACTAGGAGACGCCCAGGTTATTTGCGTGACTACGTCGAAAAATAACATGTAAATAAATATGTAAATAGAGGCAAAGTGTTTTCTGGGAGGGGAGGAGTGTTATGTATTCATGTTTGTACCTTTAAATATTTGAGCGGGAAATCAGCACGTTGCTGATTGGACGAAGCCTCCAGCAGAACTGTATAAAAGGAGAGGTTTTTCCCCCAGCCTGTAGCTGGGTTCACCCTATATTAAAGAGCTGTTGTCACTACCCTGGTCTCCAGCCTCGTTACTTCCAGAACTTAACAGTTGTATTTTAATATGCCTGTGAACCGCCCTGAGTCCTACGGGAGATGGTGCGGTATAAAAATATAAAAATAAATAAATAAATAAATAAATAAATAAATAAATAAATAAATAAATAAATAAATAAATAAATAAATAAATAAATAAATAAATAAATAAATAAATAAATAAATAAATAAATAAATAAATAAATAAATAAATAAATAAATAAATAAATAAATAAATAAATAAATAAATAAATAAATAAATAAATAAATAAATAAATAAATAAATAAATAAATAAATAAATAAATAAATAAATAAATAAATAAATAAATAAATAAATAAATAAATAAATAAATAAATAAATAAATAAATAAATAAATAAATAAATAAATAAATAAATAAATAAATAAATAAATAAATAAATAAATAAATAAATAAATAAATAAATAAATAAATAAATAAATAAATAAATAAATAAATAAATAAATAAATAAATAAATAAATAAATAAATAAATAAATAAATAAATAAATAAATAAATAAATAAATAAATAAATAAATAAATAAATAAATAAATAAATAAATAAATAAATAAATAAATAAATAAATAAATAAATAAATAAATAAATAAATAAATAAATAAATAAATAAATAAATAAATAAATAAATAAATAAATAAATAAATAAATAAATAAATAAATAAATAAATAAATAAATAAATAAATAAATAAATAAATAAATAAATAAATAAATAAATAAATAAATAAATAAATAAATAAATAAATAAATAAATAAATAAATAAATAAATAAATAAATAAATAAATAAATAAATAAATAAATAAATAAATAAATAAATAAATAAATAAATAAATAAATAAATAAATAAATAAATAAATAAATAAATAAATAAATAAATAAATAAATAAATAAATAAATAAATAAATAAATAAATAAATAAATAAATAAATAAATAAATAAATAAATAAATAAATAAATAAATAAATAAATAAATAAATAAATAAATAAATAAATAAATAAATAAATAAATAAATAAATAAATAAATAAATAAATAAATAAATAAATAAATAAATAAATAAATAAATAAATAAATAAATAAATAAATAAATAAATAAATAAATAAATAAATAAATAAATAAATAAATAAATAAATAAATAAATAAATAAATAAATAAATAAATAAATAAATAAATAAATAAATAAATAAATAAATAAATAAATAAATAAATAAATAAATAAATAAATAAATAAATAAATAAATAAATAAATAAATAAATAAATAAATAAATAAATAAATAAATAAATAAATAAATAAATAAATAAATAAATAAATAAATAAATAAATAAATAAATAAATAAATAAATAAATAAATAAATAAATAAATAAATAAATAAATAAATAAATAAATAAATAAATAAATAAATAAATAAATAAATAAATAAATAAATAAATAAATAAATAAATAAATAAATAAATAAATAAATAAATAAATAAATAAATAAATAAATAAATAAATAAATAAATAAATAAATAAATAAATAAATAAATAAATAAATAAATAAATAAATAAATAAATAAATAAATAAATAAATAAATAAATAAATAAATAAATAAATAAATAAATAAATAAATAAATAAATAAATAAATAAATAAATAAATAAATAAATAAATAAATAAATAAATAAATAAATAAATAAATAAATAAATAAATAAATAAATAAATAAATAAATAAATAAATAAATAAATAAATAAATAAATAAATAAATAAATAAATAAATAAATAAATAAATAAATAAATAAATAAATAAATAAATAAATAAATAAATAAATAAATAAATAAATAAATAAATAAATAAATAAATAAATAAATAAATAAATAAATAAATAAATAAATAAATAAATAAATAAATAAATAAATAAATAAATAAATAAATAAATAAATAAATAAATAAATAAATAAATAAATAAATAAATAAATAAATAAATAAATAAATAAATAAATAAATAAATAAATAAATAAATAAATAAATAAATAAATAAATAAATAAATAAATAAATAAATAAATAAATAAATAAATAAATAAATAAATAAATAAATAAATAAATAAATAAATAAATAAATAAATAAATAAATAAATAAATAAATAAATAAATAAATAAATAAATAAATAAATACAGTTCAGCAAGGGCTATGTTCAAGGGAAGTGCATCTTTGAATGTTCCTTGACTTTTCCAGCGAAGGAAGTATATTAGAAGCTCTGCGACAGGTAAGGAAATACCTCTGAAACGATGACCCAATGTGGCATGCGTTGTTGACTTTGTATACAGGTAGTCCTCGATTTACAACCATAATTGAACCCAAAATTTCTGTTGCTAAGTGAGACAGTTGTAAGGGTGAGTTTTGCCCTATTTTATGACTTTTCTTGCCACACTTGATAAGTGAATCACTGGGAGAAGGAGGGGCTAACCCTCTTTCTACCCATCCAACTTTCTGAGCTCCGCTGCCACTTTGTCCTCTAGAATGCAGCCCCTCCCTCCTGGGAATCCAGACTACATTCCACCACACAAGCAATCTTCAAAATGATTGAAGCAGCTCAGGAATGGAAATGAAATTGTGTGAATGTATTGTAAGAGAGGAAAACTTGGATAATGATTTTGGGCCAGCTCCTCATGAGAGGCTCCTATTGAACTTCTTACCAAACATTTACCTCAGTGGTGGGTTTCAAATTTTTTTACTACCAGTTCTGTGGGTGTGGCTTGGTGGGTGTGGCATGGCTTGGTGGGCGGGGCTTGGTGGGCAGGGCAGGGGAAGGTTTCTGCAAAATTCCCATTTCCTCCTGATCAGCTGGGACTTGGGAGGCAGAGAATAGATGGGGGCGGGCCCAGTCAGAATTTTTACTACCAGTTCTCCAAACTACTCAAAATTTCTGCTACCGGTTCTCCAGAACTGGTCAGAACCTGCTGAAACCCACCTCTGATTTACCTAAATATTTTTATTTATTTATTTATTTATTTATTTATTTATTTATTTATTTATTTATTTATTTATTTATTTATTTATTTATTTATTTATTTATTTATTTATTTATTTATTTATTTATTTATTTATTTATTTATTTATTTATTTATTTATTTATTTATTTATTTATTTATTTATTTATTTATTTATTTATTTATTTATTTATTTATTTATTTATTTATTTATTTATTTATTTATTTATTTATTTATTTATTTATTTATTTATTTATTTATTTATTTATTTATTTATTTATTTATTTATTTATTTATTTATTTATTTATTTATTTATTTATTTATTTATTTATTTATTTATTTATTTATTTATTTATTTATTTATTTATTTATTTATTTATTTATTTATTTATTTATTTATTTATTTATTTATTTATTTATTTATTTATTTATTTATTTATTTATTTATTTATTTATTTATTTATTTATTTATTTATTTATTTATTTATTTATTTATTTATTTATTTATTTATTTATTTATTTATTTATTTATTTATTTATTTATTTATTTATTTATTTATTTATTTATTTATTTATTTATTTATTTATTTATTTATTTATTTATTTATTTATTTATTTATTTATTTATTTATTTATTTATTTATTTATTTATTTATTTATTTATTTATTTATTTATTTATTTATTTATTTATTTATTTATTTATTTATTTATTTATTTATTTATTTATTTATTTATTTATTTATTTATTTATTTATTTATTTATTTATTTATTTATTTATTTATTTATTTATTTATTTATTTATTTATTTATTTATTTATTTATTTATTTATTTATTTATTTATTTATTTATTTATTTATTTATTTATTTATTTATTTATTTATTTATTTATTTATTTATTTATTTATTTATTTATTTATTTATTTATTTATTTATTTATTTATTTATTTATTTATTTATTTATTTATTTATTTATTTATTTATTTATTTATTTATTTATTTATTTATTTATTTATTTATTTATTTATTTATTTATTTATTTATTTATTTATTTATTTATTTATTTATTTATTTATTTATTTATTTATTTATTTATTTATTTATTTATTTATTTATTTATTTATTTATTTATTTATTTATTTATTTATTTATTTATTTATTTATTTATTTATTTATTTATTTATTTATTTATTTATTTATTTATTTATTTATTTATTTATTTATTTATTTATTTATTTATTTATTTATTTATTTATTTATTTATTTATTTATTTATTTATTTATTTATTTATTTATTTATTTATTTATTTATTTATTTATTTATTTATTTATTTAATCGTACTGTTGCTCACTGTGTTCTTGTATCACCTGCCTATTCGCTCGTTTAAGAAGTAGTTTGATTAGGGTGGTCCACAAATATGGCAAATAAATAACTAAAACTCAATGTCTATGGAGATTCTCAGTCATCCAGGTCATTGCTGTCCCAAAGGTGCTCTTTCAAGAGGCAACTGGCCTTTTTTTTTCCTTGAAGAAGTTTCACTTCTCATCCAAGAAGCTTCTTCAGCTCTGATAGTGGTATTGGATGAGAAATGAAACACCTTCAAAGAAACACAAGGCAGTCCCATTGCCTCTTGAAAAAACAGCTTTGGGACAGCTAAAACTCTTTTTCATTGGAAGAAGATGACTCACTGGAGAAGAGCCTAATGCTGGGAAAGATTGAGGGCAAAAGAAGAAGGAAGGAAGGAAGGAAGGAAGGAAGGAAGGAAGGAAGGAAGGAAGGAAGGAAGGAAGGAAGGAAGGAAGGAAGGAAGGAAGGAAGGAAGGAAGGAAGGAAGGAAGGAAGGAAGGAAGGAAGGAAGGAAGGAAGGAAGGAAGGAAGGAAGGAAGGAAGGAAGGAAGGAAGGAAGGAAGGAAGGAAGGAAGGAAGGAAGGAAGGAAGGAAGGAAGGAAGGAAGGAAGGAAGGAAGGAAGGAAGGAAGGAAGGAAGGAAGGAAGGAAGGAAGGAAGGAAGGAAGGAAGGAAGGAAGGAAGGAAGGAAGGAAGGAAGGAAGGAAGGAAGGAAGGAAGGAAGGAAGGAAGGAAGGAAGGAAGGAAGGAAGGAAGGAAGGAAGGAAGGAAGGAAGGAAGGAAGGAAGGAAGGAAGGAAGGAAGGAAGGAAGGAAGGAAGGAAGGAAGGAAGGAAGGAAGGAAGGAAGGAAGGAAGGAAGGAAGGAAGGAAGGAAGGAAGGAAGGAAGGAAGGAAGGAAGGAAGGAAGGAAGGAAGGAAGGAAGGAAGGAAGGAAGGAAGGAAGGAAGGAAGGAAGGAAGGAAGGAAGGAAGGAAGGAAGGAAGGAAGGAAGGAAGGAAGGAAGGAAGGAAGGAAGGAAGGAAGGAAGGAAGGAAGGAAGGAAGGAAGGAAGGAAGGAAGGAAGGAAGGAAGGAAGGAAGGAAGGAAGGAAGGAAGGAAGGAAGGAAGGAAGGAAGGAAGGAAGGAAGGAAGGAAGGAAGGAAGGAAGGAAGGAAGGAAGGAAGGAAGGAAGGAAGGAAGGAAGGAAGGAAGGAAGGAAGGAAGGAAGGAAGGAAGGAAGGAAGGAAGGAAGGAAGGAAGGAAGGAAGGAAGGAAGGAAGGAAGGAAGGAAGGAAGGAAGGAAGGAAGGAAGGAAGGAAGGAAGGAAGGAAGGAAGGAAGGAAGGAAGGAAGGAAGGAAGGAAGGAAGGAAGGAAGGAAGGAAGGAAGGAAGGAAGGAAGGAAGGAAGGAAGGAAGGAAGGAAGGAAGGAAGGAAGGAAGGAAGGAAGGAAGGAAGGAAGGAAGGAAGGAAGGAAGGAAGGAAGGAAGGAAGGAAGGAAGGAAGGAAGGAAGGAAGGAAGGAAGGAAGGAAGGAAGGAAGGAAGGAAGGAAGGAAGGAAGGAAGGAAGGAAGGAAGGAAGGAAGGAAGGAAGGAAGGAAGGAAGGAAGGAAGGAAGGAAGGAAGGAAGGAAGGAAGGAAGGAAGGAAGGAAGGAAGGAAGGAAGGAAGGAAGGAAGGAAGGAAGGAAGGAAGGAAGGAAGGAAGGAAGGAAGGAAGGAAGGAAGGAAGGAAGGAAGGAAGGAAGGAAGGAAGGAAGGAAGGAAGGAAGGAAGGAAGGAAGGAAGGAAGGAAGGAAGGAAGGAAGGAAGGAAGGAAGGAAGGAAGGAAGGAAGGAAGGAAGGAAGGAAGGAAGGAAGGAAGGAAGGAAGGAAGGAAGGAAGGAAGGAAGGAAGGAAGGAAGGAAGGAAGGAAGGAAGGAAGGAAGGAAGGAAGGAAGGAAGGAAGGAAGGAAGGAAGGAAGGAAGGAAGGAAGGAAGGAAGGAAGGAAGGAAGGAAGGAAGGAAGGAAGGAAGGAAGGAAGGAAGGAAGGAAGGAAGGAAGGAAGGAAGGAAGGAAGGAAGGAAGGAAGGAAGGAAGGAAGGAAGGAAGGAAGGAAGGAAGGAAGGAAGGAAGGAAGGAAGGAAGGAAGGAAGGAAGGAAGGAAGGAAGGAAGGAAGGAAGGAAGGAAGGAAGGAAGGAAGGAAGGAAGGAAGGAAGGAAGGAAGGAAGGAAGGAAGGAAGGAAGGAAGGAAGGAGAGTGTATGTTGAGGACAGGTAGTTCTCGACTGACAACAATTTGTTTCGTGACCGTTCAACGTCATAACGGCCTTTTAAAAAGTGACTTAAGATCGCTTTTACAACCAATGCCATATCCCCATGGTCACATGATCAAAATTTGGATACTTGGCAACTGGCATGTATCCCATGTTTAGATGATCACCCTTCACAACCTTCTAACAAGCAAAGTCAACGGAGAAGTCACATTCACTTATTTATTTATTTATTTATTTATCAAACTTATATACCGCACCATCTCCCGTAGGACTCAGGGCGGTTCACAGGCATATTAAAAACCATATAAAAAACAATATAATAAATAAACATTAAAACCCAGTTAAAACTAAATATTATCATAGCCTGATCACTAAAACAGTAAAAACCAGTAAAACCCCCATTAAAATTTAGCTAAAACATTTTGTTCTTAGGCTAGTCCTGCACGCTGAAATAATAGAGTCTTCAGTTCATGTCTGAAGGTCCGGAGATCGGGGAGTTGTCGTAATCCCGGAGGAAGCTCGTTCCACAGGGCTGGTGCCACCACAGAGAAGGCCCTCCCCCTGGGGGTCGCCAACCTACATTGTTTGGTCGACGGCACCCTGAGGAGGCCCACTCTGTGGGAGCGCACAAGTCGTTGG